>NW_026948497.1:646249-1292499 GCF_035770615.1 Melospiza melodia melodia | reverse complement strand
AGCAGGCGCTGCAGCTCCCAGGGGAACGCGGTGGCTTCGTCACACGCGGCCACCAAGTGCTCCAGCAGCCCCAGGGCCACCTCCACCCGCTGTCTCTCCATGGTGGCCCTTGTTGCCTCGCTGGCAGCCACCCTGGCCTCTCTCCACACCTGGGCTCCATGCCTGGCCACCACCTCGGCCCCCTCCTCCCTGCCCAGGGCCTGACCCAGCTCCACCATGTTTTCCTGAGCTGTCCCATCACGGGCAGCCTCGTTCTGCAGCTCCCTGGTCCGGGCGGTGGCTGTGGCCGCCCTGTCGGCCGCCTTGGTGGCCAAATCCCTGCAGGTGCTGTGGAGCTCAGCGCCTGTCCTGGCCAGCTCAGCCCAGCTATTCATCAGCACAGACACCAACCACTGCCACTCGCTGGCTGCCATTGTCACGCGGTTCCGGGGGATCCCTGGGGTGCTCTTATAGGCAGCCAGGGCCTGGCGCAGGGAGGTGACAGGGTCATCGTCATCTGATGTGACATTGCAGCGCCTCCAGGTGTCATCAGTGCTGTAGAGGGTGTCCCAGAGGTTGCTGGTGAAAACCTCCAGATCCCCGTACAGGCACCCTTGGAACACAAGCAGATTCATCTCCTCGTCCTGCCTGGGCAGGGTGCCCAGCAGCTCGCCCAGGATGGCCACTACAGTGACCTCTGGCTGCAGCAGGGCCGGGGACAGCTGGAGAGGGGACAGGAGAGGAGTCAGGGACCTGGTGGCACTTATGGCCTCCTCAAGAGTCCCTGGTCCTTTCCCGGGGTCCCCTTTGTCCCCTCCCTTGAGGGCTCTGCTTCCCCCGCTGTCCATTTGTCACCCTCTCGTCCTCTCTGCCACCCCCTACCACCACACTCGTAGCCCCTGCAACCCTCTGCTGTTCCTTCAGCCACTGCCCGCTAGACCATGTGTCCCCAACCCCCCCAGTCATCCCCATCCCCCACTGCCACCTTCCCCCACCTTTCCCCTCCACCTGTCACCTCCCTCCCTCCTGCCACTCCCTCCTATCCCCTTTGTGACCCCTCTCCCCTCCCGCCAGCCCCCTCGTCCCCTTCATCCCCCATTGGCTCCTCTCTCCCCCCACCACTCCCCCAACCCATCACACCTCTCGGAGCTCCGTGGTCACTGGGGAGACACTGGGGACACCCTGGGGACACTCTGGGGATTGAACGAGCCTTGGGATGTCCTCGATGGCTCTTTGGCACTGCTCAGCCACCCCATGGCTGGGGTGGGCACTGGGGCGGGCAGGACCACTATCGAAATACAACTTGATGATGTCTCGAACTGTCCCTGCAACGACCAGGCGGGCGTCCTGCAGCTCCCTGGCCCGGGAGGTGGCGGTGGTTGCCAAGTCTGCTGCCACAGTGGCCATCACCCTGCAGGTGTTGCAGAGCTTGGGGGTTTTCCTGGCCAGCTCTGCCAAGTTGTCCACAAGCACAGACACTGATTGCTGCCACTTGCTGCCCGCCATTTTTACATGGTTCCAGGTGCTCTATGGGGTACTGTTGGAGGCGGCCAGGGACCGGCTCGGGGAGGTGACAGGGTCATCATCACTGGAGGTGACATTGTGGCACCACAAGTTGTCATCAATGCAGTATAGGGTGGCCCGGAGCTCCTGGTGAAATCCTCCAGGTTCCAGCGCTGACACGGTAGGGACACGGGCAGCATCTTGTCCCATCTGGGCAGGGTGTCCAGCAGCTCGCCCAGGGTGGCCACCACGGTGACCTGTGGCTGCAGCAGAGCTGGGGACAGCTGGGGAGGGGACAGGGGAGGTGTCAGGGATCTCATGGGACTTGTGGCTTCCTGGGGTAGACCCCTGCCCCCGAGGGGTCCCCTTTGTTCCCTCCATCCCTTTCTCAGCCTATTGTTCCCTCCGCCACCCTCTGCCCCTCCCCTAGTAGGCCCTGCCACCACCCTGCCCTCACTGCTGTCCCCTCAGCTACCCCTTGCCAGCCCTAGTGTCTCCTCCCTCCATTACTCACTGCCCCTCACCCCCCTTTCCCCTCCCCTCTCTGTCACCTCCCCCTTTCCTGCCACTGCCTCCTGTCCCCTTTGTGACTCCCTGTCACATTCACCACCTCCTATGTCCCCCCATCCCCCACTGACCCCTCCCCCCCAGTGTCCCCTCTGTCCCTCTCCCTCCCCCTCCCCCCATCGCACCTGTTGGAGCTCCATGGTCACTGGGGACACCTTGGGGACAACTTGGGGACACACCAGGGGTCGAATTAGCCTTGGGATGTCCTCGATGGCCCTTTGGCACTGCTCGGCCATCCCACAGGCACTGGGGCTGGCAGGATCACCGGTGAACAAGAAGTTGATGATATCTTGAAGTGTCTCCCCCAGGTGATCCTTGGCCAGGCGGGCGTTGGCCTCCCACAGCCACTCGGCCACAGCCACCTTGGCCACCAAATCCTCAGGGACATTAAGGGACTGCTTCTTTGTCTCCTTCAGGATGCCTTTGGTGTCCCTGAGCAGGCGCTGCAGCTCCTGGGGGAATGCGGTTGCTTCGTCACACGCGGCCACCAAGCGCTCCAGCAGCCCCAGGGACGCATCCACCCGCTGTCTCACCATGGTGGCCCTTGTTGCCTCGCTGGCAGCCACCATGGCATCTCTCCACACCTGGGCTCCATGCCCGGCCACCACCTCGGCCCCCTCCTCCCTACCCAGGGCCTGACCCAGCTCCACCATGTTTTCCTGAGCTGTCCAATCACGGGCAGTCTTGGCCTGCAGCTCCCTCGGCCGGGCAGTGGCGGTGGCTCCCCTGTTGGCCGCCTTGGTGGCCAAATCCCTGCAGGCGTTGGGGAGCTTGGTGGCCGTCCTGGCCAGCTGGGCCCAGCTGTCCTTGACTGCGGCCACTGACCGCTGCCACACTCAGGCCACCATTTGCACATCAAACCTGCTGGTCCAATGGGTGCTCTTGTAGGTGGCCAGGGCCTGGCTCAGGGAGGCGGGAGGGTCATCATCATCAGAGGTGAAAGCGTCATCATCATCGTAGGTGACATTGCGGTGCCTCCAGGTCTCATCAGTGCACAGGCTGTTGTGGAGCTCATTGGTGAAGTCCATCAGGTCCCAGTACAGGTGCAATGGGGACACGAGCAGAGTCATCTCGTCCAGGCTGGGCAGGGTGTCCAGCAGCTCACCCAGGATGGCCACCACGGTGACCTCTGGCTGCATCAGGGCCGGGGACAGCTGGGGAGGAGACAGAGGAAGTTCAGGGACCTAGTGGCACTTACGGCCTCCTGCGATGACCCCTGTGCCCTCCCGGGCTCCCCTTTGTCCCCTCCCTGGAGGGCTCTGCTGTCCCCTCTGTCCCTCTGGCAACCCCCCGACCCCTCTGCTACCCCGAACTGTCGCTCGCGTGTGCTCCCCATTCCCCACTGCCCCCTCCCCCACCGTCGCACCTCTTGGGGCTCCATGCTCACTGGGAACACCTTGGGGACGCTCCGCTGGCGAAGGAGCCCCGGCACCAACTCCGGTCCCGGCCCAGAACAGGCCCCGGGGCCGGCGCCGGGAAAAGGCGGAGCCGCCTCAGGAGGGGCCGGAAAAGGGGTTGGGTGAGGTGACGTCACCGCCCGCCCTTTCCAGTACCGCCCCTATCCATGGAAAGCGCCTGGATTTGGCCGTTTTGGTTAAATCCCAGGGGATTTAGGCTCAGTAGAAGGGTACTTAGGCTCCATCCCCAGGGGATTTAGGCTCCATCCCACCATTTCTAGGCGGATTCATTCCGCCGTTCCTGGCTGGATTTACGAGGGAACGCGGAGGGCTCTGAGGAGCCCGCAGAGTTGCCCTCAACAAACAGGGCCGCGGTGCTTCTCTCGCGAGACCTCTGCCGAGAAGCCCCAAAGGCGGCGCGGACCAATCAGAAGCCGCGCCGGCCAGAAGTACTGGCAGAAGTTCCCGTTGCTTCGGCGTCGGCAGCTGCTTCCGGCGAATCCGCCGTGCATTGTGGGCATTGTGGTCCCCGTGGGGCCCACCGGAGGCGGAGCGGGGCTGAGGCCGCGGAGGGGGGAGGGGGCGGGGCGGGAATCTGCGGGCGCCGAGGGAGACCCGGGACCCCCCCCGGCAGCGCGGGATGGGCGACAGCGACCGCGGTCAGCACCGGGAGCGGGGAGAGGGGAGGGGCGATGAGGAGGGGTTTGGAGGGGTTATGAAAGGATTGGGAGGGACTGAGGGAGAACTGGGGGTCCTGAGGGGATGTGGGGTGTCCTGAGGGCGTTTGGGGAGATCGAGAGGGAGAACTGGGGATCGTGAGGAGGTCTGGGGGCTCCTGAGGGGATTGGAGGGGTTGTGAGGGGATGTGAGGGGGTAAGAGGGAGAACTGGGGATCCTGAGGGTATTTGGGTGGTCCTGAGGGGGTTTGGGGGGATTGTGAGAGGGCTGAGGGGTTGTGAGGGGGTTTGGGACGTGGTGAGGGGATGTGGAGGGTCCTGGGGGAGAATTAGGTATCCTGAGGGGGTTTGTGGGGCTCTGAGGAGATCTGGGAGGGGTCTTGAGGGGATATGGAGAAGTCATGAGGAAATCTGGGGGGATTCTGAGGAGATTTTCGAGGGTCCTAAGGACGATATGGGAGCCCTGCGGGGGACCTGGGGTACTGAGGGTAGTTTGGAGGGTTGGGGGCACTTGGGGGCATTCTGAGTGGGTTTGGGAGGATTTTGGGAGTTTCCGACTAGATTTGGGGCATCCTGAAGGAATTTTGGAGATCCCCGAGTGGATTTTGTGGGTCCCTGACTGGATTAGGGGTGATTTGGGGTTATTTTGGGGTCCCTGACTGGATTTGGGCGCATTTGGGGAATTTTTGGATCCCTGGCTGAATTTGGGGGTATTTTCAGATAATTTTGGGGTCCCTGACTGGATTCTGGGAGGATTGGGTAATTTAGGAGTCCCTGAGGGGACTTTGGGGTATTTTCAGGTGTTTTTGGGGTAAGTTTGCCTATCTGACCAGTTGTTTTTGGGGTAAGTTTGGCTATCTGACCAGATTTTGGGGTCCTTGTCCTGATTTTGGGATATTTTAGCATACCTGACTACATTTTGGGGTATTTTCGGGTCATTTTGGGGTTCCTCACCAGATTTTGGGCATTTTTGGGTAATTTCATGGTCCCTGACCAGAGTTTGGTGATTTTTTTTGGGTTATTTTGGAGTAATTTTGTGATCTCTCACTAGAGTTTGGGTGTTTTTGGGGGTATTTTTGTAGGACAACAGGGGTAGAATGGTCGGGACGGAGAGAGACGAGAGATCTCTGAAGCCAGGTCATGGAACTTGGGGTTTATTGCAAAGGGCCTGGGTGCAGGGTCCTGCTTGGAGCTGCCAGCCACAGCTGGAGCAGGCCTGAGAGAGGGAGAAGAGTGGTGTTATATTTGTCATATTATCCTATCATCAACAAAAACACCAAACTATATTAAAGGTAGCAGCAATTTTCATTGAATAGCTTGGAATAAATAAAATCAGATACACTTGAAATATTGACAATGTAATTTGGTTAAAATAAGGGATAATTTGGTTCCAGTAATAGCACATAAGCAAAAAAACCAAACGGAGAGGGGTACGGAGTGCAGGGCCCTTGGACCCCTGCCACCTCACATGCGAGCTTGCCAAGGGAAAATTTCCCCTTTTGTGCCATATGTCAATGTCATCTCCTCCCATTTTCGAATCATCAGACTTCTACCTCTGCCCTCATCACCACCTTTACCGTGCATGCTCCACCGCTCGGTTTGGTGGTCACACACGTCTTTGGGGGTCGTCACTGATGAAGGCCTCTCCTCTTCCTCGATGTCCTTTCATTCACCTTTGAGTTACACATGTGCACCAAGCCAGTATAATGTAAGCCAAAACGAACATAATATTATATTTAAGCATCAAAGCAATAAATCTCTTAGAACTAGCATTTTCCTGGGTCCCAACCAGATTTTCCTTTCTGTTAATTTTTAGTAACTGTTATCTCTTGCTTTTCCCTCTATCCTTGAACATCTGCAGGAAAAAGGAGAGGGGGGGAGGATGGAACCCCTCCTCTCCCTTTCTTTCTTGGCATTACACCTTTTAAGAGTTTTATTTTCTCCAAATATTAATGACTGTATCAATACTGATTACTGTTTTAATTTTGTCAGCACGGATCATACCTATTTACCACACTTCTCATTATCCTGCTCTGAGTTTTTGGAGTTTTCTGTCAAAAATCTCTCCCCTCCCCCACTCATCCACAGGGGTTTTGAGCAGTTTTCCCTTTTTGGGGGAAATCAAAGCGATGCCCTGATGCTCCTAATTAGGGGTAGGAGAAGTGAGGCTCCAGGGCTTCCCGCTCAGCCGGAGCCACCGGAGCCGCAGTGCCGGGAAAGCCGTGGCGGGAGGTGCGGAGAAGTTTGTTTGTGTTTTCACCTCAATCCCCTCGGGCCCGGGCCCGTTCCAGGGCTGTTCCTCAGCTCCGGCTCTGCCCTCACGCAGCCCGGGGGGCCCTGAGAGCGCGGGGCGGGGCTGTGCCGTGTGCACAGCCCGCTCCTAGGTAGGATTGGGCGATGGTGCCGTCAGTCTCGGTTGTGGCGCGCTGATTGGTGGGAGCGGGGCGGAGCCGGGCCCCGGTGGCGGGCTGAGGGCGGCCGTGGCTGTGCAGCGGCGGCATTGTCGGAGCGCGTGTGCGGTGCCGTGAGCGGCGGCAGCGGCCGGAGCGCGGTGAGGCGGCGGCGGAGCTCGGAGGCGGCCGCAGCGCAGGTGGGAGCCGCGCTGGGTTGTGCGGGGTCTCGGGGCTGGCTGCGGGCCTCGGGGGCGGCAGGGGGCTCAGGCGGGTTCGTTGTGCCGTGTCCGGCGCGTGTTGCCGCTGGCGTGAGGGCGCTGCGGGAGCGGCTGCCCGCGGTCTCCTTGCGGCCGCTGCCTCGGCAGGAGCCGCTGCCGGAGCAGCGCTGGCTCGGCCCGGTTGCTGTGGCTGGGACAGAGGGGGCTGCCCCGTGCCCGGGGCTGTGCGGGGAAATTGCCGTGGCCGGAAGTTTCTGTGCCCAGAGGAGACAGAGGAGTCCTGTAAAAGTGACTTTATTGCTGGGCAGAGGGAGAGGCCGTGGGGCATTTGCCGTGCGGTCTCTGCCATTGTTGTAGTTCGCAGCCTCCTTTTTATCCTCATTTTCCCGGCCTTATCCCCCTCTCCCTTTGTGCACTGGCTGAGGTGCTTGGAAGGTTCAGACCTCCCGATCCGCCAACTGCATGTCCTCGTTAATGTGCACCCCCACTTTTGTATAACAGCCGATATTCACGGCTCTGTTAAGTCTTTGTTCTTCTGGAAGTTCAGGAAGTCAGCGGGACTTTGTGTGAGCAGCGGTCCATTTTAATTAGTAACATTTATTGAAGCTGGTGGTTTCGCCCGTTACTTCCTTATCTACGAATCCCTGGTGCCTCGGTCAGCTGCTGAATGAACAGCACTCTCAAGGTGTGGAACATGGAAAAAAAGATGAGAGTTGCTGTACCACATCAGCCGAGAAACAGCATTCCTTTAACCCATTTTTTGCCAGGGAGTCACAAAACCGTGTCCCCTTCCCATTCTTTCCACGTTTGGACCAATACATGAACTGCTTAATTTTTCCGTTGTTTTTGTTTGTTTTTTTTCACCACTTTTCATTTGTCATCTATTTGCCAACAGCAGTTTGAATCATTTAATTTTCCAGAAACTCCTCTTTTTTATAATAAGAGATGATCTGATCCCATCCCATGGTTATGTGTTGTGTTTCTCATTTCAGTGGATTGTTCGGCAAGAAGTTCAGGAGCTGGAGCTGTCTGGTTGGTTATTCCAAGGGCAGCTTGTAATCTAATGATGCCATTGAAATGAGAAATGGGTTCTGTGGCTCCTGATATGAATTCGTTTGGGTTCCCAGGGGGTGGTCCATGGTGTTGTAGAATTTGTTCTCCTGGCCGTTCATCTTTTCCCCGTTTTTGGCCGCTCTCCCCAGCCAGGGCTGCATCATTTGACTGCTTTTGCCTAATTAAATCATCAAATAGTTGTAATCACAACTGATTTCCCTGAAGTTTTGGTATCAAAAAACCCCCACTGCTCTAATATACCCTATATAACACAGACAGTGGCAGCACATGTTGGAGTGGCCAGAGGGATGATTCCCTCCCACTTTTTAAAGTGAAGTTTCCCAACATTCTCCATTTGCTGTTTCCCTTTGCAGCTTCACCGGTTTCTGTTGCAGGGTCAGATATCCTCCCCCTGGGCTCTGCCTTGAGCTGTGCAAATTCCATCAGTGCCAGCAGGCAGAGCTTGGGGTGAGGGGCAGAGGGAATCAGCCCAATTCCTGCCCCAGGCAAGAGACCCAGGTGCATTGTCCACACTTTGCCCAGCAGTGTTCATTTGCATTTCTAAAGCTCCTCTGGAGGCTGCCTGGAATGGAGCTTCTGTTCCAGGGCAGCCATCTGGTGAGTCACGCGTAGTCCCCCAGAATCTGCATTTTAAAAAAGAATTATTAACTGTTTACCAGTTAAAAGTATAACGGTTAAAGGTCTTCCATTTTGCAAAATGCAACATAAAGGCGAACATGGAAAAACCCTGACCCAAACTTGATTCTCACACTTCTGTCCCAAACCTACCTAAAAATATAAAGTGGGAATATTACGCAAATTTTTTCTCATGTTTTATTTTGCCGCTGAAAGAATCTCTTTAGTGTTAGAGAGTCAAGGCATTCCTTGGTTCTGGCCAGGATGTGCAACAGAAATAATTTCTTTCACAAATAGCCCGGCTGTGCAGAGAAAATCATTCCATGCCATGTGAGTTTTACTCGATTTTTCCTAGACTTTATGTAGTCTGGACCAATCTAAATCCACTCCTTTAATGTTCCTTTTTTCCAAGTTGTGTAAGTTTTTAGTATTTGGTTTCCTGTTGGACCCGGATTTCTTCCCCTCTGATGTGAATTCGGTCTCCACACTCCTGGATTTCCTTCTCAGCCTTTTCCAGCCCAGGTGTCTCCAGCTCTGCCGGGGGCAGTGTCTGGGGTAGCTGATGGTTGCTGTTTGCTGCTGGGCAATGTTGATGATTTGTTGCTGGTCGTTATCTCTGTGGGTGTCTTTTGAGCTGTTTCCAGTCTGTTCAGATGTTAAACTCATCTCCATTGAGTGGTGTAACACCCCTTAAATAAAACCTTTAAAATTCCTTTTCCAGTGGAAAATCTTTTGAGTAGAGAAACCTTTCTGAGCAGAAAAATAAGGTTTAAAAGAACCGAAATCAGTACATTTTGCAATACTTCAACGGCAGGCAGCCCAGAGTGTGGGTGTCAGTGAGCCCCAGAGTGGAATTGTGCCGTGGTGTTCCCCAGCAGCTGTGGCAGTGCAGGCCCAGCCAGCGCTGAAGCTGCAGCAGTGGCAGCAAGGCTTGGCCCCAGTGGCTGGAGCTGGCAGAGGAGGGTGGCCAGGATTGCAGAGGATTCCAGGCGAGGATCTGTGGGCAGGCGCGGGGGCTTGGCCCGCTGTGGAGCCCTGGCTGCTGCTGCGTTGCCTTCAGGGCAGGCTCAGGGGCGGCCTCCCATCCTCCTGCTGCAGGCGGGAAGTGCAAATCTCCGGGGCTCCAGAGCCCTTGAGGCCAGGCTGAGGGGTCCCCCCGTGTTGAGCTGTGCTGGTGGCTGTTTCTGCCCTCAGGGACACTTGGCATGGGCCCCTTGGCCACCAGTGGTGCTGCTTTGCACTCCTTAGGCAGGAGCCGATGTCCTGGCTGGGTGTTGGCAGCAGCAAAGTGCCAGGGCAGGCTCTGTGCCAGCCCAGCTTCCTGTGGGAAAATGTGCCTTGATATCTGCTCCAGTGGTTGCTGAAGCAGTGAGAATTGCTTTTGCCCCCCTGTTAGGTGCCATGGTGTCAGCAGAAGATATTGAAGCCTTCCTGCTCAGGGCATTTCAGTGCCAGGCTCTTACAAGTACCCACAGCTGCGCCGGTTGAGCTGAACATGGTGCGGTGACCTGCACTGTGTCTGATTCCCCTTCCTTCCCTCCCCTGGAACAGGGTGTTGCTTTTAGACACCACTTGTCCTGGTTGCTTCAGAGTGCTTTGGAGAGGCTCCATATCTAATTTTCCCTCTTTCCCTGGGGCTGCCAGAACTTCAGGGTTCACTTCAGCATAGGCCTTGCCAGACATTTGACACAGAGGTACAAAAGAACTGGCCTCTGTATCCCTTTTTATGATATTAATTTGTGTTACGAGTTTAGTAATCAAATCTCCTCCCAGTAAATCATGATAAAAATTAAGAGCAAATAAAAATTCACGCATTTCAAACCCATCTCCCGGATCTACTAATAGTGGTGGAATAAAACCATACGTGTTTCCCACTTATCCCCTCACTAATGAAACATATTTTTAGCATTTTCCCCCCCTTAGGACTAAGGTTTAGAGTGGATTTAGAGACCCCTGTGTCCATCAGGAAATGCCTCCTCTCAATGCAGACCCACCCTGAATGTTCTCAAGGGCTGCAGTGTGGAGGGTCCCTGGTGTGATGGGAGCTGTGACAGCCCTGCCAATCCATGTCCATCAAGGGTGGACTTGCTAGTCCTGAGGGTGCTGCTGTCTGTGCTTGCAGTGTCCTTGTGCCCTGCAGCTGGAGCCCTGGTTCCTTGCCAGGGGCTGTTTGGGTGGGCTCTCCCCTGCCGAGGAGGGCAATGCCTCTGCCAGGTGCTTGTAGCCAAGCTGTGCCCTGGTTGCTGGGGCCCCCTTGGGCCCTGGGGTTGATCCCTCAGGGGCTGTGGGAACTGTGCCCTGTCCTTTGCCTTCAGCTTGGCCTTTTGCTGCTCCCTTCTTGCACTCACCTGCTGTGCCTTTGTGCCCAAGTGCTGCAGGGCCTTCTTGTGCCCCTCCTGCAGCCCCCTCAGTGCCTCTGGGTGCTCATCCTCTGACAGCTGCTGAGCTTTCTGCAAAATCGTTTGTATCTCCAGTAACCCTAACAAAATCCTTAAAAGATAATCTCCTTGCTAAAATGTACAATCCACATTTCCCATGTGTTCCTTGCTCCTCCTCCCTGTGCTCAGGGTGCCCTCCCCAGCCCGTATCCCAGAGCCGCTCCCTGTCCTGCCGCAATGTCCAAAGGCGCCCCCGGCGGGCAGGGCCGGCAGCTCCACGGGGCCGGGCAGCGGCCGGGGCGTCCCGCAGCCTCCTGGGGGCCGGGGGCCGCTGCCGGCCCTGCCCGGGGCTGGTGGGGTCAGGCAGCGCCCGGCGCTGAGCCCCGGCTGCCCCACAGCCCTGGCCCGGCCCCGCAGCTCCCCACAGGCCCCCAGCCCGTGCTCGCGGTGCCAGAGCTGCCTCTGCCCCCCACTGAGAAACCCCCTGAAACCCTGACCTCCTTGTTTTCCTGGTCTGGAAACCGGGGATACAAAAGATCTGAATCAGCTGACAAGTTTTGAGGCTAAGGCCCTGCTGATAAACATCCCAATCCTCAGTATTTTTCTCTTCCTGCGCTTTTCCATCATCCTTTTCCTTCCCACATAGATTCCTGCTGCAGCTTTTTGCCTTAACCATATTGCTGCATGCTCCCCTTCACGCAATGCCTTTGCAGCACACCAACACCATCCATGCCCTGTTGTCCAAATGCGAGGGGAATTTGGGGAGGTGGGAGTGGGGCAGCGCCAAGGCCCGGCCCCCCCGCGCTGTCCCGGCGGGAGCAGCTGCAGTGGGGATCGAGTGCGGGCGGGAGCGGCCGAGAGCCCAGCGCTGCCCCAGCCCGACCTGCCCCAGCTCCATCCCTGCCCCTGCCGCGGGATGCTGTGGGTTTGGGGGGAAGAGGGAGCCGGCAGTGGGTGCTGGGCCTGGGGCAGGAGGAGAAGGGAAAGAGAAGCAGGGTTGAGGAACAAAAGGGTCAAACGATGCACGTGAGAGGAAAGGTGAGATTGTGCAGGAGAAGGAGGAATAGCAGGAGGAAGAGGAGGACACAGGAGGGGGAAGAGGAAGCAGCACAAGGTTCCACCTCTGCCTGTATCTGCAGCCTCCAACCCCAGCCCCAGGAGCATTGGCCCCCCTCCACGTGCAGCAGGTGACAGAGGATTGGGATACACAATTTTCCTGGGGGTGAATGTTGGTGTTTCTGAGCTTTATTGGGCTAATTGTTTTGTTTTTTTGTGCTTTGTTTTTTTGTGGGGGCTGAATCTTTATATTTTGGAGGCGGCTTTTGCTGAATCTTGATGTTTGGGAAGTTTTTGATCTGTGTCTTGATGTTTGGAGGACTTTTTTGCTGAATCCTTGTGTTTTGGAGGTTCTTAGAGACACAAGATGCCCAATGACTTAATGAGATGAACTTGGGCAAGGAGGAGCTCCCAGTCCAATGCACTCTCATCTTGTTTTTTTCCCCATACCAGGATTTTTCATTCCTAGGGCGTGGCTGGATGGAGGAGGAGAAAAAGCCCTGGAGATTCCGCACGAGGAGGGGCAGCAAACCCAGCCCAGGGAGCTGCGGGGAGGGAAGATCCCCCCTGAGCAAGGAAGGCGGCCGGAGATGCAGCCAGAGCTCAGAGCTGGTGGAGAAGCCCCATGGCAGGGAGAAGCCCCACAAGTGCTTGGAATGTGGGAAGGGTTTTAGTCGGAGCTTAGACCTGATCCAGCACCAGGTGATCCACACTGGGGAACAACCCTACGAGTGTGAGGAGTGTGGGAAGCGTTTCAGCTGGAGCTCCAGCCTGAGACAGCACCAGGTGATTCACTCTGGGGAGAGGCGCTTTGAGTGTGAGGAGTGTGGGAAGAGCTTCAGCCACAACTCTGTCCTGATCCAACACCAGAGGATCCACACTGGGGAAAAGCCCTTTGAGTGTGGGGAATGTGGGATGAGCTTCAGGCAGAGGGGGAGCCTGATGCAACACCAGATGATCCACAGCGGGGACCGGCCTTACGAGTGTGGGGAATGTGGGATGAGCTTCAGCCAGAAGGGCCACCTTATGCAACACCAGAGGATCCACACAGGAGGAAAGCCCTATGAATGTGTGCAATGTGGGAAGAGCTTTAGATACAGCTTTGGCCTGAGGAAACATGAGAGGATCCACACTGGGGAAAAGCCCTATGAGTGTGGGGAGTGTGGGAAGAGCTTCAGCATGAAGTGCCTGCTGACAAAACACCAGAAGATCCACTCTGGGGAAAAGCCCTACAAGTGTGGGGAATGTGGGAGGAGCTTCAGAGAAAGCTGGGCCCTGATTCGGCACCAGGTGATCCACAAGGGGGAACGGCCCTACACCTGCTTGGAATGTGGGAAGAGCTATGGGTGGCACACTGAGCTGAGAAAACACCACCAGCGTGTTCACTCTGGGGAGAAGCCCTACAAGTGTTCTGAGTGTGGGAAGAGGTTTCAGACCAGCTCCAGTCTCCTCGTACATCAGCGGAGTCATAAAGAGGAGAGGCCCTTCTGCTGCCCTGACTGCGGGAAGGGTTTCCAGCAAAACTCCAAACTCACCATCCACCAGCGTATCCACACCGGGGAGAGGCCCTACAAGTGTGGGGAGTGTGGGAAGAGCTTCTCACAGAGCTCAATCTTGACCAAACGCCAACGGAGGCACCTCTGAGGGAAGCCCTGTGAATACCCCGAGTTCAGGAAGAGCTTCATGCACTCCTCCAACTCCTTCCCCCATGGGAGAATGTGTGTTGGATGATCCCCAGTGACCCTCATTGGGCAGAGACCTGGTGATCCATGGTCCTGCTGATCTGTGTTGGGAAGACACCTGGCTGGGTGGCTCCACATCTTCCTGGCTCCCCGTGGGCATGTGGATGTCTACAGGGGCAGGAACATCCATTGGGATGCAGACCAACAATGGGAATTCCTTGAGGAGAGCGGATTTGTTGACTTTCAAACCCGTAAAATCTTTTGCATTCAATCCTATCTTCTGGTGGCATCAAGGAATACTGAATGGTCTTGGAGATCTTTTCCAATTTCAGGGGTGCCACGATTTTGATTTCCTATTGCCCAAAGGTGTCTTTGGCAGCCAAATGATGAAAAAGTGGGGAAAAAAACAAGATTTTTGAGACAGTGGGGTGGGAACCTCACCAAAAAATGTTCTTCCCTCCCACCAAGCCACATAGGTTCTCTGCCAGCATGGACACAGAATTCCTTTTCTTTTGGCCTTGATTTTATTTTAGTTTCTCTTCATCCCTTTAAAATGTCTGATATTGGAGTAAAAACAAAGACATTAAATTAAGATATGCATGTGGTTATGGTAATACACAGTCATGGAGAGCAGCATGGGGACATACGGTCATGGATGGGAATGGGGACATGGGGGGATGCAGTAATCCCTTGGTCTCTGTGCTTTATATGAGTCCAAATCTGGCTAGCTCTGGACTCTAGCCCACACGGAATTGCAGAGACGGAGATAAAAGACGAGAAGCGCTCTTCTCCACGTGGGAACGAGGATCCTGTTTATTGGCTTGGGACAGAACACTTCTGGTGACCACGACTGTTGAGAGTTTTTTGCAGATTGAGGAGTTTTTGTTAGACAATGGCCATATTCAGCCGATGCACAATCCAGCCTGCTTGTAATAATGGACAATGGACGTGTTCACAAACAATGAATAATGGACATATTCAGAAATGAGGTCGGTATATCCTTGAAAGCGATACAAGAAGAAGAATCTTCAGGACTCAGCAAGTTTGTCAGCAAGTTTGGGAAAGTCAGAAAAAAGTGAGCCATGGGTGGGCGAGACAAGCACAGCAAGACGCGTAAAAAATTTGGTGATCCCATCAGCATTCTAATTTAGATGTGTGAACAGCTAGGATTAACCAATCATGTATTAGCTAGAGATGCGTGGACAGTAGAGATTTATTATAAATATAGTCTTTTTAAGGATAATAATTTTGGCTCACTGGATCATATTGGTCATGGTGTGTTGTCCCTGAACCTCCACACCCTGCATTTCTGGTGGAGAACGCGGGCAGGCCCAATGTCGCAGCACTAAAGGGATTCGAGGTCGGCAATTTGGCTGATGTGCAGGGATCAGAGCCAACCCTCGAGGAGCGGAGCAGCCGGTGTAAAGTATCCTCACTGCCCCGGGGAGAAGGAAAGGTTACTGGAGCTCCAATCGTAGATGACTTGAATCTCACCCTGATCAAGGTGAGCGGCCGGGGAGGAGATGGGGTCTGAACATGAAACGGAAGGTGTTCAGAAACTCCTCCAACACATCCTCTCTAAGAGAGAACAAAAGTATGATGCCTCCAATTTGGAGGGACTATTGCAATGGGCTTGGGACCATAATCTCATAGCAGGAGCACAGGTTGCTTTTCAGATTTCGACATGAGAAGCTGTGGGACTGTATTGCATCTGGCAGGAGTGAGGCAAAAGAGGTGTCTACATATTCTACTTTGTAGAAAATTATCATAGAGGTGTTGCAAGCTCAAAGGCAGAGAGGAAAGCTGCTGCAGCCCTTGCCTCTGCGTCAGAACAGCCTCAGGCATTTCCGGCAAATTCAGTTCAGCAGCTGTTTTCTACCACCTTAGATATTCCCTCACGCAGCCCACAACCCCTCAGCTCAGAATCGAGCATTGCACCGACTGCTCCTCCAGCTCAGAGCGAGAAAGAGGAAGCTGCTGCCTCTTCAGGGGGGTTGGGCTGTCAGACAAAGGTCAGTTGTGCTCAGAGTGAAAAAACCTCTTCAGGGGGATAAGCCTGCAGAACAAAGAACAGTTGTACTCGGAGTGAAGAAACTGTTGGTAACAGTAACTTAGAAACTAAACATGCTGTATGTGAAAAGGGTAAGGAAGGAGATGTTATTATGAATAATACTTCTATTGAAGAGGATTTAAAATCTTTAGTGGACAATTTGCAAAAATTAGTAATTCAACAGAAGGATTCAGTTGTCCCCAAAAGAGACTATTCTTTTGAGAAAATGGACTTGCCAATGATAGTAGGTTCAGACAGACAACAAGGAAAGTGGTTACCACCCTCCCAGTTTGTCTCTGAGCCAGCATTCGAGACGGTTAAAAGAAATTCTCCTTCTCATGCTGTAAAAAATGTGGAATTAGAATAGGAATGTGACCCTGAAATAGAAGCAGCTCAGAAACAAAATGGAAGGGAGTTATTACAGAAGCTATTGTAGAAGGGACTTTTCTCTCAAATGATGTATAGGCTTTTCCTGTAGTGACTAATGCTGCAGGTAGAGTTTGGGAACGTTTCTATTGGAAGATTTTAGAAAGGTTAAGAGCTGTAATTTCACAATTTGGTTTAAAATCCCAACTTGCACAGTCACTTCTGCAGTATATTTTTACATCTAACACATTAATTCCGGCTGATGTGTATACCCTGATAAGACTTATAATGCCACCCTGTCAGCAGGTGATGTTCCATAAAAGCCGTGAGGAAAAGTGTGCTCAGGAAGCAGCAAGACCTAGAGTGCAGGGTGATCCTCTGCGTGGTTTAACAGCACAACAGTTCCTTGGCAAAGGGCCCTGGGCTGCTGCCACTGCCCAGGCCGGGAGCATTGATCAGGTCTTACAGATGAGCCAACAACCAGCACATAATGCTGTCCTTGCACTTCCAGATGGGTTATGCATTAAGTCTTTGACACAGATTCGCCAAGGAGGGAATGAGGGCTTTGATATATTTGTAAACAGATTGCATGAAGCTATCTATGATCATCCTGATTTAGATACAGACACAAAAGTAAAATTGTTTAATATGTTTGCTTTTGACTCTGCTAATGATAAAACTCAGCAGATTTTGGGAACATTAAGGAAGGGACCTGATGTTACAGAAAAGCTGGAACTTATGGCTAGAACTACAGAGACACAAAAAGCAGCCCATGTAGCTGCTGCAGTAGAGGATGTGGTAAAACCATTGCTTTCTAAACTGCAAAAGAGAGCCGAAGGAAAGAACATTAAGTGCTTTGGATGTGATAAAATCGGACATGTTGGGAGTCAGTGTTGCTCTACAACTGTGAAAAAATTTTGTTCTATCTGCAAAAAAGATAACCACAATACTAAAGAATGTTGGTTCCGGGGAAATGGGTCTCGGAGTGCCTTCTCTCCAGGCATCACAAAACAAGTACGGAGAGCTGCCTGGATAGCTCAGCCTCCCATGGAGGAGGAGGAGGGCTTTGCTCACTCACATCATCAACTCTGGAAGCGCCGGGGTGGACGTGGAAATCGCAGTAGACGTGACCATCACGGACTCTGCTGTGCACCTGATAGATACCAATGTAAAAGGACTCTTGGGCGATGGGCTGAGTACTTGTCTGTTAGGGAGATCATCTGCCAGTAAAAAGGGATTGGATGTAATTCCTGGGGTTATTGATGCAGACTATCAAGGGGTTGTTAAAATTATGATTAGAACATTTTTCCCTCCTGTATCTATTCCAAAAGGTTCATGAATTGCTCAGCTTGTTCCTTTTAAGTCTTGTGTCCCCTGTACAGACTACAAGAAATGGGGAACAGGAAGCTTTGGTTCCACAGGTAAACCAGAAGTATATTGGGCCATGGACATCACAAGAGGTAAACCAAACAGGTAACCTTGACACATCCTAATGGTGATTCTATTACTGAGAAACTCATAATTGACACTGGAGCAGATGTAACCATCATTTCAAACACAATATGGCCAAAAAACTGGGCATTGGTTGATCCTGCTTTAGGCATTGCAGGTATTGGAGGGACTCAGGAAACTCAGATGAGCAGGGAAGTAATTACTTTTACTTTCCCAGATGGAGTGAATGTGTCTACAAGGCCTTATGTCATGCAAACTCCTGGCACTTTACTAGGTTTCCTTGGTAGGGACCTGTTAAGCCAGTTAAAAGCTACCATTGTTAGACAGCCTTTTTAGGATCACATTGCCACAAAGGTTGCTACATGGCATGCACATCCTCTGATCGAGGATGATCCAGTTCAGTTAGTGATCATCAGTCAGAGCAAAGAGAGTGACAATTATGCCAAGCATCCTTTCGCCTTGATTTGTCAATGGGTTAAAACTCAAGCTAATCCTTAAGTTATTTTGGAATGGGTATTTTTACCTGTAAAACAATCTAGAACTATTACCACTCAACTGGAACTCTTTGCTCATTTGATTATGAAGGGCAGAGGGAGAATATTGGAAATCTGGGGACACGAACCATATGCAATTGTAGTACCATTGGCTAACTGGTATCTTGAATGGGGGATTAGGCATTCTGTTTCTTTACAGATAGCTTTGGCTGGATATGGTGGTAAAGTTCACGATATTTATCCACGGCACCGGGTGTTATCATCTTTATTGGAGCATCAGTGTCTGGAGGAAGACCCTGGAGATCTGACTGTTGGTGTCTGGGCAGACAGCATTTACAGATGCAGATAAAAGGTCAAAAAGGGCTGTCTGCACCTGGCAGCAAGACAAAGTGTGGAAAAAGCATGTCATTTTTGGAGAGGTAAAAGATATGTTGCAGACAATAGAATTGAAAGCTGTGATTTGGGCTTTTGAAAATTGAAACAATGAGGCCATTAACATTGGTTCTGGTTCGCTTTATGTAGTTGGCTGTGTCCAATGCCTAGAAAGAGCAGTACTTAATAAGGTGAGTAATGAGCATTTGTATTCCCTTTTAAGCTGATTGCTTAAAAACCTAAATCAACGATGGCAGGAATACTTTATTATTTATGTTTGTAGTCATCAAGCTCTCCCTGGTCTCTCTGAAGGTAATGCTCGAGCTGATCAGTTGGTAGCCACTGTCTGGCCAATGCCAAACTCTGATAAATTAAGCAAGCTAAAACTTCCCATGCATTTCTTCATCAATCTGCAAAAACGTTAATTAAATAATTTGGTATTCCCCTTACTGAGGCTTCGGGTATTGTGTGATCCTGTCCTGATTGTCAACGACATGGCATTGGTTTATTCACTGGTGTTAACCCTAGGGTTACTCAACCCTTGCAATTGTAGCAAATGGATGTAACTCCTGTAGCAGAATTTAGTCAGAAAATGTTTGTACATGATTGCATTGATATCTATTTTTGTGTTATGTGGGTTACTCCCTTAACAGGTGAGACAGCACGTCATGTAGAGAAACATTTGTACAATTGCTTTGCCATATTAAGTATCCCCTTAGCAATTAGGACTGGCAACGGTCCTGCTTACTGTTCCTTAAGATTCAAATATTTCTGTAATTTATGGGGTATTTGACATGACACTGGTATTCCTCACAATCCTACTGGTCATGCAATTATTGAGCATGCCCATCAGACGCTCAAGGGCATGCTGCAAAAACAAAAGGGGGGAACTACAGGGTTATCCCGAGGAAAAAAAGCTAATGCCATTTTTGTGCTTAATTACCTTAGAACAACAGGAGCTAGGGAAGATCCACCTATTCTTGTGCATCATGCCCTCACACATAATCCAAGGGAAAAATTGCCTGATGGCATTCAGGCTATGTTCAAAAGTCCAGAAACAGGGGTGTGGGAAGGACCAGCTACAGTAAAATTAATAGGAAGAAGTTATATATGCTTACTTACAGATAAAGGCATTTGTTGGATTCCAGCCAAGTGGATGAAGCCCTATCTGAAACCATTGTCACCAACCCATGTTGTGCCCTATTGGAATATGAATCCCAATATTACCAGGTAGATTGTGCCTGGGCCAGTCTGACCCTTGCTGTTGGGCCAAAGGCAGCAGCTTGTGGTGTATCCCCCCAGAGATACCTTTAGCTTGCTGGAGATTGCAGCTGGGCAGTGAACAAGTCCAGGCTTGTTAGGAGCTTTGTTTACCTCAGAAGGAATGGCTTCAGGCTGTGGTGAGGAGAAAGGAGACGGATTCTGCCGGAGGATTATATCCAGGGCTTTATTCCATGGTCACAGAGGTCTGAATCGTAGTAACAGCTCCAACAGAATCCCGACCACATGGCTTGATTCGCCTTTTAAGCTCTGGGACAGGTGAGCCACTAACCAGGTGGGAGGGGCAGGGTCTCTGGGGAGGATGACACCCAGACAGGCCAATGACCTCTGGGCATAGGGGCATCTTTTGAACCTGACCAACCACACGATGGCTCTGCTGGAATGTTAAAACTGATTGACAGAACTCACTCAGCAAGGGGGCGAGAGGGAAGGGGAAGAGAAGTATTGGCACACCTGGGGAAGGGACCCGGAAGTTTAAAACAGGACATTACAACACACTGCAACAGTGCCCAGAGGTGGAGAATCGCAAAAGCACCGATTCCAGACAGCCCTGAATCTGATTTTTCAACACCTGACAGCTGAACAACGGTGGGAATATCTACCAAGTTTGCTGGAGTATGCTGAGGTAGTACTAGCAACTCAACATAGGCTTAATACACATGGGTTAGATATACACAGACTTCTTTTACCTTCACTTTCATCACAAGTTGTAAATCAGATAGAAAGTGCTTGTTATCTGCATGGCTGTGCATGTAAGCCATGGCTTAAGGTTCATTGTATAAAGTGTAGCTTGAAAACTTGGCGACAAGTTCGTCAAGAACATAATTTAGCAGTGGTTTGAGGGGAAAAAGCAAAAATTTAGGCCTATTAACCTAATATGCAATAAGTGGTCTTACACACTTAACACTATTACCCCAAGAATGGCATTCACTAAATTTTTAGGGCGTAACTCAGGAGGATATCAGAGTTTTCTCCAGGATGTATCTTTGATAGAAGTATATGAGCGAAGATCGTTACTATGGGTGCAGTTTAACCTTGCTTTAATTGCTATAGTAAACCAAATTGTACTAGAAAGCAAGATATTAGCTACTGAATGTGGACTAGGAATAGCAATACCACAAATACATCACTTTAGAGATTCTGAGTGGGAACGGGCTAAAGCAATTTGGGCAAAGCGCAGGCGTGATGGACAACAACTGCAACAATGGCAGCAGTCTGGCAAATATTGACAATGTTGCTCAGTGCAGTGATTAGGGAAAAGCAGGGTGTGTACAATATAGAGCAGCGAGCTAACACGTGGGTTACATGGGCTAACAGAACAGGGCAAGAACCTTTCTGCTTATCACCAGCTACACCTTCGGATCCATTTTGCACCTGTTTAATTGGAATTCCCTTAGACTCAGTGGAAGAATTTGGAAATTGGACCAGAGCTGAAATTTATGGCAACTTAAGTAAGGCCTGGTCAAATTGGTGTACTAATCAAAATGGGATGATCACAGAAATTTGGTGTGAAAAACAAAAAGTCCCTAGAAATCCTTTAGGAGCTCAGGCATTTACAATCACTCAAGGTTTAAATATTACAAGTAAGGAACCACAGGAATTGGATATTTTGGGATCAGTGCCAGGAAGTTATTGTTTATTCTTTGAGTACTAAAAAATAATAAATTTGCCTTCACTGGATCATGTTGGTCATAGTGTCATGTCCCTGAACCTCCGTGCCCAGCACTGGAGCAGCCTGTCCTGGCAGGACTGACCCCGGGGCACAGTGACCCACGCTGCAGCACTTGGAGGGGGCTGTGCCCCATGGGACGGACTCAGCTTGGAGAAGTCTCCGGTGGGAGAGAGCCCAGGGTGCAGCAGGGGAACGACTCCTGTCCCTGAGCAGAGGGAGAAGCCCCGGGGCATGAACTGAGCCCGGCCCCATTCCCTGTCTGCGGCACTGCCGGGGTAGGAGGTGCAGCTGGAAGGAGGGAGGCGTGGGGGAAAGCTGGGTATAAGGGCCTTCACTTACTTCCCATTATCCTGCTCTGAGTTTTTGGAGTTTTCTGTCAGAAATCTCTCCCCTCCCCCAGACATCCACAGGGGTTTGGGGTGTTTTTTCCTTTTTGGGGGAAATAAGCGATGCAATGATGCTCCTAATTAGGGGTAGGAGAAATCAGGCTCCAGGGCTTCCGGCTGAGCCGGAGCCACCGGAGCCGCAGTGCCGGGAAAGCCGTGGCGGGAGGTGCGGAGAAGTTTGTTTGTGTTTTCACCTCAATCCCCTCGGGCCCGGGCCCGTTCCAGGGCTGTTCCTCAGCTCCGGCTCTGCCCTCACGCAGCCCGGGGCGCCCTGAGAGCGCGGGGCGGGGCTGTGCCGTGTGCAGAGCCCGCCCCTGGCTGGGATTGGGCGATGGTGCCGTCAGTCGTGGTTGTGGCGCGCTGATTGGTGGGAGCGGGGCGGAGCAGGGTCTCGGTGGCGGGCTGAGGGCGGCCGTGGCTGGGCAGCGGCGCCATTGTCGGAGCGCGTGTGCGGTGCCGTGAGCGCGGCGGCAGCGGCCGGAGCGCGGTGAGGCGGCGGCGGAGCTCGGAGGCGGCCGCAGCGCAGGTGCGAGCCGCGCTGGGTTGTGCGGGGTCTCGGAGCTGGCTGCGGGCCTCGGGGGCGGCAGGGGGCTCGGGCGGGTTCGTTGTGCCATGTCCGCCCCGTGCTGCCGCTGGCGTGAGGGCGCTGCGGGAGCGGCTGCCCGCGGTCTCCTTGCGGCCGCTGCCTCGGCAGGAGCCGCTGCCGGCGCAGCGCTGGCTCGGCCCGGTTGCTGTGGCTGGGACAGAGGGGGCTGCCCCGTGCTCGGGGCTGTGCGGGGAAATTGCCGTGGCCGGAGGTTTCTGTGCGCAGAGGAGACAGAGGAGTCCTGTAAAAGTGACTTTATTGCTGAGCAGAGGGAGAGGCCGTGGGGCATTTGCCGTGCGGTCTCTGCCATTGTTGTAGTTCGCAGCCTCCTTTTTATCCTCATTTTCCCGGCCTCATCTCCCTCTCCCTTTGCCCACTGGCTGAGGTGCTTGGTAGGTTCAGACCTCCCGATCCGCCAACTGCATGTCCTCGTTAATGTGCATCCCCACTTTTGCATAACAGCCGATATTCATGGGTCTGTTAAGTCTTTTTTCTTTTGGAACTTCAGAAATTAAGCTTCACTTTGTCTGAGCAGCAGTGTGTGTTAGGAACAGTTATTGAAGCTGGTGGTTTCGCCCGTTACTTCCTTATCTACAAGTCCCTGACCCCTCACTCAGCTGCTGAATGAGCTGCACTATCAAGGTGTGGAGCCTGGTAAAAACATGAGAGTTCCTGTAGCACATCAGAGGAGAAACAGCATTCCTTTAACCCATTTTCTGCCAGGGAGCCACAAAACCGTGTCCCATTCCCATCCTTTTCACGTTTGGACCAATACATAAGATGCTTTTTTCTTTCTGTTGGGTTTTTTCCCCCACTTTTCCTTTGTCATCTCTTTGCCTACAGCAGTTTGAGTCATCTTGCTTTACAAGAGAGGTGTCTGCTCGGGAAGGCAGAAAAAGCCTCTCTTGGAATGGAGAATGCAAACCCCGTCCATCTTAATTTTTAGACTAGTGAAATCAAGGGGCTCTCAGGCAAAGATATGGGAATAGGAATACCAGTTCTTTACTAGTGTGTATAATAAAGCAAACAAACACCAACAGCTGCGGCACTGACAGCAAACAGAGCCCGGACCCAGTCCCGGCCTTTGGGCTGTGGCGCTTTGCCCTTGGGTGCAGTTCCGGGCACGGCCGGCAGGGGCGCTGGTGGGTCCCGTGGGGCGGGGCAGTGCATCCCTCCCATGGGAACCTCTCTGAACGGAAATAGAGCAATCCCTTCATCTAACTCTTTCACTTTTTTACCTTCTATGGCCTTTGTCCCGTGTTTTGAGAAAGAATTTGGAGAAGGCTGCCTTTTAACTGAGCTCCTAGTGTTTCAATAAGGTGCTTCCTGTAAAGAGAGAGAGAGTTTCCCTGAACAGCTGGAGCTGTGGTTACCAAGGGGACGTAACTCAGAGCAGGATGAGGTCAGGAGAGGATATCCCGCCGAGGCTCGGTGGGAGTGTGGGCAGGGTCGGCTGCTGGAATCGGCAGAGGGGGATCTTCCCGTGGAGCCCAAGCCCGGAGCGTGGGTAGCCCCCACATGGCTGATGGCGGCTGATCCGGCAGCTGCCGGCAGAGCAAAGGCAGGTGGGAGAGCCCGGCAGCAGCGGCGGTGCCCAGCGCAGGTGGCACGGCCAGGGCAGCCGGGGATGGGATGGCTGGGACCCCCCCTGGGTGGGGTCGGCGCGGTGACCTCGGAGCAGGCGGCAGGACAGAGCAACCCCCATCTTCCCCAGCATGGCCGGCAGAGCGGCCGCGGGCGAGGCAGTGGGAGCAGGGCACACAAATTGAGCAACAGCGCCGGGGCAGGTGGAGCTTCAAAGATTTTTATTCTCCTAAAATCTCCTGTCTAACATATGGTATATTCTCTTTCTTCTAGATTAAATGGGGTTTTTTTACAAATAAATCCACAACCTAACAAATCTAAACTTCTGCATGGATAGTTGAAATGGCCAACAAGCTAACTCAGGGCCTCTTAATGTTGTTTTTCTCATCACCTTTTTATTTATCCTTTGGCAAATTAAGGATAAATCCTAAATCCAAAAATCCCAGTGCACCCATAATTCCTTAAAAAATGATCACAGAAAGCTTGAATACCCCAGTGTGTTTTCTGATGCATGTCTTCTAATATTTTCCTAGAAGCACATTTTATTAAGTAATTGTCTTCCATCAAGAAGTTTCCATTTCCCTGATTTATCTTGTTCACTTCCTGTCTTGTTTAATTCTTTTTTCTCGGCTTCCCTAAACTTTGGAATTTCCAGTTTTTCCTCATTTGGAGTTAATATTAACATAACTCTTTCAGCTCCATTTTCTGCTGCATCCTTAGCTTTGTGATCTGCCAGATTATTTCCTCTTCTTTCTGGGGTCGTTCCCTTTTGGAGTTCCCTAATATGTACTATAGCTATCTCTTTTAGTTGATTGTAATGCCTCTAAAATAAGTTCCTCATGTACTAGTCCTTTTCTTCTTGAATTAAATAATCTTCTTCCTTTCCAAATTTTTTTACAGGTATGTACTATTCTAAAGGCATACCTTGAATCAGAATATACCGTTCCTTTATTTTGTGTTAAATATTCTAGTGCTCTTTTTAAAGTATATAATTCACAAGTTTGAGCTTACTAGTTTAAGGTTAATTTCCCTTTTTCCATAGTTTGCATGTTTTTCCGATCGACTACTACATACCCTGTATTTTCTCCTTTTGCAAGGAGGTGTATCTCTGTTAGCTAACATAACTCCCAAAGGACTATTTTATTTTCTTTTTTTTCCCTGTATCTAACTTACTGCTTTTCTGTCTCATTTTTCAAGATCTTATCTATTCATCTTCTGCCTCTGTTTTTCACTTTCACTAACAACCTAAATACCACTTTTCTTTCAACTACACACACAAAAATAAAAAATCTTTTTCTCACACTACTTTCAGTACAATACATCTCCCTCCAAGGAGATATAGTGAAGCTTAAAATAGAGAATCTACATTACCTTTACTTTCATTTGTCTACGTTCACTCAGTTTTATTTCCCATTCTCTTCCACATATTCTTTCCCACCCTCAGGACACAGAGTGGATCCCTGTTGACAGAGAATCGCGGGTCCCTGTGGCCTCCCCTCACCTTGGGGTGGCCTCTGGGTCTCAGTATCTCCGGGCCTCCTGGGAGGGCCCTGACTCTGCTGCCTTCGGTGTCGTTCACCTGTGAGGCTGATTTGTGTTCCCTGCCAGGGTGGTCAAAAGACATAATGTGGATTTTACAATATTTTATGCATTAATAGCATGAATTATCTCTACCATATACTACACTTTCACATCACCTATTACAAGTTTAGGTGTTTCTGGCCAGTCCCCGTGCTCTTGGATATCCCTCAACCCAGCTGTGCTGCCCCATCCCAGATGTTCTTGAGCATATCCTCAATCCGGCAGAATTTGGCTCAGCCGTGGATGCTCTTGGAATGTTAATTCCTCAACCCAGCAGGTTTTCATTCTGGATGCTCTTGGGCTCTCTTATCCCTCAAACCAACAGAAATTTTAAGAGCCCCTTTTGTCCCATTTCCTAGTGGATTGGGCTCGGAAACTCCTCTGCTCCCTTCCTCCGAGGGGTCCAGCCCCTCTCTGAGACCCAGTCCCAGTTACCCCGGGGGATTCTCTCACTCCTCTTATCACTCACTGTGTCTCTTTACTGGCTGCTTCCCTCGAGGAAAGTTGGAAACGCAGCGTGGGAGACTCCAGCACTCACTTGGTAGGTCTGGCACAACCAGCCCTTGTCTCATTCACAGCCCAAAGCAGAGAATGAGGGGAGAAGGGAGCCCGGGAACCCAAACAGTCCTGGCATCCCGAAATGGGGAGAGGGAAGCAGCGGGAGCTTTTGGCATTTCTGGGACTGCCAGCAGCCTGGGCAGGGCAGGCACCGGGCACAACGGGGACCCCCAATCCCAGCGTGACCCCCAACAGCTGGGACAGGGGGGAACCTCCGAACACCAGAGGGGAAGGACCAGGGACGGGGAACTCCTGGGAGGCTTTTTCAGGCCTGAATCTGGGTGTTTGGGAGGTTTTTGTGGAGCCCAGATGGCCAGTGACTTGTACAGATGGACTTGGGCAGAGCGACCTTCAAACTCAGTGTGTGTTGATGAAGATGAAACAGGAAAGCCTTATAAATATGATTGTCTTGCAAAAGACTTTGAGAATATAGAAAGTATAAGGAAGACTGAAATGAAAGCAAGCTCTGAGATACGTCAGTTAGTGAACAACTGGAAAACAATGGTGTGGCCCAAATGAAGGTAATCCCCTTTTGATGAAACAATTCCCTCTGCTCGCAGACAGATCCAAGGGTCACAGCAGACCCTACAGCTTGGCAGAAGGAGTCCAAAGAGGAGTTTTTAGGGTTTAAAATGTAACACAGAATGGTGATGTAATGATTTTTACAGGCTGTATGCAAATGCTATAGGATTTGTATGTTGTACTAGATTGGTTGGTGAGAAATAGAGTATTCAACACAGAAGAAGATTCATTGTATTGTAACGAGACCCTTACTCTCTTACGCTCTTCTCCTCTTACTCTCTTACCCTCTCATCCTCTCTACCCCTCTCTTCTTTCGGGCCTGCTCCGAGCTGTTCCTGGCAGCTCCAAGCAGGGCCCTGCACCCAGGCCCTTTGCAATAAACCGCAAGTTCCACGACCTGGCTGCAGAGATCTCTCGTCTCCATCCGTCCTGACCGTCCTACCCCCCGACAGTCCTACAAATGCTCTCATGCCTTGTTTTCCCCAAACCAGGATTTCCCATTGCCAACCCCAGGGAGGCTGCGAGGAAGAGGAAGGTGCCCCGGGACACTGAGGCAGGTGAGGAGGAAGTCAGTGCCCCTTTCCCCTCTGTGCTGCTCCATCTCCCAGCCCAGCACACCCCCGGCTGCAGCTCAGCCCTGGGGGGATCTCCTTGCCCTTGCCTGTGGCACGGAGGCAAATCCCATCCTGTCCTTGTCCTTCCTCCCCCAGAGCAGGAGCTGAGCATGGAGAGCAGGGAGGACAAATGCCCGCGGCAGAACCTGGTGGAAGAGGCCGTTTTGAGCGGCTCCACGGCACAGGAAGCCAACGGGGAGGAAAAGCCCCGGAGATGCCGCACGAGGAGGGGCTGCAAACGCAGCCGGCGGGGATCTGAGGGGGAAAGAGCCAGCCTGGGCCGGGAAGGCGGCCGGAGATGGAGCCAGAGCTTGGAGCTGGTGCTCCATGAGCAGCTCCATGATGGGGAGAAGCCCCACACGTGCGTGGAATGTGGGAAGAGCTTCAGGTGGATCTCCAACCTGATCAGGCACCAGAGTATCCACACTGGGGAACGGCCCTATGAGTGTGGGGAGTGTGGGAAGAGTTTCAGTCAGAGCTCCCACCTGATCCAGCACCAGAGGATCCACACTGGGGAGAAGCCCTATGAGTGTGGGGAGTGTGGGAAGAGCTTCAGAGAGAGCTCCCACCTGATGAAGCACCAGAGGATCCACACTGGAGAAAGGCCGTACAAGTGCTCCGAGTGTGGGATGTGCTTCAGCCAGAGCTCCAGCCTGATCCAGCACCAGAGGACCCACACTGGGGAGAGGCCCTATAAGTGTTCCAAGTGTGGGAAGGGCTTTCAGACCAGCTCCAATCTCCTCCAGCACTATCGGATTCACAGGGAGGAGAGGCCCTTCCAATGCCCCGACTGCGGGAAGGGATTCAGGCAAAACTCCCACCGCATCACCCACCAGCGCATCCACACTGGGGAGAGGCCCTACGAGTGTGATAAATGCAGGAAGAGGTTTCCGACCAGCTCCCATCTCCTCCGGCACTATCGGATTCACAGGGAGGAGAGGCCCTTCCGCTGTCCCGACTGCGGGAAGGGATTCAAGTACAACTCCACCCTCGTCACCCACCGGCGCATCCACACTGGCGAGAGGCCCTACGAGTGTCCCCAGTGTGGGAAGAGCTTCTCCAGCAGCTCTCACTTGACCCAACACCAATGGAGGCGCCACTAAGGGAAGCCCTGCGAGTGCCCCGAGTGCGGGCAGAGCTTCGTGTGCTGCTCCAGCTCCATCCCCCACTGGAGGAGGCACTTTGGGCACAGCCCTGGTCACTCACATTCCCTGTGATCCATGTTGGGAACACACCTGGCTGCTTCGCCTTTTTGGTTTGGCCTTAATTTTCCTCTGCTTCACCTTCATCCTTTAAAAACACCTAAAACTGGATTAAACGAAGGAAATTGATCGAATATATCTGACATTGCATAATTTCTCAGTTGTTTTAGAGGGAATTTAGGTTTTGGGGACAGGTTCTGTGTGGAGTGCTGCTGTTGCTAAGAGGCAGGAATTTGATCCCACCCTTCCTGTGTTGCTAAGAACTCCTCCCCTGACCCAAACCCCAATTCCACCCTTGGGATACCCTATAAAAACTCCACGGCTCTGCCTTTGCCCTGTCTTTGGGGCATAAGAAATGGATTCCCAAAGGATCAGCCCTTTTCCCACAGGATTCCGAAGGATCACCCTCATTCTCCACTGGATTTCTAGAGGATCAAGCTTTTCCCGCTCGATTCCCAAAGGATCAAACTTTTTTCCACTGGATTCCCAGATTGTTCACCTTTTCCCGCTGGATTCCCTGCGAATATATATTTGCCCACTGGATTCCCAGAGGATCAGCCTTTTTCACTGGATTCCTAGAGGATTCTGACTGTGTCACTGGTTTTTTTTGTTTGTAGTACTGCATTTGTATTTTTAGTTTTTCGTAATAAAGAACTGTTATTTCTGCTCCCGCATCTTTGCCTGAGAACCTCTTAATTTCAAAATTAATAATATAATAATAATCATAATCATCATCATTATCATCATCATCATCAAAGAGAGGGGGTTTACATTTTCCATTTCAGTGGAGGCTCCTGAAATGAGGAGACACCACTAAGGCTGGGCCATGTAAAATAGTTCCTGAAATATGTAGATTAGTTTATGGATATGCATCAGGGTCTATGAATATGCAACAGGCTGATGTAATTAAAACCAGATTAATTAAGGGGTGTCCCCGAAAATAACTGGGGGGGTCTTGGTGGCCATAACAACCTTTGCTCGAAGGTCCTCTCTCCCCTTACATCAGCCTGTTGCCTATTTATCGACTTTTTGCGTATCCATAAACTACTTTACGTATTCCAGGAACGAAATTGGCTTAATCCGGTCTGGGGGACCCATCTCCCCGTCCGAGGTAAATTTGGGGTGTCCCATTCCCGTCCCAGCTCAGTTTTGGGATCCCATACCCCTCCAAACCTTATTTGGGGATCCCATTCCCCTCCAACCTCAATTTGGGGGTCCCATTCCCCTCCCAGTTGAATTTTGGGGTCCCAACTCTCTTTTCCCCGTTCTCTCCTTTCTGATCGTTCCCCCAATCCCCTCCTCTGTGCTTGGTTTTGGGTTCTCCAGGCCCCTCCTGTTCCGTTTTGGGGTCCCGACCCCATTTTGGATTAATTTGGGGTCCCCAGCCCATCCCCAGGGTCACCTTCCCCCCACCCCCACCAAATTCCGCTGCTGGCAACTGATGAGTCATCAGCGAGACACGCTCTGATTGGCTGGAAATTTCCCCGCGCGGTCTTTGAGTATTTACCGCAGTGAGAGGCCTTGATCTGTGGCTGGCAAGTGATGAGTCAGAGTCGGGCCGGGCGCTGATTGGCTGAAAATCGCTGAGCGGGACCAGTGCTCTGAGTTTGTGCCCAGCAAGTGGATCATCATTAGTGCTGCGCGTTCTGATTCGTCGGGATCTGTTTTGGGGTGGGGACGTGAGGAACTGGGGTTTTTTGGGGTTTATTTAGGGTTTGTTGGGGTTTTTTATGGACTCCTTGGGATTTTTCTTGGGTTTTACTTGGTTTATTTCTGTTTATTTGGTGTTATTTGTGTTTATTTGGAAGTATTTGGGTTTGTTTGGGTTTATTTGGGCTTATTTGGAATTATTTGGGTTTGTTTGGGTTTATTTGGGCTTATTTGGAATTATTTGGGGTTCTTGGGAGTTATGTTGGTGTATATGGGATTTTTTTCGGCGTACTTGAAATCATTTGGGGGTTTTGGGGTTTAATTTGGTTTTCTTTGTTTGTTTTTTTGGGGTTATTTGCATTTGTTTGGGGTTATTTGGGGCATTTTCAGGTATTTGGGATTTTTTGGGGGTTCTTTGGGGTTTATTTCGAGTATTTGGGTGTTATTTACGTTATTTGGGGTCATGTGGGGTCAAAAAATCCGGGAATGCTTCTCCTTCAAAAATCGGAAATTTTTCCTTAAAAATCTGAGTTTTTCTCCAAAGAACCGTGTTGCCTTCTGGATCAAGGCAGGCAACCTGGTTCTGAGGATCAGCACAACGGCCCACCCTCCAGGGCCGTTCGGGCCAGTGACACACGCAGACACCAATGTGGTGGACGGTCAAAAGGCGTTTATTACTTCTTTTCATGGGGTCTTATAGTCTAAAGGGTCTCTACGTCAAAAGGGGGTTTGTCCTTCTTATCTATGGTTAGTAGGGAATGGAAAAGTACTGCGTAAGGAATAGAAAGTTACTGGTATTCGGTTAAGGGAGGCTACATTCCTATGTTAATTTCTTATCTATGAGTAACAGAGGGTCTTATCTACGGGGGACAGAGGGTCCTGCCTTTCCGTAACATCGCGACTTCTTCCGCAGCGCCTTTCCCTGACTCCCACATCTCACCCCCCCTTTTCACAAATGAATGAGGTAGTCATATACATTCGTACTAAAATGAGGTATAAGGTTGTAACTTGACAAGGGAAAGGGGTTTTGGGAAAACCTGAGTAAGCTTTTGCCAGACAAGTTCGGAAAATCTTGCGACTGGCAGTGTTCCCTGGTTGAGTTCCAGCAATTGTCGTCGGCCTAAGAACTGGATGTTGGTCCGTTCCAGGCGGCTCTGAACGAACGAGACCAGCTTGTTCAGCAGGCATGGTCCGAAGGTGAGTGTTAGAAACAGCATCGCCAATGGACCTCTTCTGAGAGTGAGGAGACCAACTTCTCTAGAAAGGAGATGGATTTCTCGATCCTTTGCAGGTCCTCGTCAATGGTCTGTTGCAGCTGGGACAGTCCTTGGTGCTGGGTCGCTAGGCTGAGACACCTGTGGCCGTTCCGGCTGCTCCCAGGCCGAGCAGCATTGCGACAGTTACACCTGTCATTATTTCTCTTTTGTGGATCCGGCTGGGTCCCTCAAGAAGATGGTACATTTCTTCGTCTGAGTGGTACAGGACCCTAGGAACAATCAGAACTTGGACACAGAAGTCGTTAGAGTCATTGAACTTGGGAAGGAACACACAAGGACTCACTCCGGATCGCTGGCAAACCCACATCCCCGATGCGGATGGGACTGCCCACTTATTGTTTTTCCTCTTAGGCCTGACAATTTTGGTGCAGACAATGCCTTTCCGCCTAGCTAGGGTGGCATTGCCAAAGCATCTGCCTCGGCCTGTGACTTGACTCAGGGTGATTCCTTTGTAAGGGGTATCCCATCTGCACTGGTGAGGGGCGTCGGCTGAGGAATAACTGAAGGGAGTGTTTAGAGCGACTCCTTCGTAAAAGGGGGGTTTGACATCGTAACAAAGCCAGCAGGATTCGGTTAGGTTAGGGTTGGATTCGTTCAGGGATACAAAGGTAGCTTCTAACATACGAAGGATTGGGTCTGCGTCTGAACCGGTTAAGCGGCTCATCTGAAAGGTTTCCGCTTGACCGGTCGGGACATTGCTGACCCCTGTGGGTAAGGTTTTGGGGTAGGTTATGTTTCTCCCTTTCGGCACGCTTTTAATCGCTTTGTTGGGTCCGACCGCTCGGGGTGCCGACGGCTGGAGCCTGATAATTTGCACGTTCACCCTCTCTTTTGACCCTTGAAGGACCACTGTCCACGTTTTGCCTGTGGCCCAGCTAGGGTGATCTGGCTGCAAGACCGTCATGTTGTAATCAGTGCATGCCCGAAATCTAGGGATTTTATGTTGGTTTCGATGGAAGTTTCCGTGAGAGAAGAAGGGTGTTTTGCAGCCGCTGGGTGCCCAGGTGAACTGTAAGAATTTGTCTGGCTCTTGTGAATCCCACCCAGGCCCCGACGGTCTGGCATCTGTAACTATGGTTCGCAGCCCCAGTGCCCACAATATCCCCACCCTGGGTGATTGCAGTAGCTTTTCCCAGTGTTTGAAGCTGGGCACCAGTAGGATAGGTACGAGTGTGTGACGTGTGGGGAATAGGGGTTTACCCTTGGCTGTCCTGGAAACAGGTCGGTGATGTGGAGCAGGAAGGATGGGGTGTTTGGTGTGGTGATTTCTCTGAGTACTTTGCCACTACTAAGGTGTCGCATGACCCACCTAAACGGCCGATGGGGGTAGTGGTCTGGGCTGGCTTGCCCTCTAGCGACAAGCCCCAACAGCAAAATCACACAGAAACACCCTTGGTGCTTGGGTCTCACCCGTGCGGGTCTCTCGGGTGCTGCCTGATGGCTTGCTGGTCTGTCACTTTCGTCTGGAACCGGGATGTACGCGTCACGAGGACGTCCCACGAGCAGGTCCTGTAAACAAAGGCTCGCAATTCTCCTCAGTCTCATTCTGCTCGCTATGAAGGTCCGGCTTAATCGACTTAAGTGGACACCACCTGATTTTGCCGTCCTTTTGGACAGCTGCGTACCCTCGCCCTGTGAGCATCAGCCTCCAACCCCGTTCCCACTCGCCTAACTCGTTTCTAATTACCACCTGTGGGCCCTCTTCTAGCGTTCGAGTGGCCCAGTGTTTTTGGATGGGACTGTTTGTTTCATCTCCCCTAGGGAATTGATTCAGTGCCAGCAAAGCGGTTGCCAGCATACGTGCCTGATCTCCTGGGGGAATGGCATTGGCAAAGCCTTCTGCTTTTGCCAACATTTCTATCTTGGTTTTCAGGGTCTGGTTTGCTCTCTCAACTATGGCCTGCCCGCTACTGTTGTATGGGATGCCTTGCACTAACGTGATGCCCCATTTCGAGGCGAATTCCTGTACTTGTTTGGAGGTGAAATTGGAGCCGTTGTCCGTTTTGATCTGCTTGGGGATACCAAGCCAGGCCATGGCTGTCAGCCAGTGCTGAATTGTGGCTTTGGAGTTTGTTTTGGGGTGCTGTGTGGCTATGATCGTTCCACTATAAGTGTCCACTGTCACTGCAAGCCATGCTCGGGGCTTCAGCAGTTGACATAAGGTGAAGTCTGACTGCCAGATTTCTGAGGGCTTGAGACCTCTCGGGTTGACCCCACAGATCCATAGGGGTAACTTCTGGCAATGAGGGCAGGTGGCTACCACATGTTTTGCGTCCGCCGTCGAGATTTCGCGTCTCTTCGCCAGTGCTTTGGCTCCGATGTGGAGCGACTCGTGCAATTGACGAGCTTCTTGCAATGTCCATACGCCTTTTGCTGTGGCGTCCGCTTTGTCGTTGCCGATCTGGAAGTAACCTTTGACTGGGTCATGGCTGTTGATATGGATGACTGACACGGTGCCCTGTCGCGAGGAGAGTGCTTCTTCCAGCATTAGGGCTGCTGCTGATGTTGACACTCCTGGTCCTGCCATGGCTAGACAGAGCCTTGCCACGAATATAGAGTCCGTTACAATGTGTTCGTCTTGGCAGAGTCCGCACGCCAAAACCACTGCTGCTGCCTCCAATTGTGGCCTTGACAGTGTGGGGTCACATGCTTTGACGCACTGCCACTGTTCTCCCGCCTGCCACACTGCTGCTGCGGTTGAAGTCGTAGAGGAAGCGTCTGTGAAGACCGTTGGTCCCGGCTGCGGTCTGTCCTTGACCTTTGGCGGCATGTCCATGTAGACTACGGTCAGCAGCTGAGTCCAGGGTGGCTTGGAGGAGTAGAAGATTTCTCCTCTGAAGCCGGAGAGAGCAAGGGCCAGGTACTCTGATATTGTGGCTGACTCCGCGGTCGGCTGCTTGCGAAACAGAAGATGGATGCTTGTCGGCTCTGTCCCTAGGTGTTTCAAGGCGAGTCTCCTGCCTTTCATGATGAGGCTGGCGATGCATTCGATTCCTGGGGAAAATGCACGAGCGGGTCTTCCGTAGACCACCCATTGGATCGGTCGGGCCTTTTCAGCGAGTCCTTGGGCCAGTGCTCCCACTCCCCCCTTCGGTGTAAAGTGGACGTACAGGTCCAGTGGCATGGCTGGGTTCCACCTGGCAAGTGTGCCAGTGGACATTTGGTTTTCGATGAAGTCGAGGGAGCTCGTTGCTTGCGGCGTCAGCTCCTTGGGTTCCCAGGGGTGCTTTCCTTTCAGGAGGTCGTACAGAGGGTCCATGACCTCGGGAGGAATGAGGACGATGTTGTGAAGCCACTGCAGCGATCCCACCAGGCGTTGCACGTCGTGGAACGTCTTGACGTCTCGGTTGACCTTCATCTCGGGGGGTGTCACGTAGGAGCTTGTAATTCCTACTCCCAGGAAGGTCACGCAGGGTCCTCTCTTGATCTTTGCGCTCGCGATCTCGAAGCCGTTGGCCTGAAGGGTCTCCGTGATTGTGGACACCAGGTGATCCACTTGGCTTGTCGATGGTGCTGCGACCAGGATGTCGTCCATGTACTGGATGATGGTTGCGGTGGGGTTCGAGTGTCGGACTGGCATCAGTGCTTTGTCCACGGTGATTTGGCATATGGTCGGGCTGTCGACCAGGCCTTGTGGAAGCACTCTCCATTGGAAGCGAAGGTTAGGCCGCTCACCGTTCCGAAACGCCACGGAAAAGGCGAATCGTTCTCTGTCCTCAGGGTGCAGGGGTATTGAAAAGAAACAGTCCTTGATGTCCAGTACTGCGCACGGCTGCCCTGCGGGGATGGCTGAGTTTGCGGGTAGCAGTGTCTGGACTGGACCCAGGGGTCGGATCGTCTTCTTCACTTCTCTCAGGTCGTGGACGAGGCGATAGCCTTCTCCAGACCTTTTGGGGATCACAAATACAGGGGTGTTCCATGGGCTGGTGGAGGGTTCTATGTGACCCTTTTGCAGTTCGCGGTCGACCAGTTCCAGCAAAGCTGCTGCTCGAGGCTCTGTCAGGGGCCACTGCTCAACCCATACAGGGTCTGATGATTTCCAAGTCAATTTGATTGGCAGCGGGGGGTGTACGGCAGTGGTCCTCATGATAAATTTGTAATCCGAAATCCGAGCATGGAAAGGACGTCCCGTTTTCCCGGGACCGGGATGCTTGGAGTGAGGGTGCTGCTAGGGAAAGCTGTGCTGGCTGGGGACAGCTCGCTGAGTTGCTGCCCTTCCCCGGAAGCCTGGGCTAACGTGGTTGTCCTGCCATTCCTGCTTAAATACAATCCGCCCCGCCCCATCAAAAAGCATGCAGCTTATTTGCGTAATATCAAAAGTGAGCAGATCGTTATTGCTAGAAAGGTCATCCTCGAGAGTGGGTACTACAGCTGAGTTGATCCCTATTTCTGAAATCGCTTTGGCTTCTTTTGGGTTAACTGGGGTATATGCCCTTTGTTGGTTCCCCCGCGCTCCGGCAACCCCCCCCGGGAAAGCGTGCATGGAGGCTGCCAGTGCCTTGTCCCCAGAGGCTGCTTTTATTTTTCCCCAATCGGTGAGTTTTTGTTGCGATTGTTTCCCGATATTGTTTAAAGCTTTATTCGGTTTCGCTCGAAACCGCATTAATTCTGCTGTCTCGGTTTCCGAGTCCCAGCCGGACTCAGTCAGCTCTTCCGAGCTGTCTGAGCAGCTGTTACTTGACTCTGAGGCGGAAGCTGACTGCCGGTACACTTCCGGCGCTCTGTGCTGTTTTGTGCGGCTTCGACCCCGCTCGTCCCTTTGGGGGTGGTGCCGTTCCCTCCCCCTTGGGTCCCCCCGCCTCCTGCCGGGGGAGGTCCTTGTCTTATAAGGACCTAATTTGAATAGAGCGCTCTGGTTGGTTTTGCACTCTACCGCGGGGGCCGCCCCGTCTCCCCGCTCGCCTGCGCATGCGTTGTTAAGCAGGCTGACTCCGTTTCTGCCCCCCGCCTCCTCCCTTCCGCCCTCGTCATGTGGTTCAGCGCCATTTTTAAACGCACATGGCGGGGGCGAGTTTTTACCGATCCTGGCGGGGTCCAACAATCCGGCCTCGTTCCGCGCCTCCTCCGCGAGTCCCTTCCAGAAGCATCACGTGCGCTGCTCTGCTTCTTGCGCCGGACCGGCGACTGGCTGGGAAGAGACGGATAGAGAAACCGCGGTTTTTTCGGACGGTTCTGCGGGGGGCTAGGACCCGGTGGGCTCCGCGGGAAGGTCGGGGGGTGCCCTGAGTGTGGTGGTGTGCTGTAATGTCCCATTTTGGCCTTCCAGGTAACTTTCCCAGGTGTGCCTTTACGTCTCTCCCTTCCCCCTTTGCCCCCATGCTGAGTGAGTCCTGTCAATCAGGCTAAACGTTCCAGTAAGGCGTCGTGTGGTTGGTCAAGTTCAAAGGATGCCCCTGTGCCCAGAGGTCATTGGCCTATCTGGGTGTCATCTTCCCCTTAGACCCTGCCCCTCTGGTTGGTGGCTCACCTGTACCTCCCCTTCCCCTGTCCCAGAGCTTAAAAGGTGAATGAGACCATGCAGCCGTGGTTCTGTTGGAGCAGTTCCTCACATTCAGACCTCTGTAACCATGGAATAAACCTCTGGATATTAAACCCTCCAGCAGAATCCTCTCCTTTTTCTCTTCACCATCGCCTGAAGCTACTCCTCCTGAGGTAAACGGGGTTCCTAACAAGACTGGACTTGTTCAGTGCCCAGCTGCAACCACCAGCAAGCCAAGGTATCTCTGGGGTGATACACCGCAGTTGCTGCCTTTGGCCCAGCAGCGAGGGTCAGACTGGCCCAGGCACAATCTAACTGGTAATATTGCGAGCCATTTTCCAATACCTGAGGGTTCCGGGGGGTCTCCTGGGCGCTCCGGGGGGTCTGGGCTCGAGCTCAGGAAAGGGTGGAACGCGCCCGACCTCCGCATATTCCCGCCTTCAATCCGATCGCTCTCAGAGGCGGTCTGCGTCGCGGCCCCCACCCCTGGCTTTGATGTAGCTAATAAACGTATACGCGCAGCTTCCCGAGTCTACTGTTCTTCTAACGTCTTGCGTAGGGCCTCTTCTACTTTCCCCCACGCTTTGAGGTTTTTACCACTGCCTGTGGACTTAAAGTCCTCTGCTGAGGCGGCAGTGCGCTTCTCCCACGCTTCCGAATATAATATATTTACCGGACGTTCGATCGTCTCCAGCTCTAGGAGCCTTGCAAAAGCAAGATTAGCGTTTCTGAGCTCACCTTTAATTCCCCATTGTTCATGAGCCTGACTTACGACCTTCGCTGTGGATTCCATGGTCCACGCTGGTCCGGGGGCGTCCCCCCCGCTGTGGTCAGACCTGCTGCCGCAGCCGCTGTCCTCTGTCCAGGAGAATCCCCGTTCCCCGGGCGCAGATCGCTTCCCGGGTCCCAGCACCAAAATGTTGCCTTCTGGATCAAGGCAGGCGACCTGGTTCTGAGGTACAGCACGACGGCCCACCCTCCAGGGCCGTTCGGGCCAGTGACACACGCAGACACCAATGTGGTGGACGGTCAAAAGGTGTTTATTACTTCTTTTCATGGGGTCTTATAGTTTAAGGGGTCTCTACGTCAAAAGGGGGTTTGTCCTTCTTATCTATGGTTAGTAGGGAATGGAAAAGTACTGTGTAAGGAATAGAAAGTTACTGGTATTCGGTTAAGGGAGGCTACATTCCTATGTTAATTTCTTGTCTATGAGTAACAGAGGGTCTTATCTACGGGGAACAGAGGGTCCTGCCTTTCCGTAACATCGCGACTTCTTCCGCAGCGCCTTTCCCTGATTCCCACAGAACTGGGAATGTCCCTTAAAAATCCCGGACTTTTCCCAGCCAATAACAGCGCGCCCCGCCCCAAACCATCCAATCACCGCGGGTCTCCCCTCAGGAACACCGGCCTCCCTGTGCGCCCAATCCAGCCAATCACTGCACGCATCCCCACCGCCCGCCTCTCACGCGGCGAACCAACCAATCACCGCGCGCCACCCCTCAGCTACTCCCTCCTCTCTTGAGCTGAACCAACCAATCACCGCGCGTCTCCCCTCGGCAACTCCCGCCTTCTTTGCCCCTATGCAGCCAATCACCGCGCACTGCTCCCGCCCCCCCATGTCAATCACCGTGCCCTCCACGAAACCAACCAATCACTGGGCGTATCCCATCAAAAACTCCCGCCCTCCCTGCGCCGCTCCAGCCAATCAGAGCTGACCCTGAAGCAGCGCCCCCTGGAAAGAGCCGGGGAGGCGCTGGGAGAGGACAGAGGGCTCCGGGAGCTGCTGAGGAGGCGCAGGGACAGGTGAGGGGTCCTGGAGGGGTCGTGAGGGGAATTTGGGGAGGGGTCTTGAGGATGTTTGGGGGGTATTTGGGGAGGGTCTGGGGGGAACTTGAGGGTGTTTTAGCAGGGTCTGGGGGTGCTGGGGGGGCTTTGGGGGGAATTTGGGGAGGGGTCCTCGGGGGGTGTCACGTTCAGTCGTCACGGACGGGTTTCGTGATGGTTCGTGGATTTGATCTCAGGGTGCAAAAAGAACCAACATGGTACAAGGGGGTTTGCAATGATAATCGAAACAAATGCATCTTTATTGAATGAGCACAGCAAAATGTGATAGAGGGATTAAGGGAGAGAAAAAGATGGGGGAAGAGGGAGAGACAAAAGAGAGAGAGAGAGAAAGAGAGAGGGGACAGAGCTACCAAACATAGAGATGAAGTTGTTTGGTCCAGTCCAGTTGAGGATCCACTGTTATGTCGGGGAGATCTCGAAGTCTCTCGCTAACTCAGAGGTTTTTATTATGATAACTCCATTGGAAATTGCGAGGCAGGAGGATACAGATACAATAAGGAATAGAAGTAACAGGTAGTTCATGCTCTCGGCAGTAAGCGAGAGCCATTGTCTTCTTGGTCCAGCGGTCACAACCTGCAGGCAAACATCTCGCTTTGGTCAGCTTGCCTCCCCCACACACCTGCCCCGGGTTGGGGGTTTCAGTCCCAGTCCTTGGAAGGAGCAGAGGGGCCTTTTCACATGGGGGTTCCAAGTCTCAGTCCTTGATGGAGAGGCTCCTTCCATCTCAGTCTGTCTGTCACGGTGGTTGTGAAACAGGTGAGGGTCTTCTGTGGGGGGACCACCTGAAACGCAGGAGAAGTCCAGCCAGGCCGAGAGGTGGGACAGCTCCCAAGGCTGTTGTTGCAAAAAGGGCACGGTGCCCCCTTCTTCTTCTCCTTGGGCTCAGTGTAGCACACAGCAAACAACACCTGTGAGAACAATGGCTTAGCGACGCTCTCAGGTCTCAGGCACATGACTCTCTCCCTTGGAGCCAGAGATTCAAGACAGGGGGGTCTTCTCTTCAGTGGTCCCCCAATGACGATTGTGAGGCAGATGAGGGAAAATTCGGACAGACTCTCACAAGCAGAAACTGGCAGGATGTGTCTGCTTCCAGTGCTTGTCTTGGCTGTTCCTTCGCAGTGCTGGCAGCATCATCAGAGACACATCACACGTTCTCTCATGCCAGGGTCATTCCAATCTTCTGCACTTGCCCAGGGGCCTCCCAGGTTCACCAGGGAAAATGGCTGCTCGTGCCAGTCCATCCCCTTGCCCAGAAGGCACCCGCTTGTGTTTGGGCACGAGCTGCTGGCCACAGCCAGATGGGCAGCACCCGCAGCATTGGCCATCAGACGCTGGACTGATGTTTTTTTCCAGAGAGCAAAAAAAGCAGCCAGAAGCACACAAGGCAACTTGACAGTATCTCTGTAAGAATGTCATTGTCCTGTGAAAGTCAATAGTGGATGGTGGTTTTGTGCTGCAGATAATCACTTCTGAGCAAAAATCATTCCAGGAAGGGACAACAGCTTCTGCCTTCTGATGGATAAGTCAATTTGCCACTGCTGTCCAGGCCCATGGCCCCTCCCAGTCTGACCAAGTTTTGGTCTGCGGGTATTATTGGGGTTAGTCTGGAGGCAAAGATCACACTGCCACTTGAGTAATAGTGGCATGTAAATTCCAGGCAACGATTCTTTCAATCATGTACGTGTTCAGGGCATCTATTCCCCAGTGTGTGTTCTGGTGCTCCTCCCTTACTAGTGACTACATGAAATGGGAAGGGATTACCAGCTTCCCTTCAGTGGTAGCCCACCCTTCTTGGTTGTATGTCCCTTTTTGATCTTTGATTAGTTTTCTATCTTTCTCATTGTATTCTGGCTTACCTTCAAGGGAAATTTGCCCATCTAAAATCAGAGCTCCTTCAATAGTTACCTCACCTTTTGCTGCTTCCTTTGCCTCTCTATCTGCCAGCTCATTTCCTTCTTCCAATTCTGAGTTCACTCTCTGGTGTGCCCTAATATGCATAATTGCTGCCTTTTCAGGCAGCTGAACTGCTTCCAGCAGCCCGATTATCCCGATCATCTCTTGTGCATGTTTGATGTTCTTTCCTTGTGAGGTCAGCAGTCCCCTCTCTCTCCAGGTGGCTCCATGTGCATGCACAACTCCAAATGCATACCATGGCTCTGTATAGATTTTATTCTCTTTCCTCCTGCCATTTCTAAGCCAAAAGGAAAGAGAATCAGTGCAATTATTTTGGTCTTCTGTGCAGAGGTGCCTGTTGGTAGGGGTCCAGATTCTATTACCTCTCTGCAGGTAGTGACTGCATATCCAGCACGTCGCTTTCCACTGGCAATGTGGTTACTCCCATCAGTGAACCAGGTCTCTGCACCATCCAAAGGAGTGTCCTTCAAGTCCGGGTATCTGGAGTAATTAGCTTCAATGGTCTCCAGGCAATCATAGTGCGCTGCTTCTCCTTGATCCCACTGAGAAAAGAAGCTGGGTTCACAAGGTTAGTGACTACAGAGTCCTTTGCCCAGCACTGACCTCATACCCCAGGTAGATTATTTTCTGTTTCACTGCCTCTGCCTTTTTCTTTTTTTTTTCTTTGATACTCTGTGTCCTTGGAGCCCTAGGAAATTCAAAAGGCTCACGGTCCAGGCCACACATGCTTCCCTTGTCTGAGTGGATATCAAGAGATTATCCACGTACTGTAATAGCCTTCCTTCTTCTTGTGGAGCTTCCTGGGGCTCTAGGTCTTTTGTAAGTTGTTCTCCAAACAGAGCAGAGGAATTTTGAAACCTTGAAGGCCTTGAGGCCTTCACAATCTATGTGAGCTGGGTTTTGCACCTGCTTTTAGGGTTTTCTCATTTGAATGCAAAAATTTTCTGGTTGGCTTTATGAATAGGGAGGCAAAAGAAGGCCTCTTTCAGATCTAAAACAGTAAACAAGGGTAGCTCAGGTGCCAAACATGTTAGTAAGGTGTATGGGTTTGCCACAAGTTGTACTGCCTGACCCTAGCCCGTTGTTTTCCTTAACTTGTATAGAAGGTGCATTCTCTGCCCTCCCTGCCATGTTAGAGGCTCATACCCCAGGAAACATTGGATCCATTATTTTCTTGTAAATTTCATCCTTATTTTCAATTTCAGTTTCACTAATTGTTAAAATTAAGCTCAATATATCTCCATATTCTTGATCCTTTACCTCTAAAATAATCTCTCCATCTTTAAATGTGATCTTTGCTTCCAGCTGCTCCAACAAGTCCCTACTCAACAGGGCCTTTGGAGAGTTGGGCATATACAAAAAACTATGACTATTTTGATGGTTTGCAAAATATGATTTTTCAGATTGGCCAGTTGCCCCCTTACCATAACATCTGTTACAGGCATCGAGGCTTTATTTAACACTGAGTTTGCTGCCCCTGTGTCTACTAAAAATTCCATTTGCTTAGCTCCCATCTTTCTACCCCATCCCAGCCTTTTGCCTTAATTCAAAGTCTTGGGGTATAAAATAAGCTGAACGCACTCAGCTTTAATTATTTCTGCTGGGTTTCTTAAATTACTTGAAACTCTCTTTTCTAATAATTCAACATCCTTGTTCTTCTTTGCTTCTCGTGACCAGTTGCCATTAAATTCCTTAGAGCTCTCTGAGTAGCCTTGGTTTCCTTAGAATAACATAAATTATAAAGTGCCTGTCTTGGTCTCTTCCACCTAAACTCTGCTTTACAAAATCTCATTCTTTCCCAGTTCTCTTCCCCCACAATCTAATTCAAGCATTGTTTCTATTGACACTCACTTTGCTGCCTTGCAAAAAGCTGTGCCTCTTACAGCAAAAACGCTGATATGCCCACAAACACAAACACAGACACAGACACACACACATACCCTGCATCTCAAATTCATGAGAGTCAGGGCTTAGGTTGCTGTGGGAAGGGAATTCCTGGAATTCCTTTAATTTGTTTTATCACAGTTAAACATAAATCACCATACTGCAGTTTTTCCATGTAAAATGCTACACTTGTTGCAAACAAAATCCTAAAATCTCCACAAACACAAGCCTACAATACCGAGAATCAAATTACCACAATGTGGGGGAAGAACCACACAAACTCACTGGGAAAGGGGTATCTCTTAAGAGTGCCCACTTTCCTTGACACAACCCAACATGCAACACTTCATCATCTACCCACATCAGCTTATCAGCCTCTTCTGGTCCTCACACACTCTGGACACAATCAAAATAACAGCACACAGTAAAATTCCAGGGACCAAGTCCAAACTGCGGGGACAGAAGAATCCCCTGAGTTCATCTAGCCACAGTTAAAACATGCACAATCTACACAAATCACACATCACCACCTTTAAACACAATAAATGACTAAATGTCCTCACCCACGTTTCTCCACTTGTTCCACTACTCCACGGGGTGTTCCTGCCCTCACAGACTGCCCCAGCCGGTGCTCCCATCAGACATGGGTAGAACTGCCCCCGCACGCCGTGGGTACTCACTCACTCACTCACTTGGTCTGTTTGATACACCACGCACTCACACGATTACAAACACGCCAATATTAACCACACAATGCATTAGCCATACAATGTCTGGACACCACAAGCACACAAAGTTCGGGTTCACTCGGCTCACCCCAGAGTCGCTAGCGGCCGCTCCATTGAACAATGAACCCGTTCCCAGTTGCGCTATCAACCGGGAACCTCTGCCGCTGACCGTGCTCTTGGTTGATGGCTGCCTGCAAGCACAGGGACGAGGCTGTGCACTCAGACGTCTCTGAGTGACTTATCAGCAGCCCTATCTCCCCCAGGCCCTTTGATAGACGTACCGTCTATCTGCACAGCAGCAGGTCATTGTCTGTATCTGCAGGAGGCAAGCCGAGATGGAGCAGAGCTCCTCCAGGAAAATCCCAGGGAGCGCCCAGGAGTCCGTCCTCCCTTCCGCCCCTGCAGGGACAGACAATCGCCTGGCTGGCTCGCCAAAATGATTAGTGGAAAAAAAAGAGAAACTCCACAACTTTGTACAAAGTTGTAAAGCCGGTATGTTTAGCACTGGACGCATGTGGGAATCGTTGTTCTCCCTAAAGGACACGCGCACCCCTGAGAATTCCCCCTTGCTTATACATATGCATATAGTCTCATTCATATTCATTTTACAGATTTCACATTACAAGCTGCAATTAGTTTTTATCAGTCCTTGCCTTTTGCGCAGAGAGCTCTCTGGACAGCCTCATCCTTTGCCCCCAACAAAGGGGCCTCCATTTATCTTGGGAATTTGAATTCCTTCTCTTGGTTGAGGCCATTCTGTGAGCACAAGATTTTTTTTTTATTTTTTTTCCTCTCTTGTGAGAACAGTGACTCTTAAGCACAGATAAACAAGTTACAGGCTCAGAACAGCACTTTTCACCTAAATCCAAAAATGCATTTCTATCCTGTTAAATTTCTACTTTGTCTCACCCATCCAAGGAAATATGTGCTCTGACTCCATGATTTTAAAGGCTGAACAGATGCTTTATTCTATACTATATTATACTATTATACTATTCTATACTATACTACATTACACTATTGCTATACTAAATCTATACAAAATTACATACTAAAGAAAAACCTCTGACCCTTTCCAGACAGTCATGACCAATCTTTGACCTAACTGGTCAATCAGTCCTAACAACCATCACCACAGTCCAATTAACAAATCAGTCTCAGTAAACAATCTCAATAACACATTCCACATGTGCCAAACAACAGGTGCAGCAAGTGAGATAAGAATTGTTTTCTTCCTTTCTGAGCTTTCTCAGTCTTTCCACAGCTTCCCAGGAAAAAATCCTGGGAGAGAGAATTATGTCTCTATTCAAAGAAATGTGAATACCACAGGGATTTGTCCTCCCTGGTCTCCATCTGCAGCTCAGTGCCTGGAAAGGAGAAAAGAAAGGAGAAAAGAAAAGGAGAGGAAGGAATGAGGAAGGAAGAAGGACAGAAAGAGAAGAGGAAGGAGCTGTGGACAAGGAGAGGATGGGATTTGCCACTGTGCTAGAGGGAAGGGGAAAGGATCCCACCAATTCATCCCTGGCAGGGCAGTGTCAGCTAAAATAAACAGGGCAGGAGACTTTTTCTCCTTTTAATGCCTGTATTAAAAGTGATTAGCTCAGGATTGGGAAGCTCGACAGGTCTGCAGTCTCCGTTGTCTCTCCCAAGGTGACTCGCAGGAGGATATTTGCAGCTTTGTCCACTAGGGACAGAGCCGGCGGTCCAGTCCTCGTTGGAGCTTTTTTTGGGCGTGACCCAGATGTTGACTTTCCCAGCTTCGCTCCCTTCGGGACCCGGTCCGAGAGGATCCCCACACCCAGGGTGAGGGGCAACAAAGGCCCCCAGCGTCCCCGCAGGTCCAGCACTCTGCTCCTCACGTTCAGACATCACTCCAATTTCTCAACTCTATATTGGCTCGTTGTTTTGGGGGTCTTTTCAGTAAGTTTGGAGTAGTAGCTTCTCATGGCATGCTGGTCCTGAAGTTATTTAGCATGTCCCCTCTCCCACGTTTAGTCCTTTCTCCTCACTGTCTGGGGAGGTCCCCGCCCTTCACTGTCTCCGGAGAAGAGCCATTAACTCAGTCTTGGCCAGGGCCTTTACTGATCCAAAAAAGAACCATTAACGACAACGACTTGTAATTATCATAACAAACAGGTAGCGCTTCAGCAGCAAGAGTGATCTGACTAGTTTTTGTAACCTTTTTCTCACCAAAAAAAATTGGCGGATTTTTGTTTATAACATCAGCAGTGGGATTGTCCTGCAGCCAGGGGCAATGCTGGGCTGAGACATGGAGCAGAGGAGAGGGGCAAAGGGGCAGTGACTTCCTCCTCGCCTGCCTCTGTGTCCCAGGCCATTTTCCTTTTCCTTGCAGCCTCCTCCAGGTTCATCCAGACAAAGTTTGGGATTGACAAATCCTGGCTTGGGGGAAAAACAGTGGGTGAGCCCTTGGTCCTGCTGCCCAAGTACAGCTCCAGAAGTAACTGCCCTGTTCACAGTCGGATGGGCCCAGACCCTGCTCATCTCCAGCTTCCCCCACCCTTCCAGGCTGCCGGGATCCCTCAGCTCTGGGATTGGCCTTTGCTGCTCTCCCCACTCTGATGCCAATGTCTCCCCCCCCAAACTGGTACCACCTCCCCAGCCAGTACAGACAGTTTGCCACTGGAACCCTCCACAAGTCTCCAAAGCGGCATCTGCGTCTCACCCTTGGGGACCTGCAAGATCCAAACATCCCCTACCCCGCAAACAAATCCTCCCAGAGGCCCCCCCAGTGGATTTGGGGTGAGTTCCCCCTCCCCGCTCACCTGTGGGATCTGGGGGATCAATGCTGCCAGGGCCAGGGGAGCTGCAGACTCAGCAGGCAGGCGGGAAAAGCGTGGTTCTGCTGGGGCTCCTCCTCTTCCTCCTCCTCCTTTTCCCCATCCTCCTCCTCTTGCTCCCCCTTCCACATCCACTCCAGATCCCACCTCTCCCCCATGGCTGCAGCATCACCAGCATTTGGGTGGAGGGAACCCCCCATGAACCCCCCAGGGATGGGCAGGGGGCTTGGAGACCCACCCAGTGCGGATCCATTCTCCCCCTGAGCCCCAGGGAATCACTTCAGGAATCAAATGAAGAGGACACAATGGGATCCCCATGGAACTGCTCTTTTTCTGTTCCATCCCCACCATTCCCTTCCCTCACTCATCATTCCCCCAACCCAAAGACCCCTCCCAACTCAGTTTGGGGGTGTCATCCCTCTCGCGCTTTGAATCCTCTTTTCCCCCGCTCTTCCATCCCTTCTCTATTGTGCCCCCAGCCCCAGCCCTCACCCCTGTGTTTGGTTTTGGGGGATGCAGGCCCCTCCTGCTCTGTCTGGAAGGTCACATCTCCCCTTTCCCTCAATTCTGGCAGCTCCTGGCTGCTTTTTTCTGGGAGGAATTCCTCAGTTTTGGGACTTTTGAGGTTTAGCTTAGAAGTGTGACAGCTCTCTCTGGTTTTCCCCTCCCTGTTGTGGCCTCTCAGCTGCCCCTGACACCCTGGGGGTGCTGGGATTTCCCTCCTGGGGACAAGGATGTTCATCCCCTTCCAGGAGCCCAATGCCTGGCTGGGGCTCCAGGTCAGGGGGTCCTTGAGCAGCTGCCCCAGAAGCTCCCCCAGGGTCTCCCAGCAGCACAGCTGGAGCTGCTCAGCCTGGGGTCCCCAGAGGCCTCAGCAAGACCCAAGTCCCTCCCAGGAACCCTCAACTCCCTCAAACCCTGCATCCCCCACATCCTCTGCAAGTTCCCCCCATGGCACCGGCCATGGCCATGTCCCCACATGTCACTGCCCATGTCCCACCATGTCCTCACCCATGGCTGTCTCCCTGTTTCCATCCCTGTCATTGTCCCCCACATCTCCATCCATGCCTGTGTCCCCCCATGTCCCCACAAATGGCCCCATCCCTGTTAATATCCATGCGTCCCCAAGTCTCTCTCCATGTGTCCATGTGTCCTACCATGACCACATCCAAGTCTTAGTTCAATGTCTGTTTTTACCTCAATATTGGATATTTTAAAGGGATAAATAGAAATTAAAACAAAATCAAGGCCAAAAGAAAAGGATTTCCTTGTCCATACCAGCTGAGGATCCACTGCTTAGGTGGAAGGGAAGAACCTTTTTTGGTGGGGTTTCTACCCCACTGTCTCCAAAATCTTGGTCTTTTCCCCAGTTTTTCACCATTTGGCTACAGAAGACACCCTTGGGAAATAGGAAATCCAAACTGTGGAATCCCTGAAGTTGGAAAAGACCTTGTCCTGGTTCAGGGCAAATTTGGGAGAGAACCCACAAAGGGGTTCCTTTAAGACAGCAGATTCAATTGGCCCTTCCCCCAACTGATTCAGGAAAAATAAAATACCTCCTTGGAGAAAAGCGGAAAAAACTGTTTATTAAACAATAAAACCTAAATAATATTAAACAATAAAACCTCTTGCCGCTCTAAAAGAGAGACAAACTCACTAAGTCCCTCTGTGGCTGTAGCTCAGCTCACTCAGTCTGTTATCAATCCCTCCGATGCTGGAAATGTCACAGGCCAGGCCCAGCCCGGTGGGCCACAGGTGTGAGCTGCCCATGCTCTTCTGGTGTTCAGGCCAGAGCAGGTTTAAACAGGTCCAAAGAAAGGGGAAAAACCCCACAGTCCAGAGAACTTGTTTGGTTCAGCTAGCTAAAACTAACTAAAAGGAAAGGAGAGCTCTGTCCCACTGTCTGCCCATCCGCAGACAACACAGTGCAGGAACACGAATGTGGAGGAGTGAGTGCGGTTTCTGGAAACAAACTCTGTGCTTCTTCTCTCCCCCTTCACTCTCAGGACAAGTCTTGAAGGTGCAAAACTTATTATTCAGCATAAACAGAACAGACTGGGGATACAAGCACCAAACAGTAACCCAGAATATACCTCCAAGACCATTCAATACTCCTTGATGTCACAGGAAGATAGAATTGAATGCAAAAGATTTTATGGGGTTGAAAGTCGACAAATCTGCTCTCCCCATGGAATTCCCATTATAGGTCTGCATCCTGATGGATGTTCCTGCTGCTGGGCTTATCTAGGTACCCTCAGGGAACCAGGAAGATGTGGAGCCCCCCAGCCAGATGCCTTCCAATTTGGATCATCAGGACCACAGATCACCAGGGCTCTGCCCAACAGGGGTCACTGGGGATCATCCAACGTGGATCCTCTCATGGGGGATGGAGCTGGAGCAGCACACGAAGCTCTTCCCACACTTGGGGCACTCACAGGGCTTCCCTTAGTGGCGCCTTCGTTGATGTTTTGTCAAGATTGAGCTCGATGAGAATCTCATCCCACACTCCCCACACTCGTAGGGCCTCTCCCCCGTGTGGATGCGCCGGTGCAGGGTGAGGGTGGAGTTTTGCTTGAAGCCCTTCCCACAATCGGGGCAGCGGAAGGGCCTCTCCTCCCTGTGACTCCGCTCATGTATGAGGAGATCGGAGCTCCTGTGAAACCTCTTCCCACACTGGGGACACTTGTAGGGCTTCTCCCCAGAGTGAACACGCTGGTGGTGTTTTCTCAGGTCAGTGTGCCACCCATAGCTCTTCCCACATTCCAAGCAGGTGTAGGGCCGTTCCCCCGTGTGGATCACCTGGTGCCGAATCAGGGCCCAGCTTTCTCTGAAGCTCCTCCCACATTCCCCACACTTGTAGGGCTTTTCCCCAGAGTGGATCTTCTGGTGTTCCGTCAGCTTGCATTTCATGCTGAAGCTCTTCCCACACTCCCCACACTCATAGGGCTTTTCCCCAGTGTGGATCCTCTCATGTCTCCTCAGGCCAAAGCTGTATCTAAAGCTCTTCCCACATTCCCCACACTCATAGGGCTTTCCTCCTGTGTGGATCCTCTGGTGTCGCGTAAGGTGGCCCTTCTGGCTGAAGCTCATCCCACATTCCCCACACTCGTAAGGCCGGTCCCCGCTGTGGATCATCTGGTGTTGCATCAGGCTCCCCCTCTGCCTGAAGCTCTTCCCACATTCCCCACACTCAAAGGGCTTTTCCCCAGTGTGGATCCTCTGGTGTTGCATCAGGACAGAGTTGTGGCTGAAGCTCTTCCCACACTCCTCACACTCAAAGCGCCTCTCCCCAGAGTGAATCACCTGGTGCTGCCTCAGGCTGGAGCTCCAGCTGAAACGCTTCCCACACTCCTCACACTCGTAGGGTTGTTCCCCAGTGTGGATCACCTGGTGCTGGATCAGGTCTAAGCTCCGACTAAAACCCTTCCCACATTCCAAGCACTTGTGGGGCTTCTCTCTGCCATGGGGCTTCTCCACCAGCTCGGAGCTCTGGCTGCATCTCCGGCCGCCTTCCCGGCTCAGGGGGGCTCTTTCCTCCCCGCAGCTCCCTGGGCTGGGTTTGCTGCCCCTCCTCGTGCGGAATCTCCAGGGCTTTTCCTCCTGCTCCATTCACACACGTCCTAGGAATGAAAAATCCTGGTTTGGGGAAAAGAACAAAATGAGAGTGCCTTGGACTGGGAGCTCCTCCTTGCCCAAGTTCATCTCATTAAGTCATCGGGCATCTTGTGTCTCTAAGAACCTCCAAAACACCAAGATTCAGCACAAAAGTCCTCCAAACATCAACACACAGATCAAAAACTTCCCAAACATCAAGATTCAACAAAAACACCTTCCAAATATAAAGATTCAGCCCCCACAAAAAAACAAAGCACCAACAATTAGCACAATAAAGCTCAGAAACACCAAGATTCACCCCCGGGAAAATCGTGGATCCCAATTCCCGGTCACCTGCTGCGTGGTAGGGGGGGAATGCTACTGGGGCTGGCAGGGAAGTTGCGGATACAGGGAGAAGTGGAACCTTGTGGTGCCTCCTGTTAATGCTCCTCCTCCACATCCAGTGTCCTTGCTCTTTCTCCCACTCCTCTTCCTCCTTCTCCTGCACAATCCCACTTTCTCCTCCCTCATGCATCGTTTGACCCTTTTGTTTGAAGCCATTTATTATAATGAACAATAGTTTCTGAGAAATAAAAGAATTAAAAGACACTCAAAAGTATATCAAGGGAATCGCAGAAGTTAATAAATAACCTAAAATACACTATCAGGAAGAACTTTGATCAGAAATTTAGATAAGGTAATCTAAAATACACCCACAGAAGAAACTTCGGAATTAGAATATTTGAAGAAACAGAAGTGGAAGCCAATAAGTTAAAGTGACCTGCCAAGCCGTTAGAATCAAGCCAAGTACAACAGTAACTTCAGCCAAGCCATGGAAAAACATGCCAAGGATAACAGGAAGAAGTCCAAATTAGGAAAAGCTTAAAATTTAACTAAGGAAGACCAAGAATTCCCGGAAAACTCCGCCTGCCTATGAATATGCATGTAATAAATGATGTAATCCTTGTTTAAAATTGCATAAAAACCCGCTTTTGCTGTACATAATTTAGAAATCCATTTTGTGATTTCTCCGACGCGTCGCAATAAAATACCTCCTGCTTATCTGACTTAGGCTGAGTCTCTTAAGCAGATATTCTCACCTTTTGGGGCAAAATTCGGCATCATGTTCCTCAATTCTGCTTCTCTTTCCCTTCTCCTCCTGCCCCAGGCCCAGCACCCACTGCCGGCTCCCTCTTCCCCCCAAACCCACAGCATCCCGCGGCAGGGGCAGGGATGGAGCTGGGGCAGGTCGGGCTGGGGCAGCGCTGGGCTCTCGGCCGCTCCCGCCCGCACTTGGTCCCCACTGCAGCCACTCCCGCCGGGACAGCGCGGGGGGGCCCGGCCTTGGCGCTGCCCCACTCCCACCTCCCCAAATTCCCCTCGCATTTGGACAACAGGGCATGGATGGTGTTGGTGTGCTGCAAAGGGATTGCGTGAAGGGGAGTGTGCAGCAATATGGTTAAGGCAAAAAGCTGCAGCAGGAATCTATGTGGGAAGGAAAAGGATGATGGAAAGGCGGAGGAAGAGAAAAATACTGAGGATTGGGATGTTTATCAGCAGGGTCTTAGCCTCAAAACTTGTCAGCTGATTCAGATCTTTTGTATCCCCGGTTTCCAGACCAGGAAATCAAGGTCAGGGTTTCAGAGGGTTTCTCTGTGGGCGGCAGCGGCAGCACCGGGCACAGAGCTGCGGCACCGGGAGCACGGGCCGGGGGCCTGTGGGGAGCTGCGGGGCCGGGCCGGGGCTGTGGGGCAGCCGGGGCTCAGCGCCGGGCGCTGTCTGACCCCACCAGCCCCGGGCAGGGCCGGCAGCGGCCCCCGGCCCCCAGGAGGCTGCGGGACGCCCCGGCCGCTGCCCGGCCCCGTGGAGCTGCCGGCCCTGCCCGCTGGGGGTGCCTTTGGACACTGCGGCAGGACAGGGAGCGGCTCTGGGATACGGGCTGGGGAGGGCACCCTGAGCACAGGGAGGAGGAGCAAGGAACGCCTGGGAAATGTGGAATGTATATTTTAGCAAGGAGATTATCTTTTAAGGATTTTATTAGGGTTACTGGAGATACAAATGATTTTGCAGAAAGCTCAGCAGCTGTCAGAGGATGAGCACCCACAAGCACTGAGGGGGCTGCAGGAGGGGCACAAGAAGGCCCTGCAGCACTTGGGCACAAAGGCACAGCAGGTGAATGCAAGAAGGGAGCAGCAAAAGGCCAAGCTGAAGGCAAAGGCCAGGGCACAGTTCCTACAGCCCCCGAGGGATCAACCCCAGGGCCCAAGGGGGCCCCAGCACCCAGGGCACGGCTCGGCCACAAGCACCTGGCAGAGGCATTGCCCTCCTCAGCAGGGGAGAGCCCACCCAAACAGCCCCTGGCAAGGAACCAGGGCTCCAGCTGCAGGGCACAAGGACACTGCAAGCACAGACAGCAGCACCCTCAGGACCAGCAAGTCCACCCCTTGACGGACATGGATTGGCAGGGCTGTCACAGCTCCCATCATACCAGGGACCCTCCACACTGCAGCCCTTGAGAACATTCAGGGTGGGTCTGCATTGAGAGGAGGCATTTCCTGATGGACACAGGGGCCTCTCAATCCACTCTGAATCTTAGACCGAAGGGGGGAAATGCTAAAAATATGTTTGATTAGTGAGGAGATAAGTGGGAAAGATGTATGGTTTTATTCAATCACTGTTAGTATATCTAGGAGATAGGTTTGTAATGCATGAATTTTTACTTGCTCCTAATTGTTATCACGATTCACGGGGAAGGGATTTGATCAATAAACTCGTAACACAAATTAATATTATAAAAAGGGATACAGAGGCCGGTCCTGTTGTACCTCTGTGTCAAATGTCTGGCCAGGCCTATGCTGAAGTGAACCCAGAAGTGTTGGGAGCCCCAGGAAAATAGGGAAAATTAGATATGGAGTCTCTCCAAAGCACCCTGAAGCAACCAGGACAAGTGGTGTCTAAAAGCAACACCCTGTTCCAGGGGAGGGAAGGAAGGGGAATCAGACACAGCGCAGGTCACCGCCCCATGCTCAGCTCAACCCGTGCAGCTGTGGGTGCTTGTGAGAGCCTGGCACTGAAATGCCCTGAGCAGGAAGGCTTCAATATCTTCTGCTGACACCATGGCACCTAACAGGGGGGGGGCAAAAGCAATTCTCACTGCTTCAGAAACCACTGGAGCAGATATCAAGGCACATTCTCCCACAGGAAGCTGGGCTGGCACAGAGCCTGCCCTGGCACTTTGCTGCTGCCAACACCCAGCCAGGACATCGGCTCCTGCCTAAGGAGTGCAAAGCAGCACCACTGGTGGCCAAGGGGCCCATGCCAAGTGTCCCTGAGGCCAGAAACAGCCGCCAGCACAGCTCAACACGGGGGGACCCCTCAGCCTGGCCTCAAGGGCTCTGAAGCCCCAGAGATTTGCACTTCCCGCCTGCAGCAGGAGGATGGGAGGCCGCCCCTGAGCCTGCCCTGAAGGCAACGCAGCAGCAGCCAGGGCTCCACAGCGGGCCAAGCCCCTGCGCCTGCCCACAGATCCTCGCCTGGAATCCTCTGCAATCCTGGCCACCCTCCTCTGCCATCTCCAGCCACTGGGGCCAAGCCTTGCTGCCACTGCTGCAGCTTCAGCGCTGGCTGGGCCTGCACTGCCACAGCTGCTGGGGAACACCACGGCACAATTCCACTCTGGGGCTCACTGACACCCACACTCTGGGCTGCCTGCCATTGCACTGCTGCAAAATGTACCCACTCTGGTTCTTTTAAATCTTATTTCTCTGCTCAGGCTTGGTTTGTCTTTGCCTTTGGGAAAGGAATTCTAAAGGTTTTTTTTAAGGGGTGTTACACCACTCAATGGAGATGAGTTCAACATCTCAACAGACTGGGAACAGCCCAAAAGACACCCACAGAGATAACGACCAGCAACAAAACATCAACATTGCCCAGCAGCAAACAGCAACCAACAGCTACCCCAGACACTGCCCCAGCAGAGCTGGAGACACCTGGGCTGGAAAAGGCTGAGAAGGAAATCCAGGAGTGTGGAGACCGAATTCACATCAGAGGGGAAGAAATCCGGGTCCAACAGGAAACCAAATACTAAAAACTTACACAACTTGGAAGGAATGAACATTAAAGGAGTGGATTTAGATTGGTTCAGACAACATAAAGTTTAGGAAAAACTCACATGGCATGGAATGATTTTCTCTGTACAGCTGGGCTATTTGTGAAAGAAATTATTTCAGTTGCACATCCTAGCCAGAATCAAGTAATGCCTTGACTCTCTAACACTAAAGAGATTCTTGGAGAGTTTTTGTTTTCCCAGCAGTTTCAATGACAAAATTACAACATGAGAAAAATTTTTCATAATATTCCCACTTCATATTGTCAGGTAGATTCGGGACAGAAGTGTGAGAATCAAGTTTTGGTCTGCGTTTTTCCATGTTTGCCTTTATGTTGCATTTTGCAAAATTCAAGAGCTTTAACCATAATACTTTTAACTCAGAAATAGTTATATACTTTTTCTACAAAAAGCAGATTCTGGGGGGGCCACATGTGACTCACCAGATGGCTGCCCTGGAAGAGAAGCTCCATTCCAGGCAGCCTCCAGAGGAGCTTTAGAAATGCAAAGGAACACTGCTGGGCAAAGGGTGGACAATGCACCTGGGTCTCTTGCCCGGGGCAGGAATTGGGCTGATTCCCTCTGCCCCTCACCCCAAGCTCTGCCTGCTTGCACTGATGGAATTTGCACAGCTCAAGGCAGAGACCAGGGGGAGGATATCTGACCCTGCAACAGAAACGGGTGAAGCTGCAAAGGGAAACAGCAAATGGAGAATATTGGGAAAACTTCACTATAAACAAATGGGGGAAATCATCCCTCTGCCCACTCCAACATGTGCTGTACCTGTCTGTGTTATATATGGCATAGGAGAGCACTGGGGATTTTTTGCTACCAAAAATTCAGGGAAATAAGTTGGGAATCCAATTAGTTGATGATTTGATTAGAGAAAGGCAGTCAATTGATGCAGCCCTGGCTGGAGAGCGGCCAAAAATGGGGAAAACCTAAAAGGCCAGCAGAACAAAATCTATAACACCCTGGGAACCCGAACCAATTCATATCAGGAGTCACAGAACCCATTTCTCATTTCAATAGCAACATTAGATTACAAGCTGCCCTTGCAATAATAACCAACCAAACAGCTCCAGCTCCTGACCTTCCTGCTGAGCAATCCACTGAAATGAGGAACACAACCCTTAACCATGGGATGGGATCAGAGAATCTGTTAGCAGACAAAAAGAGGAGTTTGTGGAAAATTAAATGACTCAAACTGCTGTTGGCAAATAGAGGACAAAGGAAACGTGGTGAAAAAAAAAAAAAAACCAAAGGAAACAAAAAAGCAGCTCATGTATTGGTCCAAACGTGGAAAGGATGGGAAGGGGACACGGTTTTGTGGCCCCCTGACAGACCATGGGTTAAACGAATGCTATTTCCCCTCTGATGTGCTACAGCAACTCTCATCTTTTTACCATGCTCCACACCTTGAGAGTGCAGCTCATTCAGCAGCGGAGCGAGGGGCCAGGGACTCGTCGATAAGAAAGTAAGGGGCCAAACCACCAGCTTCAATAACTGTTACTAAGTAAAATGGACCGCTGCTCGCACAAAGTCCCGCTTAATTTCTGAACTTCCAGAAGAACAAGGATTTAACAGAGCCGTAAATATCGGCTATTATACAAAAGTGGGGGTGCACATTAACGAGGACATGCAGTTGGCGGATCGGGAGGTCTGAACCTTCCAAGTACCTCAGCCAGGGGGCAAAGGGAGATGGAGATGGGCCGGGAAAATGAGGATAAAAAGGAGGCTGCGAACTACAACAATGGCAGAGAGCGCACGGCAAATGCCCCACGGCCTCTCCCTCTGCTCAGCAATAAAGTCACTTTTACAGGTCTCCTCTGCGCACAGAAACCTCCGGCCACGGCAATTTCCCCGCACAGCCCCGGGCACGGGGCAGCCCCCTCTGTCCCAGCCACAGCAACCGGGCCGAGCCAGCGCTGCTCCGGCAGCGGCTCCTGCCGAGGCAGCGGCCGCAAGGAGACCGCGGGCAGCCGCTCCCGCAGCGCCCTCACGCCAGCGACAACACGCGCCGGACACGGCACAACGAACCCGCCCGAGCCCCCTGCCGCCCCCGAGGCCCGCAGCCAGCCCCGAGCCCCCGCACAACCCAGCGCGGCTCCCACCTGCGCTGCGGCCGCCTCCGAGCTCCGCCGCCGCCTCACCGCGCTCCGGCCGCTGCCGCCGCGCACGGGACCGCACACACGCTCCGACAATGGCGCCGCTGCCCAGCCACGGCCGCCCTCAGCCCGCCACCGGGGCCCTGCTCCGCCCCGCTCCCACCAATCAGCGCGCCACAACCACGACTGACGGCACCATCGCCCAATCGCTGCCAGGGGCGGGCTCTGCACACGGCACAGCCCCGCCCCGCGCTCTCAGGGCCCCCCGGGCTGCGTGAGGGCAGAGCCGGAGCTGAGGAACAGCCCTGGAACGGGCCCGGGCCCGAGGGGATTGAGCTGAAAACACAAACAAACTTCTCCGCACCTCCCGCCACGGCTTTCCTGGCACTGCGGCTCCGGTGGCCCCGGCTGAGCGGGAAGCCCTGGAGCCTCACTTCTCTTGCCCCTAATTAGGAGCCTCATTGCATCGCTTTGATTTCCCCCAAAAAGGAAAAAACGCTTCAAACCCCTGTGGATGAGTGGGGGAGGGGAGAGATTTCTGACAAAAAAGTCCAAAAACTCAGAGCAGGATAATGAGAAGTGTGGTAAATAGGTATGATCCGTGCTGACAAACAGTAATTGATATTGATACAGTAATTAATATTTGGAAATAATAAAAGAGTTAAAAGGTGTAATGCCAAGAAAGAAAGGGGAGGAGGGGTTCCATCCCCCCCCTTTCCTGCAGATGTTTAAGGCAGGAAAAAGCAAGAGATAACAGTTACTAAAAATTAACAGAAAGAAAGGAAAATCTGGTTGGGTCCCAGGAAAATGCTAGTTATAAGAGATTTGTTGCTTTGACACTTAAATATAATATTATGTTAGTTTTGGCTTACATTATACTGGCTTGGTGCACATGTGTAACCCAAAGGTGAATGAAAGGACATCGAGGAAGAGGAGAGGCCTTCATCAGTGACGACCCCCAAAGACGGGTGTGACCACCAAACCGAGTGGTGGAGCATGCGCGGTAAAGGTGGTGAGGAGGGCGGAGGTAGAAGTGTGATGATTCGAAAATGGGAGGAGATGGCATTGACATATGGCACAAAAGGGGGAATTTTCCCCTGGCAAGCTCCTACGTGAGGTGGCAGAGCCCTGCACTCCGTACCCCTCTCAGTTTGGTTTTTTTGTTTATGTGCTATTATTGGAACCAAATTATCCCTTATTTTAACCAAATTACATTGTCAATATTTCAAGTGTATCCGATTTTATATATTCTAAGCTATTCAATGAAAATTGCTGCTACCTTTAATATAGTTTGATGTTTTTGATGATGGGATAATTGGGCAAATATAACACCACTCTTCTCCCTCTCTCGGGCCTGCTCCAGCTGTGGCTGGCAGCTCCAAGCAGGACCCTGCACCCAGGCCCTTTGCAATAAACCCCAAGTTCCATGACCTGGCTTCAGAGATCTCTCGTCTCTCTCCATCCCGACCGTCCTGCCCCTGTTTTCCTACAAAAATACCCCAAAAAAACCCCAAACTCTAGTGAGAGATCACAAAATTACTCCAAAAAAATTCCAAAAAAATCCCCAAACTCTGGTCAGGGACCATGAAATTACCCCAAAATGGCCAAAATCTGGTGAGGAGCCCCAAAATGACCCGAAAATACCCCAAAATGGAGTCAGGTATGCCAAAATATCCCAAAATCAGAACAAGGACCCCAAAATCTGGTCAGATAGCCAAACTTACCCCAAAAACACCTGAAAATACCCCAAAATTCCCCAAATGGCCCCAAATCCAGTCAGGGACCCCAAAATAACCCCAAATCACCCCTAATCCAGTTAGGGACCCACAAAATCCACTTGGGGATCTCCAAAATTCCCTCAGGATGCCCCAAATCTAGTCGGAAACTCCCAAAATCCTCCCAAACCCACTCAGAATGCCCCCAAGTGCCCCCAACCCTCCAAACTACCCTTAGTACCCCACGTCCGCCGCAGGGCTCCCATATCGTCCTTAGGACCCTCGAAAATCTCCTCAGAATCCCCCCAGATTTCCTCATGAGTTCTCCATATCCCCTCAAGACCCCCCCAGATCTCCTCAGAGCCCCACAAACCCCCTCAGGATACCTAATTCTCCCCCAGGACCCTCCACATCCCCTCATCATGTCCCAAACCCCCTCACAACCCCTCAGCCCCCTCACAATCCCCCCAAACCCCCTCAGGACCACCCAAATACCCTCAGGATCCCAAATTCTCCCTCTTTCCCCCTCACAACCCCTCCAATCCCCTCAGGAGCCCCCAAATGTCCTCACGACCCCCAGTTCTCCCTCTCGATCTCCCCAAACGCCCTCAGGACACCCCACATCCCCTCAGGACCCCCAGTTCTCGCTCAGTCCCTCCCAATCCTTTCATAACCCCTCCAAACCCCTCCTCATCGCCCCTCCCCTCTCCCCGCTCCCGGTGCTGACCGCGGTCGCTGTCGCCCATCCCGCGCTGCCGGGGGGGTCCCGGGGCTCCCTCGGCGCCCGCAAATTCCCGCCCCGCCCCCTCCCCCCCCTGCGGCCTCAGCCCCGCTCCGCCTCCGCTGGGCCCCACGGGGACCACAATGCCCACAATGCACCGCGGACTCGCCGGAAGCAGCTGCCGACGCCGAAGCAACGGGAACTTCTGCCAGTACTTCTGGCCGGCGCGGCTTCTGATTGGTCCGCGCCGCCTTTGGGCCTTCTCGGCAGAGGTCTCGCGAGAGAAGCACCGCGGCCCTGTTTGTTGAGGGCAATTCTGCGGGCTCCTCAGAGCCCTCCGCGTTCCCTCGTAAATCCAGCCGGGAACGGCGAAATGAATCCGCCTAGAAATGGTGGGATGGAGCCTAAATCCCCTGGGGATGGAGCCTAAGTACCTCCTATAGAGCCTAAATCCCCTGGAATTCAACCAAAACGGCCAAATCCAGGCGCTTTCCATGGATAGGGGCGGTACTGGAAAGGGCGGGCGGTGACGTCACCTCGCCCAACCCCTTTTCCGGCCCCTCCTGAGGCGGCTCCGCCTTTTCCCGGTGCCGGCCCCGGGGCCTGTTCTGGGCCGGGACCGGAGCTGGTGCCGGGGCTCCTTCGCCAGCGGAGCGTCCCCAAGGTGTCCCCAGTGAGCATGGATCCCCAAGAGGTGCGACGGGAGGGGGGAAAACGTGGGTTGCTGAAAGAGGGAAAGGATACCGGGGCGGGTGGGGAGGTGGCAGAGGGGACAGCAGTGAGGGCAGGAGGGTGCCAGACACTACGAGGGAAGTGGCAGGGGTGGCAGCCGGAACAAGAGAGGGACAGACGGGCAGCAGAGCCCTCCAGGGAGGGGCAAAAAGGGCCCTTCGGGGGCAGGGGGCCACCCCAGGAGGCCGTAAGTGCCACCAGGTCCCTGACACCTTCCTTTTTCCCTCCCCAGCTGTCCCCGGCCCTGCTGCAGCCACAGGTCACCGTGGTGGCCATCCTGGGTGAGCTGCTGGACGCCCTGAGCAGTCAGGACGAGATGATGCAGCCCTGGTCCCCATGGTCCCTGTACTGGGACCTGGAGTTCTTCACCAGGGAGCTCTGGGTCACCCTGCACCGCATTGATAACGCCTGGTGGCCCCAAGATGTCACCTCCGATGATGATAGCCCTTTCAACGCCCTGAGGCAGACCCTGGCCGCCTACAAGAGCACCCCAGGGACCACCTTGTTACCTGTGGGATTGGCGGTTGGTGAGTGGCTGTGGTCGGTGTCTGCGCTTGTGAACAGCTGGGTCCGGCTGGCTAGGGCAGCCACCAAGCTCCGCAAGGCCTGCAGGGATTTGGCCACCAAGGCGGCCGACAGGGTGGCCACCGCCGCCGCCCGGGCCAGGGAGCTGCAGGACAAGGCTGCACATTATGGGACAGCTCAGGAAAACATGGTGGAGCTGGGTCAGGCCCTGGGCGGGGAGGAGGTGGCCGGGCATGGAGCCCAGGTGAGGAGAGAGGCCAGGCTGACTGCCAGTGAGGCAACAAGGGCCACCATGGTGAGACAGCGGCTGGAGGCGGCCCTGGAGCTGCTGGAGCGCTTGGTGGCTGCGTGTGACGAAGCCACCGCGTTCCCCCAGGAGCTGCTGCGCCTGCTCAGGGACACCAAGGCCGCCTTGAAGGGGATAAATGAGGCATCTCTCAATGTCCTCAAGGGTTTGGTGGCCAAGGTGGCCCAGGCCGAGCGGCTGTGGGAGGCCAATGCCCGCCTGGCCAAAGATCACCTGCTGGGGGCAGTTGACAACATCATCAAGGTCTATTTCACCGGTGGCTGCGCCAGATCCAGTGCTTGTGAGGTGGCCGAGCGGTGTCAAAGAGCCATCGAGGACATCCCAAGGCTCCTTCGACCCCCAGAGCATCCCCAGAGTGTCCCCAATGTATCCCCAGTGACCATGGAGCCCCAAGAGGTGCGATGGTGGGGAGAGGGGAACAGAGGGGACACTGGGGGGGACACGGGGGGTGGCGGGAGGTGGCAGTGGGGACAAGATGCTGACAAAGGGACGGAAGGGCAGAGGGGACTACTTGAGGGCACCAAGGCCACCGCAGGAGGCTAATAGTGCCACCAGGTCCCTGACACCTCCCCTGTCTCCTCCACAGGTGTCCCCTCCACAGCTTCAGGTGCTGGTGGCCGTGGTGGCCACCCTGGGCAAGCTGCTGGCCACCATGACTGGGCCACACAGCGACAAGTCCCCAAACTGCTTACATGAGGACCTGAAGAACTTCACCCGGAGCCTTCGTGCAATCCTGAACCACGGCAATGTCACCTCTCTGGGTCACCCTGGTGTCGCCTCCCTGGGCCGGGCCCTGGCCACCCTCGGGGCCACCCCTGGGACCACCTGGGCCAGTGGGAGAGCCGTGGCCAAGGCCTGGCGGGAGTTAGTGGCCAGGCTCGTGGACCGCTGGGACTGGCTGTCCAGGGAGGCCACCAAGCTCCATGACAACCACAGGAAGGTAATCGCGAACCAGCAGCTGATGGTGGCCCTGGACAAGGAGGAAGTGGCCAGGGAAATGGCCACATACGATGCCCAGGTGGCGGCAGCCACCAATGAGGGAATGGGAGAGGCTGTGGTGGCCACCAGGAGGGGACGTTGGGCAGTGGTGGCCCTGGGGCTGCTGCAGTGCTTGGTGGCCACATGTGACAGAGCCACCTTGTTTTACTGGAACATGGAGTGGCGGCTCAGGGACCTCGAGGCCATCCTGAAGGGGACAAACGAGGTGTCCCCTGATGTCCTCCAGGCCTTGGTAGCCAAAGTGGCCAAGTTTGAGTGGCTGTGGGAGGCCAGCACCCGCCTGGCCAAGGATCACCTGCTTGGGACACTTGGGGTCATCGACAACATCCTCTTGAGTCCCTATGGTGGCTGGGGTGGCCCCGGTTGCCCTGGCAGCTGTGCAGTGGCCAAGCAATGCCAAAAAGCCATCGAGGACATCCCGAGGCTGCTGCAGGAAAGTTTCACATGGGAGCACTGACATCATCAGGGACATCGCTGCTGTCACCTGTGCCCTCCCTGTGCAGTATTTGAGACAGATTTGGGGAATTTTCTAGGAATTTTCAATGATACTGTCCCAAATCCTGATGGGAATTCCTGGGGTGACATCACTGGGGACACTCAGGGACAGTCAGGGACAGGGGACAGGGGTGTATGGGTCCCCTCAGCAGCTTCCAGCTTTCCACTGTGCCTGCAGCACAGCCAGGTCATAAATGGCAATTTAATAATTGCCTTTTGCACTCTTGTATTGCCTTCTACACATTGTTATTGATCACCAGCAATTTGATACAGTGTTTGATACCGATATTGATTATCGATTCATTGTAGCTGCTGGTTGGTGCAATATAATCTCTTAGTTCATGTGTGCACCATACAGCCTATTAATAATTAAATAAATGAATGAATAATTGAATAAATAAATGAATGAATGAATAAATATATAAATGCCCTCTGTATGAATCACACCGGGCTGATCTGAAGTCTGTGTCAGACACATCACTTGACCATTGTCACTGCCTTATTTTCTGAAAAAATCCTCTTTGCCCAAGATTCTTCTCCTGGGAAGCCGAGAAGCCTCAGAGAAAAAAAGAAAATAATTATCTGATTTGCTTCTTCTCTGCTTTGCTGCTTTGGGATGTGGTTGGAGATTGTTTATGCAACATGTGAATTGTTTTTACTTAATGACCAATCACCATCCAACTCTGTCAGGACTCTGGAAGGAGTCACAAGTTTTTATTATTCATTCTTGTTAAGCCTTCTGTCTGTATCCTTTCTCTATTCTTTAGTAGAGTTTTAGTATAGCATTCTGTAATATAAAATAATAGCATAAAATAATAAATTAGCCTTCTAAGAACATGGAGTCAGATTCTCAGTTCCTCCTTCATCCTGGGGACCCAGCAAATACCACAGACCCCACTGAGGGACAAGTGGTCAATAAATCCACCTCAATGTTCCTTGAGGGGAGCACAGCGAGGGAGCTGCTTCAAGGCGCTGTCACTGAGATATTTCCCCTTGGAAACCCTGGGTGGGATCCAAATACACCCGAGCAGATGGCAAAATTAAAATGATATCAAAGCCTCGTGGAATGTGGGTTAAAACATGGGGTCTCTAAAACTGTAAATTAGTCAAAGTTTTACCCAGTGAGGCAAAATTATGATGAATCACCCACTGATTTTTGAACAGGTGAAGAGATCTGCCATCAAATAGACTGATCTAGATTCTGAATCAGTTGATGGTAAAGCACATCTGGTTTTGTTTTGTGTGGGTCAGGCTTCAAAAGACGTAAGGAAAGATAAAGGGAGTTGAAGACATGGATAAACTGCTGGAGGTTGCCTGGAAGGTATTTTGAGACAGGGGCCCAACTGAAAGAGTTAATCCCAGCCTAGCAAGAAGGCAACTCGGGAAAAGTCACCCAAGAAAGCTTCCCCTCTGGAGAAGGCTCAGAGTGCATCCTGTAAGAAATGGGGGCATTGGAAAAAGGACTGTCCAGTGCTGAAAGAAAAATCATCAGTCCCTGTCGTAGCAGCGGTCCCCAGCAGGGAATAATGAGCATTGACTCCATGATTGCAGCAGGCTGATCAATTGCTTTGTTATACCATACTTTACTACTAAGAACAACCCATGGCCCTTGCCTGACAGTCACAACACACATGCAGATCCAATTGGTCAATCAAGCCAAACAACCATCGCCAGTGGCCAGTTGTTCTGGTTTGAAAGCAAAACCAGTGAGAGACTCTAAATCAGAAATAAGAGTTTTTACAAAAAGGGAAAAAACCCCAAAATACATGAAACACAAAAGAAAAAGATATATAAATGTATAATGCACATAATAATGTATATAAAAGATATATAGATGTATAGACATATTGATATATTTAAAATACAGAATGAAACCTTACACACAGATCTCACTTAAAATTAGGTCTCTTTGTGGTACACAAGGGGTTTCCCCATCCTTCTGCATTACCCACCCAGAGTAACCAGGTTCTTGAGAAAAAACCTTGCTGCCCCACTTTGGGTGCCAAAATTATGTTCTGGTTAGAAAGCAAAACCAGTGACAGACTCCAAGTCAGAAATACAATTTATTAGGAAAAGGGAAAAAAAACAAAAATACATGCAATAGTACAAAATGAAACCACTGACAGAGTCAGAATAAAACCGGATACCCTGCTAGTTAGGGTGGTGGTGGCAGTCCAGATGAAACGGTCTTGTTGATGTGGTGATCCCATAGAAAAGATCTGGCAGCTCTTGTCCTCTAGAAACCAGTGGGTAAGGGCTGCCTGTTCTGTCCCAAAGCCCAGATGATATCCAGGTGGGGATGCTGAGCTCCTCCCCACTGGGCAGAGCATCTCCCAATGGGCTGATATCGGTCTGAGTCATGATTGGTCCTTGATTGCCCATCAAACAGAAATGGCTCCTGGAGGGAGTTTTCTCTGAGTCATGGGGCAAGGCATTGATGGGCCCATACAGTAAGGGTGTGATAGCTCTGAATCCATGTGCTTGCCTTCCAGTGGAAGTTAAAAATCCATTAATTCCTCACCTTATTAACCTGTAAAGCAAACCAGACAACAGCCTTGGTTATAGGACCTATGTTTAGATGAGGGCGTGCGAATGGGACAAATACAACCATGGTCACATGCCACCCAAACTAGGACCACATGGTGACACCTAACAAGGTTTCTGTATCAGCACACAAAATTAGATTACTCAAGAACTGTTATCCCCTTTTTGTTTCTATGCCCTTGAGCTTCACATTGGGTGCCAAAATCTGTCCTGGTTTGGAAAGACAGGAGTCTGCTAAGGAAGGCAGGAGCCTCCCCTGAATTGGAGAATGTAAACCCTCCCCACCCCTCCAAATTGCTATAAATTTGGAATTAAGAGACCCTCCGGCAAAAATATGGGAGCAGAAAATAACAGTTCTTTACTAGGCAAGAAAATAAAAAGATAAAATAAACAATACAGTGCACTAGAACAACACTGACAGAGTCAGAACACAACCTGACACCCTGTTGGCCAGGTTGTTGGTAGCAGTCCCATTGGAAATGTGGCTGCAGTCCTCCTGGAGTGTCAGGTGTGGTTCTGTTGGAGCAGGGATCCTGTAGAAAGGTGCAGTCTTCCTCTAAGATCCAGTGGAAGGAGAGGCAGCTGCTGTTCCTCTGGGGATGCAGTGGAGAAAGTCATGCTGGTGGTCCAGAACCTCAAGATTATATCCAGGTAGGAATGCTTGGCTCTCCCCTCTGGGCGGAGCATCTCACACTGGGATGCTGTAGTTCTTATCAGTCAGGCAGTGACATTCAGTAGCCTGTTATCAACAGATATCTCCCCGGTTGTAGAAGAGATAAGGAAAACTGCCTACTTTACAGAAAACAACTGCTATACAGATGGTAAATAGAGTACAATTTGCGTGACAATCCAGGACATTGCCCAAAGCAGGATTTATTGCCACAAGTAGATTTATTGCCCAAAGCAGGATAATTTCACACCAGAACTAAAGCATTGTAAATATTTGTGGTTCTTGCCTTTAAAACACTGGGAAATGGAAAACTGGAAATGAATCCGTTAGAAAGACCTGTGGGGTGGGTGGGAGCAGCAGGATCAGCTCTGGTGGCAGCTCTCAGCTTTCCTGGGAAGAGGGAAGGGGCCGGATCCAGCTCCATGGATCACTCAGGCAGCGATTCCTGCCAGGATGAGAGAAGGTCATGGTGTCACCCTGTCCCTGTCCCCATTCCACAGGGTAGACCTGGCTGGAGTCCATGCAGAGCAGGAGCTACTACAGGATCCCACATGATCCTACTCAAATCCTGCCACAGTCCTGCTCCATCCATCCCACCCAATTCAGAACTGGAATCCTTCCCTGATCTCACTCTATCCATCCTGGACCGATCCTGCTCCAGAATCCATCCCACCTAATCCTGCTCCAGAATCCAGCCCCAGTCCCACTCTACAATTCCCTCTGATCCCACTCTGCATGGACCCCTGCCCTGATCCAGAATCCTTCCCTGATCCCAGTCCATCCATCCTGCCCCAATCCCCCTCCGGAATCCCACCCTGATCCTGCTCCATACCTGTGCTGAAGCTGTTGGTTCCCATGTCCCTTCCTGCAGAAAGAGAAGATCCATGAGATTCCAGCACAGATCACACACTAGGATTAACCCCTGGATCCATCCTGGGACCTGCACAGAGGGGATCTAGAGCTGGATCCACCATTGGAACTCACCAGCTGCCGGGTTGTATCCATTCCTGTCTCTCCTCCCTGTGGAAACAAAGTGGGATCAGCGTTGGTGGCACAGGATTCCCAGAATGGTGCTGGGTGGATCCATGTCCCTTCCTGACCCCCATCCTGTGTGTTACCGGACTGGAGCTTCCAGACGCCGAATCCGATGAGGACAATGAGGACGAGGATGGCAGTGATGATGGACACAGAGACCACCATGGTGAGATTCCCGCCAGATGTTGGCTCTGGGAAACGCGGGATAGTGAGGAGGTGAGGGGAATCCCCATTTGGGAATTCCAAATTCCCAATCCCCACATTCCCAGCCTCACCCCAAGTGAAGATCCCAGGCTCTGGCAGTCCGGGATGCTCCACCCTGCACCGGTACTGCTCCCGCTCCTCCGGCAGCGCCTCGATCCTGGCCCAGGTGTGGAAGGTGCCGTCGCTGTTGGGAACGATCCCGCCCCACTCCGTCTCCTGATCCAAGGTTTCACCCCCCTTCATCCACCTGACTGCGATGGTGTTGGGGTAGAATCCGTACGCGTGGCAGGACAGAATCAGCGTCCTGTGTTCCTCTCTTCCGGACACGTGGACATCAGGGGGCTCTGGAATGGGATAATGGTGAGGGACATCCATGGAATTCCCATTGGAACCGGATTGGGGTGAGATCTGACCATGGAATTCCCACTGGAATGGGATGGAGGGCAGATCTGACCACGGAATTCCATGGGAATGGGACTGAGGTGAGATCTACCCATGGAATTCCCACAGGAATTACCGTGATCCCAAGTCCTCCATTACCAAATCCCAAATCTCCACAGGAATTCTGCTCCCAGCTTTGCGCTCCAACTCCTTCTGCCCATATCCAACGAATTTCCGGAGCCATTCCGGGCATTCGTGCTTCAGGTAATTCATCAAACCCTCAGCCACCTCTTCCTGTTCCCAGCGCCTCCTGGTGATCTCAGCACCATTGTCGGCCGCCACGAACCTCCCAGATCCCAGGTCAAAGGAGAGATGATCCCGCCCGTCATAGCTGATCTGCTGGGACCCATGGATGCTCCCGTCAGACAGGAGGTCACAGCCATAAACTCTCAACCTTGTGTGGAGACCTGGGGGGACTGTATCCACAGAGACCCATGGAATTGTGTCTCAGCCCCACAGATCCCCATTCCAGCCACAGAATCTGATGGAGACCCACAGAGCCTCATCCCAGCCCCTTGGAGCCCCATGGATCCACATCCCAACCCCATGGATTCCAACCCAGCCCCACAGATCCCATCCCAGCCCCATGGATCACAAGATATCCCATCCCAGACTAATGGATCCCTGTGTCACCCCCTTGGAGCCCTGTGAATCCACACTGGAGACCTATAGATTCCATCCCAGCCCCATGGATCCTATTCCATCCCCACAGATCCCATCCCAGCCCCACAGATCCATATCCCAACCCATGGATCACAAGATATTCCATCCCAACCTAATGGATCCCTATTTTCAGCTCCTTGGAGCCCTGTGAATGCACACCTCAGACTTATAGATCCCATCCCAGCCCTATGGATTGTCACCCCAGCCCTACAGTTCCCATTCAAGCCCCTCAGATCCCATCCCAGCCCCATGGATCCCATTCCAGCCCCACAGATCCCCCCACTCACCCGCGCTCTGGTTGTATCACTCCCGCAGTCTCTCCAGGTCCCTGGCAGCCACCTGCTGGTTCCTCACATAGATCTGGTTCTCTCTATCCCAATATCCTGGCTCAGCTCCATCCTTCATCCACTGCGTCAGCAGCTCCACCTGGCCCCGCTTGTTGTGGTAGCGCTCGAAGGGGATCCCATCCACGAACCCCATGGTCATGTACTGGGGGATCCCTGGGCTGGGCTCCGACACTGCCACATCCAGGAAACGCAGGGAGTGGAGAACTGGGGGGACACGGAGATTTGGGGGGGTTGAGGGGATCATGGATCAATGAAAGGGGAACTGGGAGAGCTGGGAAGGGGGTTGGGGATCCTGGGGCCAAGGAAAGGGTGTGCAGGGTGGGAGAGGTGGGATGGACAGGAAAGGGCCTGCAGGGGGTCCTGGTGTCCAGGAATGGGTGCTCGGCGGGTTCCAGGGTTATGGGAGAGGAGGTGCAGGGACTGGGAGAAGTGGGATGGGGGTTCCAGGGGATCTCTGTGCCGAGGAAAGGAGGTCCAGGGATCCCCATTGCCAAGGAAAGGGGTCACAGGGTGGAGAGAGCTGGGAATGGGAGGCTCAGGGGTCCTTGATGCAGAGGAAAGGGGGGGGCTGGGGCCTGAGAAAAGCAGGAATGGGGGTTGTCCTGGTTTAGGACAAATTAGGGGAAATCTCCAAAAGGGAGCCCCCCGAACAAAACAAACCTCCAAGCACCCCTCCCCCAACACCGGGTTCGGGAAGGAATTTCTCGGAGGAGCAAAGTGGAAAACAAAACCTATTTATTTACAAGTAACAAAAGAACACTCCCCAACACAAGAAAAGGAAAGAAACAGACTGTGTATGGTGAGGGCACCAGGCTTCTCTTGCAAGCTCCAGGTGTCCTGGACGTCTCAGGTCAGGTCCGGAGCTGGTCCAGTATCTTCAGGGGAGGGTAAGAAAGAGGGAACAAAAGAAAAGAAAAAAAAAACAGCGCAAAAAGCAGAAAGCAAGCAAGCAAAGCGGCTAGCCAAGCCAAGCAGCCAAAAGCCAAAAAGCCTGGTCAAACACTCCCCCCCTCTCTTCCCCGCCCCGCCGCAGCAAGACGGCCGGGGGGGGGGGGAAGAGAGAAAAGGCACAGCTGCCAGACACAACACACGATATTGGGATAAAGGCTGTCAACCCACGACAGGGGTCCAGGGGGTCTCAGGGACAAGGAAAAGAGGAGGACTGGGGAAAGCAGGACAAAGGAGAAAGGGGGTGCAGGGGGTTGTTGGTACTGGATGAGGGGGTGCAGAGGGGGCAGTGCCCAGGACTGAAAATTCAGGAGGTGTCCCAGAGCCCCGAATCCCCCCTGGAACCTCCACAACCACCCAGGGACCTTCCTGGACCCCGTGGGGACGTCCAAGGATCAGGAAACGGAACCAGGAGAGCCTGGAAGGGTCCAAGGTCCAATGAAGGGACTGGGAGAGGCGGGATGGGGGATCCAGGGGGTCCCTGTGCCCACCAAAGGGGGTCCAGGGGTCCCCGGTGTTGAGGGCAGTGGGGTCTAGGAGCTGGGAAAGGCAGAAATGGGGCTCCAGGGGGTCCCTGGTCACAGAAAGGGGGGTCTGGGGCTCGGAGAGGCGGGCGGACGCAGTTTGGGAGACGCGAAAGAGAAAAGACCGAGGGAACGCCGGGGGAGGGGACGAGGGAAACGGGGAATTCCAGGGAGTTCATCTGGATTCATCAGGATCCCCCCTGCGACGCCCTGGGACCCCTGGGATCCTCTGGGACCCCGTTTCGGGAAGCGGTGGGAGTGGAAAACGGGGGGGACACGGAAAGTTGGGAGATCTGGGGGAATCCAAAGGTCAAGGAAATGGTCCAAAGGGTCTGAGAAGGGCGGGATGCCCGAAAAGGGGGGCAGGGGGATCCCAGAGCACTGACGGGGGTGTGGGGGGGATCCTAGTCCCGGATAAGGGGGTGAAGGGGGGTCCTGGTGCCCAGAAATGGAGATTCAGGGCTGACCCAGTGCCCAGGAATGGGGGTTCAGGGGGGTTCCCGTGCCGACATTCAGGGTTCAAAGGGATCCTGATCCCCAGGAATGGGAGATCCGGTGGGTCTCGGGGCCAGATAAGGGGGCGCAGGGGGTCCCGCTGCCAAGAAATGAACGTTCACGGGGATCCCCGAGCCCAGGAATGGAGTTCAGAGGGGTCTCGGTACCAGATAAGGGGAACAGGGGGTCCCGGTGCTGAAGGAGGGGATGGAGGGGGTCACAGGACCCAAAATGGGGCCATGGGGATTCCTGTGCCCGGTAACAGAAGTTCAGGAGGGTCTCGGTGCCCGGAAACGGACGTTCAGGGAGTTCCCGGTTTCGGGGTTCCCACTCACCTTTGGTCGCGCCCCCCAGGTCCCCCAGGAGCCCCCAGAGCAGCCCCAGACCCAGCGCTGGAGCCATGGCCCTGCTCGGCTGCGGCCCCGCCCCAGCCATGGCCCGGCTCCCACAGCCGCCTCCGGCCCCGCCATTGGCCCCGCTGTCTCCTGCCCGCCAAAGGCAGCCCGATCTGTCAGTGACGTCACCGGTCGCCGGGCAGATCCCGGTCTCGCAGGTTGGGACGCGGAAGCGAAAGGGACCGAGGAGGGCGGGGCGGGGAGGGGACGGGGGAATTGCACAGAATCCCTCTGGATCCCGCTGCGACCGCCCTGGAGCCCTCTGAGAACACCTGGGAACCCCTGGGACCCCCTTAAGGAAGCCCCTGGAGGGGAGAACTGGGGGGATCCGGAAATTTGGGAGATCTGGGGGTGCAAAGGTGAAGGAAAAGGGCGGGTCTGGGGTCTGGGAAGGGCGGGAGGGCCGGGCAGGGGTGCGGGGGGTCCCAGAACACGTGAAGGGGGTCCAGGAGGGGTCCCAGTCCCGGATAAGGGGGTGCAGCGAGGTTCCCCTACCCAGGAACGGAGGTTCGGGGAGTCCTTGTGCCCAGGAATGGGGGGTGAGGGCAATGGGGGTTCCAGGGGGTCCCGGTGCCCAGGAAAGGGGGTGCAGGGCCCCCGGTGCTGAGGAAGGTGATGGGTGGGGGCTGGGGAAGGCGGGAGGGGGGGTCCAGGGAAAGGGGGTGCGGGGGGGCATTGGGGCTGGATAAGGGGTGCAGGGGGATCCCCGGGCTGGATGAGGGGAAGCAGGGGGATCCCGGTGATGGATAAGGGGGTGCAGGGGGGCCCTGTGCTGGATAAGTGTTTCATTCTTGTTGTTATTCATATTTCTCAAGTCCCATACTGTAGCAAGCTGTTTTTTCTGCAGCACAGTTCTTCATGTGTCTTCTTAGGGGCTCCTCCTGGGCTCTCGACCCACCCCTTTTATCCCAGCTATCTTTACAAGCCACAGCTGCTGCCCGACCAAGGACTTCGCAGCTGTGACTCATTTAGAATAGCTAGGACCCACTTATGTAACACATAGGACTCTCACTACATTTCAATTGTTGTATTCTTGTTGCTGTTATAACAATATATATATTCACAGATAAGATATATCCACAGATAAGGGGGTGCAGGGGGGTCCCTGTGCCTGAGAATGGAGGCTTTGGGAGGGTTCCAGTCCCGGATATGGGGGTGAACAGGGGTCCTGGTGTTGAATAAGGGCATGCAGTGGGGTCCTGGTACCCTGGAATGGGGGTTCAGGGGGAGTCCCTTCCTGGGAATCAGGGTTTGGGGGGGTCCTGGTGCTAGATAAGGGCCTGGCTGGGATCCAGTGCAGGGGGTCCTCGTTCACAGGAATGGGGGACTCAGGGGGGGTCCTGATCCTGTTCAGGGTGTGAAAAACAAAACTCACTGCTTAGAGTTTTTAAAAGTTTAATAATAATAGTAAGAGTAAGAGTAAGAGTAATAGTAGTAATAATAATAAGAAGAAGAATAATAACAATAACAATGAAAATCCAGAAAAGGACGATATTTCCCCCCCCCCCCCCCCATGCACTGGAGTGCTCTTGGCAAACAGCCAAAGAACACAGGGGTGTACATAGACAATGTTATCTTTATACTGTTACATTGCTGAGATATATGCACATTCATGTGTTTCATGCATTATTCAAAAATTCTTGTGAACTTTCTGATGTTTTGGGAAGTTCTTTCTTTGACTTCTTCACACTCCAGCTTATCTGCACAACATCCTGTGTGTCAGGTCAATATATTTTATTTCTTTTTGTGTCTCCATCCTGCTGTTTCACATCCTCTGATAAGGATGCAGTATGGCCTCCCTAATTTTAACATGGTATTGTCTAATTGTCCTCTGGTGCTCTGCTTTGTCTCACGGTTATCTTATTACTTGGACAGGCTGGTCAGTGGATGGCCTTACACTGTTTTTAGTTACACAAAAGCCTTTTTCACATCTTATGTTTTGCTAAGTCCTATTGAATCATGATTTTAAAGGGTTAGGATTTTAGCTGAGTGTTAGAACCAATTCATGTTGAAGTTAGATACACCAATGTTAGGTTAATGATTATTGGATGCTTAAGCTAAAGCTAATTGTTATATTATGAGCTCATCTGTAGAAAGAAGTGGAGCAAGTGAACCATTATAGGAACATATTGAAACCAGTAGAACAATGCCCAGCACCTGATGAAGACCTTCCTGACTTCATCCCTGGGACCACTGGCCCAATTTGAGACCACCGACCCAATTCAAGAGAAGAATTGCGCACGCGTGAAAGACTAATAATCTCACTTTAATACAAAGCACGGATGGGAGGTGCTGGGGTTGTGTATATGTATTATTTTGGGAAATAAACAGAAGGCAAAAATCCTTATGCAGTGCGGTCATGCATTTTGAGAATGACTCCCCTGTGCTGCCCACCAGTGTAATAATAATGCAACTTTCTAACTTTTGACTAGTTAGAGAGACTTTGTCCATGATCCTCAGTTTTAATGATTCAGTTACAAAGCCAGCCAGGAGGAGGCTCTGCTGGGCTGTGAGACCAGCTCAGGTCATGGACCCCCTTGGTGCATCCTGTGGAGAAATGGCTACATGACAGAGGTCACGTAGACATTCGCTTGTTAGCCGACCAGGAGTTGGGAAAGTACCGAACACAGCTAGTTGGAGTTTTTGCACCTGCAAGATAGCGTGTCCTTGGGCCTAGCTGGGTATGATAACAAGTGGACAGAGAGACGTGGTAAATAGAGAATGTAGGCCCAAAGGAATGAGGAAGAGTTGATGGTATAGTTTAACCAATAGTTTGCTTGGCTTACAGAATATTCATAAGCTTATTACTTGCTGTATAAGTGTCTGATGCTCTCTTCAATAAACGGAACTTGCTGTTGACTCCTATTGAGCCCCGAGTTTTCCCTGCACCTGACAAATGGCTCATCCCCAACAAAGGCCGCATTCTGCAACAGCACCCCCAGGATATTCCTGGAAGAGTGGGCTCTGCTGCACAGACTGTTCATCCAGCAGCAGACAAGGACCCCTGACTACTAAAACTCCAGACAAAATAGTATGTTTAAAAATTGAGACAGTTTTAAACAGTGACCGGTAAGGCGTGGTCAGGAGAGGCCCTTTGGTAAGTCGTGGGAGATGTCCATGTGCAATTTGTGCCTCTGTAGTGTGCTTGCAAGCTGAAGTTGCAGTTGAAATCTGGTTGCCAGCAGAAAGAGTTGTTGAACTGTTGTACTGAGCTCGGGCTTTTGGTGCTGCCATTTGTTTCAGCATAGAGAGCTCAGTTTGCCACCAACTGGGGCTAGCAGTCGTAAGGGCAAATGCTGGTCTAAGGTTGTTATAACTGAGTTTGTGTGTGTGGAAAGAAATACCCCTTTCACAGTGAGTTTGTGTGTGTGGAAAGAAATACCCCTTTCACAGTGGGTTTGTGTGTGTGAACTTTCTAGTTTTGGGGAGCAGCATTTGCTGTGACACCTGGTGTTTGAGTATAACCAGTCTTTATAAGGCTTTGTGTTCAGGTGTTAACCAATCCTTTGCCTGTGGGACCTGGGAGGCGAGGATCAAACGCTGTAACACGGTGCCTTTGTGGTCCCTGTCCTTGTGGAGTTTGCAAAGATGCAACTTTGGATTCATCTGGTGTAGTGTGAGATTTTGCTGACTATTGTGTAAAAGTTACAATTGTAACAAGCTGGTAATTTTTGTTGTGTGTCATCTGTGTTAAGCTGTGTATTAAGCTTGAGCCTGAGTCAAGAGGGTTAAGCCACCCTTTTAGAAGGGTTTTAACTTAAACTGGTGTTTGTGGGTTGTCAGAGCTGTAATAGAGACAGCTTGTTATAAGTTGATTCCCAAGACCTGAGGTACAGGAGAGCTGTGTGGTTTTTTCGGCTGCATTGTGGTAATTTGATTCTTGGGACTGTATAGCTCTGTGAGATTTTAAGATTTTGTTTGCAACAAGTGCAGCATTTTATGTGGAAAAACTAGTGTGGTGATTTATGTGCATTAAAGCAAATTGAAAGAATTCCAGGAATTCCCCCCCGCCGCCATTTGTGGTGTTTGTGGGCATATCAGATTTTTTGCTGTAACAGAGACAGCCTTTTTATTTATTTTATTTGTGGTTAGACAGATTAAAGGAATCCCTTTACCTTGGCAGTGTGAAAAGTGCATATTATATGTCTCTATGCAGATATAAAATACTATATGTATTTTGTTGTAGTGATTAATAGGGCAGTATCAACATTTTAACAGTGTGGTAAATGCAGTTTTCTAGTTAAGGTAGGAACTATGTATGTGGGATATTTTTTAAGAAATGAATGAGGTACTTGCACCAGATAGCAGCCACAGGACACCTAAATCTTTCAGAGAAAGAGAATTTACTGCTCTCTTATCAGAAGAAACTAACTTCTTCCTGCCTTGCTCAGCCATGAAGACGCCGCTGAGGATTAGGAGGCAGAAGCTGACACTGACCAGACAGAATCCTTTGTTTGAATGGAATTTATGCATCATGTATGAGGTGTATGAATATGCAACAGGCTATTGTTTTTAAGGGTTAATCATCTGTTAATGGGTGTCCTTTTTCGGGCTTATTTTGCCCAGAAAAGGTACCCGGTCCTCCATAACATTCTTCTTATTGTCTCGTATTGTCCTAATCTCAATTGTTCAAATTTTTATTACTCTAATTATATTACTATTTTTATGACAATTTTATTACTATTAAACTTTAAATTATTTTTTTAAAGTGATGGGCATTTTTCACAATGGAGGCATGGGAGGAAAAGTGGATTTAAGGGTCTTCACTTAGTTCTCATTACTCTGGTCTGCGATTTTGGAGTTTTCCGTCAGAAATCGCTCCCTTCCCCCACTCATCCGCAGAGCTTCGGGCAGTTTTCCTTTTCTTGCGGTAAATTAAAGCGGTGCACTAATGCGCCTAATTAGGGGCAGGAAAACTGAGGGCTTTCCTCGGAGCCGGAGCCACCGGAGCCACAGGGGAAAGCCGTGGCGGGAGCTGCGGAGAAGTTTGTTTGTGTTTTCAGCTCAATCCCCTCGGGCCCGGGCCCTTTCCAGGGCTGTTCCTCAGCTCCGGCTCTACCCTCACGCAGCCCGGGGGGCCCTGAGAGCGGGGACGGGCCTGTGCCGTGTGCAGAGCCCGCCCCTGGCTGGGATTGGGCGATGGTGCCGTCAGTCTCGGTTGTGGCGCGCTGATTGGTGGGAGCGGGGCGGAGCAGGGCCCGCTGGCAGGCGGAGGGCGGCCGTGGCTGGGCAGCGGCGCCATTGTCGGAGCGTGTGTGCGGCCCGTGAGCGGCGGCAGCGGCCGGAGCGCGGTGAGGCGGCGGCGGAGCTCGGAGGCGGCCGCAGCGCAGGTGGGAGCCGCGCTGGGTTGTGCGGGGGCTCGGGGCTGGCTGCGGGCCTCGGGGGCGGCAGGGGGCTCGGGCGGGTTCGTTGTGCCGTGTCCGGCGCGTGTTGCCGCTGGCGTGAGGGCGCTGCGGGAGCGGCTGCCCGCGGTGTCCTTGCGGCCGCTGCCTCGGCAGGAGCCGCTGCCGGAGCAGCGCTGGCTCGGCCCGGTTGCTGTGGCTGGGACAGAGGGGGCTGCCCCGTGCCCGGGGCTGTGCGGGGAAATTCCCGTGGCCGGAGGTTTCTGTGCGCAGAGGAGACAGAGGAGTCCTGTAAAAGTGACTTTATTGCTGAGCAGAGGGAGAGGCCGTGGGGCATTTGCCGTGCGCTCTCTGCCGTTGTTATAGTTCGCAGCCCCTTTTTTATTCTCATTTTGCTGGCCTCATCTCCCTCTCCCTTTGCCCACTGGCTGAGGTGCTTGGAAGGTTCAGATCTCCGCATCCGCCATCTGCATGTCCTCGTTAATGTGCACCCCCACTTTTGTATAATAGCCGATATTCACGGCTCTATTAAGTCTTTGTTCTTCTGGAAGTTCAGGAATTTAGCGGGACTTTCTGTGAACAGCAGTCCATGTTAATTAGTAACAGTTATTGAAGCTGGTGATTTCGTCCCTTACTTCCTTATCTGCAAGTCCCTGGCCCCTCGCTCAGCTGCTGAATGAGCTGCACTCTCAAGGTGTGGAGGATGGTAAAAAGATGAGAGTTGCTGTAGCACGTCAGAGGAGAAACAGCATTCGTTTAACCCATGGTCTGCCAGGGAGCCACAAAACCGTGTCCCATTCCCATCCTTTCCACGTTTGAACCAATACATGAGCTGCTTTCTTGTTTCCGTTGTTTTTTTTTTTTTTTTTTCACCACGTTTCCTTTGTCATCTGTTTGCCAACAGCAGTTTGAGACATTTAATTTTCCACAAACCCTTATTTTTCTGCTAAAAGATGATCTAATCGCATCCCATGGTTAAGTGTTGTGTTCGTCATTTCAGTGGGTTTGTCAGCAGGAAGGTCAGGAGCTGCAGCTGTTTGGTTGGTGATTATTGCGAGGGCAGCTTGTAATCTAATGATGCCATTGAAATGAGAAATGGGTTCTGTGGCTCCTGATATGAATTGGTTCGAGTTCCCAGGGGCTGGTCCATGGTGTTTTAGGATTTGTTCTGCTGGCCGTTCATCTTTTCCTGGTTTTGGCTGCTGTCTCCAGCAAGGGCTGCGTCAATTGACTGCCTTTCTCTAATTAAATCATCAAATCCTTGGATTCCCAACTGATTTCCTTGAATTTTTGGTAGTAAAAAATCCCCAGTGCTCTAATATATCCTACATAACACAGACAGTGCCAGCACACGTTGGAGTGGGCAGAGGGATGATTCCCTCCATTTGTTTATAGTGAAGTTTTCCCAACATTCTCCATTTGCTTTTTCCCTTTGCAGCTTCACCGGTTTCTGTTGCAGGGTCAGATATCCTCCCCCTGGGCTCTGCCTTGAGCTGTGCAAATTCCATCAGTGCCAGCAGGCAGAGCTTGGGGTGAGGGGCAGAGGGAATCAGCCCAATTCCTGCCCCGGGCAAGAGACCCAGGTGCATTGTCCACACTTTGCCCAGCAGTGTTCATTTGCGTTTCTAAAGCTCCTCTGGAGGCTGCCTGGAATGAAGCTTCTCTTCCTGCTGCTGGGCAATGTTGATGTTTTGTTGCTGGTCGTTCTCTGTGGGTGTCTTTTGGGCTGTTCCCAGTCTGTTGGGATGTTAAACTCATCTCCATTGAGTGGTGTAACACCCCTTAAATAAAAGCTTTAAAATTCCTTTCCCCAAGGCAAAGACAAACCAAGCCTGAGCAGAGAAAGAAGATTTAAAAGAACCAAGTACAGTTTTTCAGCAGTGCAATGGCAGGCAGCCCAGAGTGTGGGTGTCAGTGAGCCCCAGAGTGGAATTGTGCCGTGGTGTTCCCCAGCAGCTGTGGCAGTGCAGGCCCAGCCAGTGCTGAAGCTGCAGCAGTGGCAGCAAGGCTTGGCCCCAGTGGCTGGAGATGGCAGAGGAGGGTGGCCAGGATTGCAGAGGATTCCAGGCGAGGATCTGTGGGCAGGCGCAGGGGCTTGGCCCGCTGTGGAGCCCTGGCTGCTGCTGCGTTGCCTTCAGGGCAGGCTCAGGGGCGGCCTCCCATCCTCCTGCTGCAGGCGGGAAGTGCAAATCTCCGGAGCTCCAGAGCCCTTGAGGCCAGGCTGAGGGGTCCCCCCCGTGTTGAGCTGTGCTGGCGGCTGTTTCTGGCCTCAGGGACACTTGGCATGGGCCCCTTGGCCACCAGTGGTGCTGCTTTGCACTCCTTAGGCAGGAGCCGATGTCCTGGCTGGGTGTTGGCAGCAGCAAAGTGCCAGGGCAGGCTCTGTGCCAGCCCAGCTTCCTGTGGGAGAATGTGCCTTGATATCTGCTCCAGTGGTTGCTGAAGCAGTGAGAATTGCTTTTGCCCCCCTGTTAGGTGCCATGGTGTCAGCAGAAGATATTGAAGCCTTCCTGCTCAGGGCATTTCAGTGCCAGGCTCTCACAAGCACCCACAGCTGCACGGGTTGAGCTGAGCATGGGGCGGTGACCTGCGCTGTGTCCGATTCCCCTTCCTTAATAACAGCCTGTCTTGTAGCTCCTTTCCATTCTGCTGCCCTTGCAGAGCCATCCACAAACACATTTTATCCCTCAGGCCAGGGAATGTCCAATCATCAATCTGTCCCAGCCTGGGTCTGGAGCTCCGTCCCTTGAGTGCAGTCCTGGGTTCCTTTCCAGCCCTCTCCAGACTGTTCAAACAGGAGGCTGGGTTAAACCCTTGCCCTGTCCTCAGTTTTAAATCCTCCTGTGCCATTGAACAAGTTTCATACTGTAATAACCAAGCCCTGCTCGGTATTTTGAAGCTCTTTTGGTTGTCAGACCTTTAAATTGATGCCAGACTTGAGCTATAGGAGATCCTATATAGAGTTAAATATTTTAGCACAAGAATTCCTTTGGCAAGACCCTGTTTAATATCCACCTATAATTCAAATTCTTTTTCCCTGTCTGGAAGGCCCAGGCCAGCCGCCTCAGTTAATCTTCATTTTAACACTTGAGAATTCTGTGTTTCCTCCTCCTGTCCATCCATCCAGTTTGTTGACTGGCAGGATAGGAGTGTTGTAGGGAGACATCCTTGGCTCCAAAAGCCCTGCCTTTAACATGGACACAATCCCAGGCTGTGAGCCCTTCCTTCCCTCTCATGGAACAGGGTATTCCTTGTCCTGGTTGCTTTAAAGTAATTTCTAAAGGCTCCATATCTAATTTTCCCTCTTTCCCTGGGGCTGCCCACATTTTGAGGTTCACATCAGCATAGGCCTTGTCACATTTTGGCACAGAGGTAGAACAGAACTGGCCTCTGTATCCCTTTAACAGTATTAAAATCCAGCTCTCAAATTCCTTCCTAGTTAATAAAACATTACTTTACTATTGTCCCTTTCAGGTCTAAGAATCAGAGTGGATTGAGAGGCCCCTGTGTCCATCAGGAAATGCCTCCTCTCGATGTAGACCCACTCTGAATGTTCTCAAGGGCTGCAGTGTGGTGGGTCCCTGGTGTGATGGGAGCTGTGACAGCCCTACCAATCCATGTGCATCAAGGGGTGGACTTGCTGGTCCTGAGGGTGCTGCTGTCTGTGCTTGCAGTGTCCTTGTGCCCTGCAGCTGGAGCCCTGGTTCCTTGCCAGGGGCTGTTTGGGTGGGCTCTCCCCTGCCGAGGAGGGCAATGCCTCTGCCAGGTGCTTGTGGCCGAGCCGTGCCCTGGGTGTTGGGGCCCCCTTGGGCCCTGGGGTTGATCCCTTAGGGGCTGTAGGAACTGTGCCCTGGCCTTTGCCTTCAGCTTGGCCTTTTGCTGCTCCCTTCTTTCACTCACCTGCTGTGCCTTTGTGCCCAAGTGCTGCAGGGCCTTCTTGTGCCCCTCCTGCAGTGCCCCCCTCAGTGCCTGTGGGTGCTTGTCTTGCTTTACAAGAGAGGTGTCTGCTGGGGAAGGCAGAAAAAGCCTCTCTTGGAATGGCGAATGCAAACCCCGTCCCTCTTAATTTTTAGACTAGTGAAATCAAGGTGCTCCCAGGCAAAGATATGGGAATAGGAATACCAGTTCTTTACTAGTGTGTATAATAAAGCAAACAAACACCAACAGCTGCGGCACTGACAGCAAACAGAGCCCGGACCCAGTCCCGGCCTTTGGGCTGCGGCGCTTTGCCCTTGGGTGCAGTTCCGGGCACGGCCGGCAGGGGCGCTGGTGGGTCCCGTGGGGCGGGGCAGCGCATCCCTCCCGTGGGAACCTGTCTGAAGGGAAATAGAGCAATCCCTTCATCTAACTCTTTGACTTTTTTACCTTCTATAGCCTTTGTCCCGTGTTTTGAGGAAGAATTTGGAGAGGGCTGCCTTTTAACTGAGCTCCTAGTGTTTCGATAAGGTGCTTCCTCTAGAGAGGCAGAGTTTCCTTGAAGAGCCGGAGCTGTGGTTACCAAGGGGCCATAACTCAGAGCAGGACGGGGTCAGGGGAGGATATCCCGCCGAGGCTCGGTGGGAGTGTGGGCAGGGTCTGCTACTGGAATCGGCAGAGGGGGATCTTCCCATGGAGCCCGAGCCTGGAGCGTGGGTAGCCCCCAGATGGCTGATGGCGGCTGATCCGGCAGCTGCCGGCAGAGCAAAGGCAGGTGGGAGAGCCCGGCAGCAGCGGCGGTGCCCAGCGCAGGTGGCACGGGCAGGGCAGCCGGGGATGGGATGGCTGGGACCCCCCCTGGGTGGGGTGGGCGCGGTGACCTCGGAGCAGGCGGCAGGACAGAGCAACCCCCATCTTCCCCAGCATGGGCGGCAGAGCGGCCGCGGGCCAGGCAGTGGGAGCAGGGCACACAAATTGAGCGACAGCGCCGGGGCAGGTGGAGCTGCCCTGGGCAGTGAGGCCGCACCTGGGATGGAAACCGGGGCAGGCGGAGCTGAGGCGGGCAGCGAGCCGGGACCCGGGACAGGCGCCTGGGCCGCAAACACAGGGGGCAAGACCTGCAGAGGATCCCACTCTCTTTCTGATTTTTCCTCTTGTTCCCTTCCCTTTCATTTCCCCTTTAAATTTTCTCGGAGGTTACTCATACTTTAAAGATTTTTATTCTTCTATAATCCTCTGTCTCACATACTGCATATTCTCTTCTAGGTAAATGTTTTTTTTTACACATAAATCCAGAGCCTAAGAAATCTAACCTTCTGCTTGGATACATTGAAATGGTCGATGAGCTAACTCATGACTTCCTAATGTTGTTTTTCTCGTCACCTTTTTATTTATCCTTTGGCAAATTAAGCGTCTTTCAGTTACTTGCTTTGCAACTCCAAAAATCCCAGTGCACCCCTAGTGCCTTAAAAAATAATCGCACAAAGCTTGAGTACCCCAGTGGGTTTTCTGATGCATGTCTTCTAATATTTTCTTAGAAGCACATTTATTAAGTAATTGTCTTCCATCAAGAAGTTTCCATTTCCCTGATTTATCTTGTTCACTTCCTGTCATGTTTAAAACTTTTTTCTCGGCTTTCCTAAACTTTGCAATTTCCAGTTTTTCCTCATGTGGAGTTAGTGTTAACATTACTCTTTTATCTCCATTTTCTGCTGCATCCTTAGCTTTGTGCTCTGCCCCCAGTTTGCCCAGTTTGCCTCTCCTTTGGCCCGGGCCGGGTTCCCCCCCCCGCAGTGGCTGGAGCAGCCGAGAGCCCCGCGCTGCCCATCCCGACCTGTCCCGGCTCCATCCCCGCTCCTGCCGCGTCTGCGAGGGCTGCGGGAACGGGGCACCGAGGGTGTGGCTGCTGCTGGGGGAGGAGGAGGAGGCAGGGAAGGGCAGGGATGAAGGGGGAGGAGGAGGTGGGGTTAGAGGGGAGGAGCAGGGGGAGGAGGGACAAAGGCAGATGCAGGCTGAGCTGAGGGAACCACGCTGTCGATCCCTGCCTGAATTTGCAGCCCCCACCTGTGGGATCATCGCCCCCCCATCGCACCCATGAGCGGGGAGAGGGTGCTCGGCCTGGATATCCTGGGGGGTCCCTGGGTTGGGGCTTTTGGGGGATGTTTGGAGACTGAAGAAGTCCAAGGCTGAGCAGAAAAGGCCCCTTGGGGGGACATCGGGGGGTGGCGGTGGCGGCTGCCGGCAGAGTCAGCCTGGAGGAGCAGAGCCCTGTGTCCCCCAGGAGCCCAAAGTGGGGAGCCCAGAGAGGGGGAAGCGCCGCCATTGGCGGGAGCCTCAAGAGCCTGGAGAGGGGCAGGGGGGACTCCTTGGAGCCGCTGCAGCCCAAAGCAGAGAATGAGGGGAGAAGGGAGCTTGGGAGCCCAAGCAGCCCCGGCATCCTGAAATGGGGAGAGCAAATCGAGGGGAGCTTTTGGCATTGCTGGGACTGCCAGCAGCCTGGGCAGGGCGGGCACCGGGCACAAGGGGGACCCCCAATCCAAGTGTGACCCCAGCTGGTGGGACAGGGGGGAACCCCCAAACACCAGAGGGGAGCGTCGAGGGACGGGGAACTCCTGGGAGGCTTTTTCAGGGCTGAATCTTGGTGTTTGGGAGGTTTTTCTTTAGCCCAGGTGGCCAGTGATTGTAGTGATGGACTTCGGCAAAAGGGACCTTCAATCTCAATGTGATTTGGGAACGATGAAACAGGAAAGCCTTATAAATATGATTCTCTGGCAAAAGATTTTGAGAATATAGAAAGTGTAAGGAAGATTGAAATGAAAGCTAGGTTTGAGATATCTCAGTTAGTGAGCAACTGGAAAACAATGGTGTGGCCCAACTGAAGGTAATCCCCTTTTGATGAAACAATTCCCTCTGCTTGCAGGCAGGTCCAGACCCTACTAGTTCAGCAGAAGGGGTCCAAAGAAGAGATTTTAGTGTTGAAAATTTAACACAGTATGGTGATGTATTGATTCTTATAGGCTGTATGTAAATGCTCTAGGATTTGTATCTTGTACCAGATTGGTAAGTGAGAAATAGAATATTCAACACAGAAGAAAATTAATTGTATTGTAATGGGACCCTTACTCTCTTACGCTCTTCTCCTCTTACTTTCTTACCCTCTCATCCTCTCTACCCCTCTCTTCTCTTGGGCCTGCTCCGAGCTGTGCCTGGCAGCTCCAAGCAGGGCCCTGCACCCAGGCCCTTTGCAATAAATCAAAAGTTTCACGACCTGGCTGCAGAGATCTCTCATCTCCGTCTGTCCCGACCGTCCTACTTCCCGACAGTCCTACAAACGCTCTCATCCCTTGTTTTCCCCAAACCAGGATTTCCCATTGTCAGCCCTACGGAGGCTGCAAGGAAGAGGAAGATGCCCCAGGACACTAAAGCAGGTGAGGAGGAAGTCAGTGCCCCTTTCCCCTCTGTGCTGCTCCATCTCCCAGCCCAGCACGGCCCCGGCTGCAGCTCAGCCCTGGGGGGATCTCCTTGCCCTTGCCTGTGGCACGGAGGCAAATCCCATCCTGTCCTTGTCCTTCCTCCCCCAGAGCAGGAGCTGAGCATGGAGAGCAGGGAGGACAAATGCCCGCGGCAGAACCTGGTGGCAGAGGCCGTTTTGAGCGGCTCCACGGCGCAGGAAGCCAACGGGGAGGAAAAGCCCCGGAGATGCCGCACAAGGAGGGGCTGCAAACGCAGCTGGCGGGGATTTGAGGGGGAAAGAGCCAGCCTGGGCTGGGAAGGCGGCCGGAGACGGAGCCAGAGCTCGGAGCTGGTGCTCCATGAGCAGCTCCATGATGGGGAGAAGCCCCACACGTGCGTGGAGTGTGGGAAGAGCTTCAGGCGGAACTCCGACCTGATTGTGCACCAGAGGATCCACACTGGGGAGAAGCCCTACGAGTGTGGGGAGTGTGGGAAGAGCTTCAGTGTGAGCTCCCACCTGATCCAGCACCAGAGGATCCACACTGGGGAGAGGCCGTACAAGTGTTCCGAGTGTGGGATGTGCTTCAACCAGAGCTGCAGCCTGATCACACACCAGAGGATCCACACTGGGGAGAGGCCCTACGAGTGTTCCAAGTGTGGGAAGAGGTTTCCGACCAGCTCCAGTCTCCTCCAGCACTATCGGATTCACAGAGAGGAGAGGCCCTTCCAATGCCCTGACTGTGGGAAAGGATTCAAGAACAACTCCACCCTCATCACCCACCAGCGCATCCATACAGGGGAGAGGCCCTACGAGTGTGATAAATGCAGGATGAGGTTTAAGTCCAGCTCCCATCTTCTCCGTCACTATCGGATTCACAGGGAGGAGAGGCCCTTCCGCTGCCCCGTCTGCAGGAAGGGATTCAAGCGCGACTCCACCCTCGTCAGGCACCGGCGCATCCACACAGGGGAGAGGCCCTACGAATGTCCCCAGTGTGGGAAGAGCTTCTCCAGGAGCTCTCACTTGACCCGACACCAACGGAGGCACCACTAAGGGAAGCCCTGCGAGTGCCCCGAGTGCGGGCAGAGCTTTGTGCGCTGCTCCAGCTCCATCCCCCAGTGGAGGAGGCACTTTGGGCACAGCCCTGGTCACTCACATTCCGTGTGATCCATGTTGGGAACACACCTGGCTGCTTCGCCTTTTGGTTTGGCCTTAATTTTCCTCTCCTTCACCTTCATCCTTTAAAAACACCCCAAACTGGTTTAAATGAAGGAAATTGATCAAATATATCTGCAGTTCCATAATTTCTCAGTTGTTTTAGAGGGAATTTAGGATTTGGGGACACGTTCTATATGGAGTGCTGGTGTTGCTAACAGGCAGGAATTTGATCTCACCCTTCTTGTGTTTCTCAGAACTCCTCCCCTGACCCAAACCTCAACTCCACCCTTGGGATACCGTATAAAAACTCCACAGCCCTGCCTTTGCCCTGTCTTTGGGGGGTAAGAAATGGATTCCCAAAGGATCAGCCCTTTTCCATCTGGATTCCCAGAGGATCAGCCCTTTTCACACTGGATTCCAAGAGGATCAGCCTTTTTCACTGCATTCCCAGAGGATTCTGATTCTGTCACTGTTTCTTTTTGTTTCTATTACTGCATTGTATTTTTAATTTTTGCTAATAAAGTACTGGTTTTTCTGCTCCCATATCTTTGCCTGAGAGCCCCTTAATTTCAAAATAAATTGTTGTTATTATTATTATTATTATTATTATTATTAATAATAATAATAATAATAATAATAATAATAATGGTAATAGTAATCAAAGGGAGGGCGTTTACATTTTCCATTTCAGAGGAGGGTCCTGAAATTGAGAGACACCCCCAAGGCTGGGCCATGTGAAAGTTCCTGAAAGATGTAAATTCATTTATGTATATGCATGAAGGTCTATGAATATGCAACAGGGTAATGTAATTAAAATCAGATTAATTAAGGGGTGTCCCTGAACATAACTGGGGGGTCTTGGTGGCCATAACAGCCTTTGCTCGATGGTCCTTGTCTCCCATTACATCAATCCGTTGCATATTCATGGCCTTGTTGCATATCCATCAAGTACTTTACATATTCCAGGAACAAAATTGGCTTAATCCTGTCTGGGGGTTCAACCCCCCTCCCAGCTCAATTTGGGGTGTCCCATCCTCCTCCCAGCTCAGTGTTGGGACCCCATACCCATCCCAGCTTAATTTAAGGGTTCCATTCCCCTCCCACCTCAATTTTGGGGTCCCATTCCCCTCCCAGCTAAATTTTGGGGTCCCGACACTCTTTTTCCACGCTCTCTCCTTTCCGATCGTTCCCCCAATCCCCTCCTCTGTGTTTGGTTTTGAGGGCTCCAGGCCCCTCATGCTCCGTTTTGGGGTCCCGACCCCATTTTGGATTAATTTGGGGTCCCCAGCCCATCCCCATGGTCGCCTTCTCCCCCCCCACCAAATTCCGCTGCTGGCAACTGATGAGTCATCAGCGAGACACGCTCTGATTGGCTGGAAATTACCCCGCGTGGTCTCTGAGTATTTACCTCAGTGAGAGGCCTTGGTCTGTGGCTGGCAAGTGATGAGTCAGAGTCGGGCCGGGCGCTGATTGGCTGAAAATCGCTGAGCGGGGCCAGTGCTCTGAGTTTGGGCCCAGCAAGTGGATCGTCGTCAGTGCCGCGCGTTGTGATTGGTCGGGATCTGTTTTGCGGTGGGGACGTGAGGAAGTGGGGTTACTTGGGGTTTATTTGGGTTTATTTCGGGTTTGTTTGGGGTTTATTTGGGGTTAATGATGGACTATTTGGCCTTTATCTTGGGTTTTACTTGGTTTATTTCTGTTTATTTGGGGTTATTTGGAATTATTTGAGTTTATTATGAAGTATTAGTGTTTGTTTAGGCTTATTTGAGTTTATGTGGGTTTATTTGGAATTATTTGGGGTTCTTGGGGTTAATGTTGGTGTATATGGGGTTTTTTTTCGCTGTGCTTGATATCATTCGGGGTTTTTTGGCTTTCACTTGGGGGAGTTTTTTTTCGGTTTTTGGGGTTATTTTGATTTATTTGGGGTTATTTGGGGGATTTCTAGGTATTGTTTGGGGTTGTTTGGGGTTATTTAGGTTTTTTTCCAAGTGTTTTGGGGTTATTTGAGTCATTTGGAGGCAGGTAGGGTCAAAACCTCAGCGAATATTTCTCCTGCAAAAATCGGGAATTTTTCCTTAAAACTCCGAGTTTTTTTCCCCAAAAAACCGCGAATGTTCCCTTAAAAAACGCGGACTTTTCCCAACCAATAGCAGCGCGCGCTGCTCCAAACCATCCAATCACCGCGGGTCCCCCCTCAGGAATACCAGCCTCTCTGTGCACCAATCCAACCAATCACTGCATGCCTTACCTCAGACACGCCCGCCTCTCACCCCGACCAAGCCAATCACCGCGTTCGTCCTCCCAGCTACTCTCGCCTCTCGACCTGAACCGACCAATCACCGGGCGTCTTCCCTCAGCAACTCCCGTCTTCTTTGCCTCTAGCCAACCAATCACCGCGCGCCTGCCTTCAGCAAAGCCCGCCTCCCCCGCCCCTCCTGTCACTCACTTCGCCCTCTACGAAACCAACCAATCACCGGGCGTCTCCCCCCACCAACTCCCGCCCTCCCCAGCCAATCAGAGCCGAGCTGGAAGCAGCGCCCCTTGACCTCGGGGCCGGGCATGGAGCGGGCGCCCCCTCCCCCCCCACCTCGTCCCCGGGACCCCCTCAGGGACCCCCAGGAGCCGCCCCGGGCTCGGGCGGGTCCTGCGGGAGGCGCTGGAGAGAGCGGGGGAGGCGCTGGGAGAGGACGGGGGGCTCCGGGAGCTGCTGAGGAGGCGCAGGGACAGGTGAGGGGTCCTGGAGGGGTCGTGAGGGGAATTTGGGGAGGGGTCTTGAGGAGGTTTGGGGGGGATTTGGGGAGGGTGTGGGGGGAGCTTGAGGGGGTTTTAGCGGGGTCTGGGGGTGCTGGAGGGGCCTTGGGGGGAATTTGGGGAGGGTTCCTCAGGGGGTGTGATGGTTCATGGATTTGATCTAAGGGTGCAAAAAGAACCAACACGGTACAAGGGGGTTTGCAATGATAATCGAAACAAATGCACCTTTATTGAATGACCACAGCAAAACGTGATAGAGGGATTAAGGGAGAGAAAAAGATGGGGGAAGAGAGAGACAAAAGAGAGAGAGAAAGAGAGAGGGGATAGAGCTACCAAACGTAGAGACGAAGTCCTTTGGTCCAGTCCAGTTGAGGACCCGCCTGTTGCGTTGGGGAGGTCGCAGAGGCCCAGTTCATCTGGACCCCAATTATACTCTTTTTCTTTGGGGCAAGGGGGATGGATTTTGCAGCTGAAAGAAAGGTAGTTTATTGTATCTTCGGGGAGGGGTGGGAAAAAAGGGTACACACAGTCCAAGTTTGGCAGCAGGCGAGAGTCATTGATTTCGTTGTCCACTGCCTACACCTGCAATATCCACCTTGCTTTGGGCAGCTTTCCTTCCTCGCCCTGTACACCTCCCCCGAGTTGGGGCTTTCGGTCCCAGTCTCTGGAAGAAGGTGAGAGGGGCCTTCTCACATAGGGATTTCATGTCTCAGTCCTTTGATGAAGAGGTTTCTTACATCTCTACTTGTCTGCCACAGTGGTTATGAACGGTCTTCTCTTGGAGGAGGGGAGCACCCTAATGCTCAAACCAGCCAGGCTGAGAGGTAGGGAGGATTCCAGAGCTATTGTGCAAAAGGGCAGGATGCCCTGTGAGCTCAGTGTAACGTATAACAAACAACACGTGTGAAAACATCAACTTAGCAACACTTTCAGGCCTCAGGCACATGACTTTCCCGGCCACCGGATCAGCGAAAGGGGGTTTTAATTTTTTGGTGGTCTCTCTCCATGACAATCATAAGGCAGACGAGGGATATTTCAGACAGACTCTCACAACACGGAACACACTTGTTCCTCCAGCTCCAGAAAACTTGATGCAGGAACAAAAACATTCCTGCAGGAACCACCAAAGGCCAAGGGCCGTTTGGCCACTTTCACTTCCACATCGCACGCTCGGGCAAATTGCGCAGACCAAGCAGCCTTTCCCCTCTTCCCCATTGGCCTGAAGACACTCTGCACCAAGAGAAAGCTCCTGGACACCCGGCTATCCAACAACAGCAATTTAATGTTCCTCTAGTGGGTGAAGGGAAAGGAAGTGCTGGCAGAGGAGAGGTGTTCCCCGCAGGCTCAGGCGGCCCCAGCAGACGCAGCCTCCCGGATCAGTTCTGCACAGCGCCGCGGCAGGACACTCAGCCACGGGCACACAGGAAAGGCCGCGACTTCCAGAGGCGGCGGAGTTGGTCTCGCATCCTCTGGAGCCGGGAGGAGGGAACGCTCTGTACGGCTAAAAGGATGTACAGAGCTTGAAGCGCCAGGCATGAGATGGCAGGGCTGCTGTCATCCGTCATGTCCTGAAGGGCTGCAGAGAGAGAAACAGAGGCACAGTCAGAGGCTGGATCTGCGGGGAGCTGGGCGGAGCCTCCAGCCTCGTCCGTGCCACGCAGCTGCTGGCACGGCCTGGAGGAAGCAGGAGCCAAGAAGGACGAGCTGGCAGCTGCTGGCCAGGAATGCCCCGCAGGCCCCTGCAAGGTGTCTGCGCTGTGGCCTCGCTGCCCTTGGGGCGCGCAGGGAGCGGAGCCGTCGGCGGGCGGGCCAGGGAACGCAGCTGCCAGCGGCAGCCCCCGCCGAGAGCCCGCGGGCCTCACTCACCGCTGCAGATGATGCGGAACTGCGGCTGCTGCCCTGTCAGGTAGCGCCCGGCCATCCCTGGGGAACACAGAGCGTGTCCTGCCTTCAGAGGCACAGCTGCCGCCCACGGGCGCTGCCAGCCCTGAGGCCACACGCCCTGCTGGCCCGGCAGGGCTCAGCCCGGGCCCCTGGCGCACGCTGCCGCCCCAGGGCACGGCTGCCAGAGGGCGGCAGCAGCAATGCCCAGGCCAGCGGAGGCTGCACATGCCCGTGCCCGGATCCTGCTGCCGGCACAGCAGGCGGGGCCGGGGCCGAGCTGCGGCAATGGGGCGGGCCGGGGAGGGAGCCGGGCTTGGCGCTCACCCATGAACCTGACGGCCGCCTCTCGCAGGGCCTCCTGTGCGCTCCGCAGGGACGGCAGGGCCCGGCGCAGGTGCTCGGCCGCTCGGCTCCTGTCCTCTGCCAGCTGCAGAGAGCGGCAGGGCACGGAGGGAAAGGGTTGATGCGGGCCCTGCCGCTGGGCCGGGCGCTCCCTACGGCCGGCGCTGCTCCCCCTGCCCACAGAGCCCCGAGGCCCGGCCAGCAGCCGCAGGCGCTGGGCTCAGCACGGGGCACAGGGCCCGGCGAGCCGCGGTGCCGCCCCGCAGCAGAGCCCGGCTGGCTCGGGGCTCCGTCGGCACCGGCCTTGGGGCCACAGGAGCCTGGAGCAGAGCCCGCACGGTCCAGGGAAGGGAGCGGCGTGTGGGGCGCAGGCCGGTGCCCCTGCGTGCGGCACTGGGCAGGGGCCACAGCTGCCAACCCCACAGACTGGGCGCCGTGGGCAGGCTCCGGGGATTGGGCTGGGCATTCCAGGCTGTCCTTACCAAGCACTCAGCAAATCTCCACATTTGATCCGTCTGCAGCAGCTGCTTGAGATCCTTCCTCTTCAGGAACCTCACTGCAGAAAGCAACGTTTCCCGAGAGGCCTGCAGAGCAGCAGAGACCCAGAGATGGCACCGCAGCCCAGGGCACAGGAGCCGCATCTCTGTGCCAGGGCTGGGAGGAGGCTGGAGCCCATCAGGTGCCAGGGGGTGGGGAGACAGCTGAGCCCCTTCCATGGGGACACCCAGGAGCCTCACCTGTGCCACACACCGGTTGTCATCGTGGCAGTGGAAGAAGAGTGGGAGCAGGCTCTGGCTCCCAGGCTTCTTCAGGGGCTTTTCTCCCTTTGCCACTACTAGCGTGGTCACATCTTGGAAGAGGCGAATGGAGAGCAGCTACACAAGGCTGTTGGCCTGTTGGAAAGGAAGCCAAAGCCCTCCACATCCGCTGCTCCAGGCCCCCCTGTGCCCAGGCCCAAGGCAGCACCCAAGTGCCCGTGGCTGGGGGCACAGAGCCTCACATTGTCAAAGAGCTGCCAGAGCGCCTCAGCCAGCTGCAGGGCGATGGGGCTGGCTATTGCCAGGTCTTCCTGCAGCATCAGCAGGATGAGCACAATGAGGGTCTTCTCCACAATGTCTTCATCCCTATCCCACAGTAGCTTCACAAGGCTTTCGGTCAGGCTGTACATGCTTGGATCCTGTGTGCAAAACAAGGCTGGGCAACCCCACGCTGCTGCTGCTGCTGCAGGGCTCAGAGGCCAAAGGCCTGTCCCAAAGCACTCGGGCAGCTGAGCCTGGAGAGCTGGGAGCAGCTGCCACAGCTGCCAAAGCCCAGCTGAGCCCAAGGGGCTGCTTGCCCCAGCCCCACGCTGCCAGCACAGCTTCAGCTGCTGCCTCCTTCTCACCATCGAGGTGAGCACCACGAGGCCTCGGAGCGCCACACGACGCATCTCCCTGGACTGGCTCTGCAGGTGCCTTGTCAGGATCTCCAGGACTTGTTCAGCACATTCGTTCAAGTCCAGGCAATCCAGGAGCTGCAAGGCACAGAGCAGGCACAGAGGTGCCAGCTGGCAGGAGCTCAGAAGTGCACAGGGCCGAGCCAAGGCAGCAGCACAGGGCACAGGCAGCGTCCCAGGCAGCTGCGGCTACGAGAGGGCAGAGGGCTGGGAGGCAGCTCAGCCAGGCAGCGCTGGCCATGGGGCTCACCTCCACCAGGAAGGCCAGGGCGGGCAGTTCCCAGTCTGAAATGCCTTCGCTGAGCAGCTCAAAGAGGCAGGATGCCATGCCGCAGCACTAGATGATGGAGACACGGCGCATCTCCCTGGCAGGGAGAAAAAGGCACCATTGCTCCTGGGCCGGGCGGGGAAACCTCTCCCAGGGCTGACTGGCAGAGCTCTGCTCTGCTCCCGAGCACCCCGGGGGCGCTTTGGGAGGCGGCTGTTCCCGGGCACCCTCCTCTGCTGGCCCTTTCCAGTCTGCTCATCCCTCCCTTGGTGACAAGGCCCTGCCCCCCATGAGCACGGGGACTGTGTGGGGCGTTGCGGGCACAAAGGAGAGGGGCGGTGGGGAGAACGAGGTCTCACCTGGCCAGCAGACCCACTGCAGAGTGGTGGGTGTCGGCACGGAGCAGCGTATCCCAGGCACGCTTGCGTTCCATGGACAGCACCACGTGCTCATAGCGCATTTGGCAGAGCAGGGCCTTCAGGGTCTGCAGCGCAAAGCTGTGTGCAGAGCAAAGGCCAGGTCACGCTGGGAGCCCTGGCTCCTGCCCTGGGGCATGGGAGGGATGGGGAGACTGGGAGGACTGGCACGGAGCACCTGTTGGGGTTGGTGGAGAGGCCGTGTTGCTCCTGGCATCCCTTGCCAAAAGGTCTCAACCTCTTCTGGCATCTCCTGCGTGCTGATGTAAGCTTGGAAGAGCAGATGCAGAAAGAGACTGGGGAAACACTCCAGCACAACAGGCGAGCGTGGGCCAGATTGAAGATTTTCCACAGTGCCACGGTTGCCTGCAAGAAATAAAACAGCCAGAGACAACGCTCAGTGGCCAAGACATCCACGTGGCAGGGCCTGAGCGTGCGAGGGAGAGGTCGAGGGACACGCAGGGGGAGCAGCCAGCCTGGTGCCCCTGAGCCCTGCCCCTAAGGCAGGATTCAGCCCAGTGCCTGAGGCAGGGAGATGCAGCTGGGGGGAGCACAGAGAGCTGGCTGCTGGAGAGGCGGCCTGGGGGCTGGCAAAGGCCGGCACCAGAAACTCACAGCCAGGGCAAAGACTCCTGCGTCGTCCCCATCGGAGGTGCACACGCTGTGCACTGGCCAGGCACTCAGCACATGGAGGAGCAGCTGCAGCGCCGGCTCCGCAGTCCTGCTCGAGGACATGATGGTTCCCCACATGGTGGCGGCAGCTCGGCAGCTCTGTGGGGTCAGAGCTCTGTGTCAGGGCGGGCTTGGCCACAGCGCCATGGCCTGGGCAGCTGCAGGGCCCCGCGCTGGCCCTCAGCCCTGCCTCTGCACACTGCCCCTGGCCGGCAGCGGCCAGCCAGCCCACGTGGGTACAGGCCCGGAGGGGCAGGGAGGGAGCGTGGCACCAGGCTCAGGAGCTGACATGGCAGCACTGGAAAACAGAGGAGCCAGAGGATCCTGGAACTGCCCGCCTGTCTGGCAGTCAGCAGGGACAGGCTCTACAGGGTGACGGGCAGGTGAAGCCTAAGCCCTCAAGGCACGTGGGGCTGCCCTATCTGTCACACGATGGGGCCCAGCGCAAGAGGGTGATCAGCACGTCACAGGGGTGTTCCTGGGTCAGCTCCAGAAGGGCCTTGTCCAGCCTGTGCCCAGCAGACTCATTGGCCGTGAGCCACTGGTGGAGGTACCTCACCATCAGGGCCAGGGCCCTCAGCCCGCCTTCAGAACAACCCTGGGGCCTCCTGTCCCACCCAGTGACCCCCGTGGCTCTCCCAGTCCGTCCCAGTCCATCCCTGGGCCTGCCCGGCGTGTCCATCCCGTGTAGGTTGTCCGTGTAGCCGGCTCCTTTCAGCCAATGAGAGCGCGTCTCTCTGGTGACTCATCAGTTGCCATGCAGAGTCCCTGGCGCTGAAATCCCGAGGGCCCCGCGCTGGACTCGGCCTCCCAGTGCCGCGCACTTCATTCCCAGTTAATTCCAGTGCCATCAAAATCCCTCTGAGTGCCATCCTAGTCCCTCTCAGTACTTCCAAAGTCCCTCCCTCCTCTTCTCAGCCTATTCCAAATCCATTCAAAATTAATTCCCAGTTCATTCTCCGTTCAAGCCCGGACGTCCAACATCCGTCCCAGTGTGCCCCAGCCTGTCCCATCTCTCTCAGCGCCACCTCAATCACTCCCAGTCCCTCCCTAGCCCATTCCCAGTCCCTTTCCAGCTGATCCCAGCCCTCTCCTCTCTCTCTCCCAGTGTCCCCCAGCGTGTCCATCTCGCTGGTGCCTCCCTCGAGCTCCCAGCCCGGCCCCGGCCGCCTGCTCTGCTCCGTGATGGATTTCTACCCTGCTGCCATCCAGGTGAGGTGGTTCCAGGGCCAGCAGGAGCTCTCGGAGCACGTGGTGGCCACCGACGTGGTCCCCAACGGGGACTGGACCTACCAGCTGCTGCTGCTGCTGGAAACGCCGCCCCGGCGCGGGCTCAGCTACAGCTGCCAGGTGGAGCACGTCAGTCTGGAGCAGCCCCTGAGGCGGCACTGGGGTACGGGGGAGCCCCTGGGGGCGCTGGCAGAGCCGCTGGGCTGTGCTGGGAGCCACTGGGAGGGAGCTGGAGAGAGCCGGGCTGGAAGTGGGAGAGGGGCTGGGGGCTGGGCAAGGGCTGGGAAGGGGTTTGGGGGATGCTGGGGAGGGTGGGATGGGGTTGAAGGGGTCCTGGTGGGCACTGGGAGGGAGTTTGGGGGCTCTGGGTGCAAAGGGCAGGGGGTTTAGAGGATGCCGGTTGCGACTGGAAGGGACTGGAATGAGGGGGTGCTCGGAGCGCCTTGGTGTGTCGGTGAGAGGTTTTGGGGGTGCTGAGCCCTGCGGACCCCCCAGAGATGCTGCCGGACGCTGCCCGCTTCAAGATATTGATGGAGATTGGGGGCTTCGTCTTGGGCTTCGTCTTCCTGGCGCTGGGGCTCGGCTTCTCCCTGCGCAAGAAGGTCAGGGCGGGTGCCGGGGGTGGCGTCCCCGCCGTGGCGGAGCGTGTGCGCTCCCGCCGGGGCCCCAGCCCGGTGTCACCCCCTTTTCTCTGCCCACAGAGCTCCTGAGCCGGCGGCGGCCGCAGCCCCTCCCCGTGGGCTCAGGCCCGGCCGGGACCCCCCGCTCCGTCCACGCTCCGCTGATTTTGGGGGGTCCCGTGTCCCCCCCAGCCCCGCTGGCGCTCTGCCCCCGCCCAGTGCCTGCTCCCAGTGCTCCCAGTAAAGCTTCCCAGTTGGGCCCGGGCCGTTTATTGGGGGGCGATGGGGAGGGGTTTGGGGGGGGCAATGGGACGGATTTGGGCAAAGGGAGGGGGACAAAGGGTGGGGGCTGGGCCCAGGGGGAGGGGTCGCTGCCCGCGGATCCCGCAGTGCCCGGTGCGGGACGAGCTCCGTGCGCCGCTCCATCTCCATCCCCCGTGGGAGGATCCACGCTGGATAATCCCGGGTGACCCCCAGGGTCGGAGCCCCCCGTGTTGGGAACACACCTGGCTGGGGGTTCCACATCTTCCTGGCCCCCCCGTGGACACCTCGATGAAGGCCGGGTGTCCCCGCTACTTTTCTTATTTCTGCTCCTCTCCTCATCTCCCCCTTCTCTTCCTCCTGCCTCTCCTCTCCCGGTTCAATCGCTCCTCCTGCTCCTCCTCCCGCCTCCTTCCCCTCTTCTCTCTCACATCCCCCACCCCTTCCTCCATGGTTTCTTGAAGGGTCCAGTTCCATCTTTCCTTGGCTACAGCCCTGAGGGCTTTTCCAGCTGACTTCACTACTGCACTCTCAGACTGAGAGTGGGGAGTCTTGGTGCTTGGTTTCCTCATTCCAGCTGCCTTTGACAGGGTTTGTTTCTGTCCTCAGCTGATTTTGGCCTCTGCGCTCAGCTCAGCCCTGAGCAGGACCAGCGCAGCTCCATGGTGGGCACTGCTCACTGGATGGCCCCAGAAGTTGTGACCAGATCTCCTTATGGCCCCAAGGTGGACATCTGGGCCTTTGGCACTGTGACCATCGAGATGGTAGAAGGAGAACCTCCTTACTTCAGGGAAATGGCGGCCATGGTAAGAGGCAAATTCTGCAGTGGCTGCAGAGGCCTGTGAGCACAGGGGGACCCTGCACTGGGAGCAGCAGCTGGAGGTTTCTGCACATGGGAAGGGAATTCCCAGAGGACTCCAGCCTCACCACAGATGAAGATTCTGCAATCTCCAGCAACAATTTGCTTTGGGATTTATGTTGTTGCAGCTCTTCTGGCTGTGAGGTTGACCTGGAAATGTGAAGCAAGTGCATCAGGTCTAATGTTACCTTGCAAGAAAACCCCAAACCACCCCCAAATCCCAGTCCCAAAAACAAGCTTTCTGCAGGAGTTTCTAAAAGACATTTTGTGAGATGATTTCCCCCCTGATTCTTCTCACTTGGAAACTTGTTGAAAAAATGAAGATGATTGTTTAACATCCCCATAGTCTAATGTATTTCTTTCCTAGTCCAAGCTACTTTCTCCGTGTCACCAAGCCTGAACTTTCAGCATCACAAACCTCCTGTTTCTTGCCTGGCAGTTTGTGGGATGGGGCATCAGGAATGCATTTACTTGAGTGTCAGTGGCACTGCAGAGATGCACTTGATGTAAGAATCCTCTGAAATAACACAGGCAAACCACACTGACTCTGGAAAATGGCCTGTAAAGCTGGTGTCCACATTTGGAGAAGCAAAATTTCTGATGGAGGTTCCTATTGACAGAGTCAGCCAGTGAAACTGGCTCTCAAGGCGAGATCATTTGGATGTTGCAGTGGCTGTGGCAGCCCCAGGGTTTGGGTTTTTTGGCTGGCATAGCAAAATGAGCTCTGAGCAGCATCTGTGGCAGGGAGGAAAGTGCCCCTGGAGCTGGGGCTGAGGCCCCGGTGTGGATGTGTGTCGAAGGAAGGAGACCAGGACACCAGATAGTTCATCACAGGTTCAATTTATTGATTGATTCAGCAACTTAAATACAGTGTCTAATGAGTCTCATACATATTGCAAAAGCTGAGCTCAGGATTGGCTATTCAGCTACATGTCAGCTTCGCCTAATCTAGCCTTTAGCCACATTCCTGTGGTTAGCAAACACAGCAACTTTTGTATTCTTCTTATACACAAGGACACCCTAGCCTTGAAGGGGGCCTCTGCTCTAGTTAAGATTTTTTACCAAATTGATTAGGCTGTGTCCCCTTTCCTCAAGCCACTCTTCGACAAAACTCCCCACACTTCCCCCATTTTGTTCTTGGGCAAGAAGGCTGGACTGCCAGGATCTTTCTATCATTCGGCTGACCATATTTTGAATACAATTAAAGATACAAGGCAAAATAAGCAAAAGCATCAAAATCACACCCAGTATCCCTGTGCTTGGGTTCTTATACTTCACCCAGACCTCTGTTTCCTTAATAGTTTCCTGACTTGATCTCGGGTCATGTTTAACTGCAGGGGGGGCATCGTCCTCCCCAAAAATACATAAATGATTGATCACATACAAAACCTTAGCCAGGCATGCTTGTGGGTCCTTTAAATCCTGGTGTTTGTCGATATATTGTTTGAGGGTACCATTTGCTCTTTCTACTATCGCCTGTCCTGTGGGGAAATGCGGAATACCTGTCACATGCTTGACAGACCATTGGTTCAAAAACTTTGGGACTCTAGCACTTGTGTAAGCCACACCATTATCCGTTTTGATACCTTTTGGGACTCCCATGACAGCAAAGCAGCTCAATAAGTGCCTGATCACATGTATCGCTTTCTCTCCTCCCTGCTGTAGCCCATATGTAATGGCTATATGTATCTATAGTAACATGCACATACTTGAGCCTACCAAATCTAGCTACATGCATGATATCCATTTGCCATTTCTCATTCATTTCTAAACCTTGAGGATTAACTTTGCAGCCCAGACCTATTCCCCCATTATGATAACTGCATATTGGGCATACCCTGACAATGGCCTTAACTTCTGATAAGCCCAGATCAAAGTTCCTCGCCAACCCTTTTGCATTTTGATGATATCTACTATGGGCTTCTCTTGCAAATGTATGCTTATCAACAGGACAAGAGTTATCAATGGGTAAGGTAACCAATTTATCTGCACGCTCATTCCCTTCTCCTAGGCCCTTGGACCACTTATGACTCCTGATATGGATTACAGAGTACACTGCACTTCTATCCCGGAGAGCTTTCCTTAACTGAACCAGTAACTCATACAGCCATTTGTTATTCACTTCCTTAATCGCTGCTCCTTCTATACGTCTGGCTACTCCAGCAACATACAGAGAGTCTGTGACCACATTCAAGGGCTCATGCAGGTTGGACATTGCCCATACTACTGCTAACAACTCTAAGGTTTGTAGGCTGTCTGCAGGGTCTGCTGTAAGAAGTTGATGTTTCCATTGTCCTTTTTCTTGCCAGGTGACAGCAGCACGTCTCAATTTTTTCCCTGCGTCTGTAAAGGCTGTGGTGGCTCCTTCTATGGGGCGCTCTCTTCTCAGCGGCCAAGTGATCCAGTCCCATTCTGTCATCCATTGCAGGACCCTGGGCACTAACTTGCTTGTCTCCACTTTTGCAGATGAGGTCAATAATGCTTCCTGTAAGTCCGCTGAATTAACCAGGTACCAGTCCAGCGTTTCTTTTTCCATGGGTAGCCTAATGGTGGCAGGTTCTCGGCCGTCCACTTCAGTAACTCTGAGACGGCCTTTTTTGATCAACGCAGCCAATTGTTTGATTTTTGAGAATATTGTTCTTTTATGTTGTAATGATGGTGACAGCCATTCCAATACCCGTATCTCCCCCGTTTTCTTTTCACATTGGGAGAGAGCGCCAAGCAAGTGGCTTGGGAAAATGGCTGTTGCTGAGCAAACAAGATATCATGCATGTAATGATATATTACGGTAGCTGGCCACTGCTGACGCAATGGCTATAATGCAGCGTCAACATAAAGCTGGCACAACATAGGGGCATTGCGCATCCCCTGCAGTAGTGACGTCCACTCAAATCTTTTGTCTGGTTCTCCACGATTTATTGCTGGTAGGGCAAAGATGAACCTCTTCATGTCATCGGGATGCAGCTCAATAGTGAAAAAACAATCCTTTAAGTCAATGATTAGAAGTGCCCAATCTTGTGGGATCATGGCTGGATTCGGAAGACCAGGCTGCAAGGCCCCCATCGGTTCCATCTGGTCATTCACAGCTCGCAGATCATGTACCAGGCAGTATTTTCCTGATTTCTTCTTAATCACAAAAATGGGCGTGTTCCACAGACTCGTTGAGAGTCGTAAATGTCCTTGCGTGTATTGCTCCTTCACCAATTCATAGGCATGCATAAGACTCTCCCCTTTCAAGGGCCGTTGCTTAACCATCACCGGTGTATCTGTTTTCCAGGTGAGTGGAATGGAGAAAGTCCAAGCAATGGCAATGACCCCAAAGGGTGGTGATTGGTCAACACCACCCCCAGCTGTGTTAAAATGTCCCTGCCTATCAGGCAGGAGACCGTAGGAGGCAACTGAACGACTGAGAACACAACGGACACTTGTTGCCCATCAATGCACACCGACAGAGGCAGTGTTCTGCTTGCCAAGGTAAGTCCTCCTACTCCTGTGAGCATGTTTGTTGATGGGAGCAGGGGCCAATGTTGTGGCCATGCCTCTGGAGATATAATGCTGGTGTCTGCTCCTGTATCCAATAATTCATAGAGGGTTATGCTCTAATGTCCATGGGTGATCTCAACTTTTTGTCTTGGTCTCTCCTCTAAGTCTACAGTCAAAAGTGTAATACCAGTAGAGCCAAAACCCTTCTCATCACATCTTTGTCCAGTAAACGATGGTATACCCAATGTCATTTGTGGTAGTGGTACCAATTATGCGATGCGTTGTCCTTTTGTTATTTTAACTGGAGGATAAGGGGTGTAAGCCATGATTTGTATTTCCCCTGTATAGTCTGCGTCTATGACCCCAGGCAATACAAATAGTCCCAGCATGGATATCGAGGAGCTTCCTAGTAATAATGCTCCACATTTTTGTCCTTGTAGCGTGAGAGGACCATTTACTCCAGTTGGTATCCTTTCAGGCCGGCTCGTCATTAATGTGACATCTACTGCTGCTGCTATGTCCAAGCCGAGGCTCCCTGCTGTTGCTGGTTGCAGACAGAAGGTGGCGCTGATGTCATGGCCACAACTTGTGTCTGGGCACAGCCGCTGATTGTGCTCCTCCGTCTGTTTCCCGATCGGCGCCGACAAGCCGTGGTGTTGTGGGAGCTAGATTGGCAGCTTTGGCAACACACGCTGGTCACTCTGCATTCTCCGCGCATGTGTCCCCCATTGCCGCATCGGTAACACTTGAGATGTGATCTCGAGCCTCCCTGCGTGACTGCCATGGAGCCGTTTCGGAGAGGAGCAAGAGCAGCTAGCACTTGATTTTGAGTGGATTCTCCTTGTTTTTGCAGCCCTAATCCTAATTCCTTGAAGGCATCTACTAAAAATGTCTGTGAGATTGTTGGCTGTAATGCCATTGGCTCTAGCGCTTCCTCAATGGTCCAATTTGCTCCCAGAGTGGCTAGCACCCTTTGCGTTGCTGGATTGCTATTTTGTAAGGCACACTGCTTTTATAGTGCCCCCTTCATATATTCTGCGAATCCCGTCCAGTCTATGCTGCAGCTGCTTTGTCAATAAAACTCCCAAATGATTCCTCTCTACCTTGTTTTATGCCCATGTACGCCGGCAGCCCTCCTGGCTCTTTAACCTTCTCTATGGCAGCACATTCCAACCGCATAGCTTCTCTAAGCTTATCTGCTCCTGCTATCATCTGTGCCTCTGTGCGCAAATATGCCCCTAAGCCCATGAGCTCATCTATTGTCACTCCATGCAGCGGGTTCCCCTGAGCTCGCTGTGTCGCAACCGACTCATTAACCAAGGCTTGCCAATGCACATTAAACAACAATTGCTGATACTGAGTAAATATCAACCGTACCATCCCCCTCAAATAATTTGGGCACAAAATCTGCGTATTAAAGAGATAATCCAGCATCTGCCTAACAGGTTAACTTTTTACACTGAACTGACTGACTGTGAACCGCAACTGAGATAACAACTTCCAGTCTAAAGGGGTATACTCCGCCAGATCCTGTGTGTGGTTCCCCTGAGCATCACACTGTGGCGTGTATGTAACCGGACAGGCAAGAGCAGAAGCGGCCTCCATAGCCTCATCATCTCCCGTTTGCATTGCCTCTTTTGCCAGAGTAGCCCAAGCCTCCCTCCTCTGTTTAGCCATCTCCTCCCATAGGTCACTGAGTGCCCCTGGGATAGGATCTGACTCTCCAAGAGTTCTGCACTGTTGGCACTTCTGCGCAGGCCATTCGGGTGGGGGAGGCGGCAGGCTCAGCTCGCCCTCTCTGTGGGGAGGCGGCAGGCTCGGCTCGCTCTCTCCACCGTTCTCCAACTCGTCCTCCTCCTCCGACAGAGGAGGTGCAGATGGCCCCCCAGCGCCTGTAACAGGATCCTCCATACCACACTGTTGTGAACCCTTTGGTATTAACACCTTGTTTACCAAAGGCGCAAGAGGATCGTCCTCACAACCATACCCTATATTCCTCTTATGAGCTTCTATCGCCCTTTCTGCTGCCTTGTGCTCAGAGACATGCTGAAGCACTGTATTGTGCACCACCCAACATGGCTTGCCCAATTTCTTTGCTGTCTTATCATCTTCTAACACCGCTTCCCACAGTATATCCCCAAATTTTCTCCATTCCGAGAGTTCATGGACTGTATGTGGGTTAAGGAAAACCCCCTTAGCAAAGCTGTAGGCTAACAACCCTGGTAGCTCCTTTTTTATATCTATCCCCTTTACCCCTCGCCTTTCTATATACGCGGCGAAAAGATCATATGCTGCTTGCCTATCCATACCTATTCGTATACATCAGCACTGTTGCAGCTTTCCAGGCTCTGGCAGACACGTACGGCTCGAGTCACCGATGTGAACCTCGAGGATGCTTCAAAATTCCGGCACCATCTTGGCTGCGATCAGGACCCAACTCCAACTTCCCTCGACCATGGCGTGTCCCCCCCCGTTTTCTTTTTCAGCGAGACATGGGGGCTAACGTTCGGGGTCACCATTTGTTGAAGGAGGGAGACCAGCACACCAGATGGTCATCAAAAAGTCCCATTTATTGAAGAAAGCATCAGACACTTATACAGCAAGTAATAAGCTTATGAATATTCTGTAAGCCAAGCGATCTATTGGTTAAACTTTACCATCAACTCTTCCTCATTCCTTTGGGCCTACGTTCTCTATTTCTTACATCTCTCTGTCCACTCATTATCATACTCAGCTAGGCCCAAGGACACGCTATCTTGCAGGTGCAGGACTTGGAATTAGCCACGGCCTTGTACTTTTCCATTCTCTAGTCAGCTAAATTCCCAACAGACACCCTGCCTGCAAAAAAGGGCCTCTGCCCTAGTTAGGATATCTTTACCAAATTGATTCGGCTGTGTCCCGTCTCCTCAAGCCACTCTTTGACAAAACTCTCCACACTCCCGCATCCATTTCAGCGACGCATTAAGCTGACACTTCCCAGCCAATAAGATCGCATACCGCTGATGACTCATCTGTTCCTTGGTAGATCCCCAGCGCAGAGTGCCCCGCGCTGGATGCGGCCGCCCAGTGCCGCGCACTTCACTCCCAGTTGCTCCCAGTGCCACCACAGCCCCTCCCAGTCCTTCCCAGTCTCATCCCTGCTCCCCAAGTCAATTCCCAGTCTATTCCCAGTCCCTCCCAGTCGCCCCCTGTCCCTCCAAGTCCATTCCGAGTCCCTCCCACTCTATTCCCAGTCCCTCTCCAGCCCAGCCCAGCCCTCCCTTCTCTCTCCCAGTGCCTCGCAGCTGATCCCAGTGTGTCCCTGCTCTCTCTCTCTTTGCCCCAGTGGCCCCCAGTGTGTCCATCTCGCTGGTGCCCCCCCTGAGCTCCCAGCCCGGCCCCGGCCGCCTGCTCTGCTCCGTGATGGATTTCTACCCTGCTGCCATCCAGGTGAGATGGTTCCAGGGCCAGCAGGAGCTCTCAGAGCACGTGGTGGCTTCTCCCTGCGCAAGAAGGTCAGGGCGGGTGCCGGGGGTGGCGTCCCCGCCGTGGCGGAGCGTGTGCGCTCCCATCAGGGCCCCCAGCCCGGTGTCACCCCCTTTTCTCTGCCCACAGAGCTCCTGAGCCACCGGCGGCCGCAGCCCCTCCCCGTGGGCTCGGGCCCGGCCGGGACCCCCCGCTCCGTCCCCGCTCCGCTGATTTTGGGGGGGTCCTGTGTCTCCCCCAGCCCCGTTGGCGCTCTGTCCCCGCCCAGTGCCTGCTCCCAGTGCTCCCAGTAAAGCTTCCCAGTTGGCCCCGGGGGGCGATGAGGATGGATCTGGAAAAAGGGAGGGGGACAAAGGGTGGGGGGTTGTGAGAGTTTGTCCAAATTTTCCCTCATCTGCCTCACGATCGTCATTGGGGACCACTGAAGTGAAGACCCCTCCTGCCTTCTCTGTAGGAGAAAGTCACATGCCACAAGGCCCTGAGACCAGAACTCAGTGCTAAGCCATTGATTTCACAGGTGGTGTTTGCTGTATGCCAAGAAGGGGACACTGTGCCCTTTGTGCAACAACAGCCTTGGAAGCTGTCCCACCTCTCGGCCTGGCTGGACTTCTCCTGAGTTTCAGGTGGTCCCCCCACAGAAGACCCTCACCTGTTTTACAACCACCGTGACAGACTGAGATGCAAGGAGCCTCTCCATCAAGGACTGAGACATGGAACCCCCATGTGAAAAGGCCCCTCTGCTCCTTCCAAGGACTGGGACTGAAACCCCCAGCCCGGGGCAGGTGTGTGGGGGAGGCAAGCTGACCAAAGCGAGATGTTTGCCTGCAGGTTGTGACCGCTGGACCAAGAAGACAATGGCTCACGCTTACTGCTGAGAGCATGGACTACTTGTTACATGTATTCCTTACTCTATCTGTTCCCCTCCCCCCCCCTCCCCGCTGCAATTTCCAATGGAGTTATCATAATAAAAACCTCTGAGTCAGCGAGAGACTTCGAGATCTCCCTGACGTAACAGGCGGGTCCTCGACTGGACTGGACCAAAGGACTTTGTCTCTATGTTTGGTAGCTCTATCCCCTCTCTCTTTCTCTCTCTCTCTCTTTTGTCTCTCTCATCCTCTATCTTTTTCTCTCCCTTAATCCCTCTATCGCATTTTGCTGTGGTCATTCAATAAAGGTGCATTTGTTTCGATTATCGTTGCAAACTCCCTTGTACCGTGTCAGTTCTTTTTGCACCCTTAGATCAAATCCATGAACCATCACGAAACCCATCCGTAAGAACAGATCGTGACACCCCCCGAGGACCCCTCCCCAAATTCCCCCCCGCAAAGCCCCCCCAGCACCCCCAGACCCCGCTAAAACCCCCTCAAGTTCCCCCCAGACCCTCCCCAAATGCCCCCTAAACATCGTCAAGACACCTCCCCAAATTCCCTTTACGACCCCTCCAGGACCCCTCACCTGTCCCTGCGCCTCCTCAGAAGCTCCCGGAGCCCCCCGTCCTCTCCCAGCGCCTCCCCCGCTCTCTCCAGCGCCTCCCGCAGGACCCGGCCGAGCCCGGGGCGGCTCCCGGGGGTCCCTGAGGGGGTCCCGGGGGGCAGAAGGGGGGGGGAGGGCAGGAGGGGGCACCCCCTCCATGCCCGGTCCCGGGGTCAGGGGGCGCCGCTTCAGGCTCGGCTCTGATTGGCTGGAGCGGCGCAGGGAGGGCGGGAGTAGCTGAGGGGAGACGCCCGGTGATTGGTTGGTTTCATGGAGGGCACGGTGATTGACATGGGGAGACGGGGGCAGCGCACGGTTATTGGCTGCATGGGGCAAAGAAGGCGGGAGCTGCCGAGGGGAGACGCGCGGTGATTGGTTGGTTCAGCTCAAGAGAGGAGGAAGTCGCTGAGGGGTGGCGTGAAGTGATTGGTTGGTTCGCTGCGTGAGAGGCGGGCGGTGATTGGCTGGACCAGGCGCATGGGGAGGCTGGTGTTCCTGAGGGGAGACCCGCGGTGATTGGATGGTTTGGGGCGGGGCGCGCTGTTATTGGCTGGGAAAATTCCGGGATTTTAAAGGGACATTCCCGGTTCTTTGGAGAAAACCTCAGATTTTGAAGGAAAAATTTCCGATTTTTGCAGGAGAAACATTCCCGTTTTTTTTGACCCCACATGACCCTAAATAATGTAAATAACACCCAAATACTCGAATTAAACCCCAAAGAACCCCCAAAAAATCCGAAATACCTCAAAATGTCCCAGATAACCCCAAACAAATCCAAAAAACCCAAAAAAACAAACAAAGAAAACCAAATTAAACCCAAAAACCCACAAATGATTTCAAGTACACCGAAAAAAATCCCAAATACACCAACATAACTCCCAAGAACCCCAAATAATTCCAAATAAGCCCAAATAATCCAAAACAAACCCAAATACTTCATAATAAACACAAATAATTCCAAATAACCCCAAATAAACAGAAATAAACCAAGTAAAACCAAAGAAAAACACCAAGAGGTCCATAAATAACCCCAAACAAACCCTAAATAAACCCGAACAAACCTCAAGAAATCCCAGTTCCTCCAGTCCCCACCCCAAAACAGATCCCGACCAATCACAACACACGGCACTGATGACTATCCACTTGCTGGGCACAAACTCAGAGCACTGGTCCCGCTCAGCGATTTTCAGCCAATCAGCGCCCGGCCCGACTCTGACTCATCACTTGCCAGCCACAGACCAAGGCCTCTCACTGCGGTAAATACTCAGAGACCGCGCGGGGTAATTTCCAGAGCGTGTCTCGCTGATGACTCATCAGTTGCCAGGAGCGGAATTTGGGGAGGGGGGGAAGGTGACCCTGGGGATGGGCTGGGGACCCCAAATTAATCCAAAATGGGGTCGGGACCCCAAAACGGAGCAGGAGGGGCCTGGAGCACCCAAAACCAAACACGGGGCAGGGGACTGGGGGAACGACTGGAAAAGAGAGAGAGGGGAAAAGAGAGTTGGGACCCCAAAATTGAGCTGGGAGGGGAATGGGACCCCCAAATTGAGGTGGGAGGGGAATGGGACCCCCAAAAAAGGCTTGGAGGGGTATGGGATCCCAAAACTGAGCTGGGATGGGAATGAGACAACCCAAATTTACCTCAGAGGGGGATGGGACCCCCAAACCGGATGAAGCCAATTTTGTTCCTGGAATATGTAAAGTAGTTTATAGATATGCGAAAAGCCTATTAATATGCAACAGGCTGATGTAATGGGAGAAAAGGACCGTAAAGCAAACGTTGTTATGGCCACCAAGACCCCCCAGTTATTTTCAGGGACACCCCTTAATTAATCTGGTTTTAATTACATCACCCTGTTGCATATTCATAGACCCTCATGCATATCCATGAACTAATCTACATATTTCCGGAACTATTTTACAGGTCCCGTCCGTGGGGGTGTCTCCCCATTTCAGGAGCCTCCACTGAAATGGAAAATGAAAACCCCCTCTCTTTGATGATGATGATGATAATGATTATGATTATTATTATATTAATTAATTTTTGAAATTAAGGGGTGCTCAGACAAAGATGTGGGAGTAGAAATAACAGTTCTTTATTACGAAAAATTAAAAATACAAATGCAGTAGTACAAACAAAAAAAATCAGTGACACAGTCAGAATCTTCTGGGAATCCAGTGGAAAAGGTTGATCCTCTGGGAATCCAGTGGGCAAATATTTATCCCCAGGGAATCCAGTGGGAAAAGGTGGACAATCTGTGAATCCAGTGGAAAAAAGGTTGATCCTTTGGGAATCCAGCAGGAAAAGCTTGATCCTCTAGAACTCCAGTGGAGAATGAGGGTGATCCTTTGGAATCCAGTGGGAAAAGGGCCGATCCTTTGGGAATCCATTTCTTATGCCCCAAAGACAGGGCAAAGGCAGAGCCGTGGAATATTTACAGGGTATCCCAAGGGTGGAGTTGGGGTTGGGGTAAGGGGAGGAGTTCTTAGCAATACAAGAAGGGGGAGATCAAATTCCTGCCTCTTAGCAACAGCAGCACTCCACACAGAACGCGTCCCCAAAACCTAAATTTCCTCTAAAACAATTGAGAAATTATGCAACGTCAGATATATTCAATTAATTTCCTTCATTTAACCCAGTTTTGGGTGTTTTTAAAGGATGAAGGTGAAGCAGAGGAAAATTAAGGCCAAACCAAAAGGAGAAGCAGCCAGGTGTGTCCTCAACATGGATCACACGGAATGTGAGTGACCAGGGCTGTGCCCAAAGTGCCTCCTCCAGTGGGGGATGGAGCTGGAGCAGCGCACGAAGCTCTGCCCGCACTCCGGGCACTCACAGGGCTTCCCTTAGTGGTGCCTCCGTTGGTGTTGGGTCAAGCCAGAGCTGCTGGAGAAGCTCTTCCCACACTGGGGACACTCGTAGGGCCTCTCCCCAGTGTGGATGCGCCGGTGGGTGACAAGGGCGGAGTTGTACTTGAATCCCTTCCCACAGTCGGGGCAGCGGAAGGGCCTCTCCTCTCTGTGAATCCGATAGTGCACAAGGAGATGGGAGCTGGTCGGAAACCTCTTCCTGCATTTATCACACTCGTAGGGCCTCTCCCCTGTGTGGATGCGCCGGTGGGTGATGAGGGTGGAGTTGTGCTTCAATCCCTTCCCGCAGTCGGGGCATTGGAAGGGCTTCTCCTCTCTGTGAATCCAATAGTGCTGGAGGAGATGGGAGCTGGTCTTAAACCTCTTCCCACACTTGGAACACTCGTAGGGCCTCTCCCCAGTGTGGGTCCTCTGGTGCCTGATCAGATTGCAGCTCAGGCTGAAGCTCTTCCCACACTCCCCACACTCGTAGGGCTTCTCCCCAGTGTGGATCCTCTGGTGCCTGATCAGGTCGGAGTTCCACTTGAAGCTCTTCCCACACTCCACGCACGTGTGGGGCTTCTCCCCATCATGGAGCTGCTCATGGAGCACCAGCTCCGAGCTCTGCCTCTGTCTCCGGCCGCCTTCCCGGCCCAGGCTGGCTCTTTCCCTCTCAGATCCCCGCCAGCTGCGTTTGCAGCCCCTCCTCGTGCGGCATCTCCGGGGCTTTTCCTCCCTGTTGGCTTCCTGGGCCGTGGAGCCGCTCAAAACGGCCTCTTCCACCAGGTTCTGCCGCGGGCATTTCTCTTCCCTGCTCTCCATGCTCAGCTCCTGCTCTGGGGGAGGAAGGACAAGGACAGGATGGGATTTGCCTCCGTGCCACAGGCAAGGGCAAGGAGATCCCCCCAAGGCTGAGCTGCAGCCGGGGCCGTGCTGGGCTGGGAGATGGAGCAGCACAGAGGGGAAAGGGGCACTCATTGCCAGCTCGGGGCTGTGCACAAACCACCAACAGGACTGGACTGCTGGGAATGCATCCTGAGCTGTGTGATTTTCCAACATCTGTCTCATTACTTGGTTATGACAATGGCAAAATGTCAGCAGCTCATATCACAGGTAGCAGAAAAAGAACTTCACGTTAAAATTTCCTTTAAAAGGTTTTTGACCAATCATGCAAAGCAAAAGCATATTGACATTAGTTCTATCCAAGCACTATAAGCACATTGACGGTTAAAACAATGCTTGCCTATTTCAAATACAATACCTGCTTGTAAGCCTTAAAACACAATGCACAGAGCTCCATTATTAATCTTGGAACTTCCCAATATCTTGCTAGATACACTTTTCAGCAGGTTAGGGAGTTATTCTAGATAAGCGTTAATGCACACAGACCATTGTTCTACTTCTCCTTAATTTCTACTTCTTATATAATTATTCTTACTTCTTATATAATTATTCTGCTGACCAATCTTATGGCTGCTGCAAAGCTCAAATCAGTTCTAATGTCTCTGAGGCTTGTCTTTTGCAGCTTTCCCACAACCCTCTGATTTTAAGAATCCAGAGACACTGACTTCCCCCTCACCTTCCTCAGTGTCCCAGGCATCTTCCTCGCAGCCTCCAAGAAGTTGGCAAAGGGAAATCCTGGTTTGGGGAAAAAAAGGGATGAGAATGTTGAGTTTGAAGTTCCCTCTGTCCGAGTCCATCTCTACAAGCCACTGGCCATCTAGGCTCCAGAAACACCTCCCAAACACCCAGATTCAGCCCTGGAAAAGCCTCCCCGGAGTTCCCCGTCCCTGGTCCCTCCCCTCTGCTTTTCAGGGGTTCCCCCCTGCCCCAGCTGCTCGAAGGTCACGCTTGGATTGGGGGTCCCCCTTGTGCCCGGTGCCCACCCTGCCCAGGCTGCTGGCAGTCCCAGCAATCCCAAAAGCTCCCCCCCTGCTTCGCTCTCCCCATTTCGGGATGCCGGGGCTGTTTGGGCTCCCGGGCTCCCTTCTCCCCTCATTCTCTGCTCTGGGCTGCAGCGGCTCCAAGGAGTCCCCCCTGCCCCTCTCCAGGCTCTTGAGGCTCCCGCCAATGGCGCCGCTCCCCCCTCTCTGGGCTCCCCCCTTTGGGCTCCTGGGGGACACAGGGCTCTGCTCCTCCAGGCTGCCTCTGCCGGCAGCCGCCACCGCCACCCCCCGATGTCCCCCCAAGGGGCCTTTTCCGCTCAGCCTTGGACTTCTTCATTCTTCAAACTGTGGTAGCTAGGGAAGAGGCGCTGCGGAAGATGTCGCGATGTCACGGAAAGGCAGGACCCTCTGTTTCCCGTAGATAAGACCCTCAGTTACTCATAGATAAGAAACTAACAATAGGAATGTGGCCCCACTAACAATAGGAGTGCTGCCCCACTAACTGTAAAGTCAGCAACTCTCTACTCCTTACCCAGTACTTTTCCATTCCCTACTAACCATAGGTAAGAAGGACAAACCCCTTTTTGACGTAGAGACCCCTAAGACTATAAGACCCCATGAGAAGAAGTAATAAACGCCTTTTGACCGTCCACCACATTGGTGTCTGCGTGTGTCATTGGCCCGAACGGCCCTGGAGAGTGGGCTGTCGAGCTGTACCTCAGAACCAGGTCGCCAGCCTTGACATAGAAGGCAACATTCTGGTGCCGGAAACCCGGGACAGCGGCTTGCGCCCGGGGAACGGGGACACTCCTGGAACGAGGACGGTGGCTGCGACAGCAGGACTGATCGCAGCGGGGGGGGGACGCCCCCCGGACCAGCTTGGACCATGGAATCCACAGCGAAGGTCGTAAGTCAGGCTCATGAGCAATGGAGAATTAAAAGTGAGCTCAGGAACTCTAATCTTGCTATTGCAAGGCTCCTAGAGCTGGGGACGATTGAACGTCTGGTAAATATATTATATTGGGAAGCGCGGGAGAAGTGCACTGCCGCCTCAGCAGAGGACTCTAAGTCCGCAGGCAGTGGTAAAAACCTCAAAGCATGGGGGAAAGTAGAAGAGGCCCTACGCAAGACGTTAGAAGAACAGGAGACGCGGAAAGCCGCGCGTACACGTTTATTAGCTACACCAAAGCCGGGGGTGGGGGCCGCAACGCAGACCACCTCTGAGAGCGATCGGATTGAAGGCGGGAATATGCGGGGGCCGGGCGCGTTCCACCACTTCCCGAGCACGAGCCCAGACCCCCCGGAGCCCCCAGGAGACCCCCCGGAACCTCCAGGGGACCCCCCGACCTTCCCGCGGAGCCCGCCCAGTCCTAGCCCCCCCGCGGAACCGTCCGAAAAAAACGCGGTTTCTCTATCCGTCTCTTCCCCGCCGGTCGCCGATCCGGCGCAAGAAGCAGAGCAGCGCGCGCGATGCTTCTTGCAGGGACTCGCGGAGGAGGCGCGGAACGAAGCCGGATTGTCAGACCCCGCCGGGATCGGTAAAAACTCGCCCCCACCATGTGCGTTTAAAAATGGCGCCGAACCACATGGCAAGGGCGGAAAGGAAGGAGGCGGGGGGCGGAAACAGAGTCAGCCTGCTTAACAACGCATGCATGGGCGAGTGGGGAGAAGGGGCGACCCCCGCGGAGGAGCGTAAAACCAACCAAAGCGCTCTATCCAAATTAGTTCCTTATAGGGCAAAGACCTCCCCCGGCAGGAGGCGGGGGGACCCCAGGGGAAGGGAGCGACACCACCCCAAAAGGGAGGAGCGAGGTCGAAGCCGAACAAAACAGCACGGAGCGCCGGAAGTGTACCGGCAGTCAGCTTCCGGCTCAGAGTCAAGTAACAGCTGCTCAGACTCGGAAACCGAGAGAGCAGAATTAATGCGGTTTCAAGCGAAACCGAAAAAAGCTTTAAACAATATCGAGAAACAATCACAACACAAACTCACCGATTGGGGAAAAATAAAAGCAGCCTGTGGGGACCGGGCACCGGCAGCCTCCATGCACGCTTTCCCGGGGGGGGTTGCCGGAGCGCGGGGGAACCAACAAAGGGCATATACCCCAGTTAACCCAAAAGAAGCCAAAGCGATTTCAGAAATAGGGATCAACTCAGCTGTAGTACCCACTCTTGAGGACGACCTTTCTAACAATAACGATCTGCTCACTTTTGATATTACGCAAATAAGCCGCATGCTTTTTGATGGGGCGGGGCGGACTGTATTTAAGCAAGAATGGCAGGACGACCGCGTTAGCCCAGGCTTCCGGGGAAAGGTAGCAACTCAGTGAGCTGTCCCAGCCGGCACAGCTTTCCCTGGCAGCACCCTCACTCCAAGCATCCCGGCCCCGGGGAAACGGGACGTCCTTTCCATGCTCGAATTTCGGATTACAAATTTATCATGAGGGCCACTGCCGTACACCCTCCACTGCCAATCAAATTGACTTAGAAATCATCAGACCCTGTATGGGTTGAGCAGTAGCCCCTGACAGAGCCACAAATGGCAGCCTTGCAGGAACTAGTCAACCGCGAACTGCAAAAGAGTCACATAGAACCCTCCACCAGCCCATAGAACACCCCTGTATTCGTGATCCCCAAGAGGTCCGGACAAGGCTATCGTCTCGTCCACGACCTGAGAGAGGTGAACAAGACGATCCGACCCCTGAGTCCAGTCCAGACACTGCTACCCGCAAACTCAGCCATTCCCACAGGGCAGCCGTGCGCAGTACTGGACATCAAAGACTGCTTCTTTTCAATACCCCTGCACCCTGAGGACAGAGAACGATTCGCTTTTTCCGTGGCGTTTCGGAACGGCAAGCGGCCCAACCTTCACTTCCAAAGGAGAGTGCTTCCACAAGGCCTGGTCGACAGCCCGAGCATATGCCAAATCACCATGGACAAAGCACTGATGCCAGTCCGACACTCCAATCCCACCGCAACCATCATCCAGTACATGGACGACATCCTGGCCGCAGCACCATCGACAAGCCAAATAGATGACCTGGTGACTACAATCACAGAGACCCTTCAGGCCAACGGCTTCGAGATCGCGAGCGCAAAGATCAAGAGAGGACCCTGCGTGACCTTCCTGGGAGTAGGAATCACAAGCTCCTACGTGACACCCCCCAAGATGAAGATCAACCGAGAAGTCGAGACGCTCCACGACATGCAACGCCTGGTGAGATCACTGCAGTGGCTTCGCAACATCGTCCTGATTCCCCCCGAAGTCATAGATCCTCTATATGACCTCCTGAAAGGGAAGAACCCCTGAGATCCCAAGGAGCTGACACCGCAAGCAACGAGCTCCCTCGACTTCATAGAAAGCCAGATGTCCACAGGCACGCTTGCCAGGTGAAACCCAGCCATGCCACTGGACCTGTACATCCACTTTACACCGAAGGGGGGAGTGGGAGCACTGGCCCAAGGACCTTCTGAAAAGGCCCGACCGATCCAATGGGTGGTCCTCGGAAGGCCCGCTCGTGCATTTTCCCCGGGAATCGAATGCATCGCCAGCCTCGTCATGAAAGGCAGGAGACTCACCTTGAAACACCTAGGGACAGAGCCAACAAGCATCCATCTTCCATTTCGCAAGCAGCCGACTTCGGAGTCAGCCACAATATCGGAGTACTTGGCCCTTGCTCTCTCCGGCTTCGGAGGAGAAATCTCCTACTCTTCCAAGCCACCCTGGATGAAGCTGCTGACCGTAGTCGACATGGACATGCCACCGAAGGTCAAGGACAGACCGCAGCCAGGACCAACGGTCTTCACAGACGCTTCCTCCACGACTTCAACTGCAGCAGCAGTGTGGCAGGCAGGAGAGCAGTGGCTCTGCGTCAAAGCGTGTGACCCCACACTGTCGGTGCAACAGCTGGAGGCAGAAGCAGTGGTTTTGGCGTGCGGACTCTTCCAAGAAGAACACCTCAACATCGTAACGGACTCTATATTCGTGGCAAGGCTCTGCCTAGCCATGGCAGGACCAGGTGTGTCGACATCAGCAGCAGCCCTAATGCTGGAAGAAGTGCTTTCCTCACGACAGGGCACCGTGTCAGTCATCCATGTCAACAGGCATGACCCAGTCAAAGGTTACTTCCAGATTGGCAACGACAAAGCGGACGCCGCAGCAAAAGGCGTTTGGACCTTGCAAAGAGCTCGTCAACTGCACGAGTCGCTCCACATCGGAGTCAAAGCACTGGCGAAGAGATGCAGAATCCCGACGGCGGATGCGAAACACGTGGTAGCCACTTGCCCTTACTGCCAGAAGTCACCCCTTTGGACCTACGGAGTCAACCCGAGAGGTCTCAAACCCTCAGAAATCTGGCAGTCAGACTTCACCTGGTGCGAACTGATGAAGCCCCGAGCATGGCTTGCAGTGACAGTGGACACTTATAGCAGGATGATCATAGCCACACAGCACCCCAAAACTAACTCCAAAAACACAATTCAGCACTGGCTGACAGCCATGGCTTGGCTTGGTATCCCCAAGTAGATCAAAACTGACAACGGTTCCAATTTCACCTCCAAACAAGTACAGAAATTCGCTGAAAAATGGGGCATCACATTAGTGCAAGGTATCCCATATAACAGTACCGGGCAGGCCATAGTTGAGAGAGCAAACCAGACCCTGAAAACCAAGCTAGAAGTGTTGGCAAAAGCAGAGGGCTTTGCCAATGCCATTCCCCCAGGAGATCAGGCACGTATGCTGGCAACCGCTTTGCTGGCACTGAATCAATTCCCTAGGGGAGATGAAACAAACAGTCCCGTCCAAAAACACTGGGCCACTCGAATGCTAGAAGAGTGCCCACAGGTGGTAATCAGAAACGAGCTAGGCGAGTGGGAACGGGGTTGGAGGCTGATGCTCACGGGGCGAGGGTACGCGGCTGTCAAAAAGGACGGCAAAATCAAGTAGTGTCCACTTAAGTCGATTGAACCGGACCTCCATAGTGAGCAGAATGAGACTGACGAGAATTGCAAGTCTTTGTTTACAGGACCTGCTCGTGAGACGTCCTCGTGCCGCGTACATCCCGGTTCCAGACGAAAGCGACAGACCACCAAGCCATCAGGCAGCACCTGAGAGACCCGCACGGGTGAGACCCAACCGCCAAAGGTGTTTCTGTGTGATTTTGCTGTTGGGGCTTGTCGCCAGAGGGCAAGCCAGCCCAGACCACTACCCCCATCAGCCCTTCAGGTGGGTCATGCGATACCTTAGTAGTGGCAGAGCACTCAGAGAAATCACCACACCAAACACCCCATCCTTCGTGCTCCGCATCACTGACCTGTTTCCGGGACAGCCAAGGGTAAACCCCTATTCCCCACACGTCAAACACTCGTACCTATCCTACTGGTGCCCAGCTTCAAACCCTGGGAAAAGCTACCGCAATCACCCAGGGTGGGGACATTGTGGGCACTGGGGCTGCGAAACCATAGTTACAGATGCCAGACCGTCGGGGCCTGGGTGGGATCCACAAGAGCCAGACAAATTCTTACAGTTCACCTGGGCACCCATCGGTTGCAAAATACCCGTCTTCTTTTGCGAAAACTCCCATCGAAACCAACTTAAAATCCCTAAATTTCGGGCATGCACTGATTACAACATGACGGTGTTGCAGCCAGATCACCCTAGCTGGGCCACAGGCAGAACGTGGACAGTGGTCCTTCAAGGGTCAAAAGAGAGGGTGAACGTGCAAATTATCAGGCTCCAGCCGTCAGCACCCCGAGCAGTCAGACCCAACAAAGCGATTAAAAGCGTGCCGAAAGGGAGAAACATAACCTACCCCAAAACCTTACCCACGGGGGTCAGCAATGTCCCAACCGGTCAAGCGGAAACCTTTCAGATGAGTCGCTTAACCGAGTCAGACTCAGACCCAATCCTTCGTATGTTAGAAGCTACCTTGGTATCCCTGAACGAATCCAACCCTAACCTAACCGAATCCTGCTGGCTTTGTTACGATGTCAAACCCCCCTTTTACGAAGGAGTCGCTTTAAACACTCCCTTCAGTTATTCCTCAGCCGATGCCCCTCACCAGTGCAGATGGGATACCCCTCGCAAAGGAATCACCCTGAGTCAAGTCACAGGCCGAGGCAGATGCTTTGGCAATTCAACCCTAGCTAAGCGGAGAGGCAACATCTGCACCAAAATTGTCAAGCCGAACAGGAAAAACAATAAGTGGGCAGTCCCATCCGCATCGGGGATGTAGGTTTGCCAGCAATCCGGAGTGAGTCCTTGTGTGTTCCTTCCCAAATTCAATGACTCTAACGACTTCTGTGTCCAAGTTCTGATTGTTCCTAGGGTCCTGTACCACTCAGATGAAGAAATGTACCATCTTCTTGAGGGACCCAGCCAGATCCACAAAAGAGAAATAATGACAGGTATAACTATCGCAATGCTGCTCAGCTTGGGAGCAGCCGGAACGGCCACGGGTGTCTCAGCCCTAGCGACCCAGCACCAAGAACTGTCACAGCTGCAGGCAACGATTGACGAGGACCTGCAAAGGATCGAGAAATCTATCTCCTGTCTAGAGAAGTCAGTCTCCTCACTCTCAGAAGAGGTCTTGCAGAACGGGCGAGGCCTGGACCTCCTGTTCATGCAGCAAGGGGGCCTGTGTGCCGCCTTGAAAGAGTTTCTATGCAGACCACACGGGAGTAGTGAGAGACTCCATGGCAGAACTCCGGAACCGACTGGCTCAGAGACAGAAAGACAGAGAGGCCCAACAGGGCTGGTACGAGTCCTAGTTCAATCAATCACCTTGGCTAACCACTCTGATTTCTGCCCTGATAAGTCCATTGGCGATGCTGTTTCTAACAGTCACCTTCGGACCATGCCTGCTGAACAAGCTAATCTCATTCGTCCAGAGCTGCCTGGAACGGACCAACATCCTGTTCGTAGGGCGACGACAATTGCTGTGAATTCAACCAGAGAACTCAACCAAGAAACACTGCCAGTCACAAGATTTTCCAAACTTGTCTAGCAAAAGCTTACTCAGGTTTCCCAAAACCCCTTTCCCTTGTCAAGTTACAACCTTATTCCTCATTTCAGTACCTATGTATATGACTACCTCATTCATTTGTGAAAAGGTGGGGGGAGATGTGGTAGCTAGGGAAGAGGCGCTGCGGAAGATGTCGCGATGTCACGGAAAGGCAGGACCCTCTGTTTCCCGTAGATAAGACCCTCAGTTACTCATAGATAAGAAACTAACAATAGGAATGTGGCCCCACTAACAATAGGAGTGCTGCCCCACTAACTGTAAAGTCAGCAACTCTCTACTCCTTACCCAGTACTTTTCCATTCCCTACTAACCATAGGTAAGAAGGACAAACCCCTTTTTGACGTAGAGACCCCTAAGACTATAAGACCCCATGAGAAGAAGTAATAAACGCCTTTTGACCGTCCACCACATTGGTGTCTGCGTGTGTCATTGGCCCGAACGGCCCTGGAGAGTGGGCTGTCGAGCTGTACCTCAGAACCAGGTCGCCAGCCTTGACATAGAAAGCAACATCAAACATTCCCCCAAAACCCAAACCCAGGGACCCCCCGGGATATCCGGGCCGAGCTACCCCTCCCTGCTCACCAGCGCGATGGGGGGGTTATGATCCCACAGGTGGGGGCTGCTTTTCAGGCAGGGATCGACTGTGTGGTTCCCTCAGCTCAGCCTCCATCTGCCTTTGTCCCTCCTCTTCCTCCCGCTCGTCCCCTTCCTTCCCCCCTCCTCCTCTGTCTTATCTCCACTTCCTTCCCCTCTACCATCCTTGCTCTTTTTATCTTCTCCTCTTCCACCTCCCTAACCCCACCTCCTCCTCCTCCTTCCATTGCTGCTCTCTCTCCACCTCCACCACTTCTCTTCCATCCCTTCTCCCCCTGCTCCTCCCCTCTAACCCCACCTCCTCCTCCCCCTTCATCCCTGCCTTTCCCTCCCTCCTTCTCCTTCCCCAGCAGCAGCCACACCCTTGGTGCCCCGTTCCCGCGGCCCTCGCAGCCCGCGGCAGGAGCGGGGATGGAGCCGGGACAGGTCGGGATGGGCAGCGCGGGGCTCTCGGCTGCTCCAGCCACTGCGGGCGGGGGGAACCCGGCCCGGGCCAAAGGAGAGGCAAACTGGGCAAACTGGGGAACATCACAGTAGAAGATGGAGATAAAAGAGTTATGTTAATAATAACTCCAAAGGAGGAAAAGCTGGAAATTCCAAAGTTTAGGGAAGCCGAGAAAAAAGAATTAAACAAGATAGGAAGTGAAAAAGATAAATCAGGGAAATGGAAACTTCTTGATGAAAGACAATTTCATAATAAAATATGCTTACTAGGAAAATATTAGAAGACTTGCATCAGAAAACCCACTGGGGTACTCAAGCTTTGTGTGATCATTTTTTAAGGGAGTATGGGTGCACTGGGATTTTTGGAGTAGCAAACCCAGTACCTGAGAGATGTTTAATATGCCAAAGGAGAAATAAAAAGGTGAAGAGAAAAACAACATTTGGAGGTCATGAGTTAGCTGGTTGACCATTTCAAAGAATCCATGCAGAAGTTTAGATTTGTTAGGCTCTGGATATATTTGTAAAAAAAACCCGTTTAATCTAGAAAAAAGACAATATGCCACATGTTAGACAGGAGATTTTAGGAAAATAAAAATCTTTGAAGTATCAGAAACACCAGAGGGGAAAAAAAAAACAAATGGGGGAAATGAAAGGGAGGGGAAGAAGAGGAAAAATCACAAAGAGAGTGGGATCCTCTGCAGGTCTTGCCCCCTCTGTTCGCAGCCTGTCCCGGGTCCCGGCTCGCTGCCCGCCTCAGCTCTGCCTGCCCCGGTTTCCATCCCAGGTGCGGCCTCACTGCCCAGGGCAGCTCCACCTGCCCCGGCGCTGTCGCTCAATTTGTGTGCCCTGCTCCCACTGCCTGGCCTGCGGCCGCTCTGCCAGCCAGGCTGGGGAAGATGGGGGTTGCTCTGTCCTGCCGCCTGCTCCGAGGTCACCGCGCCCACCCCACCCAGGGGGGGTCCAGCCATCCCATCCCCGGCTGCCCTGCCCGTGCCACTTGCGCTGGGCACCACCGCTGCTGCCGGGCTCTCCCACCTGCCTTTGCTCTGCCGGCAGCTGCAGGATCAGCTGCCATCAGCCATGTGGGTGCTGCCCACGCTCCGCCTCGGGCTCCACGGGAAGATCCCCCTCTGGTGATTCCGGCAGCAGACCCTGCCCACACTCCCACCGAGCCTCGGCGGGATATCCTCCCCTGACCCAGTCCTGCTCTGAGTTACGGCCCCTTGGTAACCACAGCTCCGGCTGTTCAAGGAAACTCTCTCTCTCTACAGGAAGCACCTTATCGAAACACTAGGAGCTCAGTTAAAAGGCAGCCCTCTCCAAATTCTTTCTCAAAACACGGGAGAAAGGCTATAGAAGGGAAAAAAGTCAAAGAGTTAGATGAAGGGATTGCTCTATTTCCGTTCAGAGAGGTTCCCATGGGAGGGATGCGCTGCCCCGCCCCGCGGGAGCCACCAGCGCCCCTGCTGGCCGTGCCCGGAACTGCACCCAAGGGCAAAGCGCCGCAGCCCAAAGGCCGGGACTGGGTCCGGGCTCTGTTTGCTGTCAGTGCCGCAGCTGTTGGTGTTTGTTTGCTTTATTATACACACTAGTAAAGAACTGGTATTCCTATTCCCATATCTTTGCCTGAGAGCAACTTGATTTCACTAGTCTAGAAATTAAGACTGAGGGGGTTTCCATTCTCCATTCCAAGAGAGGCTTTTTCTGCCTTCCCCAGCAGACACCTCTCTTATAAAGAAAGACAAGCACCCACAGGCACTGAGGGGCACTGCAGGAGGGGCACAAGAAGGCCCTGCAGCACTTGGGCACAAAGGCACAGCAGGTGAGTGCAAGAAGGGAGCAGCAAAAGGCCAAGGTGAAGGCAAAGGCCAGGGCACAGTTCCTACAGCCCCTGAGGGATCAACCCCAGGCCCCAAGGGGGCCCCAGCAACCAGGGCACGGGCTCGGCCACAAGCAACTGGCAGAGGCATTGCCCTCCTTGGCAGGGGAGAGCCCACCCAAACAGCCCCTGGCAAGGAACCAGGGCTCCAGCTGCAGGGCACAAGGACACTGCAAGCACAGACAGCAGCACCCTCAGGACCAGCAAGTCCACCCCTTGATAGACATGGATTGGCAGGGCTGTCACAGCTCCCATCACACCAGAGACCCTCCACACTGCAGCCCTTGAGAACATTCAGGGCGTGTCTGCATTGAGAGGAGGCATTTCCTGATGGACACAGGGGCCTCTCAATCCACTCTGAATCTTAGACCGAAGGGCGGAAAGAGTAAAGGAATGTTTTATTTTTAAGGGAATGAGTGGGAAAGATGAGCAGGTATGACTTGTTCAACTACTATTAGAAGTTGTGGGGCATAGGTTTGACTAAAATTAATTTTTTTTCTTCCTCCTGTGATTGGAATTACTTAGGAAGGAATTTGAGAGCTGGATTTTAATACTGTAAAAGGGGTTGCAGAGGCCAGTTCTGTTCTACCTTTGTGTGACAAGATGGAAAAGGCCCATGCTGAAGTGAACCCAGAAGTGCGGGCAGAGACAGGAAAAGAGGGAAAATTAGATATGGAGCCACTACAAATTACTTAAAACAACTAGGACAAGCAATACCTTGTTCCAAGAGAGAGAAGAAATGGCTCACAGCCTGGTATTGAGTCCCTGTTAAAGGCAGGGCTTTTGGAGCCAAGGATGTCTCCCTACAACACTCCTATCCTGCCAGTCAACAAACTGGATAGATGGACAGCAGGAGGAAACACAGAATTTTCAAGTGTTAAAATGAAGATTAAATGAGGCAATTTTCCTGGGCCTTCCAAATAGGAAAAAGAATTTGAATTATAGGTGGATTTTAAACAGGATCTAGTCAAGGAATTCTTGTGCTAAAATGTTTAACCCAGTGGCCAGAGAGTGGCCTCGCCTGAAAAGTGATGACAACAGGAGGATCTCCTATAGTTCAAGTCTGGCATCAAGGTAAAGGTTTGACAACCTAAACAGCCTCTAAATGGATGAGCAGGGCTTGGTTATTACAGTATGAAACTTGTTCAATGGCACAGGAGGATTTAGAAGTGAGGACAGGGCAAGGGTTTAACCCAGCCTCCTGTCTGAACAGCCTGGAGAGGGGCTGGCAAGGAACCCAGGACTGCACTCAAGGGACAGAGCTCCAGACCCAGGCTGGGAGAGATTGATGATGGGACATTCCCTGGCCTGAGGGAGAAAATGTGTTTGTGGATGGCTCTGCAAGGGCAGCAGAAGGGAAAAGAGCTACAAGACAGGCCGTTATTAAGGAAGGAGAATCAGACAAAGCGCAGGTCACCGCCCCATGCTCAGCTCAACCCACAGAGCTGTGGGTGCTTGTGAGAGCCTGGCACTGAAATGCCCTGAGCAGGAAGGCTTCAATATCTTCTGCTGACACCATGGCACCTAACAGGGGGGCAAAAGCAATTCTCACTGCTTCAGCAACCACTGGAGCAGATATCAAGGGATATTCTCCCACAGGAAGCTGGGCTGGCACAGAGCCTGCCCTGGCACTTTGCTGCTGCCAACACCCAGCCAGGACATCGGCTCCTGCCCAAGGAGTGCAAAGCAGCACCACTGGTGGCCAAGGGGCCCATGCCAAGTGTCCCTGAGGCCAGAAACAGCCGCCAGCACAGCTCAACACGGGGGACTCCTCAGCCTGGCCTCAAGGGCTCTGAAGTCCCGGAGATTTGCACTTCCCGCCCGCAACAGGAGGATGGGAGGCCGCCCCTGAGCCTGCCCTGAAGGCAACGCAGCAGCAGCCAGGGCTCCACAGCGGGCCAAGCCCCTGCGCCTGCCCACAGATCCTCGCCTGGAATCCTCTGCAATCCTGGCCACCCTCCTCTGCCATCTCCAGCCCCTGGGGCCAAGCCTTGCTGCCACTGCTGCAGCTTCAGCGCTGGCTGGGCCTGCACTGCCACAGCTGCTGGGGAACACCACGGCACAATTCCACTCTGGGGCTCACTGACACCCACACTCTGGGCTGCCTGCCATTGCACTGCTGCAAAATGTACCAAGTTTATTTCTTAAATCTTCTTTCTCTGCTCAGAAGGGTCTCTCTAGTCAAAGGTTTGCCTTGGGGAAAGGAATTTTAAAGGTTTTATTTAAGGGCTGCTGCACCACTCAGTGGAGATGACTTTAACATCCCAACAGACTGGGAACAGCTCAAAAGACACCCACAGAGATAACGACCAGCAACAAAACATCAACATTACCCAGCAGCAAACAGCAACCAACAGCTACCCCAGACACTGCCCCCGGCAGAGCTGGAGACACCTGGGCTGGAAAAGGCTGAGAAGGAAATCCAGGAGTGTGGAGACCGAATTCACATCAGAGGGGAAGAAATCCAGGTCCAACAGGAAACCAAATACTAAAAACTTATACAACTTGGAAACAATGAACATTAAAGCAGTGGATTTAGATTGGTTCCGACTACATAAAGTTTAGGAAAAATCGAGTAAAACTCACATGGCATGGAATGATTTTCTCTGCACAGCCAGGCTATTTGTGAAAGAATTTATTTCTGTTGCACATCCTGGCCAGAACCAAGGAATGCCTTGACTCTCTAACACTAAAGAGATTCTTGGAGAGTTTTTGTTTTCCCTGCAGTTTCAGTGATAAGATTACAACATGATAATACCTTTTTATAATAATTCCCACTTTATATTGTCAGGTGGGTTCTGGACCGAAGTGTAAGAATCAATATTTGCTCTGGGTTTTTCCAAGTTCTCCTTTATGTAGCTTTTGTAGAACTGAAGAGCTTTAACCATAATACTTTGACCTCGTAAATAGTTAATACTGTTTTTTAAAACACAGCAGATTCTGGGGAGGCCACATGTGACTCACCAGATGGCTGCCCTGGAAGAGAAGCTCCATTCCAGGCAGCCTGCAGAGGAGCTTTAGAAATGCAAATGAACACTGCTGGGCAAAGGGTGGACAATGCACCTGGGTCTCTTGCCCGGGGCAGGAATTGGGCTGATTCCCTCTGCCCCTCACCCCAAGCTCTGCCTGCTGGCACTGATGGAATTTGCACAGCTCAAGGCAGAGCCCAGGGGGAGGATATCTGACACTGCAACAGAAACGGGTGAAGCTGCAAAAGGAAACAGCAAATGGAGAATGTTGGGAAAACTTCACTATAAATAAATGGGGGGAATCATCCCTCTGCCCACTCCAACATGTGCTGTCACTGTCTGCGTTATATAGGGTATATTACAGCAATGGGGATTTTTTGCTACCATAAATTCAGGGAAATCAGTTGTGATTACAACTATTGGCTGATTTAATTAGAGAAAAGCAGTCAATTGATGCAGCCCTGGCTAGAGAGAGCAGCCAGAAATGGGGAAAAGATGAATGGCCAGCAGAACAAATCCTACAACACCATGGATCAGCCCCTGGGAACCCGAAACAATTCATATCAGGAGCCACAGAAACCATTTCTCATTTCAATGGCATCATTAGATTACAAGCTGTCCTCGGAATAACCAACCAGTCAGCTCCAGCTCCTGACCTTCCTGCTGGCCAGTCCACCGAGGAAATGAGGAACACAACACTTAACCATGGGATGGGATCAGACCATCTGTTAGCAGAAAAAAGAGGAATTTGTGGAAAATTAAATGACTCAAACTGCTGTTGGCAAATAGATGACAAAGGAAAAGTGGTGAAACAGATAACAAAGGAAACAAGAAAGCAGCTCATGTATCTGTCCAAACGTGGAAAGGATGGGAATGGGACAAGGTTTTGTGGCTCCCTGGCAGATCATGGGTTAAACGAATGCTGTTTCTCCTCTGATCTGCTGCAGCAACTCTCATCTTTTTACCATGCTCCATATCTAGAGAGTGCAGCTCATTCTGCAGCAGAGCGAGGGGATGCAGGTGGCAGCCAGGCCTCCAGATCCAGAAACGGCAACAGAAGGACAGGAAATATGGGCACTGAGAATAATCCCAAAACCAAGGAAGACTCAGTAAGGAAAAAAGACAAGAAAACCTGAAAATAAAAAGAAAATAAAATTAAAAAGAAAAAACATTCACTGAGTGAATCTGCCTGGAGATTGGGTCAGGTACTCATAGATAAGGAAGAGAGAAACCATCAGTTTCAACAAATGTTGCTATTTAACAGGGACTGCTGCTCAGAGAAAGTCCCGCTAAAATTCCTAAACTTCAGGAATTTTGTTCTTCAGGAGCAGAACAAAGACTTAACAGAGCCATGAAAATCAACTGTTATACGAAAGTGGGGGTGCACAATAACGAGGACATGCAGTTGGCGGATCGGGAAGTCTGAATCTTCCAAGTACCTCAGCCAGGGGGCAAAGGGAGAGGGAGATGAGCCGGGAAAATTAGGATAAAACGGAGGCTGCGAACTACAACAATGGCAGAGAGCGCACGGCAAATGCCCCACGGCCTCTCCCTCTGCCCAGCAATAAAGTCACTTTTACAGGACTCCTCTGTCTCCTCTGCGCACAGAAACCTCCGGCCACGGGAATTTCCCCGCACAGCCCCGGGCACGGGGCGGATCCCTCTGTCCCAGCCACAGCAACCGGGCAGAGCCAGCGCTGCTCCGGCAGCGGCTCCTGCCGAGGCAGCGGCCGCAAGGAGACCGCGGGCAGCCGCTCCCGCAGCGCCCTCACGCCAGCGGCAACACGCGCCGGACACGGCACAACGAACCCGCCCGAGCCCCCTGCCGTCCCCGAGGCCCGCAGCCTGCCCCGAGGCCCCGCACAACCCAGCGCGGCTCCCACCTGCGCTGCGGCCGCCTCCGAGCTCCGCCGCCGCCTCACCGCGCTCCGGCCGCTGCCGCCGCTCACGGGACCGCACACACGCTCCGACAATGCCGCCGCTGCCCAGCCACGGCCGCCCTCAGCCCGCTACCGGGGCCCTGCTCCGCCCCGCTCCCACCAATCAGCGCGCCACAACCACGACTGACGGCACCATCGCCCAATCCCAGCCAGGGGCGGGCTCTGCACACGGCACAGCCCCGCCCCGCGCTCTCCGGGCCCCCCGGGCTGCGTGAGGGCAGAGCCGGAGCTGAGGAGCAGCCCTGGAACGGGCCCGGGCCCGAGGGGGATTGAGCTGAAAACACAAACAAACTTCTCCGCACCTCCCGCCACGGCTTTCCCGGCACTGCGGCTCCGGTGGCTCCGGCTCAGCGGGAAGCCCTGGAGCCTGATTTCTCCTACCCCTAATTAGGAGCATCAGTGCATCGCTTTGATTTCCCCCAAAAATAGAAAACCACCCCAAACCCTGTGGATGAGTGGGGGAGGGGAGAGATTTCTGACAGAAAACTCCAAAATCTCAGAGCAGGATAATGAGAAGTATGTGAAGACCCTTAAATGCAGCTTTCCCCCACGCCTCCCTCCTTCCAGCTGCACCTCCTACCCCGGCAGTGCCGCAGACAGGGAATGGGGCCGAGCTCAGTTCATGCCCCGGGGCTTCTCCCTCTGCTCAGGGACAGGAGACGTTCCCCTGCTGCACCCTGGGCTCTCTCCCACCGGAGACTTCTCCAGGAACTTCTCCAAGCTGAATCTAGCCCCCTCTAAGTGCTGCAGCGTGGGTCACTGTGCCCCGGGGTCAGTCCTGCCAGGACAGGCTGCTCCAGCGGGGCCCTCTGGCCGCGGGGTCACAGCCTCCTCTCAGGCATCGCCGTGCTGCAGCGTGGCTGCTCCGGGGGCTGCAGGGGGATCTCTGCATCCAAATGGATCTGCAGGGGGATCTCTGCAGCCCCACGGATCTGCAGGGGAATCTTTGCTGCCCCATGGATCTCTGTATCTGGCACCGCCGGTTTTGGAGGCACCAGGAATAGGCTGAGCTCTGCCTGAAGCTCTTCTCACATTCCCCACACCCTTCCCAGCACAGGGAGGCTTTTACCTCCTCTCGGCTCCCCAGGCTGGGTTTGCAGCCCCTCCTCGTGTGGGATCTCTGGGCCTTGTCCTCCCCGGTGGAGATGGGAAAGGAACGTGGATGGATGAAGGACAGAATGAGAAGAGGAAGGAGGGCAGACAAGGCTAAGATGGGATTTGCCTCCATGCCAGAGGGAAGGGGAAGGAGATCCCCCCAGTCCATGCCCTGGCAGGATGGCGTTGGCAGTGAGGCTGTCCTGCAGCGATGCTGGGCTGGGAGATGGAGCAGCAGAGAGGGGAAAGGGGCAGTGATTCCTCCTGCCCTGCCTGGCTGTCCCAGCCTGGAGCGTCCTGGCGCTGCCGAGGCCCTTGGAGCCTCCGGCACTCCAGAGCCCGAAGCTCACGGCTGCTTTATAAAGCTGACAAATTCGGCAGGATGGGTCTGGGTATGATCTGCAGCAAACTGGGTTTATTGGCACAGGAACAAGGCACAGAGCTGAACAGGGCACAGGGACAAAGACAGGGCACAAGCTGAGGGCACAGGGGGTTTTTATATGGGGTAGTGAGGGTGGAGCTGAGGGTCGGGGTCCAATGGATATGGGGGAAAATGGGGCAAAGGAGGGGTTAAGGGTCGGGTCAGCTAATAAGGAAACAGGGGCAGAGGAATGCAGTAAATTAGAGCCAATGGAGGGACAGAGAGGGAGAACATTCCAGGGACTAACCAGGGATGGGTAATAGGGTTTGAACTGGGGTAATTAGGCCAATGGGCCAATGGGGCAACATAACTTTCCATAAATCAGCATGTGCCTGCAAAGATCTATGGGAGAAGCAAGCTTCTCACCATAACCTTGAAATCTATTCTTCTTCTTGAGGACCAGTCCTCCACGGGTGGGAGATTGAGACTCCCATGGGCCTCCACACCAGTGCATCTTCCTTTTCCTCGCAGCCTCCTTCTCCTCCATCCAGACAAAGTTTAGGATTGACAAATCCTGGCTTTGGGGGAAGAACAAGGGGTGAGCACCTTGAGTTTTATGAGAAAGGAGCCTCACTCTTTAGAATTTTTGAAAGTTTAATAAGGAATAATAAGGGACAAATCAGTAACAGGGCTGGGTGCTTGGCGATGGCCAGAGGCACACTGGTTAACCACAGCAACTCTTCTTGTCTAGGTTTCCCATTGTATTGTTCAAATACATATTCCTAATGGTTATACACATTCAAACATTTCTTTGAACTCGTTTACATGTTCCAGGAATTCTTTAGGTTTGTTTGACCCCCAACTCGCCGTTTTAGAGCACGTGCAGGAATCGTGGATTGCTGTTTTGAGGGTTGTGTTTCACTCCCTCACAAGGGCCCCTGTTCTGTGGTTTCAGCAGGTGACAGTTATTGACAGTGCAAGGGTCAGTGGCAGGGCTCCTCATCACATCCCTTCCTTAAATGTTGTCTGACCATGCAGACGGTTTTAGATACTTCTACAAGTACTTGAAGGAACATTATCTATTTCACAAACATCTCTGAAGTGTTATTGTCAGTTATTTATAAAAATAAAAGCATTACTTCTTATTTCACAACTACAGCTACTTCTGCAAATGTTAACATTCTAATGCACAACACATGACATCCATTTTAATATTTTGCAACATATCCAAAACTATAATGTATGTTTTTCACACTGTCCACAAACTAAAATATAATCCATAAATGATGTTCTGAGGATATGAGCTACACAGGGGCCAGGGCATTGACCACAAAAAGCTGACAAATTATACTACAGCAAAAGCAGTTAAAAGTGATTACAAACTGTACTCTATCAAAATCATTATGAGTAAGAATATTTTGCAGAAGTCAATACCTAATAGGAAAAGCCAACACTACCCAGTTATTTATAACAAAGCCAGGGCAGGTTTTTCTCTTGAATGGAGCACTTGGGCCTTCCCCGGGCCCCTTCTGCCCTCGTGCAGAGCCGGTGGCATTTTCCAGCACACCCAGTTTGTAACCCAGAGTTGGGTGCAGCCCAGAAGGCTCCAAGCGCCTCCTTCCAGGCTGACTCTGCAGGGGCCGAGGCTGCTCTGGGCTTTGCCAGGGCTCTGCTGGGGCTCAGCTCTGGGCCAGGCTGGGCCCGCTCTCCCCTCACATTGCTCCGGGCAGCTGAGGCACAGCAGGAGAAGGAAGGGACACGGCAAGGCAGTTGAGGGTTAAGAGAGTTTTTATTCAAACAACTGCCATAACAAACAGGCTGTCATAAGAACCATAACAAACAGGCAATCCTAACTACCCTAACTAACTACCACTGCTAACTACCATAACTAACTAGTTGTCCTAACTACTGTAACTGAAAGCTGTCCTCAAGGGCTTCATCTCCTCCTCTGCTCCCTCAGTTGCTTTGCTGCAGTGATCAGAGGGGTCAGGCTGGAGAGAGGCCTGGCTGATGATAAAAATGGGTGCTGCTCAAAGGATAAAAAGGAAAGAAATGAACTGTTACTTTCCAGAGTCAAGTTCCTCACAGGCTCTGTTGCAACAGGACAAAGGGAAATGCTTTGAAACTCAGGAGAGGGAAGCAGGCTCAGATTAGATCTAAGCAAGAATTTTTTAACCAGGAGAGTGGGAAAACACTGACAGAAGGTGCCCAGAGATGTGGGAGGTGCCTCCTCCCTGGAAACATCCAAGCTCAGGTCAGGCAGGGCTCTGGGCCCCCTGAGCTGCTTGAAGATGTCCCTGCTCGCTGTGGGGCAACCAGGCCCAGATGAGCTCCAAAGGAGCCTGCCAAGCCACAGCAGGCGAGGATTCTGCTTGCTCTGCGTGTGGAACGCAGCCAGACTGGAGACTGTCGGAGGGGGCCCCAAAAGAAAACCCCTCCCTGGCGCTGCTGCTTCCCCTGCAGCCCCTGGCCCTCAGCTGCAGCAGCTCCTGGGCAGCCCAGCGCCGCTCCTCGTCCGGCTCCAGGCTGCACTCGAGGCAGTCCCGCAGCAGAGCCGACAGGCGCCGGGGCTCCTGCAGCTGCGGGGTCCCGTTCTGCCCGATCAGAGCGCGAGCCTGCAGGGAAAGCAAACTCAGCGCTCTGCCAGCTCCCTTCACACCCACACGGGCTCACATGCACCCCGGGGCCTCAGCCCCAGCTCCAGGGGCACTTTCCTCCCTGCCACAGATGCTGCTCAGAGCTCATTTTGCTATGCCAACCAAAAAACCCAAACCCTGGGGCTGCCACAGCCACTGCAACATCCAAATGATCTCGCCTTGAGAGCCAATTTCATTGGCTGACTCTGTCAGTAGGAACCTCCATCAGAAAGAGCACATTTTGCTTCTCCAAATGGGGACACCAGCTTTACAGGCCATTTTCCAGAGTCAGTGTGGTCTGCCTGTGTTATTTCAGAGGATTCTTACATCAAGTGCATCTCTGCAGTGCCACTGACACTCAAGTAAATGCATTCCTGATGCCCCATCCCACAAACTGCCAGGCAAGAAACAGGAGGTTTGTGTTGCTGAAAGCTCAGGCTTGGTGACACGGAGAAAGTAGCTTGAACTAGGAAAGAAATACGTTACACTATGAGGATGTTAAACAATCATCTTCATGTTCTCAACAAATTTCCCTGTGAGAAGAATCAGGGTGGAGATCAACTTGCAAAATGGCTTTTAGAAACTCCTGCAGAAAGCTTGTTTTTGGGACTGGGATTTGGGGGAGGTTTGGGGTTTTATTGCAAGGTAACATTAGAGCTGATGCACTTGCTTCACATTTCCAGGTCATCCTGACAGCCAGAGAAGCTGCAAAAACATAAATCCCAAAGCAAATTGTTGCTGGAGACTAAAGAATATTCTCCTGTGTGGAGGCTGGAGTCCTCTGGGAATTCCCTTCCCATGTGCAGAAACCTCCAGCTGCTGCTCCCAGTGCAGGGTGCCCCTGTTCTCACAGGCCTCTGCAGCCACTGCAGAATTTGCCTCTTACCATGGCCGCTGTTTCCCTGAAGTAAGGAGGTTCTCCTTCCACCATCCCGATGGTCACAGTGCCAAAGGCCCAGATGTCCACCTTGGGGCCATAAGGAGATCTGGTCACAACTTCTGGGGCCATCCAGTGAGCAGTGCCCACCATGGAGCTGCGCTGGTCCTGCTCAGGGCTGAGCTGAGAGCAGAGGCCAAAATCAGCTGAGGAGAGAAACAAACCCTGTCAAAGGCAGCTGGAATGAGGAAACCAAGCACCAAGATTCCCCACTCTCAGTCTGAGAGTGCAGTAGTGAAGTCAGCTGGAAAAGCCCTCAGGGCTGTAGCCAAGGAAAGGAACGATGGAACTGGACCCTTCAAGAAACCATTGAGGAAGGGTCAGGGGATGTGAGAGAGAAGAGGGGAAGAAGGCGGGAGGAGGAGCGGGGAGGGGGGGGAGCGATTGACCCGGGGGAAGAGAAGGGGGAGATGAGGAGAGGAGCAGAAACAAGAAAAGTAGTGGGGATCCCCCAGCCTTCATCGAGGTGTCCAGGGGGGGGCCAGGAAGATGTGGAACCCCCAGCCAGGAGTGTTCCCAACACGGGGGGCTCTGACCCTGGGGGTCACCTGGGATTATCCAGCGTGGATCCTCCCACGGGGGATGGAGATGGAGCGGCGCACGGAGCTCGTCCCGCACCGGGAACTGCGGGATCCGCGGGCAGCGACCCATCCCCCCGGGCCCAGCCCCCACCCTTTGTCCCCCTCCCTTTGCCCAAATCCGTCCCATCGCCCCCCCAAAACCCCTCCCCATCGCCCCCCAATAAACGGCCCCGGGCCCAACTGGGAAGCTTTACTGGGAGCACTGGGAGCAGGCACTGGGCGGGGGCAGAGCGCCAGCGGGGCTGGGGGGGACACGGGACCCCCCCAAATCAGCGGAGCGGGGACGGAGCGGGGGGTCCCGGCCGGGCCCGAGCCCACGGGGAGGGGCTGCGGCCGCCGGCTCAGGAGCTCTGTGGGCAGAGAAAAGGGGGTGACACCGGGCTGGGGGCCCCGGCGGGAGCGCACACGCTCCGCCACGGCGGGGACGCCACCCCCGGCACCCGCCCTGACCTTCTTGCGCAGGGAGAAGCCGAGCCCCAGCGCCAGGAAGACGAAGCCCAAGACGAAGCCCCCAATCCCCATCAATATCTTGATGCGGGCGGCGTCCGGCGGCATCTCTGGGGGGTCCGCAGGGCTCAGCAGCCCCAAAACCTCTCACCGACACCCTGAGCCCCTCCCAGCGCCCTCCCTATGGCCCCCAGCCCAGCCAGGACCCCCTGAAACCTCCCCCCGATCCCTTTTTGGCCTGGCCAGGAGCCACCAAAGCCCCTCCCGTCCCTCTCAGCATCCCACAGCCCCCTCCCAGTTGCCCGCAGCGCCGCAGGACCCCCACAGCCTCTCGCAGTCCCTTGGCAGCCCCGGCAGGACTCAGCCAGAGCCCTCCCAGTCTGTGCCCAGCACAACCGAGCTCATGGCGAGCCTCGCTTTGCCATCGCCGATCTCCTTCCAGCCCCTCCGGGCTCGCTGCGATCCCTCCCAGTCACACCCAGCACCCCCAAACCCCCTCCCAGTCACACCCAGCACCCCCAACCTCCCTCCCAGTCACACCCAGCACCCCCAAACTCCCTCCCAGTGCCCACCAGCACCCCCCAACCCCATCCCACCCTCCTCAACATCCCCCAAACCCCTTCCCAGCCCTTGCCCAGCCCCCAGCCCCTCTCCCACTTCCAGCCCGGCTCTCTCCAGCTCCCTCCCAGTGGCTCCCAGCACAGCCCAGCGGCTCTGCCAGCGCCCCCAGGGGCTCCCCCGTACCCCAGTGCCGCCTCAGGGGCTGCTCCAGGCTGACGTGCTCCACCTGGCAGCTGTAGCTGAGCCCGCGCCGGGGCGGCGTTTCCAGCAGCAGCAGCAGCTGGTAGGTCCAGTCCCCGTTGGGGACCACGTCGGTGGCCACCACGTGCTCCGAGAGCTCCTGCTGGCCCTGGAACCACCTCACCTGGATGGCAGCAGGGTAGAAATCCATCACGGAGCAGAGCAGGCGGCCGGGGCCGGGCTGGGAGCTTGAGGGGGGCACCAGCGAGATGGACACGCTGGGGGACACTGGGAGAGACAGAGAAAGAGAGAGCGGGGACACACTGGGATCAGCTGCGGGGCGCTAATAGAGAGAGGGGAGGGCTGGGCTGGGCTGGAGAGGAAGTGGGAACGGACTGAAATGTACTCGGAGTGACAGGGAATGGATTGGGGAATGTGGTGGGAGGGACTGGGAATGTGCTGGGAGGGAGTGGGAGAGACTGGGAGGGAGTTGGGTGACACAGAGTGATGGGAAGGAATGGGGGAACTGGGAGAGAGGGTGGAGGTCTAAGAGTAAACTGTGAATGAACTGGGAGGAGACTGGGAATGGACTGGGAGAGACTGGGGAGGAACTGGGCATGGTCTTGGAGGGACTGGAATGGCACTGGGAGGGATCTTGGTGGCACTGGGAGGAACTGGGAATGAAGTGCACGGCACTGGGAGGTCGAGTCCGGCGCGAGGCACTCGGCGATGCGGGTCCGCCTGGCAACAGATGAGTCATAAACAGGATGCGATCTCATTGGTTGCCAAGTGTCAACTTTACGGGTCGCTGAAATGGACGCGCGGGGGGGCACTGGGAGGGACTGGGAGGATCTGGAGACCCCGGGGGTGGGCACAAGGAGGGCTGAGGGCTCTGGGCCGATGCCCAGGGAGATTTTGAGGGGCTCCAGGGTCACTGGCAGGGTAGGCCCCGAGGGGACGCGCTCTGCCTCGCGCTCACCTCGGCGCTCCGTGAGGAACGGGGTAAAATTCTTGTACCAGCACCGGCAGAACCAGTCCACCGCAGTCCGTCTGTCCTCCATGAATACCGCGTTGCTGTTCCAGCGCTTGGCCAACTTCTCCCCATAGGGGGTGAACCCCACAAAGTGCCCCACGTCGCTGTCGAACATTATGAACTGATCCCGGTTGTAGATGGATCTCTGGACGTACCTCACCTTCTCCGTGCCGTTAATGAAGTAACACTCGGACTTTGTCATCCTTTGGAACACCCCTGTGTGTGCAGAACATAGATCGGGGGTGCCTCTCCAACACCCTCCCCAGCATCCCCAGAGCTCCGGGGCCACCCCGGATCCCCACTCCGCACCCCCTGTGCCCCACGGCCGCCATGGGACCCGCCTGCCCGCGCTGCCGCTTCCTCTTTGTCGCCCTTCCCCCATTTCCCCTTCCACATCCTCTCCCCTCCCACCTCCGGCCGCTCCCAAATCACTTTGGGGTGCCATTTCCCCATTTTCCCACAAATTCCCCAATCCCCAGTCCCCATTGCGATCAGTTTTGAGTTCCCCCCCTCCGCTTTTGCCCCTTCCCCACTCTCTCCCACCGCTCCCTCTCCTCCCCCCACACCTCAGTCCCTCCCGCTCTCCCTTTGGGGGGTCCCCTCCTCCTCCCCCTCCGTTTCGGCCTCCCCCCTTCGCCCCCTTTTCCCCCTTCTCCCCCCTTCGCCCCCTTTTCCCCCTTCTCCCCCCGTCCCAGCGCCTCCCGCCCCCCGCTCACTCGAGAGCTCCGCGCCCGCAGCCGGGGGGGCTCCCAGCACCACCAGTGCCGCCAGCAGGGCCCCAGCTGCCGCCCCTCGCCCCATGGCCGGGGCCGGGCAGGGAGCAGCAGCCCCAAAGCAGCCGCGCTGCGCTGGGAGCGCCAGTCCGGAGCAGGGCGGGCTCGGCAGCGCCGCGCGCTCTCATTGGCTGCCGCCGCTTCTGGGAGCGATCGGCCACGGGCTCTGCCCGGCAACCGATGAGGCAATCCAACGCCCCGAGCTCTCATTGGCTGCACCGCCTCCTGCCTGAGCTGCCATTGGCTGAGGCCTTTCCGGGACGCTGCAGCCCCGGGCTGGGGGTTTTTTGGGCAGGGGGAACCTTGGGGCGCTGGGAGCTCAGGTGAGCCCAGCAATGCCTGCCCAGGTGCGCGGCATCTCAGGGGTGTCCGTGGCGAGCGGTGACGCTGGCCCGATGCCAGGCACTCCCAGAGCCGCTCTGTCCCTGCCCCCCGCAGCCACACAGGGACAGAAAATGGAACCGAGGGATCCTGCGTGGGGACAAGGACCGGGAGAGATCCCGAAGCAAATCCCACACGGGCACAACAGATTCGGCCTGGACACACGGAGGGAATTTATTGCCAACCAAATCACAGCAGCACAAGGAGAAGGGAAAGAAATCTCTCCAACACCTTCCCCCTGCCCAACATGGATCAGCCAGAACAGGGGTCACCAGGGCTCTTCCCAACGCAGCTCACTGTGGATCATCCAGCCAGGATCCTCCCATGGGGGATGGAGCTGGAGCAGCGCACGAAGCTCTTCCCACACTCGGGACACTCACAGGACCTCTAACTGGTGTGGGAGTGCTGGTGAGTGACGATCTCTGAATCCCACCTGAAGCTCTTCTGACATTCCCCACACTCCTAGGGCCATTCCCCAGTGTGGATCATGTGGTTCTTGCTGAGGTCAGAGGTCCCACTGAAGCTCTTCCCACATTCCTCACACTCCCAGGGCCTCTCCCCAGTGTGGATGTTCAGGTGTTCCCTCAGGGTGGAGCTGGAGCTGAAACCCTTCCCACATTCCAAGCACTTGTGGGGCTTCTCCCTGCCATGAGGCTCCACCAGCTCTGAGCTCTGGCTGCATCTCCGGCCGCCTTCCTGGCTCAGGGCGGCTCTTTCCTCCCCACACCTCCCTGGGCTGAGTTTGCAGCCCCTCCTTGTGAGGGATCTCTGGGGCTTTTCCTCCTCCTCCATCTGGCCACAGCTTGGGAATGACAAACCCTGGTTTGGGGGAAACCAAGTTGGGAGCGCCTTGGAGTAGCGGCTCCTCCTGGCAAGGTCCATGTCTGGAACTCAGCAGGATTCTTGTGTCCATGAAAATCTCCACACATCAATATTTAGCCTGAAAAAACTCTCCCAGGAGCTCCCTATTGCTGATCTCTCCACTTTTGGGGTTCCACAGGTTTCCTTTCCTTGGGATCACAGGGGTCCAATGGTTCCAGGGGTTCTTCATTCTCCAGCTTCCTGCTTAGGGATGATCCAGGGGCTTTTGGGGGTCCATGGGGTCCCTTCTACCCTGATGTTCTACTTTGAGATCCCAGGGATCCCAGGGGTCCCTCCTCTTCAGGCTCCCCCCCTTTCCAGTCTGCCGGGGTCCCCCTGCTCTGGGATTGCCCCTCTCTGCTCTCCCCACTCTGGGGGTCCCAGGGGTTCCCCTCCTCTTCTCTCCCGGGGGTCCCCAGGACCAATATCCTCCCCTGCCCATACTGGGCAATGGCCGCGTGGGCCCCCAAAGATCCCCCAAGGGGCTCAGCTTTGGGGTCCTGCAAGATCCAAACCTACACACACAGAGAAAAAAACCTCCCAGGGTCACCAGATGATATTTCGGTCAATTTCACAATCTGTGAGCTCCAAACACACCCCAATAAAAAAATCCTCTCAGGGACCCCCCGATGGATTTGGGATGAGCTCCCCCTCCCCGCTCACCTGCAGGACGAGCTGGGGGCGATGGTCCCGTGGCTGCGGCCACAGGGGGCACTGGAACCTCCTGTTCCTGCTCCTGCTCCTCCTCTTCCTCCTCCTCCTTTTCCTCTCTCTGTCCCTCCTCCTCCTCCTTCCTAACCCCACCTCCTCCCCAGTTCCTGCCTTCTGTGTATTTATAGTGGGGAACCTTGCTCGTTTTTAGAACTAGAACAAAGATCCCAGAGGGAACAAGGCTTGCTGCTTTTAGTCATAAGCATCAGTGACTAAAGATCATGTTTCCTTTGGTTTGGTGTCGTCCTTGTTCCTCCTCAGTGTTCAGGCTGGGCTGTGGGGTGTCCTTGTTTGCTGCATTTTCCGAGTTCATCTTGCACCCTTTGGGCCATGGGCTGTGCCCTGGGAGGGTTCTTTGTGCTCCTTTGTGACACAGGAGAACCTTCCAGGCGGTTTCTGCGTGAGCTGCTGCTGGGATGTCTCAGGAACAGCGCCACGTCCCCGTGGTGTTCCCATTGCTGTGGGACACGGAGGCCTCAGTGCCCAGAGTGGCTCTGGGCTCGTTGCCGGAGGATCCTCCTGCCCGAGGCATTCTCAGCAGCCAGCCCAGCCCTGACAGGTGTCCTTCTGTGCTTGCAGGTGTTATATTTGCCCAATTATCCCATCATAAAAAAACCCCAAACAATATTTAAGGTAGCAGCAATATTAATTAAATAGTTTAGCAAATATATAAATAAGGGATAATATGGTTCAAATAATAGCACATAAGCAAAAACAACCGCGGGGTACGGAGGGCAGGGTTCAATGACCCTTGCCACTTCACGTACAAGCTTGCCAAGTGAAAGTCGCCCCTTATATGCCATGTGTCAATGCCATCTCCTCCTATTTTTGGCTCGTCACTTTTCTGTCTCCGCCCTCCTCACCACCTTTACCACGCATGCGCCACCACTCGGTTTGGTGGTCGCACAAGTCTTTGGGGGTCGTCACTGATGAAGGCCGTATAGTCTTCTTCATTGTCCTTTAATTCACCTTTGGGTTACACATGCGCACCAAGCCAGTACAATGTAAGCCAAAACAAAGATATTACCACATTTTAGCATCAAAGCAATAAATCTCTTATAGCGGGCATTTTCCTGGGACCCAATCAGATGTTCACTTCTCTCAGTTAATTTTTAGTAACTGTTATCTCTTGCTTTTTCCTCCTATCCTTGAACATCTGCCAGGAGAGGGGGTGGAGCCCCTCCTCTCCCTTTCTTCTTTGGCATTACAACTTTTATCTGTTTTATTATTTCCAAATATTAATTACTGTATCAATATTGATTACTGTTTCAATTTTATCAGCATGAATCACACCTATTTACCACGTTGTTCTCTCTCAGTGTCTGCAGGGCCTGGATTTCCTCGATTCCAAGCGGGTGATCCACAAGGATCTGAAGAGCTCCAACATCCTCCTGGGCATGGACGGCTCTGTCAGGCTGGGTGGGTGTTCCTGGCCAGGCACGGTGCTCCCGGGCTGCGGGTGTGGGGCTGCTTCCCAGGGAGGGCCAGAGCCCCACAAGGGCTGCTGGGGGCACTGCCCGGCCCCTGCTGCCAGCTGAGAGCGGCTGCCCCTGCAGAGAGCTCAGCAGAGGAGCAGGGTGCCAGCAGTGCCTTTGCTCTGCCTATGGCCCTGCCAGAGGGGCAGCAGTGGGAATCTAAAGCTCCAAGGGAATCAGTAAAAGCCACTGCATGAAAGCTGAGGGTTTCTTGAAGGGTCCAGTTCCATCTTTGCTTGGCTACAGCCCTGTGGGCTTTTCCAGCTGACTTCACTACTGCACTCTCAGACTGAGACTGGGGAGTCTTGGTGTTGGTTTCCTCATTGCAGCTGCCTTTGACAGGGTTTGTTTCTGTCCTCAGCTGATTTTGGCCTCTGCGCTCAGCTCAGCCCTGAGCAGGACCAGTGCAGCTCCATGGTGGGCACTGCTCACTGGATGGCCCCAAAAGTTGTGACCAGATCTCCTTATGGCCCCAAGGTGGACATCTGGGCCTTTGGCACTGTGACCATCGGGATGGTGGAAGGAGAACCTCCTTACTTCAGGGAAACAGCGGCCATGGTAAGAGGCAAATTCTGCAGTGGCTGCAGAGGCCTGTGAGCACAGGGGGACCCTGCACTGGGAGCAGCAGCTGGAGGTTTCTGCACATGGGAAGGGAATTCCCAGAGGACTCCAGCCTCCACACAGGAGACTATTCCTCAGTCTCCAGCAACAATTTGCTTTGGGATTTATGTTGTTGCAGCTCATCTGGCTGTCAGGATGACCTGGAAATGTGAAGCAAGTGCATCAGCTCTAATGTTACCTTGCAATAAAACCCCAAACCTCCCCCAAATCCCAGTCCCAAAAACAAGCTTTCTGCAGGAGTTTCTAAAAGCCATTTTGCAAGTTGATCTCCACCCTGATTCTTCTCACAGGGAAATTTGTTGAGAACATGAAGATGATTGTTTAACATCCTCATAGTGTAACGTATTTCTTTCCTAGTCCAAGCTACTTTCTCTGTGTCACCAAGCCTGAGCTTTCAGCAACACAAACCTCCTGTTTCTTGCCTGGCAGTTTGTGGGATGGGGCATCAGGAATGCATTTACTTGAGTGTCAGTGGCACTGCAGAGATGCACTTGATGTAAGAATCCTCTGAAATAACACAGGCAGACCACACTGACTCTGGAAAATGGCCTGTAAAGCTGGTGTCCCCATTTGGAGAAGCAAAATGTGCTCTTTCTGATGGAGGTTCCTACTGACAGAGTCAGCCAATGAAACTGGCTCTCAAGGCGAGATCATTTGGATGTTGCAGTGGTTGTGGCAGCCCCAGGGTTTGGGTGTTTTGGTTGGCATAGCAAAATGAGCTCTGAGCAGCATCTGTGGCAGGGAGGAAAGTGCCCCTGGAGCTGGGGCTGAGGCCCCGGGGTGCATGTGAGCCTGTGTGGGTGTGAAGGGAGCTGGCAGAGCGCTGAGTTTGCTTTCCCTGCAGGCTCGCGCTCTGATCGGGCAGAACGGGACCCCGCAGCTGCAGGAGCCCCGGCGCCTGTCGGCTCTGCTGCGGGACTGCCTCGAGTGCAGCCCGGAGCCAGATGAGGAGCGGCGCTGGGCTGCCCAGGAGCTGCTGCAGCTGAGGGCCAGGGGCTGCAGGGGAAGCAGCAGCGCCAGGGAGGGGTTTTCTTGTGGGGCCCCCTCCGACAGTCTCCAGTCTCGCTGCGTTCCACATGCAGAGCAAGCAGAATCCTCGCCTGCTGTGGCTTGGCAGGCTCCTTTGGAGCTCATCTGGGCCTGGTGCCCCACAGCGAGCAGGGACATCTTCGAGCAGTTCAGGGGGCCCAGAGCCCTGCCTGACCTGAGCTTAGATGTTTCCAGGGAGGAGGCACCTCCCACATCTCTGGGCACCTTCTGTCAGTGTTTTCCCACTCTGCTGGTTAAAAAATTCTTGCTTAGATCTAATCTGAGCCTGCTTCCCTCTCCTGAGTTTCAAAGCATTTCCCTTTGTCCTGTTGCAACAGAGCCTGTGAGGAACTTGACTTTGGAAAGTAACAATTAATTTCTTTCCTTTTTCTCCTTTGGACAGCACCCATTTTTATCATCAGCCAAGCCTCTCTGCAGCCTGACCCCTTGATCACTGCAGCAAAGCAACTGAGGGAGCAGCGGAGGAGATGAAGCCCTTGAGGACAGCTTTCAGTTACAGAAGTCAGGACAACTAGTTAGTTATGGTAGTTAGCACTGGTAGTTAGTTATGGTGGTTTGCAGTGGTAGTTAGTTATGGGAGTTAGGACAGCCTGTTTGTTATGGCAGTGTTTTGAATAAAAACTCGCTTAACCCTCAACTGCCTTGCCGTGTCCCTTCCTTGTCCCGCTGTGCCTCAGCTGCCCGAAGCAATGTGAGGGGAGAGCGGGCCCAGCCTGGCCCAGAGCTGAGCCCCAGCAGAGCCCTGGCAGAGCCCAGAGCAGCCTCGGCACCTGCAGAGTCAGCCTGGAAGGAGGCGCTTGGAGCCTTCTCGGCTGCACCCGGCTCTTGGTTACAAACTGGGTGTGCTGGAAAATGCCACCGGCTCTGCACGAGGGCAGAAGGGGCCCGGGGAAGGCCCAAGTGCTCCATGCAAGGGAAAAACCTCCTCTGGGTCTGTTATAAATAACTGGGTAGTGTTGGCTTTTGCTATTATGTATTGACTTCTGCAAATTTTTCCTAATCACACTGATTTTGATAGAGTACAATTTTGTCGTGGTTTCACTGACAGGAAGTAGGGTTTTTTTTTGGGATATGCTGTGGTTACCAATAGGTGCTCAGATTTTAATATTGGCACCTGATGTAGCCACTGAGGTTCTGACACACCTCTGAGAACACAGAGGGGTTAAAAACCAGAGCTGCTCCTCTGGGAAGCTCTCTTGGGACTTTGATGGAACAAGGTCTGATCTCCCTCTCCCGTCCAGCTGCTGCTGCTGGGCGGGGAAGGGGCAGCCCTGTGGTAGGCCTGGGCCTGGACAGAGATGGGAGGTGAGGAGGCCCTTGAGGATGGAAGGGTGGAAGAGCGCCAAGAGACATCGGGCAGCCACCCCCCCCCTCCCCCCGCAGGGCAGAGAGAGGGAGAGCCAGCATCTGAATTTGATAGCGGTGCCGGCCCAGGAGGAAAAGGGGGGGGTGAGGCGAGAAGGTGCCCGGCGGGGCAGCGTGGGAGGTCCGGAGATCCAGACAGGCACGAGACTGAAATTTTTAACCCTTTTCTTGCATGATAGAAACCTTGCAAATGCTGGTCCTCCTGGAGCTGAATGAGAAGAGAGATAAGAGATGAGATAAGAGGGGATGGGCCACGAGGGAAGTGCAGAAGACTCTTGAGTGCGGGGGAGAGATGACGGAGTGGCCTTTTGGCTGGACTTTTCTTGTGTGGCCATAGATGGAACCATTTTTTTCCTGTGACACAAAGACTGCATTTAGGGGGAGGCAGTGCCTCAGAACCAGGAGGGTTCAGTGTGGGTACCCCTCAGCCCCAGGGGGTGCAAAAAATTTGGGGGGGACAGATGTCCCCAAGAAGAGACTGTGCCTTTTTGGAGTGAGACAAGGCACCCTTGAAAGACAACCCTAGAAGCAGCTCTGGTCTATGCACAGTGGTGAGAGCACTGGGCATGGAAGGAAGATGTCACGATGGCAAAGGATTTTCCAGGCGGTGCTGAGTGACATGGGAGCACACGAGGTTTCAGCGTGTTTCCAGGGGAAGCCTATGGTGCAAGAAGGACTCCTCTCCTCTTGATGAATTGAAGATTGAGTATTTAGAATACTCAATCTTCAATAGGGTGGTGCCGGACTGAGAGTTGGTGATTTGGGGGGAATGTATTGCATTGGGAAATTTGGTGGGTGGGAGGAGGAAAATGCTTTTGTAAAGTTTTCATTTTCCTTGTGTTTTTTTTTTTTTTTTTTTCTTGTAGCTTAGTTAATAAAGTTTTCTTTATTTCTAAGCAGGAGCCTGCTTTGCTTATTCCTGGTCACATCTCACAGCAGACACCAGGGAGAGGGTATTCTCATGGGGGTGCTGGCATTGTGCCAGGGTCAAACTATGACACATGGGAAGGTTGAATGGGAAACCCACTTCTGTTCTGGCAGCACGGGTGCATCAACTCAAGGAGGGAAACACTAACCAAGGGAGTTCCACTAAAGTGAAGGTACCTCTAGCATGTATGCCCAGGAAAGGGGGGCCCTGCCTGTAGCCAGGGAGAGGCACGGAAAACCAGATCTTTTGGACGGTGTGGATCCAATGGCCTGGCACATCAGAACCACAAAAATACAATGCCTTAGTTGATACTGGTGCGCAGTGTACCCTGATACCATCAGGGCATGTGGGGGCAGAACCTGTTTCCATTGACGGGGGGATCCCAGCAATTGACCCTGTTGGGAGCTGAGGTGAGCCTGACTGGGAAGGAGTGGATCCTTCCCAGAAACATCCTGTTGTTACTGGCCCAGAGGCCCCATGTATTCTGGGCATAGACGTCCTCTGAAATGGCTTTACAAAGACCCAAAGGGACTCAGGTGGGCTTTTGGAATAGCTGCTGTAGAGCCAGAGATCATAAAGCAGTTGAACACCTTGGCTGGACTATCAGAAAACCCATCTGCAGTAGGACTCCCGGGGGTAGAACAGCAACAAATACCAATTGCCACCTCGACAGTGCACCGCCGGTGGTATTGGATGAATTGGGATGCCATGATCCCCATCCACAAAATGATCCATGAGCTGGAGTGCCAAGGGGTGGTCAGCCAAACCCACTCACCCTTCAACAGCCCCATCTGCAGCAAAGTGGTTTGCCACCATTGGCATTGCTAATACATTTTTTTCCCATTTCTCTGGCAGCAGAATGCAGGCCTCAGTTTGCTTTCACCTGGAGGGGTGTGCAGTACACCTGGAACCAACTGCCCCAGGGGTGGAAGCACAGTCCTACCATCTGCCATGGACTGATCCTGGCTGCACTGGAAAAGGGTGAAGCTCCAGAACAGCTGCAGTACATCAATGACATCATTGTGTGGGGGAAGATGGCAGCAAAAGTGTTCGAGAAAGGAGAGAAAATCATCCAGAATCATCCCCATTCCACACCTGCTGTGCACCGCCCACTTTTGTTTCTGTCCAGGCACCGCCCCTTTTCCACACCCCATTCATTGCCTGCCCCTTCCCACGCTCCTATTCCAGCCCCCCAGGCCTCTCATCTCCCCATCGGCCATCACTCACTGGGCCCCGCCCCATTTCCCACAGTCCCATTTCTAACTCTTTTCAATCCCTGCCCCCTCCCTGCTCCGTCGCTCCCCACTGGCCGCCCCGAGCAGTCCTCCCCCTCTGTGGGCATGACTACAAGACCAATTGGCATTTACTGAATGGCTCCAAGCAGGGTTTTGGAGCCAGCCTGGCCCTGGCAGGGCCCAGTGCAGGCTGGGGATTCGGGGGAGGCCAAGGGGTGTCCTGACACTCTGGGTGGGGCTCATGGATCAGGGTGGTCCCAGAACTTTGGGGGGACAGTGAATGGGGGGGCAGTGAAGGAGGGGTCTCAGTGCATGGGGGAGTAATGAGCCTTAATTGGTCTTATCCTAGGGCAAGCTATGACAGCTCCAGAGCTCAGCCCCCAAGAGGACTGAGTGCCAGAGGCCAGCTTGCTCAGACCAAGGCCGCAGGTCAGCCCCTAGCAAGCAGGGGGATATTCAGCTCTTATAGTGATTAGCCAGCTCTTATGATTTCAGCTTTGCTTGCTAGGTAGCTTGCCCTTGGCTTGAGGCTCCAGCAGACGGTAGAGAGAGGAGAAGGAGAAGATGCCGGCTGTTCCATGAGTATGGCTTTATTGGAGGGGTCTGTGAAGGGTCTCAGCACTTCTTCTAAGTTAGTAGGGGTACAGTATGCTACTTTTATAGCCTTGGCCCAGTTCCAAAGTTGACCAATGGCAAAGGTTAGAGGGACCATAAGTGACCAATAGTAGGGTTAACAAGATATTGCCTTACATGGTTTTAGGGATAGGTTATAGGGCGAATGTCCCTGGAGTGAGGAAGTTTCTTTGCTGCTGTGTCAGCATTTCTATTATTCAGATTCTCCACGGGGCCCTGGCTAAAGCTGTGAGTTTCACCACAGGGAAGGCCCTGGTAAATTGAGGGGTGTCCTTGGTGATAATGGGGTGCAGCCATGATATTTTCTGAAAAACCCTTTCCTTAGGATTTTTTCTCCTGAGAAGCTGAGAGGCCTCAGAAACAAAATGTAAACAATGGTTACTTGCTGCTGTGGAATGCAACAGGTGCACCTGTGATTGGTGTCATGTCGTTGTTTCTAATTAATGGTCAATCATAGCCCAGCTGTCTGGACTGTCTTGGTCAGTCACAAGCCTTTGTTATTCATTCTTTTTCTATTCTTAGCTGGCCTTCTGATGAAATCCTTTCTTCTATTCTTTTAGTATAGTTTTAATATAATATATATAGCATAAAATAATAAATCAGCCTTCTGAAACACAGAGTCAGCATCCTCTGCTTTTCCCTCATCTGAAGACCCCTGCGAACACCGTCACAATGGGGGGTCCCGGTAATAACAGGGGGGGGCGACAGGACCGAGCCCCAAGGGACCATTATGCTACCATTAAAAAGGCTCTGCAGTGGACAAAAAGCCTAGATAGATTATATTGTACTAACAAGTAGATAGAAGGAATTATCAATAATGTATATCAATATCAAGCCCCATAGCAAAATAATTGTGATCAATTACAATGTGTAAAAGCCAATACAGAAATGCAAAAGCCAATTATTATATTGCCATTTATAACCCAGTTCTGCTGCAGCCACAGTGGAAAGCTGCCTCTGCTGCAAGGCACTGAGGGGGTTCATTCACCCCCTGACCTGTCACCATGTCCCTGCGTGTCCCTGAGTGCTGCCAGAGTGTCCCCAGAGTGTCCCCAGTGACATCACCCCAGGAATTCCCACCAAGAATATAAATGAAAATTTGCAGAAAATTCCCCACTTTTGTCCCAAATCCTGTGTGGAGAGGAGGGAGGGCACAGAAGACACAAGCGCTGATGTCACCACCCCCAATGACATCACAGCGGTGACATCCCTGTCCCTGCAGCAGATTTGGGATGTCCTCCATGGCTTTTTGGCACTCCTCAGCCACCGTGCTGCTGCCGGGGCCACCATAGGGACTGAAGAGGAGGTTGTGGATGTCCCCAAGTGTCCCCAGCAGGTCATGCATGAACAGACAGGCGCTGGCCTCCCACAGCTGCTCAGCCTCAGCCACGGGGGCCTCCAAGGCCTTGGAGACATTGTGGGATGCCTCCTTTGTCCCCTCCAGGGTAGCCTCAATGTCCCTGAGCAGGTGCCGCATTTTCCAGGGGTACCCTGTGGCTTTGTCATATGGGGTCACCAATATTCCAGTGGACCCAGGGCCACACCCGCCCACTGTCCCCTCCTGGTGGCTGCCCTTGCCTGGCTGGCGGCCAATATGGCCTCTCTCATGGCCTTGGGGGCTGCCACCACCTCATGGTGGCCACTGCCACATGGGCCTTGTGTGCAGCCCCTGCCAAGGCCAAGTCCTTCATGGCCAGAAACACTGGAGGCCGCTGGGCCATGGCCACCAGAGTGTGCATTGACATCCCCTGGCGGGTGGCCTTGTCCCACAGGTCCCCAGCCTGGGCAGTGGTGGTGGCTGCAGCACCGGCCTCAGCAGTATCCGTGTCCCTGCAGGTGTCATGGAGATCAGCGGCATCCCTGGCCAGCTGGACCCAGCTGTCCATGAGCATGGCCACCAAGTCCCGCCAGACACTGGCCCAGAAGATCTGTGGGTTGATGTTGCAGAACTTAAGGACTCTCAGGGACCAGGCCAGAGTGAGGACATTGAATCTGCCCAGGGAGTTGACATCACCATGGTCCGGGGTCTAACAGAGGTGCCAGGTGAAGTTCCTCAGGGCTCCGTGCAGGGACTTTGGGTACACACGCCACCACACTTGTATGGTCTGGTCAGTGTGGCCACCACCTTGCCCAGGGTAGCCACCACAGCCACCAGTGGCTCTAGCAGCTGGGGAGAGGAAAGAGGAGGTGTCAGGGACCCCGTGGCGCTTGTGGCCACCTGTGGTGGGCCCTGTGCCCTCCCAGGGTCCCCTTTGTCCCCTCCTTGGAGGGCTCTACTGTCCCTTCTATCCCTTTGTCACCTCCTCGTCCCCTCTGCCAACCCCCCTGCCAGGCCACTCATCCTCTCTGCCGTCTCCCTGCCACCACTGGTCCCCTCCACTCCTCTGTCACCTGCCCCCATCCTGCCACACGCTCCTGTGCCCTTTGTGACCCTCTGTCCCCCCTGCCCCCTCCCCCCACCCCCTGTGTCCACTCTGCCACCTCCTTGCCGGAATTGTCACACCTTGCAGGGGTCCATGGCCGCTGGGGACACACTGGGGACACTTTGGGGACACTCTAGGGACACTCCAGGGGTCGAACACGGCCAGGGTGGTGCTGGCTGAGTCCAGCAACACTGCGGGGACATGGAGACACTGGGCAGATGGCACCAGGGACACAGCATTGCCACCTGTTCTGTCCCTCTGTCACCATAGACTTGACCTCACCAGAAAACCTTTTTCAAAGAGGCCATTGATCAGCCGTTCCAAAACCAAATACTGGACATATGTCAACTCCCTAGGTGGACTGAAGACCCTGCATGGGTCGACCAATGGCCCTTATGAAAAGAACATCTACTAAATTTAAAACAGCTTGTGGAACAGCAATTGCCCTTAGGCCATATCTGTCCATCTTCTAGCCCCCGGAACACCAATATTCTGTATACCCAAGCAAAATGGCAAGTGGTGAGCTATTATTGGGCAGTAAATGCACTTATTGAAGCTATGGGTGCTCTTCCATCAGCTACAATGATGCCATTCAATTGGCCCTTAGTAATGTTAGATCTAAAGATTGTTATTTCACCATATCTTTACACCCTGATGATGTACCTCTGTTTGCCTTTTCTGTGCCTACCTCCAATCATGCAGAACCTCAGCCTTTGAGGCTTTGTGTTAAAGTCACCCTCACTTTAAATGAATTACAGAAACTGCTGGGTTCTTTGAATTGGCTGCATCCTGTTTTGGGTACATCCACAGAACTTTCACATCCTTTGTTTGGCTTACTCAGAGGAAACCCCCACCTGCATTCGCTTTGACAGTTTACCCCAGAAGCTAAAATTGCCCTTGCACACTGTGCTCAAGCAATGGAAAACCAACAGAACTGGAGAGGGGATCCTGATAAATCTGTGTACCTTGCCATAATTGCTAAAAAATTTCGACATTTTGCTGTTCTGTTTTGATTGTTTGCTAATGATAAAGACCGTTTGCCTGTGTTAGAATGGTTATTCTTACCTCACATAGCAACAAAACCTGTGTGGACTGTTAATGATATGTTCTCTTATTTAGTTAAGAAAGGTAGAAACAGATTGCAAACTCTCAATGGCCAGGATCATCATGCCATCAACGTACTTGCAAGTAAAGAAGACTCTGACAGCAACTAACTTCCAAATTGTGCTTGCAGGTTTTTCTGGACAATTATCTATCCATTATCCCTCACATCGTTTATGGACAGAGATGGGTAACCTCCCCCTGCACTCAAAGCATCACTGCAGCACGACCCCTGTCAACAGACCAGGTGTTTTTACAGATGCATCCAGCAAAACCAACAAAGGTGCAGGGATTTGGCATGAAGGTGACTCTTTCCAGTGGCATAAAAGAGTGTTAATGTTAAAGGATGCCTCGGTGCACATTTTAGAATTGGCTGCTATCCGCTATGCCCTTCAGTGATTTTCACAGGAACCACTTAACACCGTAACTGATTCCTTGTATGCTGCCAATGTTGTACTCCATTGACAATTTTCCTATTTAAATCATGTTAATAACTATCTTTTATTTACAGAGTTAAGAACATTGTGGACTTTAATTAACAGCCAGCTGCATGATTTTTATGTGTTGCATGTTCGCTCCCACACAGGTTCACCTGTCCCTATTGCAGAAGGTAATAACTATGCAGATGTCATTGTCATGACAGGTGTGGTACCAAATACTGATAAGTTTTCTCCTCAAGCCAGGTCTCATGAGCTCTTAGAGGACTTATCACACCCAAGATAGCTCAGCTACTTCAAGTGGCATAATATTAGCAGGATGACTTCTGAGGTAGTGTTGGAAACAGGAAAGTTTTAATAAAAGGCAAATAACAAAGCTCTTGGCAGAGAAAACCTGAGCCAGGAGCAAGAAGTTCTTGCTCCTGCTAAAAACACCCCACAAAAACAATGATTTTTTTTGTTCTCTTCTTTTTCTAGTGAATTACTTAGGTGGGACTTTTTGGCTTCTATCCAATTGGGTAGTCTTAAGTTTGAGATGAAGTCCCAAAGGTCCTGTGAGGTGTCTTTTTACCAAATTGAGGAGAGAAACTTCTGGGTTTTTTCCTTTTTAAGGAGATAAAGGATAATTTGGTCACTCTTTCAATAGGGGGAACATTCCTACAAAATACTTTTGCACAGGCCAAGCTATGTCACAACTTTTTTACACCAGAATGCTTATTCTCTTCACAAGCAATTTCAAATAACTTCCTCACAAGCCCATGATATCCTGTTGTCTTGTCCCTCCTGTCATGAGGCTGATCCTGCTCCTTTAGCAGAAGGCACTAAGCCCTGAGGTTTAACTCCTAACTCCATTTGGCAAATTGATGTCACCCCTATCCCAGAGTTTGGTTGCTTAAAATATGTTCACATTTCCATTGACACCTATTCTCATTTTCTAAAAGCGACTTCTTACACCAGAGAGAAGGCTTGTGATGCTCACCTGTTTTGCCACTCTGGGCCTTCCTGACACCATCAAAATGGACCATGGACCTGCCTACACCTCAGAGAGAGTTTGTAACTTCTTGCAGCCATGGGGTGTGCCTCACAATACTGACATTCCCCGCTCTCTCACAGGGTAAACTGTTGTCAAGTGTGCCCATAGGACCCTAAAAACCATGCTTGAAAAACAAAAAGAGGGGGACTTGGGGTACCCTCACAACAGATTAGCTAAAGCCCTATATGTCTTCAGTTTTTTAAATCGGGACAAGATGGGACAGACTGCATGTGACAAACAGCATTCCTTCAGCACAAAGGCTCATCTAAGACCTCCAGTTCTGGTGAAGGACTTACTGACTGGACAATGGAAAGGAGCCCTGGACTTACTGACATGGGGAAGGGGCTGGGCCTGTGTCTCCACAGTGTCTCCATGTGGAGTGGGATCCATCACAGTGTGCAGCCTTTTGTCTCACTGTCCTGATCCCATGTGTTTATAGTTGCTATGTTATAGGTATATGTTACTATTTTTAAAAAGTTGTTAAAGTTATTATTGTTATCACTGTAATAAATGTTTTAGGGGTTGTTTAGGTTTTTCTTAGTATGTTTTCATTGCCTAAAAAAAAAGGAAGGGCAGTATGTGGAATATGGGGCAATATTTCCTAAAGTTGTTAAGGCTCATGCCCACAGAAGGCCCTGTGGGGAAGGCACAGCTGCAGGCTGGATGGTTGGAGATTGGTTGGGGAGTGAGAAGCAGTTATGAGGAGGAATGCACGGATGAATGCATGAAAGGGAAACTGATTGGATGATAGGACCTGTGGACAGCAGACTGCAGCTGAGCCAGCCAATGGGTGCCCTTCTTCTGTTGAGTTCTGGTTTTGTCAGGTTCAGAGTAAAGCTATAAAAGGAGGGTGATTTTTACAATAAAGTGATCTCCTTCAGATGCACAAGGGCATCTGTGTCTCTTTATTCCCCATTGCTACACCTCAGTATTGTGTGAAAGTGTGAATGGGAAATGAGGAGAGTGGGAAGTGAATGTTTATGTCCTGTGTCTTGTGTGGCTGATAGGTATAGCTGCTGAGTGAATGAGATGTACTGCAGTACAAAACAAACAAGGAGCTTCGAGCCGAGTTTCCTCTTTTCGGGTGACCGAGACAGCCAGAAAAAGCAAAGTGTTTGTTTTGCATATGAATAAAATTTTTAATAACCATTTTGTGTTGTCTGTATGAATGTAATTTTATGTTTCAGTTGTGGACTGGGATGTGATCCTTGGGTATGGTGTAAGTGTAAAATCTGTCATGAGAGGTGGCATTGCACAGGCACACTAAAGAGTGCCTTGTGCCGGGAGTGGGAAAAAGTGGAACTCTGAGCCAGGAATTGGGCATTAAATTTTTAAAAATTTCTGTACGAAATAGTGTGTGGGAAAACTGCATTTAGTTCCATGACCCTGAACAGTACCTGAGAAGGACTGGGAAAATATATGTGAAATATGTGGAATCAGATTTGTTTTGAAGTTAAGAAAGAAGGGGAAAAAAAGGTGTGGGGACAGTGCTGGGATAAGCTGAGAAAATGGGACACAAAGCAAGCAAGGAGAAAATCCCCAGGGGAAAGGGGAGCTGGGAAACATTAATGGATATACCTCCAAACAGCCTCCTAGGCATAAAATTGGCACAGAGGGTACATAACCCTGACAAAAAGAATGCAAATAAAATCAAAATGATTGATTACTATATGATGAAATAGACTCATCAGGAGACAAGATCTGATCATTTATCATTGATCTGATCTGGCCAAAATAGAGTTCCTTTGAAGGGTGGATATGCCAAATTTTGAATATTCATGTGAATGCCAAAGAACCAGTCAGTCAGGAAAAAACTGATTCTGCTGCCAGTTGGAAGGGTGAGGCTTCGCTGAGGTAGGTGAACACATTTAAATGAAAAGAAACTGAAAATTGGGACCTTAGAGTATCTGTCCCCTCTATATCTGCCAGCACTTGATGCACCCCCTGATGGACCCAGCCAGAATTCCTGGGGCAGAGCAGTCCAGCGAGAGGAATGGAAAAATGAGAACCAAGCAGTGGCACTAAACCCCCTCCTAGAAGTGCCACTGGGAGGGGCACATGGGGAATTGGGTTAAATAGGAAAGTCAGGGGCTCTGTCTCCTGGGGTCAAAATATCAACAAGAGCCCTTGACAAATTTCAAACTAGGCCCTCAGGAGGAAGAATTTGAATTTTTAGTAGACACAGGGGCTAAGAGGACATGTTTATAGAATTCCAAGAGGATGCAAAAAAAAAAGCCAAAATACAGTTCAAGTAGTAGGGGCAAAGGGAGAAGGATATGAAGCACCTGTTATAAAACATGTAATGTTTGAAGGAACAAACAAATTAGGAATGAGGGATGTTTTATTTGTATGGGGGGAAGGATATAATCTGATGGGAAGGGATTTGCAAATGCAGTTAGGTGTCGGGGTACTTCCAGAAGACGAGAAAATGGCAGTCAAACTCTGGGGGGCTCCAGGGGGTAGAGCCAGCCAGGCCCCAGCAGGGGCCAACGTGGGCCAGCGGCTTGGGAGGACCGAGGGGGAAGTGGCTGGAGGCGTTCTGGAGGATGTTGTGAAGCGGTCAGGCAGCAAAGGGGGGGATCCTGGTGTGTTACTCCAGGAATTACCCCAGGATTTAGGGCAATTTTAATGAAAATTCTCAGAAAACTCCCCAAATGTGTCTAAAATCCCACACAGGGAGGGGAGACAAGACAAGTGACACCAGCAATGTCCCTGATGATGTCACTGCCCTGATGATGTCACAGTGCTGTCATCACTGTTCCCGCAGCAGCTTTTGGATGTCCTCAGTGGCTTTTTGGCACCACCCAGCCACTGCACGGCCACTAAGGCCACCGGGGCCACTGGGGGGACTCAGAAGGAGCCTGCAGATGTCCCCAGGTGTTCTCAGCAGGTGACACGTGGCCAGGCGGCTGCTGGCCTCCCACAGCCGCTTGGCCTTGGCCACTGCAGCAATCAAGGCTTCGGGGACATCGGAGGATGTCTGATTTGTCCCCTTCGGAGACAGCCTTGATGTCCCCAAGCCAGTGCCGCAGCTCCCAGAGAAACACGGTGGCTTCGTCACAGGCAGTTGCCAAGCGGTCCAGCAGCCCCAGGGCCGCTTCCGCCCTCTGTCCCTCCTGGTGGCCACCTTTGCCTGGCCGCTGGCCGCCATGGCCTCTCCCACGGCCTTGGTGGCTGCCTCTTTCTCCATGGCGGAGGCTGTGACCCGGGCCTCAAGCGCAGCCACCTCTGAGGTCACCTCCTCCTTGGCCAGGGCCACCAGCGGCTGCTGGGCCGCGGTCACCAGGTTGTGGATTGATGTCCCCTAGCAGGTGGCCTTGTCTTGCAGGTCCCCAGCCAGGGCAGTGGCGGTGGCCGCAGTGGTGGCCTCATTAGTGGCCACGTCCCTGTGAGACATAAACTTTAAGAAATTTAGAGATTTTAAAGGAGCTGAGGTTTCAGTTAGAGATAAGCTTTATTAGAGTTAATCAAAAAATGGGAAGGCCTTGAGGAACTTAAGAGTTAGTAGTTAACTAATAATTGATTGCTTGTCAACACACTGTTTGGTTAGCTGGGTTTTTAATGAAGAATATAGAAACTGATAAATAGCTTTTAGGAACACAAGACAATTGTAGCTTCCTCTGTTCTGAAACCAATTGAAGATGGGGAATGGGAGTTCTTCTACCAAGGGTTCATTTGTCATATTTGCATTGAAAGTTAGAAAGGTCAGAACGAGGAAGACTTCATTTATTCCCTCATTTTGGGACCCCTCCCCATGAAAGGGACCACTGACCCATTTCAAGGAACAAACAACGCATGGTTAATAGCTTTTGAACTAATTACCATACGAAGTGGGGAATGGGATGCACCAAAGTTATGAATATGTATTTGTATTTTGGGTATTCACTACTGGTATAGATAAAAGGACTCTGCAATCACCTGTAAATTGCGGTGTGTATTTGGGAGCTATCCAACATCGCAATAAACATCCACTTTGTAACTTTAAACTGTTAGAGAGTCTTTGTCCGTCACAGTTGGAATATCAGTACTAGATCAATATTCATAATTTTAGTAAATCACTTACAGACATTGCAGAGCTTAGTGGCCTCCCGGTCTAGGTGGGCACAGCTATCCAAGAGCGTGGCCACCAAGTCCCACCAGGCACTGGCTGTGCTTGTCACATGGGCCCAGGTGGCCCCCGGGGTGGCTCCAAGGGCAGCCAGGGCCCTGGCCAGGCAGGTGACACTGGGGTGGTTCAGGGTGTCCCAGAGGCGATGTATGAAGGTCCCCAGGGCTGCGTGCAGGGGTCCTGGGGACACGGCAAACAGCACATCCCCGTATGGCCCACTCATGGTAGCCACCAGCTCACCCAGGGTGGCCACCATGGCCACCAGTGCCTCCAGCAGCTGGGAAGGGGATACAAAGAGAGGGGACAGGGGAGATGTGATAAACCTTGTGGCATTTGTGGCCTCCTGTGGCGGATCCTTGGCCCTCCTATGGTCCCCTTTGTCCCCTCCCTGGAGGGCTCTTGTGTCCCCTCTGTCCCTTTCTCACCCCCTCATCCCCTCTGCCACCTCCTGCTACCCCCCACTGTTCCCCCCTGCCACCCTTGGGGTCATCTCCCTCTTCCTAACATGCTGCGGTCCCCTTTGCCATGCCCCTGTCCCCTACTGGAACCCCCAATTTCCCCTCCACCACCCTGTTCCCCTCTGTCACCCCTGTCCCCTCCTGCCACCCCCGTGTATCCCCCGTCTCCTCCTCCCTCCCTAGACTGTTGCCTTCTGATATAAGGCAAAGCGACCTGGTTTCGAGGAGCAGCACGGCGACCCAAACTCACCAGGGTCGCTCGGGCCAGAGAGCACTCAGACACCAATGTGGCAGATGGTCAAAGGCCTTTATTGTCTCATCTCGTGGGGTTTTATAGTCTAAGGGGCTTCTCTACGTCAGAGGGGGTCTGCAGTACTATCTATGGTTAATAAGGAGTGGAAAGTTACCAGCATTACTATCGTTAGGGGGGCTACATTCCTAGTTACATTCCTAGGGTGGTCTCTTATCTCAGGGGATTAGAGGAAAAGGAATCCTGCCACTTTCCATCATATCGCGTGATCTTCCGATCGCCTGTCCCTATCTACCACATCTCCCCCCACCTTTTTCACAAATTAATGAGGTAGTCATATACATAGGCACTGAAATGAGGTATAAGGTTGTAATTCGAGAACGGAAAGGGGTTTGGTAAACCTGAGTAAATTTTTGCCAGGCAAGTTTAGAAAATCTTGTGACTGGCAGTGTTCCCTGGTTGAATTCACAGCATTTGTTGCCAGCCTATGAACAGGATGTTGGCCCGTTCTAGGCGGGTCTGAACGAATGAGACCAGCTTGTTCAGCAGGCATGGTCCAAAGGTAACAGCTAAAAGTAGCATTGCCAATGGACCTATTAGGGTAGAAATTAGGGTGGCTAGCCATGGTGATTGATTGAATCAGGACTCGAACCAACCCTGTTGGACTTCCCTGTTGTCTTTCTGTCTCTGAGCCAGTCTGTTTCGGAGTTCCGCCACTGAGTCTCTTACGACTCCTGTGTGGTCCGCGTAGAAGCAGCACTCCTCTGTCAAGGTGGCACACAGGCCCCCTTGCTGCATGAACAGGAGGTCCAGTCCTCGCCTGTTCTGCAAGACCACTTCTGAGAGTGAGGAGACTGACTTCTCTAGAAAGGAAATGGATTTCTCGATCCTTTGCTGGTCCTCATCGATGGTCATTTGCAGCTGGGACAGTCCTTGGTGCTGGGTTGCTAGGGCTGAGACACCCGTGGCCGTTCCTGCTGCTCCTAGGCCAAGCAGCATTGTGATAGTTATACGTGTTATTATTTCTCTTTTGTGGAGCCGGCTGGGTTCCTCAAAAAGGTGGTACACTTCTTCGTCTGAGTGGTACAGGACCCTAGGAACAATCAGAACTTGGACACAAAAGCCGTTAGAGTCATTGAATTTGGCAAGGAACACACAGGGACTCACTCCAGATCGCTGGCAAACCAGTGGCTTATCTGAAAGGCTTCCGCATGGCCAGTCGGGATATTGGTGACCTTTGTGGGCAAGGATTTGGGGTAGGTCGTGTTTCTCCCTTTCTGTGTGCTTTTAATCACTTTGTTGGGTCCGACCACTCCGGGTGCTGTCGGTTGGAGCCTGATAATTCACACATTCACCCTCTCTTTCGACCCTTGAAGGACTACTGTCCACATTCTGCCTAAGGCCCAACTAGGGTGATCTGGCTGCAAAACCATCATGTTGCAGTCAGTGCATTTCCGAAATTTAGGGATTTTATGACCGTTTTGATAGAAACTTCCCTGGAGGAAGACGGGTGTTTTGCAGCTGGTGGGTGCCCAGGCGAACTGTGAGAATTTGTCGGGCTCTTGTGGCTCCCACCCAGGCCCTGACAGTCTGGCATCTGTAACAATGGTTTCGCAGCCCCAGTGCCCACAATATCCTCACCCTGGATGATTGCAGTAGTTTTGTCCTGGGTTTGAAGCTGGGCACCAATAGGATAGGTACATGTGTGTGGCGTGTGGGGGAATTGGGGTCTACCTTTGGTTGTCCTGGAAACAGGTCGGTGATGCGGAGCATGAAGGATGGGGCGTTCGGTGTGGTGATTTCTTTGAGCACCTTGTCACTACTTAAGTGTCGCATGACCCACCTGAAGGGCTGATGGGGGTAGTGGTCTGGGCTGGCTTGCCCTCTGGCGACAAGCCCCAACAGCAAAATCACACAGAAACACTGTTGATGCTTGGGTGTCACCCGTGTGGGTCTCTTGGGGGCTGCCTGGCGACTTGGTGGTCTGTCACTTTCGTCTGGAACCGGGATGTACACGTCACGAGGACGCCCCACAAGCATGTCCTGTAAACAGAAACTTGCAATTCTCATCAGTCTCATTCTGCTCATTGTGAAGGTCGGGCTTGATTGACTTAAGTGGACACCACCTGATTTTGCCGTCCTTTTTGACACCTGTGTACCCTCGCCCCGTGAGCATCAGCCTCCAGCCCCGTTCCCATTCGCCTACCTCATTTCTAATTACAACCCGCGGGCCCTCCTCTAGCGCTCGGGTGGCCCAGTGCTTTTGAACGGGACTGTTTGTTTCACCTCCCCTAGGGAATTGATTCAGTGCTAGCAAAGCGGTTGCCAGCATACGTGCCTGATCTCCTGGGGGAATGGAATTGGCAAAGCCCTCTGCTTTCGCCAACACTTCTAGCCTGGTTTTCAGGATCTGATTTGCTCGTTTAACTATGGCCTGCCCAGTACTGTTATACGGGATAACTTGCACTAATGTGTACCCCATTTTGAGGCGAATTCTTGTACTGGTTTGGAGGTGAAATTGGAACCGTTGTCCGTTTTGATCTGCTTGGGGATACCAAGCCAAGCCATGGCTGTCAGCCAGTGCTGAATTGTGTTTTTGGAGTTAGTTTTGGGGTGCTGTGTGGCTATGATCGTTCCGCTATAAGTGTCCACTGTCAAGCCATGCTCGGGGCTTCAGCAGTTGACACAAGGTGAAGTCCGACTGCCAGATCTCTGAAGGCTAGAGACCTCTCGGGTTGACCCCACAGGTCCATAGGGGTGACTTCTGGCAATGAGGGCGGGTGGCCACCACATGTTTTGCGTCCGCTGTCGAGATTCCGCATCTATTCGCCAGTGCTTTGGCTCCGATGTGGAGCGACTCGTGCAGTTGACGAGCTTCCTGCAACGTCCATATGCCTTTTGCTGCGGCGTCCGCTTTGTCATTGCCGATCTGGAAGTAACCTTTGACTGGGTTGTGGCTGTTGATGTGAATGACTGACACGGTGCCCTGTTGCGAGGAGAATGCTTCTTCCAGCATTAGGGCTGCTGCTGATGTTGACACACCTGGTCCTGCCATGGCTAGGCAGAGCCTTTCCATGAATATAGAGTCCGTTACTATGTTGAGGTGTTCATCTTGGAAGAGTCCGCACACCAAGACCACTGCTGCTGCCTCCAGTTGTTGCACTGACAGTGTGGGGTCACATGCTTTGACACAATGCCATTGTTCTCCTGCCTGCCACACTGCTGCTGCGGTTGAAGTCGTGGAGGAAGCGTCTGTGAAGACCGTTGGTCAAGGCTGTGGTCGGTCCACAACCTTTGGCGGCATGTCCATGTTGACAATGGTCAGCAGCTGAGTCCAGGGTGGTCTGGCGGAGTAGGAAATTTCTCCTCTGAAGCCGGTGAGAGCAAGGGCTAGGTGCTCCGATATTGTGGTTGACTCCATGGTCAGTTGCTTGCGAAAAGGAAGGTGGATGCTTGTCGGCTCAGTTCCTAGGTGTTTCAAGGCGAGTTTCCTGCCTTTCATGATGAGGTTAGCGATGCATTTGATTCCCGTGGAAAATGCACGAGCAGGTCTTCCGAGGACCACCCATTGGATTGGTCGGGACTTTTCGGAAGGTCCTTGGGCCAGTGCTCCCACTCGCCCCTTCGGTGTGAAGTGGACATATAGGTCCAGCGGCATGGCTGGGTTCCACCTGGCAAGTGCGCCAGTGGACATCTGGCTTTCGATGAAGTCAAGGGAGCTCGTTGCTTGCGGCGTCAGCTCCTTGGGTTCCCAGGGGTGCTTTCTTTTCAGGAGGTCATATAAAGGGTCCATGACCTTGGGAGGAATTAGGACGATGTTGCGAAGCCACTGCAGCGATCCCACCTAACGTTGCATGTTGTGGAGCGTCTTGATGTCTCGACGGATCTTCACCTTTTGGTGTGTCACGTAGGAGCTTGTGATCCCTACTCCCAGGAAGGTCACGCAGGGTCCTCTCTTGATCTTTGCGCTCGCGATCTCGAAGCCGTTGGCCTGAAGGGTTTCCGTGATTGTGGACACCAGGTGATCTACTTGGCTTGCCGATGGTGCAGCGACTAGGATGTCGTCCATGTATTGAATGATGGTTGTGGTGGTGTAGGAGTATCGTACTGGCGTCACTGCTCTGTCTACAGTGATTTGGCATATGGTTGGGCTGTGTACTAGACCTTGTGGTAATATTCTCCATTGGAAGCGGAGGTTGGGCCGCTTGCCATTTGGGAACACAATGGAAAAGGCAAATCATTCTCTGTCCTCAGGGTGCAGTGGTATCAAAAAGAAACAGTCTTTGATGTCCAGCACTGCGCATGGCTGCCCTGTGGGGATGGCTGAGTTCGTGGGTAGCAGTGTCTGAACTGGACCCATGGGTCGGATTGTCTTGTTCACTTCTCTCAGGTCGTGGACGAGACGATAACCTTCTCCAGACCTTTTGGGGATCACAAATACAGGGGTGTTCCATGGGCTGATGGAGGGCTCTATGTGACCCTTTTGCAGTTCACGGTCGACCAGTTCCAGCAAGGCTGCCATTCGAGGCTCTGTCAGGGGCCACTGCTCAACCCATACGGAGTCTGATGATTTCCAAGTCAATTTGATTGGCATCAGAGGCTGTATGACAGTGGCCCTCATGATAAATTTGTGATCCTGACTCCTAGCATAGCAAGGATGTCCCTTCCTATCAGGGGTGGGGAATTTTGCAAAATGTAGGGGTAGATTGCTATTGTCTGTTCTGGTCCCTTTTTCGTGTGAAGTGTTAAAGCCACCAGCTGGGTGCTTTTCCATGCCTGGGACTGCCCTCCCACTCTGTTCACTGGAGGGACTTCTTTGAATTGCCAATGTCTGGGCCAATGCGCTTGGGGAAAAATCGTGCAGTCTGATCCTGTGTCCACCGAAAACTGAAGCCCTATGACGTAGGGATCCTGACTGCCGTAAAGGCGGCATGTCCCCCACACCATCAGGGGCTCCTTCCCTATTGTCATGGCCAGGGCCACCCAGGGGTCCCGCTCTGGGACGTCCCCTGCTGGCCCGGTGGCACCGGCATGGCTTGTGGCAGTGGAGAATGTGAAAGTACTGCTGGTGGTGCTGCGCAACTCTGCCATTGTGCTGCTGGCGTGTGTGCAAAACTCACTGCTCCCTGTGGGGGCATGGGGTATGAGGGTCCCCTGCCCCACTGGGGGTTGCTGTAGCTGGGCCACTGCATGTTCCAGGTGGGAGGATGCTGGATACGGCCCGGCTGCTCCCTCCCTCTCCCGTTTCCCTGAGGTCTGGATCTGCATTCCTTAGCTAAATGCCCCTTCCTTCCACATGTCCAGCATGGTCCCTTAAGTCTCCCCTGGCGTGGTGGAGCAGCTGCTGATAGGCGTCCTGGCTGGGGGCAGTTTACTACCAAGTGGCCTGCCTGGCCACACTTAAGGCATGCCATCATGCTGGTTATTGCAGTGTGAACTGCTGCTTGGATGGGAGCTAGATGTTTTTCCTTTGCAAAGAGTGTCAGATCATGGCAGCTATATTAGACCCCTGCGGCAGTGATCTTAGAATGTCCTTGGTGGCTGAGATGCATTCCTGGCGTAGGCACTCATCCAGCACAGGACCCTTCGCCTCTGAGGGTAATGCAGAGGAATCTAATGCTGCCTGAAGGCGGTCCACGAACTGAGTGAAGCTCTCACTCTCTCTATGTTTTATACATGACCATGGCGAGGGTTTGGCTACTACTTTGGAAGCAACACGGATGGCTTCTCGGGCAGCACGGGTTGTTGTCATAACCTCATGGGCCCACAAGCCCTCAGCCTGCGCCTGGGGGCTGATCATAGTGGGGTCTGTGCCCATTAGCCTCTGTATGCTGGAGCCGTGCAGTGGATGGTCAGCTCCGGTTACCAAGGCTAGCTGCTTTATACAGTTGTCCTCCCACTCCTGTTTAAAAACGATCATCCCTGCCCCATCGAAAATCATCCTGCAAGTCTGCTTAATATCAAAAAGTAGCATGTCATCCCCTCCAAAAACGCTGTCAATGAGAGTGGAAACCATGGCAGAATTAATTCCCTTGTGTGCAATGGCTTTAATAATTGCCTGTACGTCTTTCGGGTTTACTGGGGAATAGGTCCTTTGGTTTCCACCTGCTCCCCCCACATGGACCAGGAACACCAGTGTGGCAGACAGAGCCCATTCCGCGGACGCTATTTTTATTTTCCACCAGTCTGTAAGCGGGGTTTGATCTTTCTCTGATATCCCCTTTACCCATGTGGGAGCGCTGTGGCTAGTGACCTTCCATGCCGCTGCTTTCTTTCTGTTAAAACTAGAATCCGAGTCGGAACCCCCTGATCCCCTCTTGAGCTCAGAGCTCGAGTCAGAGTCTGAGCCAGAAGTCGACTGGCCGGACGTTTCCAGGCTGCTCTGCCGTTTTCTCGGGCTCCGACCCCTCCCCTTCTTGCAGGGGTTGGGCCGTTCCCTCCCCCTGGGGTCCCCTCGCCTCCTGCTGGGGGAGGTCCTTGCCCTATAAGGACCTAATGTGAACTGAGCGCTCTGATTGGTCTTATGCTCCTCCGCGGGGGCCGCCCCTTCTCCCTGCTCGCCCGCGCATGCGTTGTTAAGCAGGCTGACTGCATTTCCGCCCTCCGCGTCCTCCTTTCTGCCCTGAACACGCGGTTCGGCGCCATTTTCAAATGCATCGGGTGGGGGGGCGTTTTTATCGATCCCCACAGGGTCCGACAATCCAGCCACGTTCCGCGCCTCCTCTGCGAGCCCCTGCCAAAACACCCGCGCGTGTTCCCCCCCTCCGATGGTAAGCTGGTCTGCTCAGGGGAATCCGGCGTTTGCGGTTCCACGCTGCCGATCTGATCAAAATCCTCCACGGTCTGTGTTGCCGCGCCCACCCCCAGCTGCGGTGTGGCTAATAAACAAGTTCGCGCCGCTTTCCAGGTTTCTTGATCTTGTTGAGCTTTTTGCAGAGCCTGGATAACTCTGCCCCACGATTTTAGGGCTTTCCCTGAGCCTGAGGACATGGTGTCCTCGGCCAGAGCCTTTGTAAAATTATCCCAAGCCTCCGGATGGAGGATATCTATTGGGCTTTCTATGGTCCCAAGCTTAGTCAGTCTCAGTAATGCAAGACATAGGTCTTTAAGCTTACACTCAATATCCCATTGTGTATGCATCTGACTTACGACCTTCGCTAAGGCTTCCATGGTCCATGCAGGTCCGGGGGCGTCCCCACCGCTGCAGACAGTCCCGCCGCTGCAGCCGCTGCTTCTCGTCCAGGTGAATCCTGTTACCCAAGCTCCCTCCCAGGTATCGGCACCAGTTGTTGCCTTCTGATATAAGGCAAAGCGACCTGGTTTCGAGGAGCAGCACGGCGACCCAAACTCACCAGGGTCGCTTGGGCCAGAGAGCACTCAGACACCAATGTGGTAGACGGTCAAAGGCCTTTATTGTCTCATCTCGTGGGGTTTTATAGTCTAAGGGGCTTCTCTATGTCAGAGGGGGTCTGCAGTACTATCTATGGTTAATAAGGAGTGGAAAGTTACCAGCATTACTATCGTTAGGGGGGCTACATTCCTAGTTACATTCCTAGGGTGGTCTCTTATCTCAGGAGATTAGAGGAAAAGGAATCCTGCCGCTTTCCGTCACATTGCGAGATCTTTCGATCGCCTGTCCCTATCTACCACACTAGACCGGGATTGTCGCATCTCTTGGTGCTCCATGGCCGCTGGGGACACTGTGGGGACGCCTTGGGGACACTGTGGGGACGCCTTGGGGACACTGGGAACACTCCAGGAGTGCTGGCAGAGGGAGGTGACACTCCCAGGAGACACTCTGAACACAGGCAGGGAGGTGGGGGTGCGGGGGTGGAGGCAGGGAGAGGTGATGTCACCCCTGGCCCTCCCCACCGCCCCTCCCTTGAGAAGCCATCGTGGGTCCCAAATGTGCCCCCAATGTTCCCAAAAGGATCCCAATGTCCCCTGAGTCTCCCCAACAGTGCCCATTGTTCCCAAAATGTCCTCTTGGGGACAATGGGGACACACTGGGTTCATGTGGGGACACTGTGGGGACATGGGGGTCACCACAGAGGTGGCACCAGGGACAGTGCAGTGGCACCAGTTCAATTCCTGTGCCACCAGCCCAGTGTCCCCACTTACATCCCAGTGCTCCCAGTTTCATCCCAGTGTTCCCACTGTCGATCCTGTGCCACCATCTCTCATTGTCCCCATATCAATGTCTCCATTCCAGTGTCCCCAGTTCCATCCCAGTGTCCCCTCCACTGTGACAGTTCAATCCCAGTGTCCGCATCCCGGGGCATGGGAAGGTCTCCACTGGTCTGTAGAGCTCCATACTGGTCTGAACTCGTCTCTACCAGTCTCTACTGGTCTGTACTGGTTTCCTGCATCTCCTGCTCCTCTTTACTGGTCCATACTGGTTTATACTGATCTGAACTGTTTCATACTGGTCAGGGCAGAGGAAAGTCTCTGTTGGTCTGTCGATATTCATACTGGTTCATACTGGTCTGAATTTGATTGTACTGGTCCATGCCAATCTGAACTGGTCCCCACTGCTCTGAACAGGTCCATACTGCTCTATACTGGTTCATATTGGTCTATACTGGGCAGGGCAGGGGAGAGTCCTACCTGCTCTGTAGAAACTCATACTGGTCTAAACGGGTCTGAACTGGTCCCCACTGCTCTATACTGGTTCATACTGGTCCTTACTGCTCTATAGAGTCTCATACTGGTCAATACTGGTCTGAACTGGTCTATACTCGTCAGCATAGGGAGAAGTGTCTACTGCTCTGTAGATATTCATACTGGTTTATACTGGTCTTTATTGGTTTATACTGGTCTGAATTCGTCTATATTGGTCTAAACTGTTCAGGGCAGGGGTGTCACAGTGCAACCAGTCTGAAGCTGCCCCCCTGATTCAACCAGCCTAGAAGCAAACAAGTCCCTGAGTGAAGAAGGATAGGTTGGATTCAGTTCTATACAAGGACCCTCCGCCAATGTCATTCAGCCCTAAATGCAGACCTATCATTGGCCAGGGAGCTGGACGGTGCTAAGACCCCAACCAATCACATGTGTAAGTGAGGGAAATTTGAAGCTCCTATAAAAGGAGCTGCGAGAATAAACCTGAGGCTGTTTGTCACAAGGACCTTGGAGAGTTGGGCTGTTTGTATGTCGCCGATGAACAGCCCCCACCGTGATATGCAGTGATCCACGAAGTGATGCGACTCAGCCATTTTCTGTGTACAGAGCAGGGGAGACTGAACCGTGTAGGAGCCGGGAAAAGCCAGTAAGGCAAGAAACCCAGACAGTGAAGGAGCTGAGAACTGACAGTAAGGCTAAAAAACTGAATGGTGTAGAAGTCAGAGAAAGAAAAAAGCTGAAAAATAGAAGGAAAACCTCACCAAAGAAAGAGGTGGATTAACCTCCATAGAGGAACAACGAGTCATTAAAGTATGAACTTTTATTTTACTTCAACGAGGAGAAATGTATGATCAAAAGCTCTGAAAGTCACTATGGATGTTATAAAACTTTTGATGTTTATTTCAAACACTCCTACTCTCATATTTATCTGATGTTTTCCAATAAAATCACAACATAACCTGGAAAGCCAACAGCACGTCGGAAGCAGAAGATTGTCAATGGTAAGACCATCTGCCCATCACCTTATTCCAAGACTCAAATATTTACAACCCATGAGTAATAATGTGTGTGGTTTTAATTGAACTAGTTTTGAGTTGAATTGTTTACTGTTTGTAGTGTTAAGTTGGAACTTTGTAACTTCTAAACATTAAGCCTGTGACATGCTAACCTAAAGAATTGTAATGCTGGTGGTTTTGCCTGACAGCTTGTGGATGTGAATGTCACAACACCAGTGATACATGAGGTACATCACTAGCTGTGGGAGACTGGGCTTGCTGAGTTGGGTGGAAAAAGCCTTATTCAATTAGGCTCATAATTTAATTTTTTAGTCTAACCAAGAGGGTGAGTTGTTGCATTGCAGCTGATCTCAAACTGCCCCCTAAACTCAACCAGCCCAGAAGAAAACAAGTCCCTGGATAAGGCAGGGATAGGTTGGAGTCAAACCCAAGCAAAGACTTCAGCCAACCCTGTTCAGGTTTAGATGCAGATACAGCACTGGCCAGAGAGCAGGGCAGAGAGAGAACCCATCCCATCAGCTGTCTTAAGCCAGGAGATTCAAACCCCCTATATAAAGAGGGTCCGAACAATAAATGAGGCAGTTTGCCACAAGGACCTTTGAGAGATCGAGTTGTTTCTGTGCCTCCAATGAATGATTCCCATCACAACACGTATGAGTGTAATTTTGTGTTTCAGTTGTGGAGTGGGATGTGATCCTTGGATATGGTGTGAGTGTAAAATCTGTCATGATAGGTGGCACTGCACAACAATACTAAAGAGTGCCTGAGGCAGGAGTGGGAAAGAGTGGAATAGAGAGCCAGGAATTGGGCATTAATTTTTTTAAAATTACTGTAGGAAATAGTGTGTGGGAAAGTAGCATTTGCTTCCAAGAGCCTGAATAGTACCTGAGAAGGACTGGGATAATACACGTGAAAGGCATAGAGTCAGATTTGCTTGGAAATTAAGAAAGAAGGAAAAAACAAAGGCATGGGGACAGTGCCAGGATAAACTGAGAAAATGGGACACAAAGCAGACAAGGAGAAAACCCCCAGGGGAAAGGGGAACAGGGAAACATCCATGGATACACCTCTAAACAGCCTCCTAGAGATAAAAATGGCACGGTGGCTACGTAACCCTGACACAAAGAATGAAAATAGAATCAAAATGAAACATTATTATATGAGAAAATAGACTAAACAGGAGATAAGATCTGATCATTTATCATTGATCTGATCTGGCCAAAATAGAGTTCCTTTGAGGGGTGGATGTGCCAAATTTTGAATATTCATGTGAATATTCAAAGAACCAGTCAGTCAGGAAAAAACTGATTCTGCTGCCAGTTGGAAGGGCAAGGTTTTCCTGGGGGAGGCAAACACATTTAAATTAAAAGACATTAAAACCTGGGACCCCTTAGAGTATCTGTCCCCTCCATGTCTGCCAGCACTTGATGCACCCCCTGATGGACCCAACCAGGATACCTGGGGCAGAGCAGTCCAGCGAGAGGAATGGAAAAAATGAGAACCAAGCAGTGGCACTAAACCCCCTCTGGGAAGTGCCACTGGCTGGGGCACACAGGGAATCAGGTTTGTCACTGCCCCACTTAATTCCTCCGAAGTGAGAGCATTTAAAAAGGAATTAAAAGGTCTACGTGAAGATCCAATTTGATTAGCAGAACAAGTAGACCAATTTTGGGACCCAATGTTTATAACTGGGACAGAGTGCAATCTAGAATTAACCTTTTGTTAACACCTGAGGAAAGACAAATGATCCAACTAGTGGGGATGTGGATTTGGGAAAGGCACCCTGCACAACACAGACCCCATGGGGAGCAGAAAATGCCCCTGCAATGCTCTAATTAGGACCACCATAACCCTGGAGGAAGGTAAAACATGGAAGATTATAGAGCATTAATTATCAGGGGAATTAGGGAGGCTGCTCCACCAACTCAGAACGACCATAGGGCATTTGCTGAACAACAAAAGAAGGATGAGACTCCAACTGAATGGCTGGAGAGGTTAAAAGAAATGCGAGACAATACTCAGGTACAGACTGATACAATAGCTGGACAAGCTTTATTGAAAATAACATTTGTCATGAATGCTTGGCTGGATATAAGGAAAAGCTGCAAGACTGGGGGAATGGCAGGATAAGGGATTGAATGACCTGTTAAAGGAAGCTGTTGAAGTGAGGGGAGAACGACCATCCTGTGATGCATCGAACTCAATTTATTGATCGATCAGTCAGCTTAAATAATAGTGTTAACGAACTTCATGCATATTCCGAAATACAGGTTTATGATAGGCTAACAGAGAAAACTCTAACCACACCTTTTGTTTTACTACACCGTTGATTGTTTACACAAAACAAAACCAGTGTTCTCACTGTGATATGAACGGTTCCCAAAACTTCCACATCTGTTCTCAGGGTGCCATCTTTTCCCAGAGAGAGTGTTACACTTGTTATGGGAAGACTGCCTGAGAATTTTATTGTTTATACAATGGTGCCTGAAAGAGTCTAATTGTTTATAGAAGTCAGGCTGGGAACTGCTTCACAACTACCTTTTACTTTTCTCTCAATTGCATGGCTTCATGGCCTTTTTCTTTAAGCCATGCCTGAACTAAACTCCCGACATTTCCCCCGCTTTTTTCTTTTTGAGAAAGGAAGTTAGTTTGCTAGGTTTTCTCTATCATCTTACTAACTATCTTTTGGATACAGCTACAAAAATAAGGTAATATAAGTAAAAGCAATAAGAGTACTCTTAATATCTTTATAGCATATGTTATAAGGTTTCTTAGCTAGGGTCTCAATCTGAAACTTTTAAGCTACTCATCAATACTTAATCTTTCTTCTTCTTTAAGTTTGTTAAATCTTAGCCGTAGCTCTTTTAACTTAGCATGAATAGATACAGAATGATCAGATAAGTTCATGCAACACATCACTTCAACCTCTTCACACCCATGGCCTTGTGCTAATAATAAGAAATCTATAGCAGCTCTATTTTGTAGAACAGCGTGATTAACACTTTGTACATCTGAAGTTAACATATATAATATCTGTGAAGTTTTGTTCAGTTCACCTTTAGCCCAACACCCTATTTGTTTTGTTAGAGTCAATGCTTTGCTCGCAGCACCTCATGGTAGGAGAGCTGAAACCATCACTTGTTTAAATTTACTCTAGAACCATAGATCTCCTATTTGACTACAGTCTAAATTATGTAAGCTACGCTTTTGCCTGCTTTTCTTATGGCTTAATTGCATTAGCACAGATATATTAAGGTGAAATAGTGATAACTTGCCTAAATAACAAAGTCCACCCTGAGGCTGAGCAAGTATACTATTCTAAGCTCAATCTCCACAAATTAGAAATATTCCCGTAGGTAATTTCTTAGGTGTCATGATGTTAGAGCCTTTACAATGGTTGTAGAGTTGTTTAGACACTATGTTTGGCTTTAGAGCTGAATCCAGAGTAGCCCATGTTTGTTTATGTTGATTCATCTTTTGAGGATTAGAGTAATCAAAGCTGAACTACTCACTATTGGAAGTGCTGGTCATGCTAGCATTTGCACTTCTGAAAAGCTCCAACTCCTCAGGTGGAGAATGCAAAGGAATATTAAGTGATTGAATTAACAGGCATTGATGATAGCCGTCACTTTGACTGGCAGTATACCCTTTAGGCAATTTGATATTTACCATACTGCGCATACATAAGGCACGGTTATTAATAAAACTGCAGAATTCTTGAGGAGACCATACTGGAAGTCTTACTAAACATGTTTGAAAGGGGTTAGTAACTCTTCTAATGCTGAGACAAAGTGATGACTGATTAATCTGCCTAGCAAATGTTATCCATACATTATCTCTAGGTTGACTAAAATGTGTTACCTTTAATTCTTCAGCTACCACTACACCAAGTAATATAATAAAAGGAAACCTCATTTTTCTGGTTTTACTTTGACTTTCTTCTTATCAGTTTTTAACCTTACTGTTCCCGAGACCCGAAGACCACACCTTTGTAACCTTCTAATGCAGTTGTCTAATGCCTGATTGGGATCTCCTTTTATAGGCCCTACAACGGAATGTTGTGTTAAAGGCACCAGTTTTCTACACCTTACAGAGGTTATATATGATGCACTTTGAGCTTTAATCCTTTTCAAAATACACTCTACCTCCCACCGATAATAAGCCAAGATTTTCTGCTCATGCGATTCATAAAGATCTAAAGCTGAGGCAGTGTTTAGTCCTGTTTCATTCCGTAGTGCCCACTCCCAATTATGTTCCCAGTTATGTCTATAATTACAGGTATTACACCATAAACGAAAAAGTGACAACTGATCCACCCAAAAGGTCCTGTCACAACCCCCACAACACAGTGCAACCCAAGCAGCACAATTTGGGCTGTGACATTCAAGACAGTTCTCTTTTGCCGGTCCTTTTATATAGAAAGATGATAATGATTCAATAATGTCAATCAGTTCTCTGGTCCTCCGGCAACGGCGTTTTATCCCAAAGGGTTAAATGCACCCCCAGCTGAGCCACTATGTCCGGCCTTATCAGGCATTGCAAGGTAGATGGTAATTGGACTAAGAAAAGACAGCTGTTAGCTGTTTTCATTCATGTGAACCTGGAGAGGAGGTGAACGGCAAGTCTGAAAACAATCCTTTTTGTCCTTGAGATTTTCACATCCACCTTTTCCTTGGGTTTCTCAGAAAAGTTCAAAATCAGTTTTACAGTCTGTAATCCTTTAGTCATTTGGCTGAAATGGCATCAGATGGGCGATTCTCAGTCCTTTGTTGACTTGGAGTGGTGAGAAAATAGTATACACTTAAAGCACTTAAAATATTTAACTTAGCAGACTTATTTGTAAATTAACATAACTTAACTGGCTTCAAAATTCTATGGGCTAGCTGTGTTACACTCTTTGCAACATAAGAATAGGCAATTCTAATAATTAAATAGTATTTTCAGCTAGCAAGGTTTCCCTGATGTTCACAACAACACTTTGCACACAAGCCATAAAATAAACGTCTATCGTAAAAGCATAAATCTATCTAACATCACTTAAACTTAATAGCACTTATACTTAAAATACTTAAACTTAAAATATTTAAACTTAATAGATCTTAACATTACTTAAACTTATCTTTACTTAAACTTAATAGATTTTTAAATCAACAGAACTTACATGTAAAATCTCTTAATTCTAATAAAACTTAACTATAACAAAACTTAACTGACTTTAAATAACAGACTTATTTGTAAATAATGTAAGATCAAACTTAACAGAATCTAACGTAACTTAATATACAATTTAAACTTAACAGACCTCGAACTTAACAGAAAATAAACTTAACAAACTTAACCTTAATAGAACGGCACTTAATAAATAATTTAACTTAAACTACTTAATAACAGATAACTTACTATAAACATAAAATATAGCATTCACTATCACTCACCCACAGGCCTGACTCCAAAACACTAAATCAAAACAACCTTTCTCACGTTTCTGCTGCAGCATTTATACCAAAAAGCACACTCATACAATCTCACTCATACAATCAATCCAACACATCCCAACATTTTTAAACTTTTCAAAATATAATTTTAGAGTTTGATGTTCCACTGACTGAACCATCCGGGCTTCTGATGTTAAAGTTTATGTTAATGCAGGTGATTTCAAGACAGGATAACTAATGCCGAGCCAAATCGGCCGAAATTTGACCCATGCATACAGTACGCTGATTCCTGTTTCATAGTCTCTGCCAGGAAGAACAAAAGTGCCTTTAACTTTCTTTGTTTACCATCACTTGTTTCTTAATTTCAACAGGGATCTTTTCTTTTTGTTGACAAAAGTTACATCCATTAGGCTGTTAGGTCCTAGACCGAGGCATCCATTAGGCTGTTAGGTCTTAAACTGAAGTTTTTGCCGGCTGTGGGGGGAGGGAGAAACGCTCCTGCTGCAAAAAGCGCTCCAGTCCCGCGGCGCGTGTGTCGGAGCGGGCGAAAACCCCCCCGCTGCGCTGGGCTCTTTGCTTACTCGCCGGCAGGCTGACTCCGCTGCAGGCACCGCTGCACCCGCGGCTCCCCCCGCGGCGGCTTCACTCTCTCCCGGGGCGGCGCGGCTCAGCTCCCGCGGCGGCGGCTCCGCTCTCCCCGCCGCTGCCTCCGCTCCCGCGTCGCTCGCCGCGGCTGCTCGTCATGGCGGAGCGCCCGTGCCGAGTTCGGAGTAGCACAGCCCCGCAAGCTCCACGGGCTGCGGCCGCTGTCTTGCACTCAGAGAGATAGTAAAACAGTGCACCATATATCACTCGCCATGGCTTGCCTAGCTTCTTGGCAGTTTTACCACTCTCTAAAGCAGCCTCTGACAATAAATCACCGAATTCACGCAATTCCGTTAACTCGTAAACTGTGTGGGGATTCACGAAGACTCCCCATTCCAGACCATAAGCCAAAAGACCTTGCAATTCCTTCCGTAAGTCTATTCCCTTAATTTGCCTTTTTTGCAAAAACATAATAAAAAGTTCATATGTGGCTTGCCTTTCCATACCTCTTTTAAGTGCGCACTTTTACCTAGCAGCGATTTCCAGGCATCGGCCACACGTATCAGCTGGACCCATCTATATGGTCGCCAGGGCACGGCGCGTATCGGCGGCTTTTTTTTCTCCGCTTTGGTTTCGCACTTATTTGCCGCTCCCGCTGCTTCGGAGCCTGAACCAGTCCTCACTTCTCGAGGTGTTCGCAATCCCCGTGGTGGTCGTGATGGTCGTGTCCGCTATCACGTCGGGGTCACCATTTGTTGAAGTGAGGGGAGAACGACCATCCTGTGATGCATCGAACTCAATTTATTGATCGATCAGTCAGCTTAAATAATAGTGTTAACGAACTTCATGCATATTCCGAAATACAGGTTTATGATAGGCTAACAGAGAAAACTCTAACCACACCTTTTGTTTTACTACACCGTTGATTGTTTACACAAAACAAAACCAGTGTTCTCACTGTGATATGAACGGTTCCCAAAACTTCCACATCTGTTCTCAGGGTGCCATCTTTTCCCAGAGAGAGTGTTACACTTGTTATGGGAAGACTGCCTGAGAATTTTATTGTTTATACAATGATGCCTGAAAGAGTCTAATTGTTTATAGAAGTCAGGCTGGGAACTGCTTCACAACTACCTTTTACTTTTCTCTCAATTGCATGGCTTCATGGCCTTTTTCTTTAAGCCATGCCTGAACTAAACTCCTGACAGGAAGCCCAAAATGTCAATGTACAGAGGGAGGGATGATGAGAAAGCCGAGGGGAAAGCAAAGATAATGGAGCCACTATTGCTGAGGGGAACCCGTGTGCAAGGAGCCACCCCCAGAGGGAAGTGAGACTCTGTCAGGGCAAGGCAAATGGGACCAGGGAGAGGAAAATGGGACAGAGCTCCCGGGGGCAGAGGCCCTAAAAGGGAAAAGGGCAACTGAACAGCTGAGGCCCAATCTGTCACCAGCACAGGGAAATTGGGCATTGGAGGTGAAACTGCCCAGGGAGGGAAAGGGACCTGAAGGTTTTTGAGGAGTCTTGATAAACAGTCTGCTGTACCCATGGTGGAAAGCTGCTTCATTCATCCCCCCAACCCTCCGCTGAGTGGCCCTGAGTGGCCCCAGAGTGTCCCAAGAGTGACCACAGTGACATGACCCCAGGAATTCCCATCAGGATTTGGGGCAAATGTAATGAAAATTCCCAGAAAATTCCCCAATCTTGTCTCAAATCTCACATAGGGAGGAGGGAGTGGACAGGTGACACCAGTGATGTCCCCAATGATTTCACCGCCCTTGATGGCATCACAGTGGTGACATCACTGTTCCTGCAGAAGCCTCGGGATGTCCTCGATGCTTTTTGGCACTGCATGGCCACCGCATGGCAACTGAGGCCACCAGGGCCACCAGGGGGACTTGAGAGAAGCCTGCGGATGTCCCTAAGTGTTCCCAGCAGATGACGCTTGGCCAGGAGGCTGCTCGCCTTCCACAGCTGCTCAGCCTCGGCCACTTTGGCCATCAAGGCCTCGGGGACATCAGGGGATGCCTCATTTGTCTCCTTCAGGGCAGCCTTGATGACCCTGAGCCGGCGCTGCAGCTCCCGGGGGAACGCGGTGGCTTTGTCACAAGCAGCCACCAAGCGCCCCAGCAGTCCCAGGGCCACCTCTGCTCACTGTCCCCTCCTGGTGGCCGCCTCCCCCTCGCTTCTGGCCACCACAGCCTTCTCCATGGCCTTGGTGGTCGCCTCCGTCTCCTTGGCAGTGGCTGCCGCCTGGGCCTCATGCGCAGCCTCCGCCGAGGCCATCTTCTCCTTAGCCAGGGGCAGCAGCGGCTGCCAGGCTTTGGCCACCAGGTTGTCCTGAGCTCTGCCCCAGCAGGTGGCCTTGTCCTGCAGGTCTCCAGCCAGGGCGGTGGCGGTGCCCGCAGTGGTGGCCTCGGCAGTGGCCGCATCCCTGCAGGCGTCACAGAGCTCGGTGGCCTCTCGAGCCAGCCGGGCACAGCTGTCCTTAAGTGTAGCCACCGCGTCCCGCCAGGCACTGGCTGCGGCTGTCACAAGGGCCCAGGTGGCCCCCGAGGTGGCCCCAAAGCCAGCCAGGGCCTCGGCCAGGGAGGCATCACCAGAGCGCTTCAGGGTGTCCTGGAGGTGACCGATGAAGGTCTCCAGGGCCTTGTGCAGGGACCTTGGGGTCCTGCTGCAGCACATCCCCGTTCGGCCCGGCCACGGTGGCTGCCAGCTCACCAAGCGTGGCCACCACGTCCACCAGCGCCTCCAACAGCTGTGGAGGGGACAGGGGAGGTGTTAGGGACTTTAGGGCACTTGTGGCCTCCTGTGGTGCCCCCTGTACCTTCCCTGGGTTCCCTTTGTCCCCTCCCTGGAGGGCTCTGCTCTCCCTTCTCTCCTTTTGTCAGCCCCTCGTTGCCTCTGCCACCTCCTGCCACCCTCCACTGTTCCCCCCTGCCACCCTCGGTCCCCTCCACCCCTCTGTCACCTATCCTTGTCCTGCGACACCCCTGTTCCCTTTGCAATCCCCTGTCCCCTCTCCCTCCCACCCCCCACACCACACCTGGATTGCCGTGCGGGGGGGCTCCATGGCCTCAGGGGACAGGATCGGGACACACCCAGGGGACACTTGGGTGACACACAGGAACAGTAAACAGCGACAGTAAACAGGAAGAGGTGACGTCACACCCCTGGCCCCGCCCCCCCACCTGTGGGGTGCCTGATGTCCCCTTGACGCACCTCCATGTCCCCTCAGGGTCCCCACATGGCCTTAGTGTCCCCTGAATGTCTCCAAGAGGCCTTGATGTCCCCCCATGTCCCCAACAGGGCCCAAATGTCACCCGATGTCCTGCTGGGGACACTAGGGGACATTGTGGTGACCCAAAACAGGACAGGGGACGTCAGAGTGGCCTGGGGGTCCCCAAGGGAAGGACACAGGGGTGTGTCCAAGGGCCCCAACGTCCCTCAGGGCGTCCCCATGCCCCAGCGGTGACAGTGCCACTCCCATGTCCCCAGTCTGTCCTTACCCCTGCCCAACCAGTGCTCTATACGCCACCGCCAGCCTCCTTGTCACCTCCTTGTGACCCCCCCGCCATCTCGCCGAGCCCTCTATGATCTCCCTGAGTGACTCGGCCACTCTGTGGAAGCCCTGTCCCCGTGTCCCACACAGCATCACCTCCCTGTCCCGGGTGACAGCAGCCACCAATGTCTCCAGCGCCTCCATCACCTCCTCCAGCTGCCCCAGCACATCTGCGGTGACCTCGTTGGTGGCCGCGGCAGCCTCAGCGCTGGCCCTGGCGGCTGCCACCCGCCGGGCTCGGTCATGCAGGCACTGGGCCATGTCCCGCTGGTGGCCTGCAGCAGTGGCCAGGTGACGCCGTGATGTCCCCAAGCCCTGCCAGGCCACCTTGCAGGACACGGCCACCATGGTCAGGGCAAGCAGCAGTTGATCGTCCTCGGTCACGCCCAGGGCAGTGCGGGCTGAGTCCAGGGACACTGCAGGGACATGGGGACACCGGACGTGTGGCACCAGGGACGCCCAGTGCCACCTGTCTAGTGGTACCAGGACTACCTCGGTGTCACCACCCCAGTGTCACCAGCTCCATCCCAGTGCCACCAGTTCTATCCCTCTATCACCATCTGAGTGCCACCAGCCCAGCATCACCAACACAGTTGCAGGACCAGTGTCCTCAGTCCTGTCCCAGTGCCACCATCTCAGTGTCCCCAGTTCCATCCCAGTGCTTCAAGTGTCAGGCCAGTGCCACCACCCCATTGTGCCCATACCATTGTCACTATCCCAGTGTCACCAGATCCATCCAAATGTCACCATCCCAGTGTCCCCAGTTCCCTCCCAGTGTCCCCAGTCCTGTCCCAGTGTCCTCCACCCTGTCCCAGTGTCCCTGTCCCAGTGCTCCCAGTTGTGTCCCAGTGTCACCAGTTCCATCATTGTGCCACCAGCCCAGTGTCTCCAGTCCTGTCCCAGTGTCACAAGTCACCTCCCACTGTCCCCAGTTCCAGCCCAGTGTCCCAGTCCTGGTGTCAGCAGCCCAGTGCCAACAGGGCTGTCCCGGTGCGGCCAACCCAGTGTCACCAGTCCTCTCCCAGTGCTACCAGCCCAGCACCACCATCCCAGTGCTCCCAGTGCCAGTCCAGTGCTCTCAGTTCCAGTGCAGTGCCACCACCCCATTGTCCCCATACCAATGTCACCATCCCAGTGTCCCCAGTTGTGTCCCCAGTCATGTCCCCAGTCCCCTCCCAGTATTCCCAGTCCCTTCCTGATTTCCCCATCCCAGTGTCCCTTCCTAGTGTTCCCAGTTCCATCCCAATGCCACCAACCCAATGTCCCCAGTTCCATCCCAGTGTCCCCAGTTGTGTCCCTGTGTCCCCAGTCCCCTCCCAGTGTCCCCAGTTCCATTCCAGTACCACCAACCAAGGGAGTCATCCCAGTGTCACCAGTGCCATCCCAGTGTCACCAGTGCCACACATGGCACCAGCCCAGTGTCACCAGTTCAATCCTAGTGTCCCCAGTTTCTCCCCAGTGTCCCCCATTCTGCCCCAGTGTACCCATCCCAGTGTCACCAATGCCATCCCAGCTTCCCCAGTCCTGACCCAGTGTTCCCTATCCCATCTCATGTCCCTGTCCCAGTATTCCCAGCCGTGTCCCAGTGTCACCAGTTCCATCCCAGTGTCACCAGTTCTATCCCACTGTAACCACCTAACTGTCCCAAGGGTTTCCTCAGCCCCGTGCCAACATTCCAGTGTCACCAACCCAGTGTCCCCTGTTCCATTCCAGTGCCACCACACCCATGTCATCATTCCAGTGTCACCAACTCAGTGTCCCCAGTTCCATCCCAGTGCTCCCACCGACAGCCCAGTGCCACCGCCCCATTGTCCCCATACCAATGTCACCATCCCAGTGCCACCGCCCCATTGTCCCCATACTGATGTCACCATCCCAGTGTCACCAGTCCTGTCCCAGTTTCCCCAGTCCTGTCCCAGTGTCCCCATCCCAGTGTAACCAGTTCCATCCCAGTGTCCCCATCCTGGGGCAGGGGAAGGTCTCTATTGGTCGGTAGGGCTCCAAACTGGTCTGAACTGGTCTGTACTGGTTCCCTGCATCCCCTGCTGCCCCATGATGCTCTACACTGGTCCATACTGGTCTATATTGGTCTGAACTGGCCTATACTGGTCAGGGCAGGGGAAGGTCTCTCTTGGTCTGTAGATATTCATACTGTTCATTCTGGTCTGAACTGGTTTATACTGGTTCATACTGGTCTGAATCGGTCCCCAAAGTTCTGTACTGGTCCATACTGGTCTATACTGGTAAGCACAGGAGAAAGTCCCTCCTGGTCTGTAGAAACTCACACTGGTCTGACCTGATCTGAACTGGTCTGAACTGCCTCCCACTGTTCTATAAAGATGTATACTGGTCTGAACTGGTTTATACTGGCCTAAACTGGTTCATAATGGTCTCTACTGGTCTATGCTCGTCCACGCTACCTCCCACTGCTCTAAACTGCTCCACACTGCTCTATACTGATCAGTGCTGGCCCATAATGGTTTATACTGGTCCATACTGGTCCATACTGGTTTTTCACTCACACACGGTCCCACACAGCACCATCAGCCCCAGGGTCAGCCCGTGCCCAGCCCGCAGCCAGCGCTGGCACCGCCGTGCCCGTCGCTCCTCGCGTTCCAGCGCCGCTGCCTCCTCCTCAGCCTTGGCCCCGATCTGCCGCAGCCGTGGCTCGTCCTCATCCCCCAGGGTCCCCAGGGCCACAGCCGGGGCCACCGCGGCCTCCTGGGCCCCCTGCAGCCCCTCCCGGGCCACCCGGGCCTGTCTCAGTGCAGCCTCGGCCTCAGCCAGTGCCGTGGGGATGCTGTCCGGTGTCTCCAAGGCCTCGGCCAGGGCCACCAGGGCCTCCAGGGCCCGGTGCCGTGCGGCCACCGCTGGGGCCACCTTGGGAGGGACACCTGGGGACAGGAAAGGGGGGTTAGGGGAGAGGGGGAGGGGTTTGGGGGGTTCGGGGAGGAGAGTTTGGGGGGTCGCCAGTGGGGTTTGGGGGTTCTGGGGGAGGTTTTGGATGGTCCAGAGGGGTATTCAGGGGGTGGCCCAGGGGGGTTGGGGTGTCTCAGGTGACATTTTTGGGGCATGGGGGACCACAGATGAATTTTGGGGGATCCTGAGGGGGCTTTTGGGGGTCCTGGAAGGGTTTTGGGGGGGCTCCACGTGGGGTTTTGGGGGTCCCAGGTGAGGTTTTGAGGGTCCCAAGTGAATATGGGGCACAGCACAGGGTAGTCAGGGTGGACAGAGGGAGTCTCAGGTGAGGTTTGCAAGAGACTGAGGGGTCCCAGGTGAGGTTTTGGGGGTCCCAGGTGAGGTCTTGGGGCTCTCAGTCAAGGTTTTGGGGCTCCCAGCTGATGTTTCCCAGGGATTTGTGGCTTCCCAGTTGAGAATTCTCAAAGATTTGGGGTTTCCCAGATGCCCAGGTGAGGATTTGGGGGAGTCCCAGGAGGCCAGGTGAGGATCTCAAGGGACTCCCAGATGAGATCTGGGTGTCCCAGATGAGAATTCACAAGAATTTTGGGTTTCCCAGGTGTCCCAGGTGAGATTCCAGGGAGGTTTTGGGGTTCCCAGGTACCCAGGTGAGATTCTGGGGGGTTCCACCTGAATCCCCCCAGGAATTTGGGGAGTCCCACCCCCTTTTTCCCCCTCCCTGGCCCCTCTGAACTCCCAAGACTCCAGAACTTTCCAGTTCTCTTTGCCCTCCCAGCTGCAGCCCTGGCCCTGGGGATTCCCAAACTTCACCAAATCCCTCCCCCAGATCCTCCCAGATCCCCTCGGGTGCCCACTGGGGGTGACCCCGGGGTTTTGGGGTTCCCACCTTGAGCTCCATCCTGGTCCCCATCCAGAGGCTGCGGCCGGAGCTCTGAGGGCAGAGGGCGTCGAGGCTCGGAGGAGGGAGGGCCCCATGCCCTGATCCTCCCCCGAGGGGCAGAACTGGGCCTGCCAGGACCTCAGGGAACCTTTCGGGGCTGGCTTTAAGCCCTCGGGGCCTGGATCCATCCATCAGGCCTCCATTTCCCTGCCAGGACCCCAGCGACCCCTCAGGGCCCTGATTTCCCTGGACAGGACCCTGATTTACCCCCATTCATCCTTTCAGGACCCCACTTACCCCTCAGGGCATTCATTTATCCCTCACTAACCATTTCCTCCTCACGACCCCATTTATCCTTCCAGGACCCCATTTACCCCCTCAGGGCCATTTACCCCACACAGGGCTCTGATTTCCCCTGCCAGAACCCGGATTTGGAATTGGTTTTGGGGATTGTTTATGAAGATCCAGCAGGATTTGGGGTCTGGGATTTGGGATTGTTTGAGGACCCAGGATTGGAGATCTTTTAGGATCGGATTCGGGGTATCTGGCAGCATTTGGGATCTGGGATTTTCTGGGATCCAGGGTTTGGGATTTGAGAGCATTTAGAATTGGTTTTGAGTGTCCAGTAGGATTTGAGATCTTTGAGTGCTTTGAGGTTGTTTGGGATCCAGGATTTGAGATCATTTGGGACTATTCCTATCAATGAAGGGCCCTGGGGGGTTCTGAGGGGGGACATGGTGAGTGTGGGGGGAGTCCCATGGACTGGGGCGTCCTCGTCAGTGGGGGTGTCTGGTGAGTGTGAGGGGATCCCACGGATGGGGAAGGGGCAGTGAGTGCGGGATCCTGGTGCACTGGGGGGGGGTTCATGGACCAGGGGAGCCCAAGCACTTTTAGGGGTTGGTGAAGGGCGGGTCCTGGTGCGAGGGGGGGGCTCAGTAAATTGGTGGGGGTCCCTGGTGATAACGGGGGGTCCTGGCTGATAACGGGGGGGTCACAGGGTCGAGCCCCAAGGGACCCCCCCGGTGTTGGGGACCGCCCTGTGCTCCCCCAGCGCTCAGAGCCCCCCAGTCTCACTCTTGGGCCTGCCCTGGTCCCGGTGCTGTTCCCAGGGGATTCCGCAGCTCTGGGGGGTCAAAGGGGAGGGGGCAGAACCCCTAGGATGGGTGGGGAGGCACAGAGGGGGTTCCAGGCCCGGTGCTTGTGGGGGTTGGTACAGGAGAGGGGGGCTCAGCCCCAGTCCTGGAGCTCGATGATGGGGGCAGTGCTGTCAATGCACGGGGGGTGTCCCAGTGCCTGGGGGCACCTGAGTGTCCACAAGGCTCCCAAGTGACGTCATTACCGCAATGACATCACAGCAGTGACATCACTGTCCCTGCAGCACCGTCAGGATGTCCTCGATGGTTTTTTGGCGCAGCTCAGCTGTGTGGGCTACCGGGGCCACCATGGCCACCATAGTGACTGAAGAGGAGTTTGTGGATGTCCCCAAGTGTCCTCAGCAGGTGACGCATGGCCAGGTGGGCGCTGGCCTCCAACAGCCACTTGGCTTCGGCCACCAAGGCCTCGGGGACATCGGGGGACGCCTCATTTGTCCCCTCCAGGGTGGCCTCAATGTCCCTGAGCTGGCACCGCAGCTCCCGGGGGAACGCGGTGGCTTCGTCACACGCGGCCACCAAGCGCTCCAGTGGCCCCAGGGCCACCTCTGCCTGCTGACCCCTCCTGGTGGCCACTCTCAACCAGCTGGTGGCCACCATGGCCTCTCTCATGGCCTTGGTGGCCGCCTCCTCCTCACTGGTGACCGCCGCCAGCCAAGCCTCAAGCGTGGCCACTGCCGAGGCCCCCTCCTCCTTGTCCAGGGCCACCGACAGCCGCTGGGCCGTGGCCACCAGGTTGTGCAGAGACGTCCCCCAGTGGGCGGCCTTGTCCTGCAGGTTCCAGGCAGAGTCACAACGGTGGCTGCAGCAATGGCAGCAGTGGTGGCTGTGTCCCTGCAGGTGTCACGGAGCTCGGTGGCCTCCCTGGCCAGCCAGTCCCAGCTGTTCTCGAGACCTCCAACGAGTCCCACCAGGCCACCAGGCACTGCCCGCGGCTCTCACATCGGCCCAGGTGGTCCCAGGGTGGTGCCAGGGCCTGACCCAGGGAGGAGACACTGGAGTGGCCCAGGAAGGTGACAGCGTGATAGTTGAGGGTCTTATGGAGGTACCAGGTGAATCTCCTCAGGTTTGCACTCAGGGACTTTGGGGACACGCGCTGCCACATGCCCCTCTGTGGCCTGGTCACAGTGGCTGCCACCTTGCCCACGGCCACCACACCCTCCAGGCACTGGGAAGGGAACTGGAGTGGTGTCAGGGACCTGGTGGCACTTGTGGCCTCCTGAGGTGGCCCCTTTGTCCCCTCCCTGGAGGCATCTGCTGTCCCCTCTGTCTCTTCGTCAGCCCCTAATGCCATCTGCCACCCCCCGCTTTCTGCCCCGCTGCCGCCCTCAGTCCCCTCCACCCCTCTGTCACTTTCCCCCTTCCTGCCACACCCTCCTGTCCCCTTTGAGACCCCCTGTCCCCTCCCACCACCCTCTGTGTCTCCTCCATTCCTCCGTGTCCCCTCTGTCACCCTCATGTCCCCCCTGTCCCCTCTGTCCCCTGTGTCACCAGTTCTGTCCCAGTGTCACCAGTTCCACCCCAGTGCAACCAGCCCAGTGTCCCCAGTCCCTTCCTAATGTCCCCATCCCAGTGTCCCCTCCCAGTGTCTCCAGTTCCAGCCCAGTACCCCTGTCCCTGTGCCACCTGTCCCCTCACACTGTCCATAGATCCACCCCAGTGGCACCTGCCCAGTGCCACCAGGGTAGCCCTGGTGTCACCACCTGTGTCCCCAGTTCCATCCCACTTTCACCACCCCAGTGTCCCCAGGGCTGTCCCAGTGCCACCAGCCCTGTGTCATCATTCCAGTGGTACCAACCCGGTGCCACCAGTTCCATTCCACTGTCACCAACCCAGTGCCACCAGTTCTGTCCCACTGTCACCAGTGTTTTGGGGGTCTTGGGGGATCCCAGGCAGAGTTTGGGGGCTTCTGCGGGGGGTGTTGGGGTGTCCTGGAAGCATTTTGGGAGGTCTCAAGTGAGGTTTGGAGTTCCCAGGTGAGGTTTGGAGTTCCCAGGTGAGGTTTTGGGGGTCCCAGGTGAGGTTTCCAGGGAATTGGGTAATCCCAGTCGAAAATTCCCAAAGATTTGGCGTTTCCCAGGTGAGAACACGGGCCGGGGGTTCAGGGGGGCCAAGGGGCTCGGGCCTGCGAGCATTTTGGGGGCTTCAATCAATGGGGAGGGCCTGGGGGGTGCCGAGGGGGAGGCGTGGTGAGTGTGTGGGGGGCTCTCATGGATGTGATGCCTCAGGTTTTGGCTTTTCTATTTTTCAGATTCTGTGCTGCTTTACTCTCTGGGTCTGGGCTTCATATTAAGGGATGCTGAGCTCTGTTCACAGAGCAGTGAGACAAAACAATTCCTTTCTAGCTGTGAACCCAAGGACACATAATCCAAACTTCAGGCCCAAGAGCATAAACAATGGGCACTGAAGAGAGAAAAACAAGAAGGATGGGACTTCATCATCTAAAGACATAATTGGACAATTAACTCCAATATGCAAATGGAGCAGAACTTATAAAAGTGACAGACCTCGTGACCGGCCGTCCATTTTGTGGCCATTTTGGTTCATCTTGGGCGTAGCCCTGGCTGGGCTCTTGTTCTGCCCAAGGTGTATCCACGGAGGCCTTTTAACAAATGCCTGCTTTATTGTGTAACCGTGTCTGGCCTCGGTTCTAGCTCAGCCTTGTGAAGGCCTCAGTTTGTGGCGAGCACGAAGGGAGCCGAGGCACCTGGGCAGGGCTGGAGCAGAGGCAGAGGAAGGTGCAGCTGCTGCCCCCAGCCCGCGGCACTGGCGGGGCCCAGGTGCGGGGCAGAGGGTGCGGGAGGCCGAGAAGCTCGGGAGGAGCGAGAGAGGCGTGAGCGGCTGCAGGGGCGCTGTGTTTATCGGGTGAGCGCGGTGGGAAGGGGCGTTTTGTGCTCGGGAGCGCAGCGGGTGCGGGGCTCGCTGTGCCCCGGGCCGGGGAGGGCGGGCGCTGTGAGCAGCGGGGTTGGATTGCGGGGCTGGGCTTGGCCTGGGGCCGGCAGTGCTGGCGCAGGGATCGTTCCCGCAGCGCCGCTCCGGAGCGCCGCGCTCGGAATCTCGCTCTTTCTCTCTCTCGTTGGTTTTTTAAATTTCTACTCAGAACTGTTAAAATTCCGTGTGTATATTCTGCTGCGAGTGCTGTAGTGATAATATCCCTAGAGACAGTGCCCTGAGATTAGCACTGACAAACTGGGGAGCCCTTACCGGGGGGAGCCTTGTTTTTCAAATGCAAATTTATTGGACTCTCAGAAAAGATCTGGCCGCGGTATGAACTAGAGGACAGTCAGACTCCCGAGTTTGGTAGTTGGGATAAGAGATGATTAACATCAAGTTTGATTTGCCGTAGACGCGAGGATAAATCCTCAGGGTGCTCAGGTGTGCTGGAATATGCGAGGCTCTTTATGGTGCCAGCATGTCAGGGGAGCCCAGCAGCAAAGCAAAAGGAAGAGCATTCCTTAGTCTGAAAGGGAAAAAGGGACAAGAGGAAAAAAGAGCCAAAAAAGTAAAACAAGGGAGGAAGAAGGCTCAGATCGAGTCGCTCCCGCCCTGAGGGTGGGGTCGGTCGGGTCCGGGCCAAGGCGCGCCCCCCCCCCCCCCCCCCCGCCACCGCCCCCCTCCCGCCGCCACCGCCGACACGATCGGGGAGCGGGGGAGGCGCAGCTCAGACCGGGCCCAGCCGGGGAAGGACGAGAAAGGCGAGCCCGGGCAGGCAGGGACGGCGCCCGCCCCAGGCCAGGAGGAGGAGCCGGGGCAGAGCCTTGTGCCGGGAGAGGGGAGGGGATGGATGGCGGGCACCGCCCACGGCACCGCCCCGAGAGGAGGAGGAGGAGCCGGGGCAGAGCCTTGTGCCGGGAGGGCGGAGAGGGAACCTCCCATGGGGGCGGGGTCTCTCCGCTCCCAGCCCTGTCAGTTTCCATGGCAACCCTGAACGCCGGACAGCGGCTGCGGGGGATGACGTCACCGGCGCGGGCGGACGCGCAGCCCGGGTTAAAAGACGCAGCAAATCCCGCGTGGGGCTCCCTAGGATCGGGGGTCGGCAAAATAGATTATATGGTACAACAGGGTCAGCCGAACCAGAGAGCTCCTGCTCCAGCAGCTCCGGGGAAGGTGAAATTGATGAACTCATTGCAGCCTTGAGCAAGCGAAGGAGGGGGAAGATCGTGAGAAAAGCCATCAAAGAGAGTAGCCCCATAGTGAAACGTACAAGATAAAAATGAGAAAAGAACCGGTTTTACAATCCCCACTATGACCAGCAGTTGGCAACCAGGGACCGATACACGTTAAGATTCCATCTTCCCTTGTGAAAAACACGGTTCACTTTCCTGTTAAAATTTAAAACTTTAATAAAGGACAGTAGGAGACAGTAAAACAAAAATTACGGCTCAGTACATCTTGGTACTAAGCCAAGAGCACCCCTGCTAGTTTGGGAAACACCCTTTTTATACCATTTCTATTACATCAGCCTGTTGCATATTCATAGACTCTTATGCATATCCACCATCTAGTTTACATATTTCAGGAACTGTTTAGCATGGCTCATCCTCAGCTCTGCCTTTTTAGAGCATGTATGTTTCTTGGCTGTGGTTTTGGTTCCCTCTCTTGATCACTTCCACTCTGGGCCTTGGTCCACACTTTCTTCAGACGGCAGATGCTGATAGTTGGCACATCAATAGCAGGGTGCTCATGACGTGTTCACGGGATGTTATCCCGATCAAACAGAGAGTTCACTCCTGACTAGATCAGGTACCACTACTGCCATGTCTAAGTTTTTATTAACAGCAGAAATAAGAGCATAGGTATTTTAACATTGTACATATAAGATTCCTCTTAATATAACAATATAATAAGCATCTGTAATAATCTTTCCTCTTCCCTTTTTACAAATAACTTGGCTTGAGCAGTATTTCTTTTTTTCTATCCTCCATTATTTGCTTTTTTTTTCATAAATAATTTTTGCTTCTTCCAAGTGGTCTTTCTTATTATTTTGTGTGCACATAATCTTTTGTGCAGTCCCAGATGTAGTCAGTTTTGGGTCTATAGCATTGTCACTTAATCATTAAAACTGAAAATCAGGGACAAAGACTATCTAACTAGTTAAAGTTAGAAAGTGGTATGTTTATTACTCTGGTGGGTGGCCTGGAAGGGGTCGTTCTTGAAATGCGTGACTGCACGTCACAAGGATTTTTGCCTTCTGTTTATTTCCCAAAATAATATATATGCATAACCCCAGCACCTCCCATCCCCGCTTTGTATTAAAATGAGGTTATTAGTCCTTCACGTGTGCGCAATTCTTCTCTTGAATTGGGTCAGTGGTCCCAAATTGGGTCAGTGGTCCCAGGGATGAAGTCAGGAAGGTCTTGGTCAGGTCTCTGTGACCCTCTGGCACAATCCAAGGCCCCCTGCTTCATGATGGATTGACACAGAGTCTAGGTGCTGGGCATTGTTCTGCTGGTTTCAATATGTTCCTATGTTGGTTCACTTGCTCCTCTTCCTTCTACAAATGAGCTCATAATGTAACAATTAGCTTTAACTTAAGCATCTAATAATCATTAACCAGTTGTTGGTGTATCTGACTTCAATATGAATTGGTTCTAACCCTCAGCTAAAATCTTAAATTTTTAAAATCATAATTCAACCCCTACTCCTTCTTCAAGGTTGGTAAATTCTTTCACTAACATATAGGTTCTTCTTTATTGAGCCAACTTATGTGGTAAGTGTTTCTAAAAACCGTACCTTATGTTCTTAATATTGAAGTTAAAGCTGTTACTTGCTGCAACAGTCTCTAATTCTAAATAAGTACTGTAATAGACAAAATCAAACTTATACTAACCAAGAGAAGTAAAACAATAATTGGATGAACAAAGGTACTGAGCAAGTCAGCTGCCATTGGAGACTGCTCACAAAGCACATCCCACTAATGATGGGATGGGCTTTTTTCCAATCTTTTAAATACTTTCTGTATAGTCTCTGTGTCATGGTGTATTGTAATCAAAGTTCTTTTCCTTTTATCTTTAACTTTTTTAAGAATTTTCTTTAATTCATAATGTTTCAACAATTTGGTAACCAAAGTTAAGTTCATCCCTATGGGCACAGGCAATATTTCTTGGACAGTGATCAAATTCGCCTTTCTATGTTGGTATGATACGACAGGTGCCTGATAGGAAAAAGCACATCCTTTGATTTTGACAAAGTTACAAATGCACAAGTTAAATTGAGTTTCCTTCGCTGTGATCTCCTCTGCTATTATAGTGGGGCATGCTGCTCTGAGGCAGATACAACTTTGTCTTGTATACACAGGCAAGGTTGTCTGGTTAATGGGATGAATTTCAAAGTGATGATGCCGAATTTTGCCCCAAAAGGCGAGAATAACTGCTTAAGAGACTCAGCCTAAGTCAGATAAGCAGGAGGTATTTTATTGTGACGCGTCGGAGAAATCACAAAATGGATTTCTGAGTTTCCCGTAACAAAAGCAAGCTTTTTATACAGTTTTGATTACATCAGATCATATACATAATCATATCTTTGCATGAATATTCATATGGGGCGTGGTGTAGGCGGAGCGTGGGCGGGGACACCTCTTTTGAGGATCATCTTGGTGGTCGTTCCGGTTGCCTTCATCATGGGCTGGAGTCTCCTGATGAGTCTTCCTCTTTACACTTTTGAACTTCTTTCCTAATTTGGTCAATTCCCGGTGTACTTGGCTTGGTCTCTATGGCTTGGCAAAGTTCTTAGGGTCAGTTTGACATTGTTGGCTCTGAACATGCTTAGCCCACCAGTTCCCCTATTCCTATCTCTCTTTTCTGTCATTGTGTTCCATGCTTTAGCTGATTTATTGCTTTATGTGTTTCCTAATGCTATGCTTTCTTCAAATGCCTCACATTCTATGTTTTAACTCATTATTTCTTGAAGGCTATCTGTTTTGGGGCTTCATTCCCCCCTTTTTCTTATAACTTACGAATTCTTTCGTCAAATTGTAATCTTATAGGGCGTTGACATGCTCGTACCATAGCCCAAGTTTTAAACTCTTTAGCCATTCATCGATTCTTAGCTCCTCTTCTTTCTTTAACTAGTGGACTCCTTCTTGAATGTCCCTAATCTTGCTGTGAATCAAAACAGAATGATCAGAGAGACTCATGCAACATATTCCCATGCAACACATTTTTCAAACTCCTCACAATCATGGCCTGGCGCTAAAGCGAAAGTCTCTAGCTGCTCTATTCTGTAATACGGCATGATTAACACTTTGTACACCTGTAATTAATAAGCCTAAAACTTCTGTCGTTTTATTTGGCCCATCTTTGGCCCAACATCCCAATTGTTTAGCTCACTAGCAATAATACAACTGCAGCAATGAAATGCATCTCGTGTAGCTTTCACTTCTTTTCTCCCTTCTTTCTTTTGAGTTTTGCTGTTCCCCACTTTCCTACCTTCAATCTCTGAAGGTTCTCGATGCACTGATCCAATGCTTGGTCAGGATCCCCCTCAAAGGGCCCTACCACAGATGTTTGGGTCAGTGGGACTTGTTGTCTACACCGGGCAGCTACAATGTGAGAATTTCTCCTTATTTCTAGTCCCTTTAGTTCGTGATTCAAACGCCACCTCACAAAAGCAGTAATTATTTGTTCTGCACTCTCATACAAATTAAGTCCCTCTCTTCCTGGCAAACCTGTAAATTTACTTAACGCTCTAATCCAGCTATGTTCTCTTGCCCATTGGCCACGACACCTCCAACACCAAATTTGCCACACAAGTGCCTGATCATACCAGTAAGTATACCCGCACCCAGCACAATTTAGAGCAGCACAGCAAAACATTACTACAAGCACAACAGGCTGTGTTATTCAGTGGTTTGGATTCATCAAATTGCATGGTAAGAACCCAGTTTATCCAATCCTGTGGTGGGTTTGTTAGGGCTCTGGCAGGTGGTTCGCTATATTGCACGAGACGCTGGAGGTCTTGCTGTACATTAAAGAAAAGCTTTCTCAGCAGTTGTCGTCCTTCATCTCCTGCTGTTATTCTATTCCACCACCCGACATCCCAGATACGTAAGGCTTCACCCATTTAGCAGGTATCCAGAGAGTCCCTCGAGAACTCAATGATCAGAGTTGTAAAGGTTTGAGGTAGAGTCAGAATTATAATGTCTGCTCCTCTTGTTTGTTCTCCGGAGCTTTCTTGACCCGTGAAAGTGGATCCATGTGGGTCGCTCCTTGATCCGAACCGCAGTGAAGGTAGTCAGCAGCACTTGGAAAGGTTCCTCCCACTTCTCTTGTAGGGGTTCTCCTAAAAGATTCTTAACATACACCCAATCACCGGGATTAAACGGATGCAATTTGCAATCAGGTTGTTTAGGTTGGTGCTCTATCATCACAGTAGCATTTTTATCGAACCGTTTCCCCACCGTAATTACATAATCGTAAATGTATTGATTACCGATTTGGTCTATGGCGTCCCTATTTACAACTTGCATAGCATAAGGTCTACCATACAAAATTTCAAATGGGCTTAACCTTTCTTTTGATCTTGGTTTGACTCTCAGCCTCAGCAGAGCAATGGGCAAAGCTTGATACCACTGCAAATTAGTTTCCTGGCATATTTTGGCAATTTGCTGTTTGATAAGATGATTCATCTTTTCCACTTGCCCACTGGCCTGTGGACGGTAAGGCGTGTGTAATTGCCATTTGATTTATAATGCTTTACTTATTGCTCTCACTACTTTTGCACAGAAATGTGTACCCCTATCCGAAGAAATGCTCTTCGGTACCCCAAACCGTGGAATAATTTAATTCAACAGTACTTTAGTTACCTCTCTTTCCTTATTTGTCCTACAAGGGAATGCTTCAGGCCACCCAGAAAATGTATCAGTTAACACCAACAAATACCGAAACCCCCCTTTTCTTGGGAGTTCAGAAAAATCAATTTGCCATACTTCACCTGGGAATTTACCTTGATTTATGGCTCCTTGGTGTACCTTGGTTCCCGTATTCGGGTTGTTTTTCAGACACCGCTCGCACTGGGACGTAACGTGTTTTACAGTAGTAAATAATTTCGGTCCTGCTATCCTGGTCCGCAAATATTGGTAAAGCGGATCTAGACCCCAATGGGCCTTCTCATGTTCTGCTTTTACAAACTGCCACATCACGTTTCCTGGTACTACTAACTGTCCTGTTTCCAATTGACCCCAACCATTTTCTAATATTTTGCCCTTATTTCTTTGAATCCATCTATGATCTGATTCCTGGTAATCTGGCTGGATATTGGTATCCAGCTCTCCTGGTATTAGGGCCACTATTTCCACTTCCCTAGTTCTTGTGGCAGCCAATTTAGCTTCTGTATCTGCCTTCCTGTTCCCTATTTCCGGAATAGTGTCACCTTTCAGATGTCCCTTACAATGCATTATGGCCACTTGTGCTGGGAGTTGGACCGCCTCTAGCAATCGCAGAACCTCCTCTGCATGTTTGACTGTTTTTTTCTTGTGTAGTCAACAGTCCTCTTTCTTTCCAGATGGCTCCATGAGCATGTACAACGGAAAAGGCATATTTAGAGTCTGTCCATATATTAATTTGCATGTTTTCCGCCAATTCCAGGGCTCGAGTCAGAGCTATCAGCTCTGCCTTTTGGGCTGAAGTCCCTGCAGGCAAGGGGTTCGACTCAATTACCCTTTCTGTAGTAGTGACTGCATAGCCAGCCATTCTTACTCCTCGCTTCACGAAGCTGCTGCCATCCGAGGACCAGTTGTCCGCATTTTCGAGCGGCTCTTCTTTGAGATCTGGGCGACTGGAGTAGACGGCTTCAATTGTTTCCAGGCAGTCGTGTTCGATGGGTTCTGCTGGGGCTTTCCCTTCTAGCGAGTATACTGGTAGATCCATGGCCGACACCAACCTGTCATCCCCAGAAAGGCGCGCAGATCTCTCACCGTCTCTGGTTTAGGCATCTGACAGATGGCCTCTTTTCTAGCTGCTCCCAGGGATCGCTGTCCTCTGGAGACTTTGTATCCCAGGTACACCACTTCTTTTTGCACCAGCTGTGCTTTCTGTTGAGAGACTCGATATCCACTTAAACCCAGGAAATTTAACAAGGAAATAGTCCATTCAATGCATTCTTCCTCTGTCACTGTTGCTATTAGGAGGTCGTCTACGTACTGCAGAAGGGTGCCATCTCCCAGCGGCCTTTCCCACTGTTCTAAGGCAAAAATCTTTTGACTCTCGGGAGCTAAGGGAAGGCAGAAGAATGCGTCTTTCAAATCTAATACGGTGAACCAGGCCAAGTTGTCCTTCAGTCTAGTTAAAAGCGTGTATGGATTAGCAACTACCGGATGTAATGTCTTGGTTATTTGATTACATCAGATCATATACATAATCATATCTTTGCATGAATATTCATATGGGGCGTGGTGTAGGCGGAGCGTGGGCGGGGACACCTCTTTTGAGGATCATCTTGGTGGTCGTTCCGGTTGCCTTCATCATGGGCTGGAGTCTCCTGATGAGTCTTCCTCTTTACACTTTTGAACTTCTTTCCTAATTTGGTCAATTCCCGGTGTACTTGGCTTGGTCTCTATGGCTTGGCAAAGTTCTTAGGGTCAGTTTGACATTGTTGGCTCTGAACATGCTTAGCCCATCAGTTCCCCTATTCCTATCTCTCTTTTCTGTCATTGTGTTCCATGCTTTAGCTGATTTATTGCTTTATGTGTTTCCTAATGCTATGCTTTCTTCAAATGCCTCGCATTCTTTGTTTTAACTCATTATTTCTTGAAGGCTATCTGTTTTGGGGCTTCAGTGATAAATACTTCACTCTGTATCTAAGTCTAAACTCAGAGCAGCTAGTTAAGCATTTGTCACAGTATTTAGAATTCTTGGTGAGATTCATGGAATCTGTCTTGGACAAACACATATTTACATCCCCAACCATTTCTTCTTTCTTACACAGTTGCATTTGTAATTTTTAGCATTTGACCCAGAGACTTTTGGGAGTTAAAATCATAGGCTTTCCCTTGGCACTTATATACTGGTCACATGATATGGAAGTGGTGCTGCATTAGCTGTGGTTACAGCAATAATCATAACTGCCACAACTCTCTAAGCCACACCTCCTTGATTATCTATTTCAACGACAAGTAGTTCTGTTCTTTGGGGGATTATTACACGGTGCTTATCATTTTACTCACACTCTATTTATTTTCTCGAGAAAGTTTTAATTTCAGTTTGTTGTTACCCATTGTAACTTTCTAAAGTCCCTCAGGAGCCTTCTTCACTCAGGAATGATGGATCTAGGTGCTTTGTTCCTTAATCTTGATTGCAGTAAAGGTGGTGAGGAGCACTTGGGCGGTCACCAGATGTCGCTGTAGGAGACAAAAGAACACAAGCACACCACCATTCTCAAGGTGAAGGAAAAAAGGAAAGTTTATTTTCTGACTCCAATATTTATAGTTTTACAAAAGTGACAGCGGATTGGAGGGTGACAGTGACACCTCTCCAATGACACTGGTTAAACCAACAGTCCATCAACTCTCTCCTCCTCCATCAAGGAATGCAAAACAATGAGTTATTTACAGAAAGTGTGTGAGAAAGTTCACTACAAGAATGTCAACATCAGAAGGCATAGAAAATCCTAAAAAACCAGGGTGACGCACACCTTGTAGTTGTATGTCTGTTTTGATTAGTATTATTGTATTATGGCTTACCTTCGAGGAAAATCTGTCCATAATTACCTCACTCTTTGCTGTTTTCTTTGCCTCTCCATCCGCCAGCTCATTTCTTTCCTCCAATTTTAAGCTCACTCTCTGGTGTGCCTTAATATGCTTTTTCAGGTAGCTGAACTGCTTCCAGGAGCCGGTTTGTCTCTTCTTCCCTTGTGGGGTCAGCAGTCCCCTCTCCTTCCAGATGGCTCCATGCGCATGCACGACTCTGAATGCCTTTTGCTGTTTCTAAGGCATGGGTCCATGCATTTATCTCAGCCTTGTTTGCAGAGGTACCTGTTGGTAAGGGTCCAGACTCTATTACCTCTCTGTAGGTAGTCACTGTGTACTTTGCATGTCGCTTTCCGCTGGCAGTGTAGCTGCTCCCATAAGTGAACCGGGTCTCTGCATCGTCCAAAGGAGTGTCCTTTAAGTCTGGGCAGTGTTGCCTTCTGGATCAAGGCAGGCGACCTGGTTCTGAGGATCAGCACGGCGACCCAAACTCTCCAGGGTCGCTCGGGCCAATGACACACGCAGACACCAATATGGTGGACGGTCTAAAGGCATTTATTACTTCTTCTCGTGGTGTTTTATAGTCTAAGGGGTTCTCTACGTCAAAAGGGAGTTTGTCCTTCTTATCTATGGTTAGTAAGGAATGGAAAAGTACTGGGTAAGGAATGGAAAGTTACTAGCACTACTGTTAGTGGGGCCACACCCCTAGGGTAATCTCTTATCTTAGAGGAACAGGGGGTCCTGCCTTTCCGTGACATCGCAAGATCTTCCAGAGCGCCTTTTTCCTATCTACCACATCTCCCCCCCCTTTTTCACAAATGAATGAGGTAGTCATATACATAGGTACTAAAATGAGGTATAAGGTTGTAACTTGACAAGGGGAAGGGGTTTTTGAAAACCTGAGTAAGCTTTTGCCAGACAAGTTCGGAAAATCTTGTGACTGGCAGTGTTCCCTGGTTGAATTCACAGCAATTGTCGTCGCCCTATGAACAGGATGTTGGTCCGTTCCAGGCGGCTCTGAACGAACAAGACCAGCTTGTTCAGCAGGCATGGTCCGAAGGTGACTGTTAGAAACAGCATCGCCAATGGACCTATCAGGGCAGAAATCAGAGTGGTTAGCCAAGGTGATTGATTGAACCAGGACTCGTACCAGCCCTGTTGGGCTTCCCTGTCTTTCTGTCTCTGAGCCAGTCAGTTCCGGAGTTCTGCCATGGAGTCTCTCACGACTCCCGTGTGGTCTGCTTAGAAACAACACTCCTCTTTCAAGGCGGCACACAGCCCCCCTTGCTGCATGAACAGGAGGTCCAGGCCTCGCCTGTTCTGCAGGACCACTTCTGAGAGTGAGGAGACCGACTTCTCTAGAAAGGAGATGGATTTCTCAATACTTTGCAGGTCCTCATCAATGGTCTGTTGCAGCTGGGACAGTCCTTGGTTCTGGGTCGTTAGGGCTGAGACACCCGTGGCCGTTCTGGCTGCTCCCAGGCCGAGCAGCATTGCGATAGTTATACCTGTCATTATTTTTCTTTTGTGGATCCGGCTGGGTGTCCCTCAAGAAGATGGTACGCTTCTTCATCTGAGTGGTACAGGAACAATCAGAACTTGGACACAGAAGTCGTTAGAGTCATTGAATTTGGGAAGGAACACACAAGGACTCACTCCGGATCGCTGGCAAACACACATCCCAGATGCGGATGGGACTGCCCACTTATTGTTTTTCCTGTTAGGCTTGACAATTTTGGTGCAGATGTTGCCTTTCTGCCTAGCTAGGGTTGCGTTGCCAAAGCATCTGCCTCGGCCTGTGACTTGACTCAGGGTGATTCCTTTGCGAGGGGTATCCCATCTGCACTGGTGAGGGGCATCGGCTGTGGAGTGACTGAAGGGAGTGTTTAAGGCGACTCCTTCGTAAAAAGGGGTTTTCACATCGTAACAAAGCCAGCAGGATTCGGTTAGGTTAGGTTGGATTCATTCAGGGATACAAAGGTAGCTTCTAACATACGAAGGATTGGATCTGAGTCTGACTCGGTTAAGCGGCTCATCTGAAAAGTTTCCGCTTGACCGGTCAGGACATTGCTGACCCCTGTGGGTAAGGTTTTGGGGTAGATTACATTTCTCCCTTTTGGCAAACTTTTAATCGCTTTGTTTGGTCCGACCGCTCGGGGTGCCGACGGTTGGAGCCTGATAATTCGCACGTTCACCCTCTCTTTTGACCCTTGAAGGACCACTGTCCACATTTTGCCTGTGGCCCAGCTAGGGTGATCTGGCTGCAAGACAGTCATGTTGTAATCAGTGCATGCCCAAAATCTAGGGATTTCATGTTGGTTTTGATGGAAGCTTCCGTGAGAGAAGAAGGGTGTTTTGCAACCGATGGGTGCCCAGGTGAACTGTAAGAATTTGGCTGGCTCTTGTGGATCCCACCCAGGCCCCGATAGTCTGGCATCTGTAACTATGGTTTTGCAGCCCCAGTGCCCACAATATCCCCACCCTGGGTGATTGCAGTAGCTTTTCCCAGGGTTTGAAGCTGGGCACCAGTAGGATAGGTACATGTGTGTGACGTGTGGGGAATAAGGGTTTACCCTTGGCTGTCCTGGAAACAGGTCGGTGATGCGGAGCACGAAGGATGGGGTGTTTGGTGTGGTGATTTCTCTGAGTACTTTGCCACTACTAAGGTGTCGCATGACCCACCTGAATGGCCGATGGGGGTAGTGGTCTGGGCTGGCTTGCCCTCTGGCGACAAGCCCCAACAGCAAAATCACACAGAAACCCCCTTGGTGCTTGGGTCTCACCCGTGCGGGTCTCTCGGGTGCTGCCTGACGGCTTGGTGGTCTGTCACTTTCGTCTGGAACCGGGATGTATGCATCACGAGGACGTCCCATGAGCATGTCCTGTAAACAGAAACTCGCAATTCTTGTCAGTCTCATTCTGCTCGCTATGAAGGTCCGGTTTAATTGACTTAAGTGGACACCACCTGATTTTGCCGTCCTTTTTGACAGCTGCGTACCCTCGCCCCGTGAGCATCAGCCTCCAGCCCCATTCCCATTCGCCTAGCTCGTTTCTAATTACCACCTGTGGGCCCTCTTCTAGCGTTCGAGTGGCCCAGTGTTTTTGGATGGGACTGTTTGTTTCATCCCCCCTAGGGAATTGATTCAGTGCCAGCAAAGCGGTTGCCAGCATACGTGCCTGATCTCCTGGGGGAATGGCATTGGCAAAGCCCTCTGCTTTTGCCAACACTTCTAGCTTGGTTTTCAGGGTCTGGTTTGCTCTCTCAACTATGGCCTGCCCGGTACTGTTATATGGGATGCCTTGCACTAACATGATGCCCCATTTCGAGGCGAATTCCTGTACTTGTTTGGAGGTGAAATTGGGGCCATTGTCCGTTTTGATCTGCTTGGGGATACCAAGCCAAGCCATGGCTGTCAGCCAGTGCTGAACTGTGGCTTTGGAGTTAGCTTTGGGGCGCTGTGTGGCTATGATCATCCCGCTATAAGTGTCCACTGTCACTGCAAGCCATGCCCAGGGCTTCATCAGTTCGCACCAGGTGAAGTCCGACTGCCAGATTACTGACGGCTTGAGACCTCTCGGGTTGACCCCACAGGTCCATAGGGGTGACTTCTGGCAATGAGGGCAGGTGGCCACCACATGTTTTGCGTCCGCCGTCGAGATTTCGCATCTCTTCGCCAGTGCTTTGGCTGCGATGTGGAGCGACTCGTGTAGTTGATGAGCTCTTTGCAACGTCCAAACGCCTTTTGCTGCGGCGTCCGCTTTGTCGTTGCCGATCTGGAAGTAACCTTTGACTGGGTCATGGCTGTTGATGTGGATGACTGACACGGTGCCCTGTCACGAGGAGAGTGCTTCTTCCAGCATTAGGGCTGCTGCAGATCTTGACACTCCTGGTCCTGCCATGGCTAGGCAAAGCCTTGCCACGAATATAGAGTCCGTTACGATGTTGAGGTGTTCATCTTTGAAGAGTCCGCACGCCAAATCCACTGCTGCTGCCTCCAGTTGTTGCACTGACAGTGTGGGGTCACACGCTTTGATGCAATGCCATTGCTCTCCTGCCTGCCACACTGCTGCTGCGGTTGAAGTCGTGGAGGAAGCGTCTGTGAAGACTGTTGGTCCTGGCTGCGGTCTGTCCTTGACCTTCGGTGGCATGTCCATGTCGACTACAGTCAGCAGCTGAGTCCAGGGTGGTCTGGAAGAGTAGGAGATTTCTCCTCCGAAGCTGGAGAGAGCAAGGGCCAGGTATTCCGATATTGTGGCTGACTCCGAGGTCGGCTGCTTGCGAAACGGAAGGTGGATGCTTGTTGGCTCGGTCCCTAGGTGTTTCAAAGCGAGTTTCCTGCCTTTCATGATGAGGCTGGTGATGCATTCGATTCCTGGGGAAAATGCAGGAGTGGGTCTTCCGAGGACCACCCATTGGATTGGCCGGGCCTTTTCAGCGGTCCTTGGGCCAGTGCTCCCACTCCCCCCTTCGGTGTAAAGTGGACGCACAGGTCCAGAGGCATGGCTGGGTTCAACCTGGCAAGTATGCCAGTGGACATCTGGCTTTCGATGAAGTTGAGGGAGCTCGTTGCTTGCGGCGTCAGCTCCTTGGGTTCCCATGGGTGCTTTCCTTTCAGGAGGTCATATAAAGGGTCCATGACCTCGGGAGGAATCAGGACAATGTTGCGAAGCCACTGCAGCGATCCCACCAGGTGTTGCACGTCGTGGAGCGTCTTGACGTCTCGGTTGACCTTCATCTCGGGGGGTGTCACGTAGGAGCTTGTAATTCCTACTCCCAGGAAGGTCACGCAGGGTCCTCTCTTGATCTTTGCGCTCGCGATCTCGAAGCCGTTGCCCTGAAGGGTCTCCGTGATTGTGGACACCAGGTGATCTACTTGGCTTGTTGATGGTGCTGCGGCCAGGATGTCGTCCATGTACTGGATGATGGTTGCGGTGGGATTGGAGTGTCGGACTGGCATCAGTGCTTTGTCCACGGTGATTTGGCATATGACAGGGCTGTCAACAAGACCTTGTGGAAGTACTCTCCATTGGAAGCAAAGGTTGGGCTGCTCGCCGTTTCGAAACGCCACGGAAAAGGCGAATCGTTCTCTGTCCTCAGGGTGCAGGGGTATTGAAAAGAAACAGTCCTTGATATCCAGTACTGGGCACGGCTGCCCTGCGGGGATGGCTGAGTTCGTGGGTAGCAGTGTCTGGACTGGACCCATGGGTCGGATTGTCCTGTTCACTTCTCTCAGGTCGTGGACAAGGCGATAGCCTTCTCCGGACCTTTTGGGGATCACAAATACAGGGGTGTTCTATGGGCTGGTGGAGGGTTCTACGTGACCCTTTTGCTGTTCGCGGTTGACCAGTTCCAGCAAAGCTGCCGCTCGAGGCTCTGTCAGGGGCCGCTGCTCAACCCATACAGGGTCTGATGATTTCCAAGTCAATTTGATTGGCAGCGGAGGGTGTACGGCAGTGGCCCTCATGATAAATTTGTAATCTGAAATCCGAGCATGGAAAGGACGTCCCGTTTCCCTGAGGCCGGGATGCTTGGAGTGAGGGTGCTGTCAGGGAAAGCTGTGCCGGCTGGGGACAGCTCGCTGAGTTGCTGCCCTTCCCCAGAAGCCTGGGCTAACACGGTCGTCCTGCCATTCCTGCTTAAATACAGTCTGCCCCGCCCCATGAAAAAGCATGCGGCTGATTTGTGTAATATCAAAAGTGAGCAGATCGTTATTGCTAGAAAGGTCATCCTCAAGAGTGGGTACTACAGCTGAGTTGATCCCTATTTCTGAAATTGCTTTGGCTTCTTTTGGGTTAACTGGGGTATATGCCCTTTGTTGGTTCCCCCGCGCTCCGGCAACCCCCCCTGGGAAAGCGTGCATGGAGGCTGCCGGTGCCCGGTCCCCACAGGCTGCTTTTATTTTTCCCCAATCGGTGAGTTTGTGTTGCGATTGTTTCCCGATATTGTTTAAAGCTTTATTCGGTTTTGCTTGAAACCGCATTAATTCTGCTGTCTCGGTTTCCGAGTCCCAGCCGGACTCGGTCGGCTCTTCCGAGCTGTCTGAGCAGCTGTTACTTGACTCTGAGCCGGAAGCTGACTGCCGGTACACTTCCGGCGCTCCGTGCCGTTTTGTGCGGCTTCGACCCCGCTCCTCCCTTCGGGGGTGGTGCCGCTCCCCCTGGGGTCCCCCCGCCTCCTGCCGGGGGAGGTTCTTACCCTATAAGGACCTAATTTGGATAGAGCGCTTTGGTTGGTTTTACGCTCCTCCGCGGGGGTCGCCCCTTCTCCCCGCTCGCCCATGCATGCGTTGTTAAGCAGGCTGACTGAATTTCTGTCCCCGCCTCCTCCCTTCCTCCCTCGCCATGTAGTTCGGTGCCATTTTTAAACGCACATGGCGGGGGCGAGTTTTTACCGATCCCGGCGGGGTCCGACAATCCGGCCTCGTTCCGCGCCTCCTCCACGAGTCCCTGCCAGAAGCATCGCGCACGCTGCTCTGCCTCCTGCGCCGGACCGGCGGCCGGCGGGGAAGAGACGGATAGAGAAACCGCGGATTTTTTGGACAGTTACGCGGGGGGGCTAGGACCTGGCGGGCTCCGCGGGAAGGTCTAGGGGTCCCCTGGGGGTTCCAGGGGGTCTCCTGGGTGCTCCGGGGGGTCTGGGTTCGGGCTCGGGAAGGGGTGGAACGCGCCCGGCCCCCGCATATTCCCGCCTTCAATCCGATCGCTCTCAGAGGTGGTCTGTGTCGTGGCCCCCACCCCAAGCTTTGGTGTAGCTAATAAACGTATACGCGCAGCTTCCTGCGTCTCCTGTTCTTCTAACGTCTTGCGTAGGGCCTCTTCTACTTTCCCCCATGCTTTGAGGTTTTTACCACTGCCTGCAAACTTAGAGTCCTCTGCTGAGGCAGCAGTGCACTTCTCCCGCGCTTCTGAATATAATATATTTACCGGACATTCGATCGTCCCCAGCTCTAGGAGCCTTGCAATAGCAAGATTAGAGTTCCTGAGCTCACATTTAATTCCCCATTGCTCATGAGCCTGACTTACGACCTTCGCTGTGGATTCCATGGTCCACGCTGGTCTGGAGGCGTGCCTCCCGCTGTGGTCAGGCCTGCTGCCACAGCCGCTGTCCTCTGTCCAGGAGAATCCCCGTTCCCCAGGCGCAGATCGGCTCCCGGGTTTCGGGCACCAGATGTTGCCTTCTGGATCAAGGCAGGCGACCTGGTTCTGAGGATCAGCATGGCGACCCAAACTCTCCAGGGTCGCTCGGGCCAATGACACACGCAGACACCAATATGGTGGACGGTCTAAAGGCATTTATTACTTCTTCTCGTGGTGTTTTATAGTCTAAGGGGTTCTCTACATCAAAAGGGGGTTTGTCCTTCTTATCTATGGTTAGTAAAGAATGGAAAAGTACTGGGTAAGGAATGGAAAGTTACTAGCACTACTGTTAGTGGGGCCACACCCCTAGGGTAATCTCTTATCTTAGAGGAACAGGGGGTCCTGCCTTTCCATGACATCGCGAGATCTTCCGGAGCGCCTTTCCCTATCTACCACAGGGCAGCAGGGGTAGGTAGCTTCAATGGTCTCTAGGCAATCATGGTGTACTGCTTCTCCTTGATTCCACTGAGAATAGAAGCTGGGTTGACAATATTAGTCACCGCTATCTCTACATCATCTTGCTCTACCATGATGACCTGGTATTTCAGAAACCTCTGTGGTGAAAGCCAGTGGCCACCCTTTACTTCCAGTACTGTGGACACTGTGTGGGACACTAGCACAGTCATTTTTGTTTTAGGGTAGACTTGGGTGCTTCTTGAATATTCAGCACAACTGCCGCTACACCTCTGAGGCAACCTGGCCATCCTTTGGCTGTTGCATCAAGTTGCTTAGAGAAGTAAGCAACTGCCCTTAGGTATGGACCCAAGTCCTGAGCCAGTATTCCCAGGGAAATTCCTTTCATGGAAAAATAGAAAGAATGGTTTACTTACATCTGGAACTGACATAAGGACACTCTCTAGCTGGTGAAAGGCCCGTGTGGCTCCTTTTGTCCACTAGAGATCTCTGTTTCCATCGGCACTAAGAGCATAGAGGGGTCTGACGAGCAGTGCATAATTATAAACCCACAGCCAGCACCACCCTGCCATGCCTAAGAAGGTTGGGAGTTCCTTCGTTGTCTGTGGTTTCGGGGTTTGGCATATGGCTTCCCTGCCTTAAAGTCTGCTGCTCAGCACTCACTTCTTACCCCAGGTGGATTACCTTCTGTTTCACTACCTGTGCCTTTTTCTTTCTCTGCATCCTTGGAGTCCTAGGAAATTCAGAAGGCTTACCGTCCAGGCTTCCCTCGTCCGAGTGGCTACTAGAAGATCATCGACGTACTGCAACAGCCTCCTTTCCTCTTGTGGAGCTTCCTGGGAATCTGGGTCTGTGCAAGCTGTTCTCCAGTCAGAGTGGGGAATTCTGAAGCCTTCAGGCACATGGACCATGTGAGCTGTGTTTGAATGCAAAAATTTTCTGGCTGGCTTCGTGGATAGGGAGGCAAAAGAAGGCATCTCTTAGGCCTAGAACAGTGAACCAGGTTAGCTCAGGTGTAAAACAAGTTAGTAAAGTCTATGGATTTGCTACCACAGGGTATAAATTCTGTGTTATCTTATTGACAGCCCTCAATCCAGTACTATCAATTATTGGGCTGATTCCTTCCCTATCTTCCTTTTGAGTGTACTGCTCAATTCTCACTGGTTGTATTCTTTCCTTAAGCTTGATTACTATGTGGGGGCATTTTTCACCCTCCCTGGTACAGCAGAGGCCCATACCCTCAAAAACACTTATTTACTTATTCTAGTATCTCTTTACTAATGTCTTTCTTAATTTCAATGGCTGGTAATGTGAAGCCTAACATCTTTATATCATTTGCCTCCAGAGTAACCTTTCTCATTTGAGAATGTTTAGCGAATGGAGCGAATTGTACAAAAGCTTCTAAGTACACATAGTACACATGTTACTTTAAAGGTTTGCAAAAGTATGCCTTCTCAGACTGGCCAGTTGTTCCCCGCACTACAACCTAAATATTTTCCACAAGTACTAAAGCTTTATTTAAAACTGAATATATGGCCCTTGTGTTGACTAAAATTCCACCCTTTTCTTTCTTCTGATCTCACTGTCTCTTGCAGAGGGGTCTGTTACATCCTAGTTCTGGATGAAATTGAACTGCCAGGAGGGGGATGGGTTCAAGTGGGTATACTTTTGGAGCCTAAGCCTTCTTCCCTTTTGGGGAGGTCATCTTTATCCTTCCTCCCTTACCTTAGGAGGAGCCTTTACAAATCATACGTACTCATTTTGCGAACTGTAATCACTTTGCATTTCAGCATGATAATCTTTGTTTGACTTCATATGTTGCTGTCTTATGCTGCATGCTGAACAACACGTTTGATTTGCTTTCTCTTTGCCTTGTCTTCCTTTTCAAGGGCCAAGACCAGAGGGCAGTCTGATCTCACAGTCTCTTTGCCATTCTGGGTGATTTCTTAAAACAAAAAGACATATCAGCATACAAAACCCCATCCCATTTACCTTCCTATTTTAAAACAGTATTAACTGCAATGAAGTATTATAAATCTTCTTATTTTCTGAGCTGCTCCTACTGGCAGCCTTCTCCCAGTAAGCCCCTCCTAAAAGGGGCTAATTTAGCAACCTCTTTGCTCTGATCAGTTCTCATTATCTCTTTCTCCTTGCCCTATCTCGCTTCCACCCACTCTTCTCTTTACAAAGCTTCACAATAGTTTCTCAGTCTTCCTCCTACACACACACACACACAGCTCCAGGTGGCAGGTATCAGATGTGATTTCCCACACACGAGCTTTAAGATCTTGGGTTCTGAATCAGCTTGATCGGAAACCTTTAATTTACACTCAGGGCATGTGCCCTGACGCTTATTAGAACAGCAATACCAGCGTTTCTCACAAACACCGCACTGCAATAATACTAACGCAGCGTGCCAGCCTCTTGATGCACCGAAGGAATTGCCCGCAGAGGCAGGCTATTCTGTTTATTACAGAGAACTCTAAATCCCTACAGCAGGCTGTTCCCAGTCCAGACTTACTATAGTACCAGCTGAAGTCTGATAAACTCATTCATCTCTTCTATCTAAACTCCATTTTACAAAATATCAGTCCTTTCTAGTTCTCTTCTTGCACAATCTAATTAAGCACTGTGTCTACTTACACTCGTTTTACTGCTTTGCAGAAAGGCTGTGCTTGTCACAGCAGAAACTCTGATACGCCCATAGACACAGGCACACGCATCCCCCCCTTTATCTCAAATTCACTAGAGCCAGGGCTTGAATTGCTGTGAGGGGAGAATTCTTGGAATTCCTTTAATTTGCTTTACTATAGTTAAACATAAATCACCATACCATAGTTCTTCTGTGTAAAATGCTACTCTTGTTGCAAACAAAAACTGAAAATCTCCACAAACACCATTATACAATCCAAGAATCAAATTACCACAGTGCAGTGGAAGAAAATCACCACACAAAATCACTGGGAAAGGGCATATCCCTCAAAGTGCCCACTTTTCTCAACACAACATAGCATACCATAATTCAGCATTTACTCACATCAATTTTTCCTTGGACACAAATCAAAATAACAGCACACAGTACAGAGATCAAGTCCAAACATTTAGGGCAAAGGAACTCTCTGAGCTCGTACTCACGGTTAAAATGTACCAAATCTACACAAATCACTACATTTAAACACAATAAATACCGTCACTGATGTTTCTCCACCCGCTTCTCCACGGGGCACTTCTCTCCCTGCCCCCACAGCCTGCTGCAGCCGGCGCCTCAGGCCTCACTCAGCTGCTTCAAACACGGGTAGTACTCACTCCCCCCGCACTGTAGGGCACTGTAGATCTACTCTCTTTTATACACCATACACTTATACAGTTGCACTATTAGAAACACAGTGCACTGACCACACAATGTATTAACCATACAGTGACACAGTGTTTGACACACACATGCATATAGAGATTCATTCGACCCACCCCCAGGGTCGCTAGCGGCTGCTCTATCAGACAATGAACCCCCAATACAGTGTCCGGACACGACACACATACACACACATAGACGTCCACTCAACCCACTCCCAGGGTCGCTAGCGGTCTGCTCTATTAGAACAATGAACCCCCGTCTCTAATCCAGCTGCTCCACCAGCTACACCCAGATGTCTCTGAGTGATTTACTCCCTAGCTCTCTTTTCTCCCGGGGGTCCCTCAGTACATACCGTATTCTCCTCCGCAGGCCAGCAGGTCCTTGTCTGTCCTCACAGGAGGCAAGTCGAGACGAGCGGAGCCCCACCAGAAAAAAAATCTTAGGGAGCGCCTTGAAGGTCTGTCTATCCCCCCGCCCCTGCAGGGACAGAGAACTCCTGCCTTGGCTCACCATAATATTTTGCAGAGAAAAGAAGAAAACTCTACAACTTTGTCAAAGTTGTAAAGTTGGTATGTTTATTAGAGCGCTGGATGCATGCGGAGATTGCTCTCTTCAAAAAAGGCATGCGTACCTCTGAGAACTTCAGGTCTCTTTTTATCTCTCTTAAATACATATGCACACAGTTTCACAACAGTTTCATTTTTATGGGTTTCGTGTGACATTTACCACTAGTTCCTTTGTATCAGAAAAAATTCCGAGGTCAGGTTGACTTGCCCTCACAACAGTCTCTGTCTCCTTCTATCATCTTCTGTCTCCCCCCCCTTTATCTCTGTCCTTCGCTGAAGTAACTCCACTGAGCTTAGACCTTGCAGTCTAGCTAAATAACTATGGTTTCTAACTACAGACTCAACTCAAAAATGTACATTTCACTTCAATTAAAATGGATTTCTATCCTGAAAATTTTTCACTTTACTTCACTCACCCTGGGCTCTGCCTCGAGCTGTGCAAATTCCATCAGTGCAAGCAGGCAGAGCTTGGGGTGAGGGGCAGAGGGAATCAGCCCAATTCCTGCCCCAGGCAAGGGACCCAGGTACATTGTCCACACTTTGCCCAGCGGTGTTCATTTGCATTTCTAAAGCTCCTCTGGAGGCTGCCTGGAATGAAGCTTCTCTTCCAGGGCAGCCATCTGGTGAGTCACATGTGGCCCCCCCAAGAATATGCTTTTTTAAAAAAAAGTATTAACTATTTATGTTCAAAGTATTACAGTTAAATCTCTTGGATTTTGCAAAATGCAACGTAAAGGAGAACGTGGGAAAATCCAGACCAAATATTGAATCTCACACTTCTGTCCCAAACCTACTTGACAATATAAAGTGGGAATATTATGAAAAATTTTTCTCATGTTGTAATTTTGTCATTGAAACTGCAGGGAAAACAAAAACTATCCAAGAATCTCTTTAGTGTTAGAGAGTCAAAGCATTCCATGGTTCTGGCCAGGATGTGCAACAGAAATAATTTCTTTCACAAATAGCCCAGCTGTGCAGAGAAAATCATTCCATGCCATGTGAGTTTTACTAGATTTTTCCTAAACTTTATGTAGTCTGAACCAATCTAAATCCACTGCTTTAACGTAGATTGCTTCCAGGTTGTCTAAGTTTTTAGTATTTGGTTGCCTGTTGGACCCGGATTTCTTCCCCTCTGATGTGTGAATTCGGTCCACACTCCTGGATTTCCTTCTCAGCCTTTTCCAGCCCAGGTGTCTCCAGCTCTGCCGGGGGCAGTGCCTGGGGTAGTTGTTGGTTGTTGTTTGCTGCTGGGTATTCCAGTCTGTTCGGATGTTAAACTCATCTCTATTGAGTGGTATAACACTCATTAAATAAAACCTTTAAAATTCATTTCCCAAAGGCAAAAAAAACCAAGCCTGAGCAGAGAAATAAGATTCAAAAGGAGCAAAATCGGTACATTTTGCAGCACTGCAGTGGCAGGCAGCCCAGAGTGTGGGTGTCAGGGAGCCCCAGAGTGGAATTGTGCCGTGGTGTTCACCAGCAGCTGTGGCAGTGCAGGCCCAGCCAGCGCTGAAGCTGCAGCAGTGGCAGCAAGGCTTGGCCCCAGTGGCTGGAGATGGCAGAGGAGGGTGGCCAGGATTGCAGAGGATTCCAGGTGAGGATCTGTGGGCAGGCGCAGGGGCTTGGCCTGATGTGGAGCCCTGGCTGCTGCTTCGTTGCCTTCAGGGCAGACTCAGGGGCGGCCTCCCATCCTCCTGCTGCGGACGGGAAGTGCAAATCTCTGGGGCTTCAGAGCCCTTGAGGCCAGGTTGAGGGGTCCCTCCGTGTTGAGCTGTTCTGGCGGCTGTTTCTGGCCTCAGGGACACTTGGCATGGGCCCCTTGGCCACCAGTGGTGCTGCTTTGCACTCCTTAGGCAGGAGCCGATGTCCTGGCTGGGTGTTGGCAGCAGCAAAGTGCCAGGGCAGGCTCTGTGCCAGCCCAGCTTCCTGTGGAAGAATGTGCCTTGATATCTGCTCCAGTGGTTGCTGAAGCAGTGAGAATTGCTTTTGCCCCCCTGTTAGGTGCCATGGTGTCAGCAGAAGATGTTGAAGCCTTCCTGCTCAGGGCATTTCAGTGCCAGGCTCTCACAAGCACCCACAGCTGTGTGGGTTGTGCTGAGCATGGGGCGGTGACCTGCGCTGTGTCTGATTCCCCTTCCTTCCCTCCCCTGGAACAGGGTGTTGCTTTTAGACGCCCCTTGTTCTGCTTGCTTCAGAGTACTTTGGAGAGGCTCCATATCTAATTTTCCCTATTTTCCTGGGGCTGCCCACACTTCTGGGTTCACTTCAGATATGCCTCGTCAGACATTTGACACAGAGGTACAAAAGAACTGGCCTCTGTATCCGTTTTTATAATATTAATTTGTGTTACGAGTTTAGCGATCAAATCCCTTCCCACTAAATCATGATAACAATTAGGAGCAAATAAAATTCACGCATTTCAAACCCATCTCCCGGATCTACTTACAGTGATTGAATAAAAAAAACCATACATCTTTCCCACTTATCCCCTCACTAATTAAACATATTTTTAGCATTTTCCCCCCCTTAGGTCTAAGATTTAGAGTGGATTTAGAGACCCCTGTGTCCATCAGGAAATGCCTCCTCTCAATGCAGACCCACCCTGAATGTTCTCAAGGGCTCCAGTGTGGAGGGTCCCTGGTGTGATGGGAGCTGTGACAGCCCTGCCAATCCATGTCCATCAAGGGGTAGACTTGCTGGTCCTGAGGGTGCTGCTGTCTGTGCTTGCAGTGTCCTTGTGCCCTGCAGCTGGAGCCCTGGTTCCTTGCCAGGGGCTGTTTGGGTGGGCTCTCCCCAGCCGAGGAGGGCAATGCCTCTGCCAGGGGCTTGTGGCCGAGCTGTGCCCTGGGTGCTGGGGCCCCCTTGGTCCCTGGAGTTGATCCCTCAGGGGCTATGGTAAGTGTGCCCTGGCCTTTGCCTTCAGCTTGGCCTTTTGCTGCTCCCTTCTTGCATTCACCTGCTGTGCCTTTGTGCCCAAGTGCTGCAGGGCCTTCTTGTGCCCCTTCTGCAGCCCCCTCAGTGCCTGTGGGTGCTTGTCTTGCTTTACAAGAGAGGTGTCCGCTTGGGAAGGTAGAGAAAGCCTCTCTTGGACTGGAGAATGCAAACCGCCTCCCTCTTAATGTTTAGAGTAGTGAAATGAAGGGGCTCTCAGGCAAAGATATGGGAATAGGAATACCAGTTCTTTACTAGTGTGTATAATAAAGCAAACAAACAGCAACAGCTGCGGCACTGACAGCAAACAGAGCCCGAACCCAGTCCCGGCCTTTAGGCTGCGGCGCTTTGCCCTTGGGTGCAGTTCCGGGCACAGCCGGCAGGGGCGCTGGTGGCTCCCTCGGGGCGGGGCAGCGCATCCCTCCCATGGGAACCTCTCTGAACAGAAACAGAGCAATCCCTTCATCTAACTCTTTCACTTTTTTACCTTCTCTAGCCATTCTCCCGTGTTTTGGGAAAGAATTTGGAGAGGGCTGCCTTTTAACTGAGCTCCTAGTGTTTCGATAAGGTGCTTCCTGTAGAGAGAGAGAGTTTCCCTGAACAGCCGGAGCTGTGGTTACCAAGGGGATGTAACTCAGAGCAGGATGGGGTCAGGGGAGGATATCCTGCCGAGGCTCGGTGGGAGTGTGGGCAGGGTCTGCTGCCGGAATCACCAGAGGGGGATCTTCCTGTGGAGCCCGAGGCGGAGTGTGGGTAGCCCCCAGATGGCTGATGGCGGCTGATCCGGCAGCTGCCGGCAGTACAAAGGCAGGTGGGAGAGCCCGGCAGCAGCGGCGGTGCCCAGCGCAGGTGGCACGGGCAGGGCAGCTGGGTATGGGATGGCTGGACCCCCCCTGGGTGGGGTGGGCGTGGTGACCTTGGAGCAGGCGGCAGGACAGAGCAACCCCCATCTTCCCCAGCATGGCCGGCAGAGCGGCCGCGGGCCAGGCAGTGGGAGCAGGGCACACAAATTGAGCGACAGCGCCGGGGCAGGTGGAGCTGCCCTGGGCAGTGAGGCCGCACCTGGGATGGAAACCGGGGCAGGTGGAGCTGAGGCGGGCAGCGAGCCAGGACCCGGGACAGGCGCTTGGGCTGCGAACGGAGGGGGCAAGACCTGCAGAGGATCCCACTCTCTGATTTTTCCTCTTGTTCCCTTCCCTTCCCTTTCATTTCCCATTTTTTTTCTTGTTTTTTCTCGGAGGTTTCTGATACTTTAAAGATTTTTATTCTTCTAAAATCTCCTGTCTAACATATGGCATATTCTCTTCTAGATTAAATGGGGTTTTTACCAATAAATCCAGAGCCTAGCAAATCTAAACTTCTGCTTGGATACTTTGAAATGGTCAATGAGCTAACTCATGACATCCTAATGTTGTTTTTCCCACCACCTTTTTATTTATCCTTTGGCAAATTAAGCATCTTTCAGTTACTTGTTTGCAAATCCAAAAATCCCAATGCACCCGTAGTTCCTTAAAAAATGATCACACAAAGCTTGAGTTCCAAAGTGGGTTTTCTGATGCCTGTCTTCTAATATTTTCTTAGAGGCATATTTTATTAAGTAATTGTCTTCCATCAAGAAGTTTCCATTTCCCTGATTTATCTTGTTCACTTCCTGTCTTGTTTAAGTCTTTTTTCTCGGCTTCCCTAAACTTTGGTATTTCCGGTTTTTCCTCATTTGGAGTTAGTATTAACATAACTCTTTCAGCTCCATTTTCTGCTGCATCCTTAGCTTTGTGATCTGCCAAATTATTTCCTCCTCTTTCTGGGGTCTTTCCCTTTTGGAGTTCCCTAATATGTACTATAGCTATCTCTTTTAGGTAATTGAAATGCCTCTAAAACCTCTAAAATAAGTTCCTCATGTACTAGTCCTTTTCTTCTTGAATTAAGTAATCTTTTTCCTTTCCAAATTTTTTAAAGGTATGTACTACTCTAAAGGCATACCTTGAATCAGCATATATAGTTCCTTTATTTTATGTTAAATATTCTAGTGCTCTTTTTAAAGTATATAATTCACAAGTTTGAGCTTACTAGTTTAAGGTTAATTTCCTTTTTTCCATAGTTTGCATGTTTTTCCCATCGACTACTGCATACCCTGTATTTTCTCCTTTTGCAAGGAGTTGTATCTCTGTTAGCTAACATAACTCCCACAGGACTATTTTTTTTCATTTTTTTTCCCCTGTGTCCAAATTACTGGTTTTCTGTCTCATTTTTCAAGATCTTATCTATTCTTCTTCTGCCTCTGTTTTTCACATTCACTAACAACCTAAATACCACTTTTCTTTCAACTACACACATAAAAATAAAAATCTTTTTTCTCACACTACTTTCAGTACAATACACCTCCCTCCAAGGAGATATAGTGAAGCTTAAAATACAGAATCTACATTACCTATACTTTCATTCGTTTACATTCACTCACTTTTATTTCTCATTCCCTTCCACACATTCTTTCCCACCCTCAGGACACAGAGTGGATCCCTGTTGACAGAGAATCGCGGGTCCCTGTGGCCCCCCCTCACCTTGGGGTTGGCCTCTGGGTCTCAGTATCTCCGGGCCTCCTGGGAGGGCCCTGACTCTGCTGCCTCGGGTGCTGTTCACCTGTGAGGCTGATTTGTGTGTCACTCACACTCTTTAGCCACAGCACCCTCACACGCCTTGGGGACAAGGGCCTGTTTGCAGGTCACCTGTACCTTATGCCACAGCCCCCACACGCCCAGGAGAACAATGGCTTATTTGTGGGTCACACACTCCTCTTTCCACAGCCCCCCTTCCCACCCACCCGGGAAGCGCTGACTTTGTGTGTGACTCACTCTCACACACAACAAGACAACAATAAGGTACCTTTTGTTATAAATGATCAAATCGAGAGCCAAACCTATAAGAAAATTTAGCAAAGTTTTATTAACTTTTCTGTGCGACTGAAGTTCGGTCATCAAAACCACCACAGCCAAGGGTCAGCGTCGAGCCCAGGTTCGGTGCTGGGTGAAAACGGATCTGAGCTCCGAATGTCAGAGTCTCCCCCTGTTCACAAATGCTGCCTGACGCAGCGAGTTCTTTTAAAATTTATTCTGCTCGAGGCAGAGATGACCGAATGTTCTTTGTGTCTCTTCCCATGCATAACCGTGTCTTTACCTGTGCAGAGGTGGACAAAGACTCAGTCCAGTGTCTGATGTTGTTAGTAGACTCCAGGGAAGTCAGCATTCACATGCATCAGGGTGGGGCTGTGGATCATCTTGGTAGCTGTATAATTGTCGAGACAAAAATCACTCTTGGCTGGACCTGGTGACCCGGTGAAGCCAGCGATTTTCGCCCTGGAAGCTTCTATTCTTTCATTGAAAACCCCGATGTTTACCTCAACCAAGTCCAGGAACTAGATGTATATGAATAAGACACTGCTCCTGCCAGGATGGTCAAAAGACATAATGTGGATTTTACAATATCTTATACATTAATAGCATGAATTATCTCTATCATATAATACACTTTCACATCACCTATTACAAGGTGTTTCTGGCCAGTTCCTGTGCTCTTGGATATCTCTCAACCCAGCTGTGCTGCCCAAACCCAGATGCTCTTGAGCATATCCTCAATCCGGCAGAATTTTGCCCAACCGTGGATGCTCTTGGAATGTTAATTCCTCAACCCAGCAGGTTTTAATTCTGGATGCTCTTGGGCTCTCTTATCCCTCAAAGCAGCAGAATTTTTAGGAGCCCCTTTTATCCCATTTCCTAGTGGATTGGGCTCAGAAACTCCTCTGCTCCCTTCCTCCGAGGGGTCCAGCCCCTCTCTGAGACCCAGTCCCAGTTACCCCGGGGGATTCTCTCACTCCTCTCATCACTCACTCTGTCTCTTTACTGGCTGCTTCCCTCGAGGAAAGGTGGAAACGCAGCGTGGGAGACTCCAGCACTCACTTGGCAGGTCTGGGACAACCAGCCCTCGTCTCATTCACAGCCCAGAGCAGAGAATGAGGGGAGAAGGGAGCCCAGGAGCCCAAACAGCCCTGGCATCCCGAAATGGGGAGAGGGAAGCGGGGGGAGCTTTTGGCATTGCTGGGACTGCCAGCAGCCTGGGCAGGGCAGGCACTGAGGAGAAGGGGAACCCCCAATCCAAGTGCGACCCCCAACAGCTGGGACAGGGGGGAACCCCCTGAATGCCAGAGGGGAGGAACCAGGGAAGGGGAACTCCTGGGAGGCTTTTTCAGGGCTGAATCTTGGGTGTTTGGGAGGTTTTTCTGGAGCCCAGATGGCCAGTGACTTGTAGAGATGGACTTGGGCAGAGCGACCTTCAAACTCAATGTGTGTTTGGGAAGATGAAACAGGAAAGCCTTATAAATACGATTGTCTGGCAAAAGATTTTGTGAACATAAAAAATATAAGGAAGATTGAAATGAAAGCAAGCTCTGAGATACCTCAGTTAGTGAACAACTGGAAAACAATGGTGTGGCCCAACTGAAGGTAATCCCCATTTTGATGAAACAATTCCCTCTGCTTGCAGACATGTAGTGAGAGTCCTATGTATTGGATAGGTGGGTCCTGTTGCTCTGGATGAGGTACAGCTGCGGGGTCCTTGGTTGGGCAGCAGCTGTAGCTCATGAAGGCAACTGGGATAAAAGGGGGTGGGTCGAGAGCCCAGAAGGAGCCCCTGTGAAGCCATGAGGAACTGCACAGCAGAGAGGAGCTGCATGGTAGAAAACCAGCCATGAAGGTATGGACTTTAAGAATATCATAACAAGAGTATGGGACTCTAGAAATATGAAATACAATAAGATAACAACAACAATTGGTGACCCCGACATGATAGAGGTATGCAGCCTGAAGAGCTGTGGAAAATAAGGATAGCCTGAGAGCTGTAGCAGCCTGAAGAGCTGTGGAAGAAAAGGCAGCCTAGAACTGCAGAAAGAACATAGCTATTGAATCTTAAAGAGCTGTGCTGGATTATGGCCCTTGAGTCAAGAAGCTGTGTGTGTTGTACATGAGCTTTGAGCCATGGGGGAATGTGTGTATTGTACTTGTGTGGTGTATGGGGCCTTTGAGTCTTGGGATAAAACATGTATTGTAAAGGAAATGAATATATTGTACTTGAATATTGATATTGTATTTGAATACATCTGTTAGTAACAGAAAAAAGGGGAAATGTAGTGAGAGTCCTATGTATTGGATAAGTGGGTCCTAGTTGCTCTAAATGAGCCACAGCTGTAAAGTCCTTAGTTGGGCAGCAGCTGTGGCTTGCAAAGATAGCTGGGATAAAAGGGGGTGGGTCGAGAGCCCAGAAGGAGCCCCTGTGAAGCCATGAGGAACAGCAGAGCAGAGAGGAGCTGTATGGTAGAAAACCAGCTAGAAGGTATGGACTTTAAGAATATCATAACAATATATGGGACTCCAGAAATATGAAATACAATAAGATGACAACAACACAGATCCAAGGGTCAGAGCAGAGCCCACTAGCTCAATAGAAGGGGTCCAAAGAGGAGTTTTTAGGGTTTAAAATGTAACACAGTATGGTGATGTAATGATTTTTACAGGCTGTATGTAAATGCTATAGGATTTGTATCTTGTACTAGATTGGTTAGTGAGAAATAGAATATTCAACACAGAAGAAGATTTATTGTATTGTAACGGGAACCTTACTCTCTTATGCTCTTCCCCTCTTATTCTCTTACCCTCTCACCCTCTCTACCCCTCTCTTCTCTCGGGCCTGCTCCGAGCTGTGCCTGGCAGCTCCCAGCAGGGCCCTGCACCCAGGCCCTTTGCAATAAACCACAAGTTTCATGACCTGGCTGCAGAGCTGTCTCATCTCCGTCTGTCCCGACCGTACTACCCCCGATGCTCCTACAAACGCGCTCATCCCTTGTTTTCCCCAAACCAGGATTTCCCATTGCCAAGGCCTGGGAAGCTGCGAAGAAGAGGAAGATGCCCCGGGACACTGAGGCAGGTGAGGAGGAAGTCAGTGCCCCTTTCCCCTCTGTGCTGCTCCATCTCCCAGCCTAGCACAGCCCGGCTGCAGCTCAGCTCTGGGGGGATCTCCTTGCCCTTGCCTGTGGCATGGAGGCAAATCCCATCCTGTCCTTGTCCTTCCTCCCCCAGAGCAGGAGCTGAGCATGGAGAGCAGGGAGGACAAATGCCCGCGGCAGAACCTGGTGGAAGAGGCCGTTTTGAGCAGCTCCACGGTGCAGGAAGCCAACGGGGAGGAAAAGCCCCGGAGATGCCACACGAGGAGGGGCTGCAAACGCAGCCGGCAGGGATCTGAGGGGGAAAGAGCCAGCCTGGGCCGGGAAGGCGGCCGGAGATGGAGCCAGAGCTTGGAGCTGGTGCTCCATGAGCAGCTCCATGATGGGGAGAAGCCCCACACGTGCGTGGAGTGTGGGAAGAGCTTCAGGTGGATCTCCAACCTGATCAGGCACCAGAGGATCCACACTGGGGAACGGCCCTACGAGTGTGGGGAGTGTGGGAAGAGCTTCAGCGTGAGCTCCAGCCTGATCAGCCACCAGAGGATCCACACTGGGGAGAAGCCCTATGAGTGTGGGGAGTGTGGGAAGAGCTTCAGCGTGAGCTCCAGCCTGATCAGCCACCAGATGATCCACACTGGGGAACGGCCCTACGAGTGTGAGGAGTGTGGGAAGAGCTTCAGCGTGAGCTCCAGGCTGATCAGGCACCAGCGGATCCACACTGGAGAGAAGTCCTATGAGTGTTCCAAGTGTGGGAAGTGCTTCAGCTGGAGCTCCAGCCTGAACCAGCACCAGAGGATCCACACTGGGGAGCGGCCCTACGAGTGTGGGGAGTGTGGGAAGAGCTTCAGCCAGAGTTCCCACCTGATCAACCACCAGAGGACCCACACTGGAGAAAGGCCGTACAAGTGCTCCGAGTGTGGGATGTGCTTCAGCCAGAGCTCCGGCCTGATCACGCACCAGAGGACCCACACTAGGGAGAGGCCCCATGAGTGTTCCAAGTGTGGGAAGAGGTTTAAGACCAGCTCCATTCTCCTCCGGCACTATCGGATTCACAGAGAGGAGAGGCCCTTCCAATGCCCCGACTGTGGGAAGGGATTCAAGCACAACTCCACCCTCATCAACCACCGGCGCATCCACACTGGGGAGAGGCCCTACGAGTGTGATAAATGCAGGAAGAGGTTTCCGACCAGCTCCAGTGTCCTCCTGCACTATCGGATTCACACAGAGGAGAGGCCCTTCCGCTGTCCCGACTGTGGGAAGGGATTCAAGTACAACTGCAACCTCATCACCCACCGGCGCATCCACACTGGGGAGCGGCCCTACGAGTGTCCCCAGTGTGGGAAGAGCTTCTCCAGCAGCTCTAGCTTGACCCAACACCAACGGAGGCACCGGTAAGGGAAGCCCTGTGAGTGCCCCGAGTGCGGGCAGAACTTCGTGCACTGCTCCAGCTCCATCCCCCACTGGAGGAGGCACTTTGGGCACAGCCCAGGTGAGCCACATTCCCTGTGATCCATGTTGAGAACATACCTGGCTGCTTTGCCTTTTAATTTCACCTTAATTTTTCTCTATTCTCCATCTCTTTGCACTGCAAAAGCCAAGAGGAATGGATCTGTCACCTCCAAACCACTCAAATCCCAGTGAAAACAGCTCAATCTTACCCCAAAAAGAGCTCAAACCCACCTCAAAAAACTCAATCCCATGCCAAACTCACTCAATTCCGCAACCACCAGGCTGAGATGAGGTTGGGAAATGATTTAGAGTCGTGGGGTCCCAATTAGAGTGGTGAGATGGAGATTGTGTGGGGCTGGGTGTGTGGGATATATTTGACAGCAAATAAAACTCTGAGACTTACTGATTTCTCTCGCGTTCATGTTCAGTCTGTTGCAGTTCTGTTTGCAGAGTGCCGCCTTCTCAGCTCATTGTCTGTGTCCCTTTTCTCTCCTACCTCTCTTCGCCTGCTCCATTTCTCTCTCAGTGTCTCCCTGGACCCAGGCACCACCAGAGACCCTCCCTATATTTAATTGCCTCAGGGACCACCCAATACTCTCCCCTGATTTATTGCCCCAGTGCCCACCAAAGACCCTCCCCTGATTTAATTGACCCCTGCCACCAAAGACCCTCCCCTGATTTAGTTGACCTTTCCCTGTTTTAATTCACCTTCCCCTGATTTAATTGATTCCTGCCCTGATTTAATTGACCCTTGCCCTGATTTAGATGACCCCTCTGTCCCCACAGACCCTCCCCTGATTATTTATTATTTTATTTCCCAATTATTATTTCAATTCCCAGTCCCAGGAGCTGAAGTCCTGAAGGCTGGCAGGGAAATGTCTCTGTAAGATTTTGCTCCATTTCCCTTCAAGGGCAGGAACATCTTTTCCTGGCTGGAAGCTGGAATTCCAGACTTTTGGAATGTGTGCAGGGCAGTACAGACTGGGATCAAACATGGACTGGGATCAAACATGGACTGGGATCAAATAGGGATTAAAATCAAGTATGGACTGGGATATACTGGACTGGGATCAAATCAGGGCTGTGATCAATTTTGGACTAGGATCAATTTGGACTGGGATCAAATATGGACTAGGGTAAGGTATGGACAGGAATTAAATATGGACTGGGATCAAATATGGATTGGGATCAAATGGACTGGGTTCCTACAGACTGGGATAAACTGGACTGAGATTATATAGATGTCGTGGTTTGAGAGGAAGTTAGTTTTCTGGGATATGAAGTGGTCAGGCCAGTAGGTGCTCACATTTGAATACTGGCACCTGGTTTGGCCACTGGGGACATTGGATACACCTCTGAGAACACAGGGGTTAAAAAGCAGAGCACTCCCGGGGGGAAGCTCTCTTGGGTTCCAACGAGGGAAGCAGGTCGGGCCTCCCCTGCCCAGCTCCTGGCTGGTTTGGGTCTGGGTGAGGTAGGCCTGGCCCGAGGATGGAAGGGTGGAAGAGCCCTGAGGGGCATCGGGCAGCCACACCTGCCCCCCAGGACACAGAGAGAGACGGAGCGCCTGTGCCCCCGTGAAATTTGATATCCTGTGCTGGCAGCACAGCCCGGCTGGCGGAGAAGGGCGGCTGGCGGAGAAGGGCGGAGAAGGGCGGGGGGATGCAGCGAGAAGGGGCCTGGCAGCTGTGGGAGCTTTGGGCGGGTAGAGCCCGAGCTTTTAACCCTTTTTTGGACAAGGAAAACTTTGCAGAACATTAACCTTTCCTAGAAGAGAGATAAGAGATGAAATGGAGGAAGGAAATGTGCAAGTGTGAAGGTCTGGGCAAATGAAAGATGTCGGGAGAGTAGAGAAGAATCTTAGGTGGGAAGAGATGATGGAGTGGCCTTAGCTGGACTTTTCCTGTATGGCCATGGACAGAACCATGTTTCCTGTGACACAGAGACTGCATCCAGAGGAAGGCAATGGCTCAGAGCCAAGAGGGTTCAGTGTTGGTACCCCTGGGCCCCAGGGGGTGAAATTTGGGGGGCACAGGTGTCCCAAAGGTAAGACTGTGCCCTTTTTGGAACGGGACAAAGCATCCTTAAAAGGACAACCCTAGAAGCAGCTCTGGTCCATGTGCAGTGGTGAGAGCACTGGGCTGGAAGGAAGATGGCAGATGTTCTCCAGGCGGTGCCACGAGTGACGTGGAAACACACGAGGTTTCAACGGTGTTTCCTGGGGAAGCCTGTGGCACAAGAAGGACTCCTCTCCCCTTGATGAACTGAGAATTGATTACCTAAAGGGTGGTGATGGACCGAGAATTGGTGATTTGTGGGATAGGTGTATTGGAAATTTGGTGGGAGGGGGAGGAAATGTTTTTGGAAAGTTTTCATTTTCCCTGTGTGTTTCTTGTTACTTAGAGTTGTAGTTTAGTTAATAAAGGTTTCTTTTCTTTATTTCTAAGTGGGGGCCTGCTTTGCTTATTCCTGGTCACATCTCACAGCAGACACCAGGGAGCATATATTTTATGGGGACACTGGCATTGTGCCAGCGTCAAACCGTGACACTTATGCTGCCAGTTGGCCTTTTCCCACCTCTCCAGCCATCCCCACAGAGCATTGGCTACCATCCATGAATCAGTGTAGAGGCAGAGCTTTGGCCATTTCTCTCCCTTAGCAATGTCCAGGGCCAGCTGAACAGCTTTGAGTTCTGTAAGTTGACTTGATCCATCTTCTCCTTCAGTAGCCTCTGCTACCTGTCATGTGGGGCTCCATACGGCTGCTTTCCACTTCTGGTCCATCCCTGCGATGTGACAGGAACAGTCAGTGAAAAGAGCGTAGTGCGTTTCCTCTGGGGGCAGTTGGTTATAGGGAGGAGCCTCTTCAGCCGGTGTCACTGGTTCTTGTGGCTCTTCATCAGTAAGTTCTCACCTTGCAGCCAGTTTGTAATTATCTCCAAAATCCCAGGGCGATTCAGGTTTCCAGTACGGGCACACTGTGGGATAAGAGCAATCTGTTTACTCCATGTAGCATCAGTGGTGTGGTGGGGGGTGGGAACCTTTCCTTTGAACATCCACCCCAGCACCGGTAGTCGGGGTGCCAGGAGGAGTTGTGCTTCCGTGGCAATCACCTCTGAGGCAACCTGGACTCCTTCACAGGCAGCCAAGATTTCCTTCTCTGTTGGAGTGTAGTTGGCTTCTCACCCTCTGTAGCTTCGACTCCAAAATCCCAGTGGTCGGCCTCGAGTCTCCCCAGGCACCTTCTGCCAAAGGCTCCAGGACAAGCCATGGTTCCCAGCTGCAGAGTAGAGCACGTTCTTCACCTCTGGTCCTGTCCTGACTGGGCCAAGGGCAACTGCATGAGCAATCTCCTGCTTGATCTGGGCAAAGGCTTGTTGCTGCTCAGGGCCCCAGTGGAACTCGTTCTTCTTGCAGGTGACCAGGTAAAGAGGGCTCATGATCTGACTGTACTCAGGAATGTGCATTCTCCAAAAGCCTGTGGCACCTAGGGAAGCTTGTGTTTCTTTCTTATTGGTGGGTGGAGACATCGCTGTGATCTTGTTGATTACGTCTGTAGGAATCTGATGCCATCCATTAATAAGGCCTCCGATCAGCCTTATCATGAAGCAGAGCCTTGGTGCTCAGGATCTCAGTCCCTGAGGAGGGAGCGGGTGCCCAAAGCCAGGTCAGGCCAATGCCGCGGGGCTACCTTTCTAGCAAGCCTGGTGATATTCAGCTCTATAGTGATTAGCAGCTCTTCGGACCTCATCTCTTTGCTTGCTGGGTAGTGGAGCCCCAGGCTTGAGGCAGCAGCAGACGGAGAGAGGAGAAGGAGAAGGCAGGAGGTGTTCCACAGAGAAGGCTTTATTTGGGGGTCCGCGAAGGGTCTCGGCTCTTCTCCTTCTGAGCTAGTAGGGTACAGCATGCTACTTTTATAGGCTTGGCAAGTATCCAGACTTGACCAATGGCAAGGGATTAGGGGGATCATAAAATGACCGATAGGTAAAGGCTACCATGGCATTGCCTTACATGGTTATAGAGACAGTTTATAGGGCAGATGTCCATGGAGTCAGGAAGCTTCCTTGCTGTTGTGTCAGCATTTCTTTTGTTAAATTCTCCATGGTGCTTTTGCTAAATGTATGGGGTTTACTACAGTCCGTCTTGCCACTTCCCTCCCAGGAACTGAATCTCACCAGCTGGTCCCTTTACCTTGACTTTTTAATGGCAAAACCAGCTCCCAGGAGGATTTGGATGATTTCCTTCCCTGTCTCAAACACTTCCGCAGTTGTGTTCCCCCACACAATGATGTCATCAATATACTGCAGATGTTCTGGAGCCTCACTCCTTTCCAGTGCAGTCTGGATCAGTCCATGGCAGATGGTGGGGCTGTGCTTCCACCCCTGGGGCAGTCGGTTCCAGGTGTACTGCACTCCCCTCCATGTGAAAGCAAACTGAGGCCTGCATTCTGCTGCAAGAGGACTGGAGAAAAATGCATTGGCAATGTCTATAGTGGCAAAGCACTTTGCTGCCTTGGACTCCAGCTCGTACTGGAGCTCTAATATGTCTGGCACGGCAGCGCTGGGTGGTGGAGTCACTTCATTCAATGCACGGTAGTCCACAGTCAATCTCCATTCTCCTTCAGATTTTCGCACAGGCCAAATGGGACTGTTGAAGGGTGAGTGGGTCTTGCTGACCACACCTTGGCTCTCCAGCTCTTGGATCATCTTTTGGATGGGGATCACAGCGTCTCGAGTGGTTCTATACTGTCGTCGATGCACTGTGGAAATGGCAATTGACACCTGTTGCTCTTCGCCCTTCAGAAGTCCTACTGCAGATGGGCTTTCTGACAGTCCAGGCAAGCTGTTCAACTGCTTGACACCCTCTGTCTCTACAGCAGCTATTCCAAATGTCCATCTGAGTCCCTTTGGGTCTTTGAAATAGCCACGTCGGAGGAAGTCTATACCTAAAATGCATGGGGCTTCTGGACCAGTCACAATAGGGTGTTTCTTCCATTCATTTCCAGTCAGGCTCACCTCAGCTTCCACCAAAGTAAAATCCTGTGATGCCCCTGTCACACCAGCAATAGAAACACACCCTGTCCCCACATGGAATCCTTCCGTAAGCCACGAAGTTCCTTCAGGGGAAAGGACTCAATATTTGCATCTGATCTTGCACCTGCTGCGTTGACTCCTGATTTTATGTCAGGAGGCATTGAGGTTCCTTCTCCTTCATCATCATCATCCTCGTCATCCACTGGTCAATTGGTCTTGTCCATGCATTTTCCACTTCTAGTACTGGCAACAACAGCCATTGGTTGAGGCTTATTTTCTGGTTTAGCTGCTGGCTTAGGCTCACTATCTGGTTTGGCTGCTGGCTTCGAGCCTGGGCTGTTGGCTGCAGCCTGAGTCACCGGGATAGCTGCTGATTTATCTCCCTGCCCCCCTGCCTCTGTCTGCTGCCCGACAGGATCTAGCAGTGAGCGATGAGCACAAGCCAGGGCCCAGCTCACTGCAATGACCTTCCTCTCCTTAGGCTCATCCTGGTACTTCTCTTTCAGATATTTCCCCACCTCAGCTGGGTTCTGAATTTGCTCATGGGGAAAATCTCAGACCATAGGGTCAGAGAATTCCTTCAGGATTTGGCCCATATCCTCCCATTTCCCACACCACTTAGGATTTTCCACACTGGGGTCTACTCCTGAGTCAGGGGTCTCATCAGCCTGTCTAGAAATCTCAGCCCTCATCCTAGAGAAGCAGCAGGCTGTGTAGAGGAAGGTTACCAGACTCAATACCAGAAAGATGGTTTCTTTAACATTTAGCGGAAACTCAACATCCTTCAATAGTGATGCAACAGATTCATAAGAGAAGAAGGAAAGCAAAGGCTGAAATGCCTGATCCCCTGCTGCTCCTCCTCTAACAAACTGGATGCATAACCGTAGCCATGAACCATTCATACCTGGAGCAGACCCCAGCATGTTTATAAACTTCTTGCAAATCATTGCCACCAAGCCCAGCAGGATAGCTATTCTGGTCATTGCCCCTCTGCTATAAAAACTACATATTAGGGACAATATAAAGCTATTTCTGGATAAGAAAATAAACCTAGGGACCACGGAGGTATTAAAATCTCAAAAAACCCTAGGGACCAGAAATGCATGCAAGCCTTCACCCCAACAGACATCATGAATTCAAAAAGCATAGCTATTAACTGCTTTATACAAACACAGAGTAATGGCAACCAAAATGCACTCAAAACAGGGTTTCTCCACTCTCTCTCAAGCCCCACGTATTGGGCGCCAAATTTTGTCCTGGTTTAGGGTAAATTTGGTAGAGAATCTCCAAAGGGGCCCCTCCAGAAAGCAAACCCACATGGCCCCTCCCCCCAACCGGTTTGGGAAGGATTCCTCCGAGAGAAGGGGAAAGAACCTGTTTATTTAACAGGCACAGCACCCCCAGCACACAGAATGAACAATACCGGATGACACCACTCTGAAAAAGGTGACAAATTCAGAAAGTCTCTCTCGGGGGTGGTTGCTCTGTTCTCAGTCCCTCCGGCGCTGGGGCAGCTGCTGTAGCCACAAGGTGCAAACTCTCGGTGTTCCCAGGTCCCAGTCTGGAGCAGGTTCGAGAAGGTTGAAAAAAGGAAAGGAGAAACAGTCCAGGAAGGAATTTGGACTGTTTAGCTAAACTAGCTAATGAGCAGGAGCAAAAACAAGCAGAAGTGAAGCAGAAGTAAGAGCCAGAGAGAGAGCAAAGCAAAAAGGCGAAAGCAGAACTGTGCGCTGCCCAGTCTCTGTGTCCTTGATAAGAAAAACCCAAACAAAACTTTCACATTACAGAGACAGTCTTAAAGGCACAGAACATATGAATGGGGATACAAGCATCATAACGTCACCCTAGGACACATGGGTGTCCTGAACAGTGTCATCCCATTGTTATCCTTTTGATACTAATTCTGTTTGGTTTTATTTTATCAGTAGTCCTATTCGTTATTAAGTGGAGCATGAAACAGCTGACAAGATTAATGTCTATAGTTAATGCACACAACTTGGCTGATGTACTCTACACTGTGGACATCCCCATGACATTTGACACAAGGCAATTATGAATGAAGCCTATGTGTTTTGGAATAATCCTTGATTTCCATTTATGATTTTGTGGAAATTACGTTCGATTTTTAGTGAATTGTTTTAGAAAATAATTTTTTAAAGTTAATGCTTGTATTAATATGGGTTGATTGCTTTTGCTTTTGATTATGTGTGACTGGTTTTAACCATTTAAATATTGTTTTAAAAGTAATATTGTTTTAATTAATCAACCATTTGTGAAAATTGTTATGATAATCAATATTATGTTTGTTTATTGTTTCCCTTTCCCCCTCCTTCTCCTATCCTTTGTTTTTCTTCTCTCACTCTCTTTTTCCTCTCTTTCTGACATCCCTATTTTTCCAGGTTATACTACCAATGTACAGCGAGTTCTGCAGATTCATCAATGATGCTCCAGAGTTCCGCTGATGAAGATCCCTCAAGACAATCGTGAGTCATGGGGTCATGTACGAGTCTGTACGGATTTTCCCTCATCTGCCTCATGATTGTCATTGGGGGACCACTGAAGAGAAGACCCCCCCTGTCTGAAATCTCTGGCTCCAAGGGAGAAAGTCATGTGCCTGAGACCTGAGAGCATTGCTAAGCCATTGTTCTCATAGGTGTTATTTGCTGTATACTACACTGAGCCCAATGACAAGAAAAAGTGGGCACCGTGCCCTTTTTGCAACAACAGCCTTGGAAGCTGTCCCACCTCTCGGCCTGGCTGGACTTCTTCTGAGTTTCAGGTGGTCCCCCCACAGAAGACCCTCACCTGTTTTACAACCACCGTGACAGACAGACTGAGATGGAAGGAGCCTCTCCATCAAGAACTGAGACATGGAACCCCCATGTGAAAAGGCCCCTCTGCTCCTTCCAAGGACTGGAACTGAAACCCCCAGCCAGTGTGGGGGAGGCAAGCTGACCAAAGCGAGATGTTTGCCTGCAGGTTGTGACCGCTGGACCAAGAAGACAATGGCTCTCATTTACTGCTGAGAGCGTGGACTACCTGTTACTTCTATTCCTTATTGTATCTGTATCCCCTCCCTTGCAATTGCCAATAGAGTTATCATAATAAAAACCTCTGAGTTAGCGAGAGACTTCAAGATCTCCCCGAGGTAACAGGTGGATCCTCGACTGGATTGAACCAAATGACATTGTCTCTACGTTTGGTAGCTCTATCCCCCCTCTCTTTGTCTCTCTCTCTCTTTTCTCTCTTCCTCTATCTTTTACTCTCCCTTAATCCCTCTATCGCATTTTGCTGTGGTCATTCAATAAAGGTGCATTTGTTTCAATTATCATTGCAAACCCCCCTGTTCCATGTCGGTTCTTTTTGCACCCTGAGATCAAATCCACGAACCACCATGAAACCCGTCCGTGAGGACGGATCGTGACACGCCCCCGAGGACCCCTCCCCGAATTCCCCCCCAAAGCCCCTCCAGCACCCCCAGACCCCGCTAAAATCCCCTCAAGTTCCCCCCAGACCCTCCCCAAATCCCTCCCAAACCCCCTCAAGACCCCTCCCCAAATTCCCCTCACGGCCCCTCCCGGACCCCTCACCTGTCCCTGTGCCTCCTCAGCAGCTCCCGGAGCCCCCCGTCCTCTCCCAGCGCCTCCCCCGCTCTCTCCAGCGCCTCCCACAGGACCCGCCCGAGCCCGGGACGGCTCCCGGGGGTCCCTGAGGGGGTCCCGGGGGCGGGGCGCCGCTCCATGCCTGGCCCCGGGGTGAGGGGGCGCTGCTTCCAGCTCGGCTCTGATTGGCTGGAGCAGCGTGGGGAGGGCGGGAGTTGCTGTGGGGAGATGCCTGGTGATTGGTTGGTTTCGTAGAGGGCATGGTGATTGACAGGAGATGGGCGGGGAAGGCGAGCGGTGATTTGTTGGATAGAGGCAAAGATGGCGGGAGTTGCTGAGGGGAGACGTGCAGTGATTGATTGGTTGGCTCAGGTGCGTGACAGGCGGGTGTGTCTGAGGGGAGGCGTGCGGTGATTGGTTGGATCGGGACACAGGGAGGCTGGTGTTCCTGAGGGGAGACACGCAGTGATTGGCTGGTTTGGGGCAGTACGTGCCGTGATTCGTTAATTTGGGAGATGAAGTGCAGTGATTGGATGGTTTGGGGCAGGGAACGCTGCTATTGGCTGGGAAAAGTCCGGGATTTTTAAGGGACATTCCAGTTTTTTTGGGGAAAAACTCTCAGATTTTTAAGGAAAAATTCCCGTTTTTTGCAGGAGAAACATTGCCGGATTTATTCACCCCACATGACCACAAATAACCAAAATAACCCCAAAATACTCAAAATAAACCCCAAATACCTCGAAAATAACCCAAACAATACCTAAAAGTCCCCCAAATAACCCAAAACAAATCCAAACAACCCCAAAATAACAAAATAAACCCCAAAATTAAACCCAAAAAACACCAATTGATTTCAAGTACATCTAAAAAACCCCATATACACCAACATTAACCCCAAGAACCCCAAATAATACCAAATAAGCCCAAATAAACCCAAACAAGCCCAAAGAAACCCAAATACTTCCAAATAAACCCAAATAATTCCATATAACCCCAGATAAACAGAAATAAACCAAATTAAACCCAAGATAAACCAAATGTAGTAAATCAATAACCCCAAACAAACCCCAAACAAACCCTAAATAAACTCAAGTAGACCCCAAGTAACCCCAGTTCCTCCCATCCCCACCCCAAAACAGATCCCGACCAATCAGAACGCACGGCACTGATGACGATCCACTTGCTGGGCACAAACTCAGAGCACTGGCCCTGCTCAGCGATTTTCAGCCAATCAGCGCCCAGCCCGAGTCTGACTCATCACTTGCCAGCCACAGACCAAGGCCTCTCACTGCGGTAAATACTCAGAGACCGTGCAGGGTAATTTCCAGCCAATCAGAGCGTGCCTCGCTGATGACTCATCAGTTGCCAGGGGCGGAATTTGGGGGGGGGGGGAAGGTGACCCTGGGGATGGATTGGAGACCCCAAATTAGTCTACAACGGGGTCGGGACCCCAAAATGGAGCAGGAGGGGCCTGGAGACCCCAGGAGGACCCTGAAGCCCCTAAAACCAAACACGGGAGAGGGGATTGGGGAAATGATTGAAAAGGGGAGGGAGAGTGGGAAAAAGAGGGGCGTGGGAACCCCAAATTAAGCTGGGATGGGTATGGGATCCAAAAACTGAGCTGGGAGGAGGATGGGACCCACCAAGTTGAGCTGGGAGTGGGTTGGACCCCAAACAGGATGAATCCACTTTTGATGCCAGAATATGTAAAGTAGTTTATGGGTATACAAGGCCATGAATATGCAACAGACTGATGTAATGGGAGACAAGGACCTTCGAGCAAAGGTTGTTATGGCCACCAAGACCCCCCCCAGTTATTTTTGGGGACACCTCTTAATTAATCTGGTTTTAATTACATCAGCCTGTTGCATATTCATAGACCATTATCCATATCCATAAACTAATTTACATCTTTCAGGAACTATTTTACATGGCCCAGCCCTGGGGGTGTCTCCCTATTTCAGGACTCTCCACTGAAATAGAAAATGTAAACCCCCTCCCTTTGATTACTATTATTATTATTATTATTATTATTATTATTAATGTTATTATTATTATCATTATAAATATTAAATACTTTTGAAATTAAGGAGCTCTCAGGCAAAGATATGGGAGTAGAAATAACAGTTCTTTATTAGGTAGAATTAAAAATACAAATGCAGTACTACAAACCAAAAAAAACAAGTGATAGAGTCAGTATCCTCTGGGAATCCAGTGAAACAGGTTCATCCTGTTGGAATACAGAGGGAATAGGGCTGATCCTTTGGGAATCCATTTCTTAACCCTGAAAGTCAGGTGAAAGGCAGGGCCGTGGAATATTTACAGGGTATCCCACGGGTGGAATTGGGGTGGGGTCAGGGAAGGAGTTCTTAGCAACAAAAGAAGGGCGAGATAAAAATCCTTCCTCTTAGCAACAGCAGCACTCCACACAGAACGCATCCCCAAATCCTAAATTCCGTCTAAAACAAGTGAGAAATTATGGAACTTCAGATATATTCAAACAATTTCCTTCATTTAACCCAGTTTTGGGTGTTTTTAAAGGATGAAGGTGAAGCAGAGGAAAATTAACGCCAAACCAAACGGCGAAGCAGCCAGGTGTGTTCTCAACATGGATCACAGAGAACGTGAGTGACCAGGGCTGTGCCCAAAGTGCCTCCTCCAATGGGGGATGGAGCAGGAGCAGTGCACGAAGCTCTGCCCGCACTCGGAGCACTCGCAGGGCTTCCCTTAGTGGCGCCTCCGTTGGTGTTGGGTCAAGTTAGAGCTCTGTGAGAAGCTCTTCCCACACTGGGGACACTCGTAGGGCCTCTCCCCAGTGTGGATGCGTTGGTGGATGATGAGGGTGGAGTTGCGCTTGAATCCCTTCCCGCAGTCGGGGCAGCGGAAGGGCCTCTCCTCTGTGTGAATCCGATAGTGCCGGAGGAGACAGGAGCAGGTCTGAAACCTATTCCAGCATTTATCACACTCGTAGGGCCTCTCCCCAGTGTGGATGCGCTGGTGGGTGACAAGAGTGGAGTTGTCCTTGAATCCCTTCCCGCAGCTGGGGCATTGGAAGGGCCTCTCCTCCCTGTGAATCCGATAGTGCTGGAGGAGAATGGAGCTGGTCTGAAACCTCTTCCCACACTTGGAACACTCGTAGGGCCTCTCCCCAGTGTGGGTCCTCTGGTGCCTGATCAGGTGTGAGCTCTGGCTGAAGCTCTTCCCACACTCCCCACACTCGTAGGGCTTCTCCCCAGTGTGGATCCTCTGGTGCCTGATCAGGTGTGAGCTCCGCCTGAAGCTCTTCCCACACTCCACGCACGTGTGGGGCTTCTCCCCATCATGGAGCACCAGCTCCGAGCTCTGGCTCCATCTCTGGTCGCCTTCCCGGCCCAGGCTGGCTCTTTCCCCCTCAGATCCCCGCCAGCTGCGTTTGCAGCCCCTCCTCGTGCGGCATCTCCAGGGCTTTTCCTCCCCGTTGCCTTCCTGCGCCGTGGAGCCGCTCAAAACGGCCTCTTCCACCAGGTTCTGCCGCGGGCATTTGTCCTCTCTGCTCTCCATGCTCAGCTCCTGCTCTGGGGGAGGAAGGACAAGGACAGGATGGGATTTGCCTCCGTGCCACAGGCAAGGGCAAGGAGATCCCCCCAGGGCTGAGCTGCAGCCGGTCCATGCTGGGCTGGGAGATGGAGCAGCACAGAGGGGAAAGGGGCACTGACTTCCTCCTCACCTGCCTCAGTGTCCCGGGGCATCTTCCTCTTCCTTGCAGCCTCCCAGGCCTTGGCAATGGGAAATCCTGGTTTGGGGAAAACAAGGGATGAGCGCGTTTGTAGGAGCATTGGGGGTAGTACGGTCGGGACAGACGGAGACGAGAGATCTCTGCAGCCAGGTCGTGGAACTTGCGGTTTATTGCAAAGGGCCTGGGTGCAGGGCCCTGCTTGGAGCTGCCAGGCACAGCTCGGAGCAGGCCCGAGAGAAGAGAGGGGTAGAGAGGGTGAGAGGGTAAGAGAGTAAGCGAAGAGCGTATGAGTAAGGTTCCTATTACAATACAATCAATCTTCTTCTGTGTTGAATATTCTATTGCTCACTAACCAATCTAGTACAAGATAGAAATCCTATAGCATTTACATACAGCCTGTAAAAATCGTTACATCACCATACTGTGTTACATTTTAAACCCTAAAAACTCCTCTTTGGACCCCTTCTATTGAGCTAGTGGGGTCTGCTCTGACCCTTGGATCTGTCTGCAAGCAGAGGGAATTGTTTCATCAAAAGGGGATTACCTTCAGTTGGGCCACACCATTGTTTTCCAGTTGTTCACTAACTGAGGTATCTCAGAGCTTGCTTTCATTTCAATATTCCTTACACTTTTTATGTTCACAAAATCTTTTGCCAGACAATCGTATTTATAAGGCTTTCCTGTTTCATCTTCCCCAACACACACTGAGATTGAAGGTCCCTCTGTTAAGTCCATCTCTACAAGTCACTGGCTATCTGGGCTCCAGAAAAACCTCCCAAACACCAAGTTTCAGCCCTGAAAAAGCCTCCCAGGAGTTCCCCATCCCTGGTCCCTCCCCTCTGGTGTTCGGGGGTTCCCCCCTGTCCCAGCTGCTTGGGGTCACGCTTGGATTGGGGGTTCCCCTTCTCCTCAGTGCCCGCCCTGCCCAGGCTGCTGGCAGTCCCAGCAATGCCAAAAGCTCCCCCCACTTCGCTCTCCCCATTTTGGGGTCCAGGGGCTTTTTGGGCTCTAGGGCTCCCTTCTCCCCTCATTTTCTGCTTTGGGCTGTGAATGAGACGAGGGCTGCTTGTCCCAGACCTGCCAAGTGAGTGCTGGAGTCTCCCGTGCTGCCTTTCCAACTTTCCTCGAGGGAAGCAGCCAGTAAAGAGACACAGCGAGTGATAAGAGGAGTGAGAGAATCCCCCGGGGTAACTGGGACTGGGTCTCAGAGAGGGGCTGGACCCCTCGGAGGAAGGGAGCAGAGGAGTTTCTGAGCCCAATCCACTGGGAAACGGGACAAAAGGGAACCGTAAAAATTCTGTTGGTTTGAGGGATAAGAGAGCCCAATAGCATCTAGAATTAAAACCTGCTGGGTTGAGGAATTAACATTGCAAGAACATCCACGGTTGAGGAAAATTCTGCCAGATTGAGGATATGCTGAAGAGCATCTGGGGTTGCACAACACAGCTGGGTTGAGAGATATCCAAGAGCACGGGGACGGGCAAGAAACACCTAAACTTGTAATAGGTGATGTGAAAGTGTAGTATATGGTACAGATAATTTATGCTACTAATGTATAAAATATTGTAAAATCCACATTATGTCTTTTGAGCATCTGGCCAGGAGCAGTGTCTTATTCATATACATCTAGTTCCTGGACTTGGTTGAGATAAACATCGGGGTTTTTAATGAAAGAATAGAAGCTTCCAGGGCGATAATCGCTGGCTTCCCCGGGTCACCAGGTCCAGCCAAGAGTGATTATCGCCTCAACGATTACATCTACCACAATGATCCACAGCCCCACCCTGATGCATGTGAATGCTGACTTCCCCGGAGTCTACTGACAACATCAGACACCGGGACTGAGTCTTTGTCCACCTCTGCACAGGTAAAGACATGGTTATGCATGGGAAGAGACACAAAGAACATTCGGTCATCTCTGCCTCGAGCAGAATAAACTGTAAAAGAACTCGCTGCGTCAGGCAGCATTTGTGAACAGGGGGAGACTGACATTCGGAGCTCAGATCTGTGTTCACCCAGCACCAAACCCGGGCTCGACGCTGACCCTTGGCTGTGGTAGTGTAGATGACCGAACTTCAGTCTCACAGACAAATTAATAAATTTGTCTATAATATTTTCTTATAAGTTTGGCTCTCGATTTGATCATTTATAACAAAAGGTACCTTATTGTTGTCTTGTTGTGTGTGAGAGTGAGTCACACACAAAATCAGCCTCAGCTTCCCGGGCGGGTGGGAAGGGGGGGCTGTGGAAAGAGGAGTGTGTGACCCACAAATGAGCCATTGTTCTCCTGGGCGTGTGGGGGCTGTGGCATAAGGTACAGGTGACCTGCAAACGGGCCATTGTCCCCAAGGCATGTGAGGGGGCCGTGGCTAAAGAGTGTTAGTGACACACAAATCAGCCTCACAGGTGAACGGCACCGGAGGCAGCAGAGTCAGGGCCCTCCCAGGAGGCCCGGAGATACTGAGACCCAGAGGCCACCCCAAGGTGAGGGGGGCCACAGGGACCCGCGATTCTCTGTCAACAGGGATCCACTCTGTGTCCTGAGGGTGGGAAAGAATGTGTGGAAGTGAATGACAAATAAAAGTGAGGGAATGTAGATGAATGAAAGTATAGGTAATGTAGATTCTGTATTTTAGGCTTCACTATATTTCCTTGGAGGGAGATGTATTGTACTGAAAGTAGTGTGAGAAAAATGTTTTTTATTTTTCTGTGTGTAGTTGAAAGAAAAGTGGTATTTACGTTGTTAGTGAAAGTGAAAAACAGAGGAAGAAGATGAATAGATAAGATCTTGAAAAATGAGACAGAAAAGCAGTAAGTTGGATACAGGGAAAAAAAAGAAAAAAAACCAGGCCTTTGGGAGTTATGTTAGCTAACAGAGATACACCTGCTTGCAAAAGGAGAAAATACAGGGTATGTAGAAGTTGATGGGAAAAACGTGCAAACTATGGAAAAAGAGAAATTAACCTTAAACTAGTAAGCTCAAACTTGTGAATTATATACTTTAAAAAGAGCACTAGAATATTTAACACTAAATAAAGGAACTATATATACTGATTCAAGTTATGCCTTTAGAGTAGTACATACCTTTAAAAAATTTGGAAAGGAAAAAGATTACTTAATTCAAGAAGAAAAGGACTTGTATATGAGGAACTTATTTTAGAGGTTTTAAAGGCATTACCATAACCTAAAAGAGATAGCTATAGTACATGTTAAGGAATCCCAAAAGGGAAAGACCCCAGAAAGAGGAGGAAATAATTTGGCAGATCACAAAGCTAAGGATGCAGCAGAAAATGAAGCTGAAAGAGTTATGTTAATATTAACTCCAAACGAGGAAAAACTGGAAATTCCAAAGTTTAGGGAAGCCGAGAAAAAAGACTTAAACAAGACAGGAAGTGAACTAGATAAATCTGGGAAATGGAAACTTCTTGATGGAAGACAATTACCTAATAAAATGGACTTCTAGGAAAATATTAGAAGACAGGCATCAGAAAACCCACTGGGGTACTCAAGCTTCGTGTGATCATTTTTTAAGGAACTGTAAGTGCACTGGGATTCTTGGATTTAGGATGTATCCGTAACTTGCCAAAGGATAAATAAAAAGATGATGACAAAAACAATATTAGGAGGTCGTGACTTAGATGGTTGGCCATTTCAATGTATCCATGCAGAAGTCTGGATTTGTTAGGTTCTCTGTTTATTTGTAAAAAAACCCCATTTAATCTACAAGAAAGAGAATATGCCATGGGTTAGACAGGAGATTTCAGGAGAATAAAAATCTTTGAAGTATCAGAATGCCCCAAGAAAAAACAAGAAAAAAAAATGGGAAATGAAAGGGAAGGAAACAACAGGAAACATCAGAAAGAGGGTGGGATCCTCTGCAGGTCTTGCCCCCTCTGTTCGTGGCCCAGGCGCCTGTCCCGGGTCCCGGCTCGCTGCCCGCCTCAGCTCCGCCTGCCCCGGTTTCCATCCCAGGTGCGGCCTCATTGCCCAGGAGGCAGCTCCACCTGCCCCGGCGCTGTCGCTCAATTTGTGTGCCCTGCTCCCACTGCCTGGCCCGCGGCCGCTCTGCCGGCCATGCTGGGGAAGATGGGGGTTGCTCTGTCCTGCCGCCTGCTCCAAGGTCACCACGCCCACCGCACCCAGGGGGGGTCCAGCCATCCCATACCCAGCTGCCCTGCCCGTGCCACCTGCGCTGGGCACCGCCGCTGCTGCCGGGCTCTCCCACCTGCCTTTGTACTGCCGGCAGCTGCCGGATCAGCCGCCATCAGCCATCTGGGGGCTACCCACACTCCGCCTCGGGCTCCACAGGAAGATCCCCCTCTGGTGATTCCGGCAGCAGACCCTGCCCACACTCCCACCGAGCCTCGGCAGGATATCCTCCCCTGACCCCATCCTGCTCTGAGTTACATCCCCATGGTAACCACAGCTCCGGCTGTTCAGGGAAACTCTCTCTCTCTACAGGAAGCACCTTATCGAAACACTAGGAGCTCAGTTAAAAGGCAGCCCTCTCCAAATTCTTTCTCAAAACACGGGAGAAAGGCTATAGAAGGTTTAAAAGTCAAAGAGTTTGATGAAGGGATTGGTGTATTTCCGTTCAGAGAGGTTCCCATGGGAGGGATGCGCTGCCCCGCCCCGCGGGAGCCACCAGCGCCCCTGCCGGCCATGCCCAGAACTGCATCCAAGGGCAAAGCGCCGCAGCCCAAAGGCCGGGACTGGGTCCGGGCTCTGTTTGCTGTCAGTGCCGCAGCTGTTGGTGATTGTTTGCTTTATTATACACACTAGTAAAGAACTGGTATTCCTATTCCCATATCTTTGCCTGAGAGCCCTTTGATTTCACTAGTCTAGAAATTAAGAGGGAGGGGGTTTGCATTCTCCAGTCCAAGAGAGGCTTTTTCTGCCTTCCCAAGCAGACACCTCTCTTGTAAAGCAAGACAAGCACTCATGGGCACTGAGGGCGGCTGCAGGAGGGGCACAAGAAGGCCCTGCAGCACTTGGGCACAAAGGCACAGTAGGTGAATGCAAGAAGGGAGCAGCAAAAGGCCAAGCTGAAGGCAAAGGCCAGGGCACACTTACCATAGCCCCTGAGGGATCAACTCCAGGGACCAAGGGGGCCCCAGCACCCAGGGCACAGCTCGGCCACAAGCCCCTGGCAGAGGCATTGCCCTCCTCGGCTGGGGAGAGCCCACCCAAACAGCCCCTGGCAAGGAACCAGGGCTCCAGCTGCAGGGCACAAGGACACTGCAAGCACAGACAGCAGCACCCTCAGGACCAGCAAGTCTACCCCTTGATGGACATGGATTGGCAGGGCTGTCACAGCTCCCATCACACCAGGGACCCTCCACACTGGAGCCCTTGAGAACATTCAGGGTGGGTCTGCATTGAGAGGAGGCATTTCCTGATGGACACAGGGGTCTCTAAATCCACTCTAAATCTTAGACCTAAGGGGGGGAAAATGCTAGAAATATGTTTAATTAGTGAGGGGATAAGTGGAAAAGATGTATGGTTTTATTCAATCACTGTTAGGAGATCTGGGGGATGGGTTTGAAATGCGTGAATTTTTATTTGCTCCTAATTGCTATAATGATTTAGTGGGAAGGGATTTGATCGCTAAATTCGTAACACAAAAATAATGTTATGAAAAGGGATACAGAGGCCGGTTCTGTTGTACCTTTGTTTCAAATGTCTGACGAGGCCTATCTGAAGTGAACCCAGAAGTGTGGGCAGCCCCAGGAAAATAGGGAAAATTAGATATGGAGCCTCTCCAAAGTACTCTGAAGCAAGCAGAACAAGGGGCGTCTAAAAGCAACACCCTTTTACAGGGCAGGGTAGGAAGGGGAATCAGACACAGCGCAGGTCACCATCCCATGCTCAGCTCAACCCACACAGCTGTGGGTGCTTGTGAGAGCCTGGCACTGAAATGCCCTGAGCAGGAAGGCTTCAACATCTTCTGCTGACACCATGGCACCTAACAGGGGGGCAAAAGCAATTCTCACTGCTTCAGCAACCACTGGAGCAGATATCAAGGCACATTCTCCCACAGGAAGCTGGGCTGGCACAGAGCCTGCCCTGGCACTTTGCTGCTGCCAACACCCAGCCAGGACATTGGCTCCTGCCTAAGGAGTGCAAAGCAGCACCACTGGTGGCCAAGGGGCCCATGCCAAGTGTCCCTGAGGCCAGAAACAGCCGCCAGCACAGCTCAACACGGGGGGACCCCTCAGCCTGGCCTCAAGGGCTCTGAAGCCCCGGAGATTTGCAATTCCCGCCCGCAGCAGGAGGATGGGAGGCCGCCCCTGAGCCTGCCCTGAAGGCAACGCAGCAGCAGCCAGGGCTCCACAGCGGGCCAAGCCCCTGCGCCTGCCCACAGATCCTCGCCTGGAATCCTCTGCAATCCTGGCCACCCTCCTCTGCCATCTCCAGCCAATGGGGCCAAGACTTGCTGCCACTGCTGCAGCTTCAGCACTGGCTGGGCCTGCACTGCCACAGCTGCTGGGGAACATCACGGCACAATTCCACTCTGGGGCTCACTGACACCCACACTCTGGGCTGCCTGCCATTGCACTGCTGCAAAATGTACTGATTTTGGTTCTTTCAAATATTATTTCTCTGCTCAGAAAGGTTTCTCTACTCAAAGGTTTGCCTTTGGAAAAGGAATTTTAAAGGTTTTATTTAAGGGGTGTTACACCACTCAATGGAGATGAGTTTAACATCTCAACAGACTGGGAACAGCCCAAAAGACACCCACAGAGATAGTGACCAGCAACAAAACATCAACATTGCCCAGCAGCAAACAGCAACCAACAGCTACCCCAGACACTGTCCCTGGCAGAGCTGGAGACACCTGGGCTGGAAAAGGCTGAGAAGGAAATCCAGGAGTGTGGAGACCGAATTCACATCAGAGGGGAAGAAATCCGGGTCCAACAGGAAACCAAATACTAAAAACTTACACAATTTGGAAGCAATGAACATTAAAGCATTGGATTTAGACTGGTTTCGACTACATAAAGTTTAGGAAAAATCGAGTAAAACTCACATGGCATGATTTTCTCTGCACAGCCAGGCTATTTATGAAAGAAATTATTTCTGTTGCACATCCTGGCCAGAACCAAGGAATGCCTTGACTCTCTAACACTAAAGTGATTCTTGGAGGGTTTCTGTTTTCCCTGCAGTTTCAGTGACAAAATTACAACATGAGAAAAAGTTTTCATAATATTCCCATTTTATATTGTCAGGTAAGTTTTGGAAAGAAGTGTGAGAATCAAGTTTTGGTCTCGGATTTTCCATGTTTGCCTTTATGTTGCGTTTTGCAAAATTGAACAGCTTTAACCGTAACACTTTGAACTCGTAAATAGTTCATACTTTTTTAAAAAAAGCAGATTCTGGGGGGGGCCACATGTGACTCACGAGATGGCTGCCCTGGAAGAGAAGCTCCATTCCAGGCAGCCTGCACAGGAGCTTTAGAAATGCAAATGAACACTGCTGGGCAAAGTGTGGACAATGCACCTGGGTGTCTTGCCCGGGGCAGGAATTGGGCTGATTCCCTCTGCCCCTCACTCCAAGCTCTGCCTGCTTGCACTGATGGAATTTGCACAGCTCGAGGCAGAGCCCAGGGGGAGGATATCTGACCCTGCAACAGAAATGGGTGAAGCTGCAAAGAGAAACAGCAAATTGAGAAAGTTGGGAAAACTTCACTATAAATAACTGGCTTGGAATCATCCCACTGCCCACTCCAACATGTGCTGTCACTGTCTGTTATAAAGGGTGTATCAGAGCACTGGGGGTTTTTTGCTACCAAAAAATCAGGGAAATCAGTTGGGAATCCAAGTATTTGAGGATTTAATTAGAGAAAAGCAGTCAATTGATGCAGCCCTGGCTGGAGAGAGCAGTCAAAAATAGGGAATAGTTGAACGGCCAGCAGAACAAATCCTACAACACCATGGACCAGGCCCTGGCAACCCGAACCAATTTGTATCAGGAGCCATAGAATCCATTTCTCATTTCAATGGCATCATTAGATTACAAGCTGTCCTTGGAATAATAACCAACCAGACAGCTCCAGCTCCTGACCTTCCTGCTGACCAATCCACTGAAATGAGGAACACAACATTTCACCATGGGATGGCATCAGATTACCTTTTAGAAGAAAAAAGAGAAGTTTGTGGAAAATTAAATGACTCAAACTGCTGTGGGCAAATAGATGACAAAAAAAAAGTGGTGAAACAGATAACAAAGGAAATAAGAAAGCAGCTCCTATACAGATTCAAATGCGGAAAGGATGGGAATGGGACACGGTTTCGGGGTTCCCGGGCAGACCATGGGTTAAACGAATGCTGTTTCTCCTCTGATGTGCTACAGCAACTCTCATCATATTACCGTGCTCCACACCTTGAGAGTGCAGCTCATTCAGCAGGTGAGGGAGGGGCCAGGGACTTGCAGGTAAGGAAGTAAGGGGCGAAAGCACCAGCTTCAATAAATGTTACTAATTAACATGGACTGCTGCTCAAAGTGCCGCAAAATTCCTGAACTTGGAGAAGAACAAAGCCTTTACTGAGCCGTGAATATCGGCTGTTTTACAAATGTGGGGGTGCACATTAACGAGGACATGCAGTTGCCGGACCCGGGAGGTCTGAACCTTCCAAGCACCTCAGCCAGGGGGCAAAGGGAGATGAGGCCGGGAAAATGAGGATAAAAAGGAGGCTGAGAACTACAACAATGGCAGAGAGTGCACGGCAAATGCCCCACAGCCTCTCCCTCTGCTCAGCAATAAAGTCACTTTTACAGGACTCCTCTGTCTCCTCTGCGCACAGAAACCTCCGGCCACGGGAATTTCCCCGCACAGCCCCGGGCACGGGGCAGCCCCCTCTGTCCCAGCCACAGCAACCGGGCCGATCCAGCGCTGCTCCGGCAGCGGCTCCTGCCGAGGCACCGGCCGCAAGGAGACCGCGGGCAGCCGCTCCCGCAGCGCCCTCACGCCAGCGGCAACACGCGCCGGACACGGCACAACGAACCCGCCCGAGCCCCCTGCCGCCCCCGAGGCCCGCAGCCTGCCCCGAGGCCCCGCACAACCTAGCGCGGCTCCCACCTGCGCTGCGGCCACCTCCGAGCTCCGCCGCCGCCTCACCGCGCTCCGGCCGCTGCCGCCGCTCACGGGACCGCACACACACTCCGACAATGCCGCCGCTGCCCAGCCACGGCCGCCCTCAGCCCGCCACCGAGACCCTGCTCCGCCCCGCTCCCACCAATCACTGCGCCACAACCACGACTGACAGCACCATCGCCCAATCCCAGCCAGGGGCGGGCTCTGCACGCGGCACAGCCCCGCCCCACGCTCTCAGGGCCCCCCGGGCTGCGTGAGGGCAGAGCCGGAGCTGAGGAGCAGCCCTGGAACGGGCCCGGGCCCGAGGGGATTGAGCTGAAAACACAAACAAACTTCTCCGCATCTCACGCCACGGCTTTCCCGGCACTGTCGCTTCGGTGGCTCCGGCTCAGCGGGAAGCCCTGGAGCCTGACTTCTCCTACCCCTAATTAGGAGCATCAGTGCATCGCTTTGATTTCCCCCAAAAAGAGAAAACCGCCCCAAAGCCCTGTGGATGAGTGGGGAAGGGGAGAGATTTTTGACAGAGAACTCCAAAATCTCAGAGCAGGATAATGAGAAGTGTGGTAGCTAGGGAAGAGGCGCTGTGGAAGATTTCGCGATGTCACGGAAAACCAGGACCCTCGGTTCCCCATAGATAAGACCCTCAGGTACTCATAGATAAGAAATTAACATAGGAATGTGGTCCCACTAACAATAGGAATGTTGCCCCACTGAAGCCAGTAACTTTCCATCCCTTACCCAGTACTTTTCCATTCCCTACTAACCATAGGTAAGAAGGACAAACCCCTTTTTGACGTAGAGACCCCTAAGACTATAAGACCCCATGAGAAGAAGTAATAAACGCCTTTTGACCGTCCACCACATTGGTGTCTGCGTATGTCATTGGCCCGAACGGTCCTAGAGAGAGGGCTCTCGAGCTGTACCTCAGAACCAGGTCGCCTGCCTTGATCTAGAAGGCAACATTTGCTGCCGACACCCGGGACAGCGGCTTGCGCCCGGGGAACGGGGACACTCCTGGAACGAGGACGGCGACTGCGGCAGCCGGACTGACCGCAGTGGGGAGGACGCTCCCGAACCCGCTTGGACGATGGAAGCCATAGCGAAGGTCGTAACAGAGATGCATGCGCAATGGGGTATAGAATGTGAACTTAAGGATTTAACTCTCGCATTGACAAGATTGATTAATCTTGGGGCTATTGAAAGCCCCGTGGACGTCCTACATTCGGACGTGTGGGATAATTGTACAAAAGCCCTGGCGGAGGACGCTATGTCCTTGGGCTCAGGGAAAGCCCGAAAATCGTGGGGCAGAGTTGTCCAGGCTCTGAAAAAAGCTCGACAAGAGCAAGAAACCTGGAAAGCTGCGCGAGCTTGTTTATTAGCCGTGCCGCAGTTGGGGGTGGCCGCGGCGACACAAACCGCGGAGGTGCCTGACCCGGGCGGACGCGCGGAGGCGCGAACGCCGGATCCCCCTCAGGGAGCGGACTCACCATCGGAGGGGGGGGAGCACACACGGGCGTTCTGGCAGGGGCTCACGGAGGAGGCGCGGAACGCGGCCAGAATGTCGGACCCCATAGGGACCGATAGAAACGCCCCCCCACCATATGCATTTGAAAATGGCGCCGGACCGCGTGGTCAGGGCGGAATGGAGGAGGCGGGGGGCGGAAACGCAGTCAGCCTGCCTAACAACGCATGCGCGGGCGAGCACGGAGACGGGGCGGCCCCCGCGGAGGCGCGTAAGACCAATCAGAGCACTTTACTCAAATTAAGTCCTTGTAGGGCAAGGACCTCGCCCAGCAGGAGGCAGGGGGACCCCAGGGGGAGGGAACGGCCCAACCCTCACAGGAAGGGGCGGGGTCGGAGCCCGAGGAAAAGGCAGAGCAGCCCGAAAGCATTTCTTTACTCGACTTCCGGCTCGGACTCGGACTCAAGCTTGGAGCCCGAGACAGGGTCGAAAGATTCCGACTCAGATTCTAGCTCAAACAGAGAGAGAGCAGCGGCAAGTAAGGTCACTAGCCACAGCGCTCCTGCATGGGTGAAGGGGTTACCAGAGAAAAACCGAACCCCTCTTACAAACTGGCGGAAAATAAAAATGGCTTGCGCGGAATGGGCTCCGTCTGCCACTCTGGTGCTCCCGGTTCGTGTGGGGGGGGCAGGCGGAAACCAAAGGATTTATACACCGGTTAATCCAAAAAATGTGCAGGCAATTGTTAAAGCGATTGCGGATAAGGGAATTAATTCTGCCATGGTTTGCACACTCATTGACGGCCTTTTTGGTGGGGACGATATGCTTCCCTTTGATATTAAGCAGACGTGTAGAATGATATTTGATGGTGCGGGAATGATCGTTTTTAAACAAGAATGGGAGGATAATTGCCTCAAACAGCTAGCCTTGATAACGGGGGCAGACCACCCACTGCACGGCTCCAGCATACAGAGGCTAATGGGCACAGACCCCACTATGATCACCCCCCAGCAACAGGCTGAGGGTTTGCATGCCCATGAGGACATGACAACAACCCGTGCTGCCCAAGAAGCCATCCGTGACGCTTCCAAAGTGGTAGCTAAACCATCTCCGTGGTCTCTCATAAAACAGGGTGAGAGTGAGAGTTTCACTCAGTTTGTGGACAAACTTCAGGCCGCATTAGATTCCTCTGCGTTACCCTCAGAGGCGAAGGGTCCCGTGCTGGCAGACTGCCTACGCCAGCAATGTAATTCAGCCACCAAAGACATTTTAAGGTCACTGCCGCAGGGGTCCAATATAGCTGCCATGATCAGACACGTTGCAAAGGAGGAACATCTAGTTCCCATTCAAGCAGCAGTTCACACCGCAATAACCAGTGTGATGGCGTGCCTTAAGTGCGGCCAGGCAGGCCACTTGGCAGTAAACTGCCCCCAGCCAAGGCGCCTATCAGCAGATGCTCCACCACGCCAAGGGGGAGGTAGGGGGCCATGCTGGGTGTGCGCAAGGAAGGGGCATTTAGCTAAGGAATGCAGATCCAGGGTCCAGGGAAACGGGAGAGGGAGGGGGCAGCCAGGTTGTATCCAGCCCCCTCCCACCTGGAACATGCAGCGGCCCAGCTACAGCAACCCCCAGTGGGGCAGGGGACCCTCATACCCTATGCCCCCACAGGGAGCAGTCAACTTTGCATCCCCTCCAGCAATACAATGGCAGAGTTGTGCAGCACCCTCAATACCCTCGCACCCCCCACCGCCACAAGCCGCGCCGGAGTCACAGGAACAGCAGGGGACGTCACAGAGCGGGATCCCTGGGTGGCCTTGGTCATGAAAATAGGGAAGGAACCCCTGATGGTGTGGGGGACATGCCGCCTTTATGGCAGTCAGGATCCCCACGTCATAGGGTTTCAGTTCTGGGCGGACACGGGATCAGACTGCACGATTATACCCCAAGCACACTGGCCCGGACATTGGCAAATCTAAGAAGTCCCTCCAGTGAATGGAGTGGGGGGGCAGTCCCGGGCATGGAAAAGCACCCAGCTGGTGGCTATAACACTTCACACGAAAAAGGGACCAGGACAGACAGTAGCAATCTACCCCTACATTTTGCAAAATTCTCCACCCCTGTTGGGAAGGGATGTTCTTTCCTTGCTAGGATTTCGGATTACAAATTTATCCTGAGGGCCACTGCCGTGCACCCCCAGCTGCCAGTCAAATTGACTTGGAAATCATCAGACCCTGTATGGGTTGAGCAGCAGCCCCTGACAGAGCCTCGAATGGCAGCCTTGCTGGAACTGGTCAACCGCGAACTGCAAAAGGGTCACATAGAACCCTCCACCAGCCCATGGAACACCCTTGTATTCGTGATCCCCAAGAGGTCCGGACAAGGCTATCGTCTCGTCCACGACCTGAGAGAAGTGAACAAGACGATCCAACCCCTGGGTCCAGTCCAGACACTGCTACCCGCGAACTCAGCCATCCCCTCAGGGCAGCCGTGCGCAGTACTGGACATCAAGGACTGCTTCTTTTCAATACCTCTGCACCCTGAGGACAGAGAACGATTCGCTTTTTCCGTGGCGTTTCGGAACGGCGAGCGGCCCAACCTTCGCTTCCAATGGAGAGTGCTTCCACAAGGCCTAGTCGACAGCCCGACCATATGCCAGATCACGGTGGACAAAGCACTGACGCCAGTCAGACACTCCAATCCCACCGCAACCATCATCCAGTACATGGACAACATCCTGGTTGTAGCACCATCGACCATTGACAAGCCAAGTAGATGACCTGGTGACCACAGTCACAGAGACCCTTCAGGCCAACAGCTTCGAGATCGCGAGCGCAAAGATCAAGAGAGGACCCTGCGTGACCTTCCTGGGAGTGGGAATCACAAGCTCCTACGTGACACCCCCCGAGATGAAGATCAACCGAGACGTCAAGACGCTCCACGACGTGCAACACCTGATGGGATCGCTGCAGTGGCTTCGCAACGTCGTCCTGATTCCTCCTGAGGTCATGGACCCTCTGTACGATCTCCTGAAAGGGAAGAACCCCTGGGATCCCAAGGAGCTGACGGCGCAAGCAACGAGCTCCCTCGACTTCATCGAAAACCAGATGTCCACTGGCACGCTTGCCAGGTGGAACCCAGCCATGCCACTGGACCTGTATGTCCACTTTACACCGAAGGGGGGAGTGGGAGCACTGGCTCAAGGACTTGCTGAAAAGGCCCGACCAATCCAATGGATGGTCCTCGGGAGACCCGCTCGTGCATTTTCCCCAGGAATCGAATGCATCGTCAGCCTCATCATGAAAGGCAGGAGACTCGCCTTGAAACACCTAGGGACAGAGACGACAAGCATCCACCTTCCGTTTTGCAAGCAGCCGACCACGGAGTCCGCCACAATATCAGAGTACCTGGCCCTTGCTCTCTCCGGCTTCGGAGGAGAAATCTCCTACTCCTCCAAGCCACCCTGGACAAAGCTGCTGACCGTAGTCGACATGGACATGCCACTGAAGGTCAAGGGCAGACCGCAGCCAGGACCAACAGTCTTCACAGACGCTTCCTCCACGACTTCAACCGCGGCAGCAGTGTGGCAGGCAGGAGAGCAATGGCATTGCATCAAAGCGTGTGACCCCACACTGTCAGTGCAACAGCTGGAGGCAGCAGCAGTGGTTTTGGCGTGCGGACTCTTCCAAGACGAACACCTCAACATTGTAATGGACTCTATATTCGTGGCAAGGCTCTGCCTAGCCATGGCAGGGCCAGGTGTGTCAACATCTGCAGCAGCCCTAATGCTGGAAGAAGCACTTTCTTCGCGACAGGGCACCGTGTCAGTCATCCACATCAACATCCATGACCCAGTCAAAGGTTACTTCCAGATTGGCAACGACAAAGCGGACGCCGCAGCGAAAGGCGTTTGGACCCTGCAAAGAGCTCGTCAACTGCACGAGTCGCTCCACATCGGAGTCAAAGCACTGGCGAAGAGATGCGGAATCCTGACGGCGGACGCGAAACATGTGGTAGCCACTTGCCCTTACTGCCAGAAGTCACCCCTTTGGACCTACGGAGTCAACCCGAGAGGTCTCAAGCCCTCAGAAATCTGGCAGTCGGACTTCAGCTGGTGCGAACTGCTGAAGCCTCGAGCATGGCTTGCAGTGACAGTAGACACTTATAGCGGGACGATCATAGCCACACAGCACCCCAAAACCAACTCCAAAAACACAATTCAGCACTGGCTGACAGCCATGGCTTGGCTTGGTATCCCCAAGCAGATCAAAACGGATAACGGCTCCAATTTCATCTCTAAACAAGTACAGGAATTCCCCTCAAAATGGGGCATCACGTTAGTGCAAGGCATCCCATACAACAGTACCAGGCAGGCCATAGTTGAGAGAGCAAACCAGACCCTGAAAACCAAGCTAGAAGTGTTGGCAAAAGCAGAGGGCTTTGCCAATGCCATTCCCCCAGGAGATCAGGCACGTATACTGGCAACCGCTTTGCTGGCACTGAATCAATTCCCTAGGGGGGACGAAACAAACAGTCCCGTCCAAAAACACTGGGCCACTCGAACGATAGAAGAGGGCCCACAGGTGGTAATCAGAAACGAGTTAGGCGAGTGGGAACGGGGTTGGAGGCTGATGCTCACGGGGAGAGGGTACGCGGCTGTCAAAATGGACGGCAAAATCAGGTGGTGTCCACTTAAGTCGATTAAACCGGACCTTCATAGCAAGCAGAAGGAGACTGAGGAGAATTGCGAGTCTTTGTTTACAGGACCTGCTCGTGGGACGTCCTCGTGACGTGTACATCCCGGTTCCAGACGAAAGTGACAGACCACCAAGCCGTCAGGCAGCACCCGAGAGACCCGCACGGGTGAGACCCAACCGCCAAAGGTGTTTCTGTGTGATTTTGCTGTTGGGGCTTGTCGCCAGAGGGCAAGCCAGCCCAGATCACTACCCCCATCAGCCATTCAGGTGGGTCATGCGACACCTTAGTAGTGGCAAAGTACTCAGAGAAATCACCACACCAAACACCCCATCCTTCGTGCTCCGCATCACCGTCCTGTTTCCAGGACAGCCAAGGGCAAACCCCTATTCCCTACACGTCACACACTTGTATCTATCCTACTGGTGCCCAGCTTCAAACCCTGGGAAAAGCTACTGCAATCACCCAGGGTGGGGATATTGTGGGCACTGGGGCTGCGAAACCATAGTTACAGATGCCAGACTATCGGGGCCTGGGTGGGATCCACAAGAGCCAGACAAATTCTTACAGTTCACCTGGGCACCCATCGGCTGCAAAATACCCTTCTTCTTTCGCGAAAACTCCCATCGAAACCAAATTAAAATCCCTAGATTTCGGGCATGCACTGATTACAACATGACAGTCTTGCAGCCAGATCACCCTAGCTGGGCCACAGGCAGAACGTGGACAGTGGTCCTTCAAGGGTCAAAAGAGAGGGTGAACGTGCAAATTATCAGGCTCCAGCCGTCAGCACCCCGAGCAGTCAGACCCAACAAAGCGATTAAAAGCGTGCCGAAAGGGAGAAACGTAACCTACCCCAAAACCTTACCCACGGGGGTCAGCAATGTCCCGACCGGTCAAGCGGAAACCTTTCAGATGAGTCGCTTAACCGAGTCAGACGCAGACCCAATCCTTCGTATGTTAGAGGCTACCTTTGTATCCCTGAACGAATCCAACCCTAACCTAACCGAATCCTGCTGGCTTTGTTACGATATCAAACCCCCCTTTTACGAAGGAGTTGCTTTAGACACTCCCTTCAGTTATTCCTCAGCCGACGCCCCTCACCAGTGCAGATGGGACACCCCTCGCAAAGGAATCACCCTGAGTCAAGTCACAGGCCGAGGCAGATGCTTTGGCAATACAACCCTAGCTAAGCGGGGAGGTAACATCTGCACCAAAATTGGCAGGCTGAACAGGAAAAACAATAAGTGGGCAGTCCCATCTGCATCAGGGATGTGGGTTTGCCAGCGATCCGGAGTGAGTCCTTGTGTGTTCCTTCCGAAATTCAATGACTCTAACGACTTCTGTGTCCAAGTTCTGATTGTTCCTAGGGTCTTGTACCACTCAGATGAAGAGATGTACCATCTTCTTGAGGGACCCAGCCGGATCCACAAAAGAGAAATAATGACAGGTATAACTATCACAATGCTGCTCAGCCTGGGTGCAGCAGGAACGGCCACGGGTGTCTCAGCCCTAGCGACCCAGCACCAAGGACTGTCACAGCTGCAGGCAACGATTGACGAGGACCTGCAGAGGATCGAGAAATCCATCTCCTATCTAGAGAAGTCAGTCTCCTCACTCTCAGAAGTCGTCTTGCAGAACAGGTGAGGCCTGGACCTCCTGTTCATGCAGCAAGGGGGCCTGTGTGCCGCCTTGAAAGAAGAGTGCTGTTTCTATGCAGACCACACGGGAGTCGTGAGAGACTCCATGGCGGAACTCCGGAACCCACTGGCTCAGAGGCAGAAAGACAGGGAAGCCCAACAGGGCTGGTACGAGTCCTGGTTCAATCAATCACCTTGGCTAACCACTCTGATTTCTGCCCTGATAGGTCCATTGGCGGTGCTGTTTCTAACAGTCACCTTCGGACCATGCCTGCTGAACAAGCTGGTCTTGTTCGTTCAGAGCCGCCTGGAACGGACCAACATCCTGTTCTTAGGGCGACGACAACTGCTGTCAATTCAACCAAAGAACACTGCCAGTCACAAGATTTTCCAAGCTTGTCTGGCAAAAACTTACTCAGGTTTCCCAAAATCCCTTTCCCTTGTCAAGTTACAACTTTATACCTCAATTCAGCATCTATGTACATGACTACCTCATTCATTTGTGAAAAGGCGGGGGAGATGTGGTAGCTAGGGAAGAGGCGCTGCGGAAGATTTCGCGATGTCACAGAAAGCCAGGACCCTCGGTTCCCCATAGATAAGACCCTCAGGTACTCATAGATAAGAAATTAACATAGGAATGTGGTCCCACTAACAATTTGAATGTTGCCCCACTGAAGCCAGTAACTTTCCATCCCTTACCCAGTACTTTTCCATTCCCTACTAACCATAGGTAAGAAGGACAAACCCCTTTTTGACGTAGAGACCCCTAAGACTATAAGACCCCATGAGAAGAAGTAATAAACGCCTTTTGACTGTCCACCACATTGGTGTCTGCGTATGTCATTGGCCCGAATGGCCCTAGAGAGAGGGCTGTCGAGCTGTACCTCAGAACCAGGTCGCCTGCCTTGATCTAGAAGGCAACAGAGAAGTAAGTGAAGACCCTTAAACGCAGCTTTCCTTCACACCTCCCCCTTCCAGCTGCACCTCCTACCCCGGCAGTGCCGCAGACAGGGAATGGGGCCGGCCTCAGTTCATGCCCTGGGGCTTCTCCCTCTGCTCAGGGACAGGAGTCGTTCCCCTGCTGCACCCTGGGCTCTCTCCCACCGGAGACTTCTCCAGGAACTTCTCCGGCCCCCTCCAAGTGCTGCAGCGAGGGTCACTGTGCCCCGGGGTCAGTCCTGCCAGGACAGGCTGCTCCAGCGGGGCCTTCTGGCCGCGGGGTCACAGCCTCCTCTCAGGCATCGCCGTGCTCCAGCGTGGCTGCTCCAGGGGCTGCAGGGGGATCTCTGCATCCCCATGGATCTGCATGGGGATCTCTGCATCCCCATAGATCTGCAGGGGAATCTCTGCATCCCCATGGATCTGCAGGGGGATCTCTGCATCCGGCACCGCCGTTGTGGGAGGCATCAGGAATAGGCTGAGCTCTGCCTGAAGCTCTTCTCACATTCCCCTCACCCTTCCTAGCACAGGGAGGTTTTTACCTCCTCACAGCTCCCCGGGCTGGTTTTGCAGCCTGTTGCCTTCTCAAGGCGTGGCGACCTGGTTCTTATTCTGGCAAGGTGGCGCAAAGCCCAGGGTCACTTGGTCCATATGCTCCTGACACCAATGTTGTGGACAGCAAATGGCATTGATTGCTGGGTTACACGGGTTTTTATGGCTTGGGCAGTCAGTGTCATTTCCTTCTGCTCACGTCCGGCTGGGTGCGCCCAGGCACGGAGCAAAGGTCTGACCGCCGGGTGGGGGGTGTCCTGACTGACCGTACAGCCCGAATTCTTCAGCATGCTTGTCCCTGACTCTCCACAGCAGCCCCTCCTCGTGTGGGATCTCTGGGGCTTTTCCTCCCCATTGCATTCCTGAGCCGTGGAGCCGTTCCAAATGGCCTCTTCCATGAGATTCTGTGGCAGGGATTTTTTTCTCCCTGGTCTCTGTCTGCAGCACAGTGCCTGGTGGAGGAAGGAAAAGGAGAGGAAGAAACAGGGAGAAGGGAAAAGGAAAAGGCAGGAGGAGAGGAAGGAACAAGAGGGAGCAAGGGAGGAAGGAGATGGGAAAGGAACATGGATGGATATAGGACAGAATGAGGAGAGGAAGGAGGGCGGACAAGGAAAAGATGGGAGTTGCCTCTGTGAAAAATGCCAATCACTTGTTTTTAAAATTTTTAAAGTTTAATAGTAATAAAATGGTTATAAAAATAGTAACACAATTAGAGTAATAACAATTTGGACAAATTGAATTTAGACAATATGAGACAATAAAAAGAAAGAGTTACGGATGTCTGGGTATCTTTTGTGGCCAGCAGGAGCCCGAAAAAAAAACGCGTTATAAAAGGATTAGCCCTTAAGAACAATAGCCTGTTGCATATTCATACACTTCATACATGATGCATAAATCCCATTCAAATACTGGATTCTGTCTGGTCAGTGTCAACTTCTTCCTTCTAATCCTAACAGCGCCTCCAAGGCGGGAAGAAGTTCGTTTCTTCTGATAAGAACGCAAAAAATTCCCTTTCTCTGAAAGATCTAGGTGTCCTGTGGCTGCTATCTCACTGCAAGCCGTTTCTGTTAAACAAAGCATCTTACATAGCATAGTTTCTATTTTTATAACCTAAAACTATATGTAACACATTACTTAAGAAAATTAATACAGCATTATTTTCTAACACAACACTTATAATATTCATTTTAATATTTGTGAAAAACCAATCATAAAATACATGCATTTTTCACAATCCCCACTCTTATTCTTTGTAAATAATTTGGCTTGAGCAATATCTTTTTCTACTTGTATCTTCTGGACTATGCTGGTGAAATAAAATAGGGGATTACACAAGTAAGAAATATAAAAAACCGTCGTAACACAAAATGAAAGATCTTAATTTCTTCTAATACATTACCCCACCAGCTAGATTTTAACATTGTTTTCTAATTTTTGGACTGGTACCTGGGTTATTATATGCATATATATTTTTCTTTTTGATTTCTTTTGCTTTTGCTAGAATGACTTTTCTGTGGTCATCAATTTTCAATGATCTGATATATTGAACTTTCCACAAACACCCCCTTCTTTGGCTAATAAATAGTCTAAAGCCAAACTATTCTAATACCCTACAGTTTTCGTTTGGCTTAGCTAGCTTAATATTAACTCTAATGCCTGGGTAGCCTTATTTGCTATCATTTCTATAACTGCTTGGAGTCTTGTAATGCAATTCAACAGATAATTTGGAGTCAATACAGAGTTAGATGGCTGTCCTGGTTTTACATTTTCGTTTATTATTTGTTTTTTTACCAAATCTTGAACCATATCTTCAAGATTAAATTTAAAACAAATCCATCTCTCTCCTTTTGGACATTCAGTTCTAAATCTATTGCCACTTTTTCTTAAGTTTCTTGTAATCTAATAATTTACTCTATTTTGCCTACAGGTTTTTAATTTGGATGGGTTATAACAGTGGCTGTTGGCATGGGTGTGTGTAATAAAAGAGGAACTTTGGTTTCTTTCCATGTGATGCTTTCTGTAGCATTTGTGACACAATCTTGCTGATATCCCAAAAGGGAAAAGACAACAAATGAGTGCTGGAAACAGGAATAACAGAGGTCCAGTATGGCTTATACTCCCACCTCCCATGCCTGTGAGGTTGCAACCCACAGCAGGTTTATTTGATCTTCTCGGTGGCAAAATGCAGAGGCCAATCTGGTCTTGCCCTCTATTTTCTTGTCACCTTCTCTTAACTAATTTCTAGGCAAATTGTTTTTGACACTCTTTAACTGTGGTCTCTTACTGTTCCTCAGGTATCTCTCATTCAACAGGCACTAATAATTCCCATCCACAAAACCAAGTTATTACTTTAACAATCTTTTTGCAACAAGAGCATAAATTTTGTGAATTACAATACTAATTACTCTCACAATTTAAGCATTTACTTATAACCCAGATAGCATGTCCAGTATTAGAATGAATCAAATAAAGTTTACTAATGGAAATGGCAATTCCCCTTCTCCCCTGTTCAATTCTCAGGCTAAGGTCAGAACACAAAAGCAGTCTTGATCTTTCTATCTGAAGTTTTCCTCCCCCAAGGAGATGTTTTATTCAGGCAGTGCTCGAAACCAGTGATATAAACGTTATCTTATTTCTTAATTCAGTGCTATTCTTTGTACATTTCTTGGATCATTTGGGTTTTCCCAAACTATTGCCACTCAGTCCCCATTTGAAAGTCACTTCGGTATCACCCAGTTTAAATGTGATAGTCCATTCCTCAGGTTTCTTCACAAGTCTGTTGATTCTGCTGGCATGAATTCACCCTCTGCAACAATGATTCTGATTGTTGCTTCAGTAGTACCTGGAAAGGACTTCTTAATAGCATAGTAAAAAAAGAAAGATAATACTGCATTAACTTTTACTATTCGCTTTTTTTCCAAACTTTCTAAAAGCTTTCTCCACAGCAGCCTCTTCTTCTATGCAGCTGCGCTAATAGCTGCAGAGGCAAATTCTTGTTTCTGTGAGTTACAGTTAGTTAAATAAGAAAAGCTAGACCAATTTTAACACGAGATGTATCACATCTATTGCTTTTTACTTTTTGGGCAGCATTTAATTGTTTTAGCCTTACAAACCCATTCTTCAGGAAAAAAACCTTCTCTTTAACAGCAAACAAAACACACACAAAAAACCCCCAAAAAACCTTCTTACTTAAGAAAAACAAACTGCTTTGTGGGGTTTGGAGAGTCAGCAATCTGCTTTGATTTTATCTTTTAGTGCTAGCCCCTCTCCCCCCCTCTTCACAGCCTTACTGTCAGTGCTGTTCTTTGCCCTTCCCCCGCTGCTGCCCCTTGGCTGCAGGGCCAGAGCAGGGGAGAACAGCCCCGGGCATGGGGACCCTGGGGGCTGCCTTGGGTCCCCATGATCTCTCTCTCTCTCTCTCTCTCTCTTCTCTCTCTTTCTCTTTCCTTGTCTCTCTCTTCTTCTCTCTCTCTCTTTCCTTCTCTCTCTCGGCTCACTTACTGGGCCGATGCTGCCATCCTGGACTCGGCGCCCCGACAGTCTTGGGAGCCTCCCGGCAGTTCCACCACGGAGCCAGCCCGCTCCTGGCCGCAAACCTGTGTCCTCTGCTGCCAGCACCGCCGCGGTTCACCTCCATGGATTGGTCCCTGCCGCAGCCCCCGAGACCCCGCCGATCATAGGGAGCGCTCAGACACCTCCCAACCTTGACAACCCCAAACTTGGCATCCCCCAGGTGCTCCTGACATTATTTTTCTTTCTCTAGGCAACTTATCCTCTTTTCTCTTCAAGCAGGGCTCGTTCTTCTAAGGCCTTTCTGGACCCCAGTGTGGCATTGAATAACCTCCCAACAACCATGTGTTAAGATACTTCTCTGCCTTTCATGCAAAAAACCTTCATTCACACTTCTGCTCTCTTCTAGCACCAAGATGTCATCACTTCACATTCTAACATCTCAGAGTTTCTCAACTGCCTCTCTACTTCAACTTCTCTCTTTGTTCTCTCTCAATTGTAACCCTTATGGGATCGATATCTAATCTTCCCCTATCTTTTTCTCCAGCCCAAACTTCTTTGTTGATATTTTTTTTTCTTCATCGCCTTGGCCTAATTTCAAAACTCTACCTGTCATATTCCCATTTTCTGATATAACTCTTACTCTTAATTGCACTTGTAAGACTCTTCCCAATAAATTGCTACCTGCCCCTGTTATGAACAAAAATTCAGTTGATTTTTTTCTGTGAGAAAAAGGTTACCACTACTGCTGGGCTGCTGCCTGTGTTATGGTAATTATGGGTCGTTGTTGTTAATAGTTGTTTTTGTATCAGTAAAAGCCCTGGCTGGGGCGAATTAATGGCTCTTCTCTCAGACAGTGAAGGGTGCGGTACCTCCCGAACAGTTAAGAGAAAAGACTTTGGAGGGGAGGGATATGCAAAATAACTCTAAGGACCAGCATGCTGTGTGGGACCCCTACTCCAAACGTGCAGGAAGAACCCCAAAAACAACGAAGGGATCATTACACCCTAAAGGCTCCCACAAGGACCTGATCCCCAGCTCTGCCCCAAGTGGACAGAGCTGTGCATATCCTCCTCCTCTGAGTCGCCCTGGGAGAGACGACGGGAGACTGCAGCCCTGCCGAGCTGCCCAATCCTGAGCTGATCACTTATAATAAAGGCATTAAAAAGGAGAAGAAGGCTCTTGGCCCCGTTTATTTCACCCCTGGGACCAATAACACATCTCCCATCTAAATTTTAGTTTCTTCCTTCAATTACCACATCTTTAATGACTGGAAATGTAAAACTTTCTATTTTTGCCCCTGTTACTTTTGCTATATGTTTGCTTACACTATAATTTTTTGGAACATTTAACAGGCAGGTTCTCTCTGCCCCTGTGTCTATTACAAATTCCAATTCTTCTTCTCGGGGACCCACTTCTTAAAGTTATCACAGGCTCCAGATGGTATTTGTCCCCCCCAAAAAATTAGAGCCTATTGTTATGAACAAAAATTCGGTTAATATTTTTTTTGTGAGAAAAAGTTACAAAGAGGCAGCCAGATCACTGGCTCTGCCCAAGTTCTGAGCGTTTTGTTATTGTAATCACGGGTCGTTGTCGTTAATGGTTGTTTTTGTATTAGTAAAAGCCCTGGCTGGGGCGAGGTAATGGCCCTTCTCCTGGGTGGGGACCTTCCCGAGGCTAAGTTGTACCTTTCCCAGAATAGTGAAGACACCTGAGAGGGTGGGGGAGGGTTATGCAAAGTGACTCCCAAGACCAGAATGCTTTGTGGGACCCCCGACTCCAAACCCACGGAGAAACCCCAAAAACAACGAGCCACCTAAGAGTTGAGAGACTGGAGGGATGTCTGGATGTGAGGAGCAGAGCGCTGGGCCTGCAGAGATGCGGGAAACCTTCATCGTTCCTCACCCTGTCTTCGAGATCCCCCGGGCCAGGTCTGGGAGGGAGCGAGACGCGGACAGAAGCACCATCTGACGGGGACATCACGCCCTAAAGGCTCCCACGAGGAGTGGATTCCCCCAGCCCTGCCCCTGGTGGACAGAGCTGTGCATATCCTCCTCCTCTGAGTCGCCCTGGGAGACGACGGACGCTGCAGACCCGCCGAGCCGCCCAATCCTGAGCTGATCACTTTTAATAAAGGCATTAAAAAGGAGAAGTCTCCTGGCCCTGTTTTTTTCAGCTGGGGGCTCTCGTCCGGAATAGCCACGCCGCAAGAGGACTCAGGACTGGCCATCTTGGATCTTCAGAGGACAGCTGGCTACCAGGACCAAGAGGGATCGGCTCAGGAGCAGCGACGCAGAGGAGCACCGGAGCACTGGACTGGTGAGAAATCCGGTGGTAGGAGTGGGAGACGAACAGAAAAATCAGGCAGTTGTTTTTCCTGACTGAGGGAGTCAGGCACGACCCGGATTCTTGGCCGAGGCTTCGTGTGTTCAAGTCCCGATAGAAGTTGGGCAATCAAGAGATTGGGCAGTTGTTTCAGTATAAAGTCCTGAGCATGAGGCAGAAATTTGAAGTTCAGTGGAGGAGGCTGAAGCTCCTCAAACAAGGTTTTTTGAAATTCCCGGTCAGTAGAGGCACCTTCGGGATTTTTTATTGAGACCTGAAAAATGGGAGGTTGTAATCGTAAAAAGACCGGCAAGAGACTGAGAGATATACCTCCTAGTAGTCCCTTAGGAGAACTGTTAGTAAAATGGGATTCTATAGAGGCCACGGAGGGATTAGATAAAGTGAAAATGATCCATTATTGTATGGAAGGGTGGTCAGAATTAGAGTTGCAAGGAGGATGGCCTTGGTGTGGGACAAAGGATAAGTGGATGTGCCAACAATTAAATAATTATCTGACAGCTCGAGGGGATACTGATCCTGAGCAATTATTGTATGTGGCTTGCTGGTTAAAGAGCGCTGTTGGGGATGAAGAGGTGCGAATTTGTAAGGTACAGAGGAAGAAAGAGGGGAATGAAGGAGGGGATGATAGAACTAGTAAAAGATGGGACCCCCTGGATTATTTGCCTCCTTCTGCCCCTCCACCTTATAATCCTCTTCTTCAAGCACCTCAAATGGCAGGTCCAGTTCCTCCCCTGGCTGCCATCTCATTACCACCTGCTCAAATTCCTCCTTCTACCTCTTCAGCTTCCCCTATGATAAACCCAGTATCTCCTCCAGTTCCTTCTGCATCACCACAAGTGCCTACTCCACCTGCTGCATTCTCCACCCCTTCTCCAGCTCCGCTTAATATCTACTCAGGCTCTTCTCCCCCTCCTATTGCTGTCCCTTTACCTCCTTCTACCTGGGACACAAATGCCTCCTCTCCCGATAAACAGCTATCAGCAAATACACCTGCTGATGGGCAGAGAGTTCAGGGTAACCCAGAGAACCCTCAAAGTAGTTTGGCATCTGAAGATGGGCCTTACTGTAGCACCAGATCCAAGACCTCCAAGGCAGAGAGACTCTTTCCCCTCAGAGAGGTTCCTATGGGAGGAGTAGCGGGAGGTGTTGGCTTTGTGAATGTTCCCCTAACTGCTTCTGAGGTGAGAGGACTCAAGAAAGAGTTGGGGCATTTAGTTGAGGACCCAGTGGGCATAGCCAACAAAGTGGATCAATTTCTAGGTCCAAATATCTACACTTGGGGGGAGATGAATTCCATCCTGAGTATATTATTTTCCCCAGAAGAGATCCAGATGATAAGGGCGGCTGGCATAAGAATATGGGAGAAAGATAACAGTCCAGGACCCCAGGTGCCATCAGGTGAACAGAAATTGCCACTAACGGTTCCCAGCTGGAACCCTAACCAGGAAGAGTGGAGGAAGGCCATGAGTGTGGAGAGCATTATTAATAATTGGTTAGCTGAGAAAGGCCACACTGATATAATGCCACTGGTTAAGCTGAAGGAGAAAAGTCAGCAGTCAGCAAGCTGAAAGGGAGAGTCAGCAGTGACCTTGCTGCAACATGAGGATAGGGAGTTGAGATTAGTCCTGAATATATCCTAAGAATATGTAGAAAGTATCAAAAGTAGAACCATAGGAATGTAGAAGTAGGCGTAGGTGCTGATATGTAACTGACCAATCCTGAGCTCAACTTTTGCAATATGTATGAAGCTCATTATTAACTGTATTTAACCCGCCGTACTGATCAATAAAATTGAGCCTGTGATGATCAAACTGATGTCCTGGTTCCCTTCCGTCGACAAATGGTGGAGAATGCGGGCATAACCGAATCTCTGCCCTTTTTCTCGGATTAAACGAAAAAGGGATTATGCCACGGTCCGGAAGTTGGGTTTGGGTCCCAGCAGCCGGGACGGTGCCGGAATTTGAAGCACCCTTAAGGTTCACAACTGTGACTTAAGCCAATACGTGTCCGCCGGAGCCTGGAGAGCTGCAACAGCGCGCGCTGATTAATAGGTATGGATAGGCAAGCGGCATATGATTTATTTACCGCCTATTTAGAGCGGCGTGGGATAAAAGGGATAGATTTAAAAAAGGAGTTACCAGGGTTATTAGCTTATGGCCATGCTAAGGGTATCTTTTCTAATCCTCATACAGTTCATGAGTTATCAGAGTGGAGAAAGTTTGGGGAAATATTGTGGGATACAGTACTAGACGATGATAAGTCAGCAAAGAAATTCGGGAAGTTATGGCGGGTGGTGTATAACACGTTACTTCAGCAGGTCTCTGAGAGAAAGGCAGCAGAAAGGGCAACAGAAGCTCATAAGAGGAATATAGGGTATGGTCGTGAAGATGATCCCCTGGCACCTTCTGTAACTAAGGTACTTATGCCTAAGAGTCCCCAGCAAAGTGGTGTGGAGGATTTCTCTATAGGCGCAGTGGAACCGTCTGCACCTGCACCTTTCCTGTCAGAGGGGGAGGGCGAGTCGGATGGTGGGGGTAGGAGCAAGCCAGCTTTGCCTCCGCCACCAGCTTCAGGCGGGTCGGATGGTGGGAGTAGGAGCAAGCCAGCTTCGCCTCTGCCGCCAGCCTTGCCTCCGCCGCTACCCCTCAGTGAGCCGGCTCAGGTTACAGCTTCGGTGGGGGGCTCCGTGTGAGCCGGCTCCAGTTTCACTGTCAGCTCCAGCGGGGGAGGGGGGGGCTCCCGCTTCCCCCGCACGAGCCAGCCCCTGCTTCACTGCCCCTCCCGTGCGAAAACTCGGTGTCTGCACCAAAGTGCCAGCAGCATAGCACCCTTAAAGGGCCAGATCCCATCCCAGGGGCACACCGTGATCCATGGGGGGAGATGGCTAAACAGAGGAGGGAAGTTTGGGCTGCTTTGGCGAAAGAAGTAATGCAAATGGGGGATGGTGAGGCGGTGGAAATAGCTTCTAGTCTTGCATGTCCAGTTACATACACACCACAGTATGATGCACAGGGGAACCTTACGCATAATATAGCAGAATATACTCCCTTAGATTGGAAGCTGTTAACTCAGCTACGTTCTACGGTTAATCAGTTTGGAGTAAAAAGTGAACCTGTTAAGCAAATGTTAGATTATCTTTTTAATACTCAGGTTTTATGTCCTAATGATTTAAGAGGAATAGTTCGGTTGATATTTACTCAGCATCAGCAGTTATTGTTTAATGCACATGACCCATTACATGGAGTAACAGTAAAGGAGCTGATGAGCTTAGAGGCATTTTCACGTACAGAGGCACAGATGATATCGGGAGCTGATAAACTTAGAGAGTCTATGTGGTTAGTGCGTGCTGCAATAGACATGGTTAAAGAGCCAGGAGGGTTACCGGCTTATATGGGTATTAAGCAAGGAAGGGAAGAATCATTTGGAAATTTTATTGATAGAGCAGCTACTGCTATAGATCGGGCTGGTGTTGCAGGGCGCTATTGAAGCAGGTGTGCCTTGCAAAATAGCAATCCAGCAACCCAAAGAGTGTTAGCTACTTTAGGGGCAAACTGGACTATTGAGGAAGCATTAGAGCGAATGGCATTAATGCCAACAGCTTCACAGGCATTTATAGCAGAAGCCTTAAAGGAATTAGGATTAGGGTTGCAAAAGCATAGTCTACTCAAAATCAGGTGTTAGCTGCTCTTGCTCCTCTCCAAAGAGGCTCACTGGCAGTCACATAAAGAGGCTCGAGACCATTCATCAAGTGTTACCGATGCGGCAATGAGGGACAGACACAAGTTACTGCCGTGACATCGGAGACACCAGCTGCTGCCGTAACATCGCTGCTACCTCCTGTCTGCAACCCGCAACAACACGGAGCCTCGGCTTGGACTTAGCAGCAGCAGTAGACGTCACACTAATGACGAACCGGCCTGAGAGGATACCCACTGGAATAAAGGGTCCTCTTATACTAAATGGACAAACATGTGGAGCATTATTGCTGGGACGTTCCTCTATAACTATGTTGGGATTATTTGTTTTGCCTGGTGTTATCGATGCGGACTTTACAGGGGAAATACAAATTATGGCTTACACCCTTTATCCTCCGATTAAAATTACAAAAGGACAACGCATTGCACAATTGGTACCACTGTCACAAATGACATCAGGAATACAATCATTTACTGGGCAAGCACGGGATGAAAAAGGTTTTGGCTCTACTGGTGTTACACTTTTAACTGTGGATTTACAAAATAGACCAAAACAAAAGGTTGAAATTACCTATGGGCATCAAAGCATAACCCTTTATGGATTATTGGATACAGGAGCAGATACTAGCATCATTTCTCCAGAAGCCTGGCCACAACATTGGCCTCTATTTCCTTCATCAAACATGCTCACAGGAGTAGGAGGATTTACATTGGCAAGCAGGTCGCCGTCTTTGTCTGTGTGCATTGAGAATCAACAAATATCTGCTGCGTTTTCAATTGTTCAACTGCCTCCTACAGTTTCCTGTTTAATTGGAAGGGACATTTTAACACAATTGGGAGTGGTGTTAACTAATCAGCACCCTTTGGAGTAATTGCCATTGCTTGGACTTTCCCCATTCCACTCACCTGGAAAACGGATACACCGGTGATGGTTAAGCAATGACCATTAAAAGGGGAGAGTCTTATGCATGCCCATGAATTGGTACAGGAACAATATACAAAGGGACACCTTCGACTATCCACAAGCCCTTGGAATACACCTATTTTTGTAATCAAAAAGAAATCAGGGAAATATCGTTTGATACATGATTTGAGGGCTGTAAATGACCAAATGGAACCAATGGGGGCCTTACAGCCTGGTCTTCCAAATCCAGCTATGATTCCAGAACACTGGCCACTTTTAATTATTGACCTAAAGGATTGTTTTTTCACTATTGGCCTGCATCCTGATGACATGAAGAGATTTGCTTTTACTTTACCAGCAATAAATCGTGGAGAACCAGATAAAAGATTTGAATGGACATCTCTTCCGCAGGGCATGCGCAACTCTCCTACTTTATGTCAGCTTTATGTTGATGCAGCATTACAGCCACTACGTCGTAAATGGCCAGCAACTATAATATATCATTACATGGACGATATTTTGTTTGCACAGCAACAGCCATTCTCCTCTTTACAGATTAACACCATTAAAAATACTCTTGCTGCATATTCACTTGTTATTGCTGCAGAGAAAATTCAGACTACAAAGCCCTGGAAATATTTGAGATGGACTTTGACGGATCAAATAGTAATACCACAAAAATTGGAATTACAATTGGACATTAAAACTCTACATGATGCACAGAAGTTGCTGGGAGACTTACAGTGGCTGAAGCCTATTGTGAGAATACCAAATCATTTATTAGAAGCCCTACGGCCTTTGTTAAAAAGTGTGGACCCTACTACTCCTGTACACCTGACAAAGGAGCATCATCTTGCCTTGCAGCAAATTAGTAACTGTGTACAGCAAGGGTATGTGTCTCGTCGACAACTCGACCACCCCATTGACCTTACTATTTGGAATAGCCCTTGCCACTTGCTTAGTGCTCTCTCTCAGTTACAAAAGAAAACGGGGGAGATACGGGTGTTGGAATGGTTGTCACCACCACTACAGCACAAGAAAACAATATCTTCAAAAATTGAACAATTGGCTGCATTAATCAAAAAGGGGTGTCTCAGAATTCTTGAAGTGGATGGTAGAGAACCTGCTACTATTAGATTACCTATGGAAAAAGAAACCTTGGACTGGTACTTGATAAATTCAAAGAATTTACAAGAAGCATTATTGATGCCACCTGCTAAAGTAGAGACTAGTAAATTAGTGCCTAGAGTTTTGCAATGGATGACAGAATGGAACTGGATTACTCGACCTTTAAGAGAAGAAAACCCCATAGAAGGAGCTATTACAGTTTTTACAGATGCAGGAAAGAAATCAAGGCGTGCTGCTGTTACCTGTCAAGAAAAAGGACAATGGAAGCATCAACTCCTCACAGCAGACCCTGCAGATAGCTTACAAACTTTGGAATTGTTAGCAGTAGTATGGGCGGTGTCCAACTTACAGGAGCCTTTAAATGTGGTCACAGACTCTATGTATGTTGCAGGAGTAGTCAAACGAATAGAGGAAGCAACAATTAAGGAAGTGAATAATAAACGATTGTATGAGTTACTGATACAGTTAAGGAAAGCTTTACGGGAAAGAGCAAACGGTACCCTTAAGCAGTATATTGAAAAACATCAAGATTTGACAGATCCACAAGCATGTTTGGCTAAGGTTTTGTATGTGATTAATCATTTATGCATTTTTGGGGAAGATGATACCCCCCCTGCAATGAAACATCATCCAAGGTCAGGTCAGGAAAATACTAAGGAAACAGAGGTCTGGGTTAAGTATAAGAACCCAAGTTCAGGATTATGGGAAAAACCTGCAAAGGTATTATATTGGGGTCAGGGGTATCTTTGTGTTTCCTCACCTACAGGGCCTTTGTGGGTGCCTGCTAAGTGGACTAAACCTGTTTTTGATGCAGCCTCTGGTGGATCACCTTACGGAGGAGGACAAGGAGCGGCTGGGGAAGAAACTGCTTCTAGTCCTACAACCACTACTGTTTCAATTGAAGGGGTACTCGGAAGCGGTGGACAGAGCACTGACACGTCACTACCGGACGGTCCAGGAGTTGATTGGTTTCATTGACTCATTATCAACTTTTCATTTAACAGATCCAGCGAAACTACATTGCCTTGACTGTCACAATCCACATTGTGCTGCCTGGATAGCTCTACGTTGTGGGGGTTGTAAAAGAACTTTTTGGATAGAACAATCATTATTACGGGATTTGTGGTGTCATACTTGTGAACACGAGCATACGTGGGGAAAAAGCTGGCAAGATGAATTAAGGAGACAAACGGGGCAAAACGCATATATAGCTTTAAATCTTTATGAGTCTCCTGAACAGAAGGTTCTTGCTTATTATCGATGGGAAATACAATGTATTGTAAATAGAATTAAGGTTCAAAGTAAATCACGTATAGTTTCTATAAGGTGTAGGAAATTAGTGCCTTTAACACAGCATTCAGTTGTAGGACCCTTCCAAGGGGATCCTGATAGAGCATTAGATTGCTGCATTGATAAGTTGCAAAAATTAAGTTTGAAAGTGGCAGGACCAGTGAAATTAGGAGCAGCAAGATTGAAGACAGATAAGAAAAAGAAGGCAAAAAAGGGAACGGTCTCATTTGAATAGGGGTATCAGTGATTGCTAATTAATTTTCTATGATTAGAACAATTTTACAGTTGTGGGACCCTCGGGAGGATATAGTTGTTGAGGAGGATAACGAACAAGAACTACGATTACGAAATAAGATACACCTTGTGTTAAAGAAAGACCTTGAGCTGTTAGCCTCATATAGTAAAAAGGCTGAAGAGGCTTTGCGATCACCACCATTGAATTGGTTGCTTTGGGTTGAAGATACACAATTTTATACTGGTCCTTACTTACATTCGCTTCCTTGTTATGTTTGCAAAAAGGATAAAGATAAATGCTATGCATGGGTAGCTTTGCATTGTGCAGATTGTAATCAGGTTTATTGGTATTCACAGAAGTCATTGGGATATTTATGGTGTACATCTTGTTTTGGAAAGTGGATTCGAAATCATATCTGGGTTAGAGCTCTTGAACAAAGTACTGGCCTGCCAGGACGGACAGGATTACAGCTCTTTGAGAGTGCAGAACAAGTGGTTATAGCATATCTTAGGTGGAAGTTACAGGAAAACCTTAGAATATTTGAAATTACTAAAGCCTCACGCATCATAGCAGCTCGCTGCAAAGCTGATTTGCCTTCAAACTTACCTCGTGCTATACTTGTGAGCAAGGATGCTGATTTAGAATTAGATCAGTATATTCAAGAATTGACTCAGCCTTACAATAGACAATCTAGCAAACCAGGGAAAAGACAGCGAAGAAAGAAAAAACAACGTAAGCAGAAGGAAGAAAAGGAGAAGCAAAGTAAGCAGAAAGAAAAATGAGGTTTGTTTTTGTAATACTGCTCAATGCTGTAGCAAGTGAAGCAGTAGGAGTAACACACTTTAGTCAACCAAGGGAAAATTTATGGGTAACACTTGCTAATCAAACTAACCAATCATCACTTTGTCTTAGTCTTGGAGGAGTCACTAACCCATTTCGAACATGCCTGGTGGGACTTCCGGTGTGGTCTCCGGGAGAATTTTGCAGTTTGATAAACAATCAAACCTTATGTATGTCTAACATGTCAAACATCACATTGCCGGTGCAACAAGGGTATACTGCAGGTCAGAGTGATGGCTATCGTCAATGCTTACTAATCCAATCACTTAATACCTCTTTGCACTCTCCTCCTGAGGAATTGGATCTTTTTGGAAGTACAAATGCCAGCATATCTAACACTACAGCTGGTGGATGGTTTAGCTTCAAACTTTCGGGTGCTCAGAATTTAAACCAACCTAAAGAAACATGGGCCACCCTAGATTCATCCCTGAATGTGAGTGAATTCTCTCCACAGCATTACAGTCAATGTAACGGCACAAATATCACAGCACCAATGAAATTACCCACAGGAATATTTTTGATTTGTGGAGACAGGGCATGGAATGGTATACCAGCTAAACCACAGGGTGGACCCTGTTTTTTGGGAAAATTGTCATTGTTTCATCCTAATGTGTCCTTGCTAATGCAGCTGAGTCAAAATTCAAACAGGAGAAAACATAGCATACATGACTTAGACTGCAGCAAGATAGGAGATCCACAGTTTTGGGGCACATTCAAACAGGTGGTGGTTTCAACTATCTTACCAGGAGGATCTGCCAATAAAGCCATGAATTTGGCAAAACAATTAGGATGCTGGGCAAGGGATGAGCTGAACAAGACATCACAAATTCTAGACATGTTAACTGCAGATGTGCAAAGTGTTAACCATGCTGTTTTGCAAAATAGAGCTGCTGTAGATTTTTTGCTCTTAGCACAAGGGCATGGATGTGAAGAGTTCGAGGGAATGTGTTGCATGAATCTGTCTGATCATTCAGTGTCCATTCACACTAAGATAAAAGAGTTACAACAGGGACTTCACAAACTTAAAGAAGAAGACGGTTTAGGAATTGACGAATGGCTTAAAGGCTTAAGACTCGGACCGTGACTGAGGAACCTTGTGATCTATGCTATAGGATTGCTGGGTGTAATTTTACTGTTTTTGCTTATTTTGCCTTGTATCTTTAACTGTATCCAAAACATGGTCAGCCGTACAATAGCAAAAACATGGCAAACTAATCTCCTTGCACAAGAAGAAAACGGGGGAAATGTGGAGAGCATTATTAATAATTGGTTAGCTGAGAAAGGCCACACTGATATAATGCCACTGGTTAAGCTGAAGGAGAAAAGTCAGCAGTCAGCAAGCTGAAAGGGAGAGTCAGCAGTGACCTTGCTGCAACATGAGGATAGGGAGTTGAGATTAGTCCTGAATATATCCTAAGAATATGTAGAAAGTATCAAAAGTAGAACCATAGGAATGTAGAAGTAGGCGTAGGTGCTGATATGTAACTGACCAATCCTGAGCTCAACTTTTGCAATATGTATGAAGCTCATTATTAACTGTATTTAACCCGCCGTACTGATCAATAAAATTGAGCCTGTGATGATCAAACTGATGTCCTGGTTCCCTTCCGTCGACACATGAGGGAATATAGGTCTTTGATAATACGGGGGATCAAAGAGTCAGTTCCCAAAGGAACTAACACCCAATTGGCATTTGAGGGTACACAAGAGAAGGATGAAGCTCCTGCTGCCTGGCTTAACCGCCTAAAGCAGAACTTCCAGTTGTACTCTAGAATAGACTCAGACACCCCAGAAGGTCAAATGCTGATAAAAGTCCAATTTGTTACCAAATCTTGGCCTGATATAAGGAGAAAACTGGAAAAGATGGAAGATTGGCAAGGGAAGGACATTAATGAGTTATTAAGAGAGGCATTGAAGGTGTATTTAAGGAGGGAGGAAGATAAAACAAAGGCCAAGGCTAAGATCATGGTTGCTGTAGCTAGAGAAAGTGCAGGGTGGGCGGGTCCACCACCAGGAGGAGGCAAGGATAAGTCAGTACTGTCAGGTACAAGAGGGATGGAGACACCTCAAGGCCCTTTGAGAGAGCGACATTGCTCTTACTGTGGAAAGGCAGGACACATGAGGAGGTTTTGTAGAAAACTCAGTCTTGATGAGGCAATAGCCAGGGAACAAGATAATTTAGGGAAGATCCTTAAAGGAGACGATTAGAGGGTCAGGGGCTTTACACTATAGGGGACCCGATGTAACATCTAGAAGAGCCCTTGGTAAACTTTGAAATGGGACCCTTAAATGAAGAATTAGAATTTTTGAGTAGATACAGGAGCAGGTAAGTCCTGTCTCAACAAAGTACTAAGAAGTATAGTATAGTATAGTATAGTATAGTATAGTATAGTATAGTATAGTATAGTATAGTATAGTATAGTATAGTGAAAAACATCTGAAGTTAGACAAAAACAGCTAGGTAGAAAGGATATCCAATAGCACCAAAACTGGCCAGTAATACTTAACTTGTAATAAGTGATGTGAAAGTAAAAGGCACCTTATTGTTGTCTTGTTGTGTGCGTGAGAGTGAGTCACAAGCAAAGTCAGCCTCAACTTCCCGGGCAGGTGGGAAGGGGGCAATGGAAGTGTGTGTATGTGTGACCTGCAAACCAGGCTTGTGTCCCCTGGGCGGGTGGGGGCTGTGGCTGAAGTGTGTGTGTGTGTGTGACCTGCAAACCAGACTAGGGCTCCTCAGGTGTGTGAGGGAGCCGTAGCTGTGAGAGCGTGAGTGACACGCAGACAGCCTCACAGGTGAATGTGCACCAGAGGCAACCAGAGCCAGGGCCCTTCCAAGAGGCCCAGGGATACTGAGACCTGTGGGCCAACTCCAAGGTGAGGGGAGCGACAGTGATTTTCTAGCAATAATGATCCAGTTTGTGTCTTGAGGGTGTGAAGAAATGTGTGAGAATGAATATAGACAAATTAGAATAGAGGTAATGTAGATTGTGCATTATAAGTTTTACCACATCTCCTTAGAGGGAAGTGTATTGTGTAGAAGAATGGTGTAAGAAAAAAAAAATTAAGTGTAAGGGGTTGAAAGAAGTATTTAAGCTGTAAGTGAAAGTAAGAAACAGAAGCAAGAGATAAATAGATAAGATCTTGAAAAATAGAACAGAAAAGCCAGTGAATTAAATACACAGAAAAATAGGGGAATAAAAATACTTTGGGAGTTAAGTTAGCTGAGAAATACAACTCCTTGCAAAATACAGAGTATGTAGAAGTTGATGAGAGAAACATGCAAGCTATGGAAAAAGAGAAATTAACCAATAACATTAAACAGAGAAACTGAGTTTTGATAAAATCATTAAATTGCAGATCACTAATGCCTGTGTTTGAAAGCCCGTTTCAGGTACTCTTCATTACTAACTCAACTGTGCAGACCAAAAGGAAAAGGTTGGACTCACATCACTCTCACCCCCTGGCATTGGACCAGGATTCAACACCAGTTTTTTTTCCCTCTGGCATTCTGGCATTGGACCGGACTGCACCCCATTCTTCCTCTGGCATTGGACCGGACTCCTCCCCTTTGTCCTTCTGGCATTGGGCCAGAGTCCCAGTTTTTCCCTCTGGCATTGGACCAGAGTCCACATCACTCTCACCCCCCGGCGCTGGACAAGATTCATCTGCTTCACAAGTTAATTCACCTGAGTATACTGTGATTTAAAGCTGACTCACAGAAGGAAGAGTCAAAAAGACTGAACTGTGTGGAAAAAAAAATTGGTATCAGAGTTCTAATATTGCTTAAAATGTTTTAAGACTGTTCTGTGTAAACTATGTTGGTAAAAAGTTTAAGACTGTAAATAAGTAATTCTGGTTAAGTTCCCCAATTTATTTCTAAAGACTCCAGGTTAATCCTCTACAGAACACTCCCCTGGGGGAAGCCAAAATTGGTAGGGAACAGAGCAAGAGAGTTAACCAAAGAAACGGGTAGAAGGGACTCTAAAGAGCTTGGAAGCTTTTCCTCAGTAAAATTCCCCAAGAGGCAAGGCCAGGTGGGCAGGCTGTGTGAGATGACCCATACCGGACTCTTGGGAAGGGTAGCACTGATGGCTCTGATGGCTGGTGGTGCTCTGGGTAGCCCAGCTGAGCCATGCAATGAATGCTACCAACCCCTCTGTGAGGAGGAAGTGAGCTCCTGGTCGAGAGTCCACATCAGTTCTAACCCTGATTGTGTTAACCTCTCCCAATTGGTCCTTTATCAGAAAAATAAGAGAGTGTATTGGAGAGCATACAATACTGCCACTTTTAGGCAGCCACTCCTAGGAGAGTGCCCTATAGGGGAAGCCTGGTTGTGCTTTGAATGGGATGCTGCTGAAACAAGCTCAGCAGATCTAGTAAAAAGCAAAGAAATGGTGAAAATGGTAAGAAAATTTGTTTGTTACAAGTATCTATATGAGTATACTGGAAAAGAGATAAACTCCTTTTGGAACACATTTCAGGGGAGCCTTAAACCCCTAGATTTGATCTTGTCTGGCAGCTGTGCCGCTAGAGTGATAAAACCAATTTTCTTATTACCCAAAGAAACTGGATCAAGTTTGGGAGTTCCTATATATAATGATTTGGGAGAAATTAAACAGAACAGGCAAAGTGGAATAGAAATAGAGAAAATCCAAAATTGTAAAAGCCAAATTCGGATTCCAATATCTATGCTAAACAAAGTTATCCGGCTCCAGGTGAGACGGAGTGGGGATCCATTCTGAATTAGGTGAAGTGCCTGGAAGAGGTGAGAGGTCTGTAGGGCCAAAGCTGAAGGAAAGGCCGCATTCCAGAGACAGCAAGGAGACAGAGAAAGAAAAACAGAAATTACCGCAAGGTCGATCTGCCCCAGACCTAGGAATTCCTCTGATAAAGAAGAACTAGTGCTAAATGTCACGCGGAATGAATATGTATGAACTTATTGTGAAACTGTATGCATATGCATTTGGGAGGGGGATAAAAGACGACCTGAGGTCTTCAGAGGTACACTTGCCTATTGGTGAGGCTTGCGTCCGGCGCGCGCTGTAATAAAGCATACCGGACTTTGCAACTTTTACGAAGTTGTGAGGTTTCTTCTTTTCTCCGCAAAACACAGGCAGTATTAAAAATAAAGAATTCAATTATTAGGAACATTTCAAATGAAATAAAAAGGTTAGCATGTGTAAATAATGAGGAACAAACTCCTACACTTGATCCCAGTGGGTGGGAGAACCTAAAGATTTTCAAAAAGGATGTATGGGAAAATACTTTTTCTCAATGTGTGTGTACTTGGAGGATTGCTCTTTTTACTATGCTTATTTATCTGTTTTAGTAGAATAGTACTTGCCGTGCAGACCAACCTGAAGAAACCAATGATAGTAACAAGGTTAAGTAACCATGATTACCAAAGTGCACAAGAGATTTATAGTAGATTCAAAACAAAAAAATTGTGAGTTGATGCGAGCTTAGAATTTAAGCTCGATCAAAGAAAGAGGGGGGACTGTTATGAACAAAAATTTGGTTAATATTTTTTTTGTGAGAAAAAGTTACAAAGAGGCAGCCAGATCACTGGCCCTGCCCAAGTTCTGAGCGTTTTGTTATTGTAATCACGGGTCGTTGTCGTTAATGGTTGTTTTTGTATTAGTAAAAGCCCTGGCTGGGGCGAGTTAATGGCCCTTCTCCTGGGTGGGGACCTTCCCGAGGCTAAGTTGTACCTTTCCCAGAATAGTGAAGACACCTGAGAGGGTGGGGGGGGTTATGCAAAGTGACTCCCAAGACCAGAATACTTTGTGGGACCCCTGACTCCAAACCCACGGAGAAACCCCAAAAACAACGAGCCACCTAAGAGTTGAGAGACTGGAGTGATGTCTGGATGTGAGGAGCGGAGTGCTGGGCCTGCAGAGATGCAGGAAACCTTCATCGTTCCTCACCCTGTCTTCGAGATCCCTCGGGCCAGGTCTGGGAGGGAGCGAGACGCGGACAGAAGCACCATCTGACGGGGACATCACGCCCTAAAGGCTCCCACGAGGAGTGGATTCCCCCAGCCCTGCCCCTGGTGGACAGAGCTGTGCATATCCTCCTCCTCTGAGTCGCCCTGGGAGACAACGGGACGCTGCAGACCCGCCGAGCCGCCCAATCCTGAGCTGATCACTTTTAATAAAGGCATTAAAAACGAGAAGAAGTGTCCTGGCCCCGTTTATTTCACCTATGACTTTTTTTTTATGTGCCCATTTCTTTAAAGATTTTCAGATCTTCCTCTTACTTAGGACCATTTTCCTTTTTCTCTCAACTTTGTTTATCTATTTAGTTGGAGTTTCTTCTTTCCCCTCTAAAAGCTGTCCCTCAAAAATCTTTTGTTTTCGCATTTTGCCTTTGATATGCTGTCTCATTTGTTCTCTTGGTTATGTAATTACAATAACTATTCATGTGTTTACTCCCCTCCTCATTATTTTAACCCCACTCAGGAGGTACAGTTGGCAGTTTGTCTTCTCTGGGGGTCCCCGCGGATTATCTTTTTCCTAAGTTTTTATTTCAATTGCTCTAATTGATTGCCCTTCTTCTTGAGAAAAATATTATTTTCATTACCGACCGCATCTCTTCTCAAGTATAAATGTTTGGACCTAAAAGTTGGTCTAATTGTTCAGCTATGCCTATGGATCCTCCAAATATCCCTTTTATTTATTTCTTAAAATTTCAGACCTCAGACAAAGTCAAAGGAGCATTTACAAACTCTGATTCATCTCCTCCTATGAGAACCTTTTGTAACAGAAATAGACCAATCCCTTTATCCTATTCTTTTTGGATTTTTATATTCTATAGCCTTTCTCCCGTATTTTTAGGAAGAATCAGGAGAGGGTTTTCTTTTAACTGAACTTTTAGTGTTTCGATAAAGTGATTCCTTTAGAAAGTTCCCCTGAGCAGCCGGAGCTGTGGTTACCAAGGGAATGGAGCTCAGGGCAGGACGGGGAGACTCGGCCCAGCTCAAGAGTCCCGGTCCTCCAAAGGCGGGGTCTGCAGCCGGGATGGCCCGAGGGGATCGGCACAGCTCAGGGTCTGGGGGCTCCAAAGGCGGGGTCTGCAGCCGGGATGACCCGAGGGGATCGGCACAGCTCAGGGTCTGGGTGCTCCAAAGGTGGGGTCTGTGGCTGGGATCGCCCGAGGGGCTGTTCCGGTGCAGGCCGAGCTGCAGCGTGGATTGCCCCCACACGGCTCACGGTGGCTGGTCCGGCAGAGACAAAGCCGGGACTGAGCCCGTGTTGCCTTCTGGATCGGGGCAGGCGACCTGGTTCTGAGGATCAGCACGGCGGCCCACTCTCTCCAGGGCCGCTCGGGCCAATGACACACGCAGACACCAATGTGGTGGACGGTCAAAAGGCATTTATTACTTCTTCTCATGGGGTCTTATAATCTAAGGGGTCTCTACGTCAAAAGGGGGTTTGTCCTTCTTATCTATGGTTAGTAGGGAATGGAAAAGTACTGGGTAAGGAGTGAAAAGTTACTGGCATTACTGTTAGTGGGGCCACATTCCTACTGTTAGTGGGGCCACATTCCTAGGGTAATCTCTTATCTTAGAGGAACAAAGGGTCCTGGCTTTCCGTGACATCGCATAATCTTCCACAGCGCCTTTTCCCTATCTACCACATCTCCCCCCCCTTTTCACAAATGAATGAAGTAGTCATATACATAGGTACTAAAATGAGGTATAAGGTTGTAACTTGACAAGGGAAAGGGGTTTTGGGAAACCTGAGTAAGCTTTTGCCAGACAAGTTCAGAAAATCTTGTGACTGGCAGTGTTCCCTGGTTGAATTCACAGCAACTGTCGTTGGCCTAAGAACAGGATGTTGGTCCGTTCCAGGCGGCTCTGAACGAACAAGACCAGCTTGTTCAGCAGGCATGGTCCGAAGGTGACTGTTAGAAACAGCACCGCCAATGGACCTACCAGGGCAGAAATCAGAGTGGTTAGCCGAGGTGATTGATTGAACCAGGACTCATACCAGCTCTGTTGGGCTTCCCTGTCTTTCTGTCTCTGAGCCAGTCGGTTCCGGAGTTCTGCCATGGAGTCTCTCACGACTCCCGTGTGGTCTGCATAGAAACAGCACTCCTCTTTCAAGGCGGCACACAGGCCCCTTTGCTGCATGAACAGGAGGTCCAGGCCTCGCCTGTTCTGCAAGACCACTTCTGAGAGTGAGGAGACTGACTTCTCTAGAAAGGAGATGGATTTCTGATGCTTTGCCGGTCCTCATCAATGGTCTGTTGCAGCTGGGACAGTCCTTGGTGCTGGGTTGCTAGGGCTGAGACACCCATGGCCGTTCTGGCTGCTCCCATGCCAAGCAGCATTGTGATAGTTATACCTGTCATTATTTCTCTTTTGTGGATCCGGCTGGGTCCCTCAAGAAGATGGTACATCTCTTCGTCTGAGTGGTACAGGACTCTAGGAACAATCAAAACTTGGACACAGAAATCGTTAGAGTCATTGAATTTCGGAAGGAACACACAAGGACTCACTCCGGATCGCTGGCAAACCCACATCCCTGATGCGGATGGGACTACCCATTTATTGTTTTTCCTGTTCAGCCTGCCAATTTTGGTGCAGATGTTACCTCCCCGCTTAGCTAGGGTTGTATTGCCAAAGCATCTGCCTCGGCCTGTGACTTGACTCAGGGTGATTCCTTTGCGAGGGGTGTCCCATCTGCACTGGTGAGGGGCGTCGGCTGAGGAATAACTGAAGGGAGTGTTTAAAGCGACTCCTTCGTAAAAGGGGGGTTTGATATCGTAACAAAGCCAGCAGGATTCGGTTAGGTTAGGGTTGGATTCATTCAGGGATACAAAGGTAGCTTCTAACATACAAAGGATTGGGTCTGCGTCTGACTCGGTTAAGCGGCTCATCTGAAAGGTTTCCGCTTGACCGGTCGGGACATTGCTGACCCCTGTGGATAAGGTTTTGGGGTAGGTTACGTTTCTCCCTTTCGGCACGCTTTTAATCGCTTTGTTGGCTCCGACAGCTCGGGGTGCCAAAGGTTGGAGCCTGATAATTTGCACGTTCACCCTCTCTTTTGACCCTTGAAGGACCACTGTCCACGTTCTGCCTGTGGCCCAGCTAGGGTGATCTGGCTGCAACACCGTCATGTTGTAATCAGTGCACGCCCGAAATCTAGGGATTTTATGTTGGTTTCGATGGAAGGTTCCGTGAGAGAAGAAGGGTGTTTTGCAGCCGATGGGTGCCCAGGTGAACTGTAAGAATTTGTCTGGCTCTTGTGGATCCCACCCAGGCCCCAACGGTCTGGCATCTGTAACTATGGTTTTGCAGCCCCAGTGCCCACAATATCCCCACCCTGGGTGATTGCAGTAGTTTTTCCCAGGGTTTGAAGCTGGGCACCAGTAGGATAGATACAAGTGTGTGACGTGTAGGGAATAGGGGTTTACCCTTGGCTGTCCTGGAAACAGGTCAGTGATGCGGAGCACGAAGGATGGGGTGTTTGGTGTGGTGATTTCTCTGAGTACTTTGCCACTACTAAGGTGTCGCATGATCCACCTGAATGGCCGATGGGGGTAGTGATCTGGGCTGGCTTGCCCTCTGGTGACAAGCCCCAACAGCAAAATCACACAGAAACCCCCTTGGTGCTTGGGTCTCACCTGTGGGGGTCTCTCGCGTGCGGCCTGACGGCTTGGTGGTTTGTCACTTTCTTCTGGAACCGGGATGTACGCGTCACGAGGATGTCCCACGAGCATGTCCTGTAAACAAAGACTCGCAATTCTTGTCAGTCTCATTCTGCTCGCTATGAAGGTCCGGTTTAATTGACTTAAGTGGACACCACCTGATTTTGCCGTCCTTTTTGACAGCTGCGTACCTTCGCCCTGTGAGCATCAGCCTCCAACCCCGTTCCCACTCGCCTAGCTTGTTTCTGATTACCACCTGTGGGCCCTCTTCTAGCGTTCGAGTGGCCCAGTGTTTTTGGACGGGACTGTTTGTTTCATCTCCCCTAGGGAATTGATTCAGTGCCAGCAGAGCGGTTGCCAGCATATGTGCCTGATCTCCTGGGGGAATGGCATTGGCAAAGCCCTCTGCTTTTGCCAACACTTCTAGCTTGGTTTTCAGGGTCTGGTTTGCTCTCTCAACTATGGCCTGCCCGGTACTGTTGTATGGGATGCCTTGCACTAACGTGATGCCCCATTTCGAGGCGAATTCCTGTACTTGTTTGGAGGTGAAATTGGGGCCATTGTCCGTTTTGATCTGCTTGGGGATACCAAGCCAAGCCATGGCTGTCAGCCAGTGCTGAATTGTGGTTTTGGAGTTAGTTTTGGGGTGCTGTGTGGCTATGATCATTCCGCTCTAAGTGTCCACTATCACTGCAAGCCATGCTCGGGGGTTCAGCAGTTCGCACCAGGTGAAGTCCGACTGCCAGATTTCTGAGGGCTTGAGACCTCTCGGGTTGACCCTGCAGATCCATAGTGGTGACTTCTGGCAGTAAGGGCAAGTGGCTACCACATGTTTTGCGTCTGCCGTCGAGATTTCGCATCTCTTCGCCAGTGCTTTGACTCCGATGTGGAGCGACTCGTGTAGTTGACGAGCTCTTTGCAAGGTCCATACGGCGTCCGCTTTGTCGTTGCCAATCTGGAAGTAACCTTTGACTGGGTCATGGCTGTTGATGTGGATGACTGACACGGTGCTCTGTCGCGAGGAGAGTGCTTCTTCCAGCATTAGGGCTACTGCTGATGTTGACACTCCTGGTCCTGCCATGGCTAGGCAGAGCCTTGCCACGAATATGGAGTCCATTACGATGTTGAGGTGTTCGTCTTGGAAGAGTCCGCACGCCAAAACCACTGCTGCTGCCTCCAGCTGTTGCACTGACAGTGTGGGGTCACACGCTTTGATGCAATGCCATTGCTCTCCTGCCTGCCACACTGCTGCTGCCGTTGAAGTCGTGGACGAAGCGTCTGTGAAGACCGTTGGTCCTGGCTGCGGTCTGTCCTTGACCTTCGGTGGCATGTCCATGTCGACTACAGTCAGCAGCTTCGTCCAGGGTGGCTTGGAGGAGTAGGAGATTTCTCCTCCGAAGCTGGAGAGAGCAAGGGCCAGATACTCCGATATTGTGGCTGACTCCGTGGTCGGCTGCTTGCAAAACGGAAGGTGGATGCTTGTCGGCTTGGTTCCTAGGTGTTTCAAGGCGAGTCTCCTGCCTTTCATGATGAGGCTGATGATGCATTCGATTCCTGGGGAAAATGCACGAGCGGGTCTTCCGAGGACCACCCATTGGATCGGTTGGGCATTTTCAGCAAGTCCTTGGGCCAGTGCTCCCACTCCCCCCTTCGGTGTAAAGTGGACGTACACGTCCAGTGGCACGGCTGGGTTCCACCTGGCAAGCGTGCCAGTGGACATCTGGTTTTCAATAAAGTGGAGGGAGCTCGTTGCTTGCGGCGTCAGCTCCTTGGGTTCCCAGGGGTTCTTTTCTTTCAGGAGGTCGTACAGAGGGTCCATGACCTCGGGAGGAATCAAGACGATGTTGCGAAGCCACTGCAGCGATCCCACCAGGTGTTGCACGTCGTGGAGCGTCTCGACGTCTCGGTTGACCTTCATCTCGGGGGGTGTCATGTAGGAGCTTGTGATTCCCACTCCCAGGAAGGTCACGCAGGGTCCTCTCTTGATCTTTGCACTCGCGATCTCGAAGCCGTTGGCCTGAAGGGTCTCCATGATTGTGGACACCAGGTGATCTACTTGGCTTGTTGATGGTGCTGCAACCAGGATGTCATCCATGTACTGGATGATGGTTGCGGTGGGATTGGAGTGTCGGACTGGCATCAGTGCTTTGTCCACGGTGATTTGGCATATGACAGGGCTGTCAACAAGACCTTGTGGAAGTACTCTCCATTGGAAGCAAAGGTTGGGCTGCTCGCCATTTCGAAACGCCACGGAAAAGGCGAATCCTTCTCTGTCCTCAGGGTGCAGGGGTATTGAAAAGAAACAGTCCTTGATATCCAGTACTGCGCACGGCTGCCCTGAGGGGATGGCTGAGTTCGTGGGTAGCAGTGTCTGGACTGGACCCAGGGGTTGGATCGTCCTGTTCACTTCTCTCAGGTCATGGACAAGGCGATAGCCTTGTCCGGACCTTTTGGGGATCACAAATACAGGGGTGTTCCATGGGCTGGTGGAGGGTTCTATGGGACCCTTTTGCAGTTTGCGGTCGACCAGTTCCAGCAAGGCTGCTATTCGAGGCTCTGTCAGGGGCCACTGCTCAGCCCATACAGGGTCTGATGATTTCCAAGTCAATTTGATTGGCAGCGGAGGATGTACGGCAGTGGCCCTCATGATAAATTTGTAATCCGAAATCCGAGCATGGAAAGGACGTCCCTTCCTAACAGGAGTGGAAAATTTTGCAAAATGTAGGGGTAGATTGCTACTGTCTGTCCTGGTCCCTTTTTCGTGTGAACTATTATAGCCACCAGCTGGGTGCTTTTCCATGCCCGGGACTGCCCCCCGCTCTGTTCACTGGGGGGACTTCCTTGTTTGCCAATGTCCAGGCCAATGTGCTTGGAGAAAAATTGTGCAGTCTGATCCCGTGTCCGCCCAGAACTGAAACCCTATGACATGGGGATCCTGGCTGCCGTAAAGGCGGCATGTCCCCCACTCCATCAGGGGCTCCTTCCCTATTTTCATGACCAAGGCCACCCAGGGATCCCGCTCTGGGGCGTCCCCTGCTGTTCCTGTGACTCCGGCGCGGCTTGTGGCGGTGGGGGGTGCGAGGGTATTGAGGGTGCTGCACAACTCTGCCATTGTATTGCTGGGGGGGATGCAAAGGTAACTGCTCCCTGTGGGGGCATAGGGTATGAAGGTCGCCTGCCCCACTGGGGGTTGCTGTAGCTGGGCCGCTGCATATTCCAGGTGGGAGGGGGCTGGCTGCGGCCCAGGTGCCCCCTCCCTCTCCCGTTTCCCTGGGGCCTGGATCTGCATTCCTTAGCTAAATGCCCCTTCCTTCCACACACCCAGCACGGCCCCCTACCTCCCCCTTGGCGTGGTGGAGCAGGTGCTGATAGGCGCCTTGGCTGGGGGCAGTTTACTGCCAAGTGGCCCGCCTGGCCACACTTAAGGCATGCCATCACACTGGTTATTGCAGTGTGAACTGCTGCTTGAATGGGAGCTAGATGTTCCTCCTTTGCAACGTGTCTGATCATGGCAGCTATATTAGACCCCTGTGGCAGTGACCTTAAAATGTCCTTGGTGGCTGAGTTGCATTGCTGGCGTAGGCAGTCTGCCAGCACGGGACCCTTCGCCTCTGAGGGTAACGCAGAGGAATCTAATGCGGCCTGAAGTTTGTCCACAAACTGAGTGAAACTCTCACTCTCACCCTGTTTTATGAGAGACCACGGAGATGGTTTGGCTACCACTTTAGGAGTATCACGGATGGCTTCTCGGGCAGCACAGGTTGTTGTCATGACCTCATGGGCATGCAAGCCCTCAGCCTGTAGCTGGGGGGTGATCATAGTGGGGTCTGTGCCCATTAGCCTCTGTATGCTGGAGCCGTGCAGTGGATGGTCTGCCCCCGTTACCAAGGCTAGCTGTTTGATGCAATTATCCTCCCATTCTTGTTTAAAAACGATCATTCCCGCACCATCAAATATCATTCTACACGTCTGCTTAATATCAAAGGGAAGCATATCGTCCCCACCAAAAAGGCCATCAATAAGTGTGCAAACCATGGCAGAATTAATTCCCTTATCCGCAATCGCTTTAACAATTGCCTGCACATCTTTCGGATTGATTGGTGAATAAGTCCTTTGGTTTCCGCCTGCCCCCCCCACACGGACCAGGAACACCAGAGTGGCAGACGGAGTCCATAACGCACAAGCCATTTTTACTTTCTGCCACTTTGTAAGCAGGGTTCGCTTTTTCTCTAGTAACCCCTTCACCCATGCGGGAGCGCTGTGGCTAGTGACCTTACATGCTGCTGCTCTCTCTCTGTTAAAGCTAGAATCTGAGTCAGAATCCTCCGACCCTGTCTCGGGCTCAGAGCTCGAGTCCGAGGCTAAGCCGGAAGTCGAGTAACTAGACGCTTCCGGGCTGCTCTGCCTTTTCCTCGGTCTCCGACCCCGCCCCTTCCTGCGGGGGTCGGGCCGTTCCCTCTCCCTGGGGTCCCCCCGCCTCCTGCTGGGGGAGGTCCTTGCCCTACAAGGACCTAATTTGAATAAAGCGCTCTAATTGGTCTTACACACCTCTGCGGGAGCCGCCCCGTCTCCCTGCTCGCCCGCGCATGCGATGTTAAGCGGGCTGACTGCGTTTCCGCCCCCTGCCTCCTCCTTTCCACCCTGACCACACGGTCCGGCACCATTTTCAAACGCATATGGTGGGGGGGCGTTTTTATCGATCCCTACAGGGTCCGATTCTGGCCACGTTCTGCTCCTCCTCCGTGAGCCCCCGCCAGAACGCCCACGTGTGCTCCCCCTCCTCCAATGGTGAGTCCGCTCCCTGAGGGGGATCTGGCGTTCGCGCCTCCGCACGCCCGCCCGGGTCAGGCACCTCGGCGGTTTGTGTCGCCGCGCCCACCCCCAACTGCGGCACAGCTAATAAACAAGTTCGAGCGGCATTCCAGATTTTTTGCTCTTGTCGAGGTTTTTGCAGAGCCTGGACAACTCTGCCCCACGATTTTAGGGCTTTCCCTGTGCCCGAGGACATAGTGTCCTACGCCAGAGCTTTTGTACAATTATCCCACACGTCCGAATGTAGGACGTCCGCAGGGCTTTCAATAGCCCCAAGCTTAATCAATCTCGGCAATGCGAGAGTTAAATCTCTAAGTTTACATTCTATACCCCATTGTGCATGCATCTCTGTTACGACCTTCGCTATGGCTTCCATGGTCCACGCTGGTCCGGAGGCGTCCCTCCCACTGTGGTCAGACCTGCTCCCACAGCCGCCGTCCTCTTTCCAGGAGTATCCCCGTTCCCCGGGCGCAAGTCGCTTCCCGGGTGTCGGCACCAAATGTTGCCTTCTGGATCAAGGCAGGCGACCTGGTTCTGAGGATCAGCACGGCAGCCCACTCTCTCCAGGGCTGCTCGGGCCAATGACACACGCAGACACCAATGTGGTGGACGGTCAAAAGGCGTTTATTACTTCTTCTCATGGGGTCTTATAGTCTAAGGGATATCTACGTCAAAAGGGGGTTTGTCCTTCTTATCTATGGTTATGGAATGGGTTATGGTTATCTATGGTTAGTAGGGAATGGAAAAGTACTGGGTAAGGAGTGGAAAGTTACTGGCATTACTGTTAGTGGGGCCACATTCCTACTGTTAGTGGGGCCACATTCCTAGGGTAATCTCTTATCTTAGAGGAACAAAGGGTCCTGGCTTTCCGTGACATCGTGTGATCTTCCGCAGCGCCTTTTCCCTATCTACCACAACCCCAGCTGCAGCGGCGGGAGCCGACAGAGTCAGGAGAGCCGGGGATGGGACAGACGGGCCCCCCCTCGGTGCGCTCAGCACCGTAACTACGGTCTACACGGCTGGACAGATCTCCACCCCCGGCACGAACTGCGGAGCGGCCGCGGGCCAGGCGACCGGACTGGGACAGACGGACTGTGCCAGAGCTGGCACAGGGGCTGGGAGGGGTGGTGCGAACGAGTGGGGGAACGAACGGGAATGGATGAGGTAATTTGTTCTCAGCTTTATACTTCCCCCGTTTTGCTTTTATTACCTTTCAAAAATGTTATTTTCTTACAGCCTCCCCCCTCCCCAGCATGTGGTATACTCTTTTTCTTCTGGATTAAACGGTTTTTACAAATAAATCCAGAGCTTAACAAATATAAACTTCTGCTTGAATACTTTGAAATGGTCGACGGGCTAACTCACAACCTTCTCATATTGTTTTTCTCATCACCCTTTTATTTATGCTTTGGCAAATTATACATCTTTCAGGTACTTGTTTTTCTACTCTAAAAGTCTCAGTGCACCCACAGTTCTTTGAAAAAAATGATCACACAAAGCCTGAGTATCCCACTGGGCTTTTTGATATGTGTCCTCTGCTATTCCCTAGTAAGCGTTTTATTATCTAATTGTCTTCCATCAAGATGTTTCTATTTCCCCGATTTATCTTGTTCGCCATGTATCTTGTTTTAATTCCCTTTTTTTTGCTTCTCTAAACTTTGGAATTTCCAATTTTTCTTCATTTGGAGTTAATATTAACTTTTTCAGCTCTATTTTCTGCTGCATCTTTAGCTTCTTGATCTGTCAATTATTTCTTCTTATTTCTGGGTCTTTACCTTTGGGTGTCCTTTAATATGTATTATTGCTATCTTTCTTAGGTAATTTTAATGCCTCTAAAATTTTGAAAATAAGTTTCTCATGTACTAATCTTTTTCTTCTTTAATTAAGTAATCTCCCTTTTCAAATTTTTCTTAAGGTATGTGCTATTCTAAAGGCATACCTTGAATCAATATATAACTCCTTTCTTTTGTGTTAAATTTTCTAATGCTCTTTTTAAGTATATAATTCATAAGTTTGCATGTTTTTTCTCATCAACTTCTGCATACCCTGTATTTTGCAGAGAGTTGTATTTCTGTTTGTTAACATAACTCCCGAAGTGCTATCTTGGGGTATTTCTGTTGGTAATTTTTTTGCTTTTCTTTTCTTGTATCCACCTTACTGGATTTCTGTCTAATTTTTCAATTTTCTATCTATTCATCCCCTGCTTCTGTTTTTCACTTTTTACTAACAACTTAAATACCACTTTTCTTTCAACTACTTACACCCAAAAAAAACCCCCTTCTTCTCACACTGCTTTTCAATACAATCCACCTCCCTCCAAGGAGATATGGTAAGGCTTAAAATGCACAATCTACATTACCTATACTTTCATTCATCTACATTCACTCACTTTTATTTCTCATTCACTTTCACACATTCTTTCACACTCTCAAGACACAAAGTGGATCCTTATTGCTAGGAAATCACAGGTCCTTGTGGCCCCCTCTTTCGCTTTGGGCTTTACCTCCAGGTCGCAGTGTCACCAGGCCCCCTAGAAGGGCCCTGACTCTGGCTGCCTCCAGTGCCCATTCACCTGTGAGGCTGCATGTCTTTCACACTCTTCAGCTACGTCTCCTCACACGCCCAGGGAATGCTAGCTTGGTTTGCAGGTCACTCACTCCTCTTCGGCCCAGAAGCCCCCACCTACCCGGGAGCTACAGCCTGGTGCGTAGGTAACTCATACCCTTTGGCCCAGAAGCTGCCACCTACTCGGGTGCTACGGCTTGGTGAGCAGGTCACTCACTCCTCTTTCCACTGCCCCCCCCCTTCCCACCTGCCCAGGAAGTTGAGGCTGACTTTGTGTGTGTCTCACTCTCACACACCACAAAACAACAATAAGGTACCTTTTACTTTCACATCACCTATTACAAGTTTAGGTGTTACTGGCCAGTCCCGGTGCTATTGGATATCCCTCAACCCAGCTGTGTTATCCAACCTCAAATGCTCTTGGGCAATTTTTCCCTCAATCCTGCCGTGTTTTCCAACCCCAGATGCTCTTGGGTATTTTTCCCTCAATCCAGCTGTTTTGTTCAACCCCAGATGCTCTTGAGCATTTTCTGTCCCTCAACCCAGCGGTGTGGTACAACTACAGATGCTCCTGGGCATTTAATTTGTTCTGCTGTGTTGTCCAAACCTGGATATTCTTGGGCATTTTTTATCCCTCAATCTAGCTGTGTTGTCCCACCCTGAGTGTTCTTGGGCATATCCTCACTCCGACAGAATACTGCTCAACCCTGCTCTTGGATGCTCTTGGAATATAAATCCCTCAACCCAGCAGGTTTTAGGGGCTCCTCCTGTCCCCTTTCCTAGAGGGTTGGGCTAGGAAACATTGCTCCGTTCCTCTGAGGGGTCCAATCCCTCTTGGAGACTCAGTCCCAGTTATGCTGGGGGATTCTCTCACTCCTGTTAACATTCACTTCCTCTCTTTCCTGGCCACTTACTGCAGAAAGTCGGAAACGCAGTGTGGGAGACTCCAGCACTCACTTGGCAGGTCTGGGACAACCAGCCCTCCTCTCATTCACACACATTCATCCCCGGTACCTGCCCCCCTGAGAAATACTTACCAATCCCTTTTCCTTCCCGGGGTCTTTGTGCCCATTACTACTCTTAGGGGGCCAATTACCCCGGTTGTAGGGAGGCTTTTTCCCTTCTCCTTGTTTTATTGTCTCCTTTTGTCCACAGATCGTAACCTGCGTCTGTCGTCTGTCGGTCACTCCAGGGGAAACAGAGTGAGGCTGCCAATGGGGCAGGGCGTGCCTTTCCCGCTCTGACTCTCCTAAAGCACCAGCAGCGAGGTGTTGGTAACCATCCTGTGCTACCAAATTGTGAAAAATGCCAACTCCTTGTTTTTAACAATTTTAGAAGTCTAAAAGGAATAAAATGGTTAAAAAGAATAGTAACACAATTAGAGTAATAACAATTTGGATAAATTGAATTAAGACAATATGAGACAATAAAACCAAAGAGTTACGGATGTCCGGGTACCTTTTTCTGGGCAGCACAAGCCCGAAAAAGGACAACCGCTAACAAAGGACGAACCCTTAAGAACAATAGCCCGTTGCATATTCATACTCTTAATAAATGATGCATAAATTCCATTCAAATACGGGACTCCATCTGCTCTTCATCAGCTTTTTCGCTCTAACCCTAAAAGCGCCCTTGAGGCAAGAAGAAGTTAGGTCCTTCCAATAAGAAGGCAATAAATTCTTTTTCTCTGAAAGATCTACGTGTCCTGTGGCTGCTATCTCGCTGCAAGTCCTTTCTTTTAAACAAAGCATCTTACATAGCATAGTTTCTACTTTAACAATTTTTATAACCTAAAAATATATTCAACACAGTACTTAAGAGAATTAATACAGCATTACTTTCTAACACAACACATATAATATTCATTTAAATATTTGCGAAAAGCCAATCATAAAATACATGCATTTTTCACACAGACCCATCCTGAATGTTCTCAAGGGCTGCAGTGTGGAGGGTCCCTGGTGTGATGGGAGCTGTGACAGCCCTGCCAATCCATGTCCACCAAAGGGTGGACTTGCTGGTCCTGAGGGTGCTGCTGTCTGTGCTTGCAGTGTCCTTGTGCCCTGCAGCTGGAGCCCTGGTTCCTTGCCAGGGGCTGTTTGGGTGGGCTCTCCCCTGCCGAGGAGGGCAATGCCTCTGCCAGGTGCTTGTGGCCGAGCCCGTGCCCTGGGTGCTGGGGCCCCCTTGGGCCCTGGGGTTGATCCCTCAGGGGCTGTGGGAACTGTGCCCTGGCCTTTGCCTTCAGCTTGGCCTTTTGCTGCTCCCTTCTTGCACTCACCTGCTGTGCCTTTGTGCCCAAGTGCTGCAAAGCCTTCTTGTGCCCCTCCTGCAGCCGCCCTCAGTGCCTGTGGGTGCTTGTCCTGCTTTACAAGAGAGGTGTCTGCTCGGGAAGGCAGAAAAAGCCTCTCTTGAAATGGAGAATGCAAACCCCCTCCCTCTTAATTTTTAGAATAGTGAAATGAAGGGGCTCTCAGGCAATGACATGGGAATAGGAATACCAGTTCTTTACTAGTGTGTATAATAAAGCAAACAAACACCAACAGCTGCGGCATTGACAGCAAACAGAGCCCGAACCCAGTCCCGGCCTTTGGGCTGCGGCGCTTTGCCCTTGGGTGCAGTTCCGGGCACGGCCGGCAGGGGCGCTGGTGGCTCCCCCAGGGTGGGGCAGCGCATCCCTCCCATGGGAACCTCTCTGAATGGAAATAGAGCAATCCCTTCAGCTAACTCTTTCACTTTTTTCCCTTCTATAGCCTTTCTGCTGTGTTTTGGGAAAGAATTTGGAGAGGGCTGCTTTTTAACTGAGCTCCTAGTGTTTTGATAAAGAGAGAGAGAGTTTCCTGAGCAGCCGGAGCTGTGGTTACCAAGGGGACCTAACTCAGAGCAGGACGGGGTCAGGGGAGGATATCCTGCTGAGGCTTGGTCGGAGTGTGGGCAGGGTCTGCTGCTGGAATCGCCAGAGGGGGATCTTCCCGTGGAGCCCGAGCCGGAGAGTGAGTAGCCCCCACATGGCTGATGGTGGCTGATCCGGCAGCTCCCGGCAGAGCAAAGGCAGGTGGGAGAGCCCGGCAGCAGCGGCGGTGCCCAGCGCAGGTGGCACGGGCAGGGCAGCCGGGGATGGAATGGCTGGGACCCCCCCGGGTGCAGTGGGCGCAGGGACCTCAAAGCACGAGGCAGGACAGAGCAAGCCCATCTTCCCCAGCATGGCCGGCAGAGCGGCCGCGGGCCAGGCAGTGGGAGCAGGGCACACAAATTGAGCGACAGCGCCAGGGCAGGTGGAGCTGCCCTGGGCAGTGAGGCCGCACCTGGGATGGAAACCGGGGCAGGCAGAGCTGAGGTGGGCAGCGAGCCGGGACCCGGGACAGGCGCCTGGGCCGCGAACGGAGGGGGCAAGACCTGCAGAGGATCCCACTCTCTTTCTGATTTTTCCTCTTGTTCCCTCCCCTTTCATTTCCCCTTTTTCTTTTCTTGTTTTGTATTGAGTGTTACTGATATTTTAAAGATTTTTATTCTCCTAAAATCTCCTGTCTGACATACGGCATATTCTCTTTCTTCTAGATTAAATGGGGTTTTTTTACAATAAATCCAGAGCCTAACAAATCCAAACTTCTGCTTGGATACTTTGAAATGGTCAACGAGCTAACTCACGACCTCCTAATCTTGTTTTTCTCATTGTTTTTTTATTTATCCTTTGACAAATTAAGCATCTTTCAGTTACTTACTTTGCTACTCCAAAAATCCCAGTGGACCCATAGTTTCTTAAAAATGATCACACAAAGCTTGACTACCCCAGTGGGTGTTCTGATGCATGTCTTCTAATATTTTCCTAGAAGCACATTTTAATAAGTAATTGTCTTCCATCAAGGAATTTCCATTTCCCTGATTTACCTTGTTCACTTCCTAACTTGTTAAATTCTTTTTTCTCGGCTTCCCTAAACTTTGGAATTTCCTGGTTTTCCTTGTTTTGAGTTAATAGTAACATAACTCTTTCAGCTCCATTTTCCGCTGCATCTTTAGCTTTGTAATGTGCCCCCAGTTTGCCCAGTTTGCCTTTCCTTTGGCCTGGGCCGGGTTCCCCCCGCCTGCAGCGGCTGGGAGCAGCCGAGAGCCCCGCGCTGCCCATCCCGACCTGTCCCGGCTCCATCCCCGCTCCTGCCGCGGGCTGCGAGAGCTGCGGGAACGGGGCACCGAGGGTGTGGCTGCTGCTGGGGGAGAAGGAGGAGGGAGGGAAGGGCAGGGATGAAGGGGGAGGAGGAGGCGGGGTTAGGGAGGAGGAGAAGGGGGAGGAGGGATGAAGAGGAGGGATGAAGGAGGAGAGCAGCGATGGAAGGAGGAGAAGGAGGTGGGGTTACTAAGAAGGAGGAGAAGGGATGGAAGGGGAGGGATGGAAGAGGAGAAGGAAGTACAGATAACAGAGGAGGAGGAGGAGAGGCGATGGAAAAGGAGGAGTGGGAGGAAGAGGAAGAGGAGCTACAAAGGTGGATCAAGGCTGAGGTGAGGGAACCAAGCCGTTGATCCCTGCCTGAATTCGCAGCCCCCACCTGTGAGATCATCGCCCCCCCATCAAACCAGTGAGCAGGGAGGGGGAGCTCGACCCAGATATCCCGAGAGTTCCCTGGGTTGGGGTTTTGGGGCGACATATGGAGAATGAAGAACGCCATGGCTAAGCAGAAAAGGCCCCTCAGGGGGACATTGGGGGGTGGCAGTGGCGGCTGCCAGCAGAGGCAGCCTGGAGGAGCAGAGCCCTGTGTCCCCCAGGAGCCCAAAGGGGGGAGCCCAGAGAGGGGGGAGCGCCACCATTGGTGGGAGCCTCAAGAGCCTGGAGAGGGGCAGGAGGGACTCCTTGGAGCCACTGCAGCCCAAAGCAGAGAATGAGGGGAGAAGGGACCTCGGGAGCCCAAAAAGCCCCAGCATCCCAAAATGGGGAGAGCGAAGCAGGGGGAGCTTTTGGCATTGCTGGGACTGCCAGCAGCCTGGGCAGGGTGGGCAGCGAGGAGAAGGGGGACCCCCAATCTAAGCATGACCCCCAGCAGCTGGGTCAGGGGGGAACCCCAGAACACCAGAGGAGAGGAACCGGGGATGGGGAACTCATGGCAGGCTTTTTCAGGGCTGAATCTTGGTGTTTGGGAGGTTTTTCTGGAGCACACATGGCCAGTGACTTGTAGAGATGGACTCGGGCAGAGGGACCTTCAAACTCAATGTGTGCTGGGGAAGATGAAACAGGAAAGCCTTTTAAATACAATTGTCTGGCAGAAGATTTTGAGAATATAGTAAGAATAAGGAAGATTGAAATGAAAGCAAGCTTTACGATACCTATGTTAGTGAACAACTGGAAAACAATGTGCGGCCTGAGTGAAGGTAATCCCCTTTTGATGAAACAATTCCCTCTGCTCGCAGACAGATCCAGACCCTACTAGCTCAGCAGAAAACCTCCAAAGAGGAGTTTTTAGGGTTTAAAATGTAACACAGTATGGTGATGTAATGATTCTTATAGGCTGTATGTAAATGCTGTAGGATTTGTATCTTGTACTAGATTGGTTGGTGAGTAATAGAATATTTAACACAGAAGAAAATTTATTGTGTTGTAATGGGAACCTTACTCTCTTATGCTCTTGCCTGTCTTTGTCTTTTACCCTCTCATCCTCTCTACCCCTCTCTTCTCTTGGGCCTGCTCCGAGCTGTGCCTGGCAGCTCCAAGCAGGGCCCTGCACCCAGGCCCTTTGCAATAAACCGCGAGTTCCATGCCCTGGCTGCAGAGATCTCTCGCCTCCGTCCGTCCCGACCGTCCAATCCCCCGACACTCCTTCAAACGCGCTCATCTCTTGTTTTCACCAAACCAGGATTGCCCATTGCCAACCCCAGGGAGGCTGCAAGGAAGAGGAAGATGCCCCGAGACATTGAGGCAGGTGAGGAGGAAGTCAGTGCCCCTTTCCCCTCTGTGCTGCTCCATCTCCCAGCCCAGCACGGCCCCGGCTGCAGCTCAGCCCTGGGGGGATCTCCTTGCCCTTGCCTGTGGCATGGAGGCAAATCCCATCCTGTCCTTGTCCTTCCTCCCCCAGAGCAGGAGCTGAGCATGGAGAGCAGGGAGGACAAATGCCCACGGCAGAACCTGGTGGAAGAGGCCGTTTTGAGCGGCTCCACGGTGCAGGAAGCCAACGGGGAGGAGAAGCCCCGGAGATGCTGCACGAGGAGGGGCTGCAAACGCAGCTGGCGGGGATCTGAGGGGGAAAGAGCCAGCCTGGGCCGGGAAGGCGGCCAGAGACGGAGCCAGAGCTCAGAGCTGGTGCTCCATGAGCAGCTCCATGATGGGGAGAAGCCCCACACGTGCGTGGAGTGTGGGAAGAGCTTCAGGTGGAACTCCAACCTGATTGTACACCAGAGGACCCACACTGGGGAACGGCCCTACACGTGTGAGGAGTGTGGGAAGAGCTTCAGCCTGAGCTCCCACTTGATCGTGCACCAGAGGACCCACACTGGGGAGAGGCCCCATGAGTGTTCCAAGTGTGGGAAGAGGTTTAAGACAAGCAGCCATCTGCTCCAGCACTATCGGATTCACACAGAGGAGAGGCCCTTCCAATGCCCCGACTGCGGGAAGGGATTCAAGTGCAACTCCACCCTCGTCACCCACCGGCGCATCCACACTGGGGAGAGGCCCTACGAGTGTCCCCAGTGTGGGAAGAGCTTCTCCAGCAGCTCTAGCTTGACCCAACACCAACGGAGGCACCACTAAGGGAAGTCCTGTGAGTGCCCCGAGTGCGGGCAGAGCTTCGTGCACTACTCCAGCTCCATCCCCCACTGGAGGAGGCACTTTTGCCACAGACCAGGTGAGCCACAGTCCCTTTGATCCATGTTGAGAACACACCTGGCTTCTTCTACTTTTAATTTCACCCCAAGTTTTTTCTGTTCTTCATCTCTTTGCACTGCAAAAGCCAAGAGGAATGGATCTGTCACCTCCAAACCACTCAAATCCCAGTGAAAAAAGCTCAACCTTACCCCAAAAATAGCTCAAACTCACCTCAAAGAACTCAATCCCATGCCAAACTCACTCGATTCTGCAGCCATCAGGCTGAGATGAGGTTGGGAAGTGATTTAGAGTCGTGGGATCTCAATTAGAGTGGTGGGATGGAGATTGTGTGGGGCTGGGTGTGTGGTATGTATTTGACAGCAAATAAAACTCTGAGACTTACTGATTTTTCTCCCGTTCATGTTCAGTCTGTTGCAGCTCTGTTTGCAGAGTGCCACCTTCTCAGCTCATTGTCTTTGTGTCCCCTTTTCTCTCCTGCATCTCTTTGCCTGCTCTGTTTCTCTCTCAGTGTCTCCCTGGACCCACGGACCACCAGAGACACTCCCCTGATTTAATTGACCCCTCCCTATATTTAATTGACCCCTGCCACCAAAGACCCTCCCCTGATTTAACTGACCTTTCCCTGTTTTAATTCCCCTTCCCCTGATTTAATTGACCCCTGCCCTGATTTAGCTGTCCCCTTGCCTGATTTAATTGACCCCTCCCCTGATTTAATTGACCCCTGCCCTGATATAGATGACCCCTCTGTCCCCACAGACCGTCCCCTGATTATTTATTATTTATTGCCCAATTATTATTTTATTTCCCAGTCCCAGGAGCTGAAGTCCTGAAGGCTGGCAGGGAAATGTCTCTGTAGGATTTTGCTCCATTTCCCTTCAAGGGCGGGAACATCTTTTCCTGGCTGGGAGCTGGAATTGCAGACTGTTGGAATGTGTGCAGGGCAACACGGACTGGGATCAAACATGGACTAGGATCAAATGGGGGTTGGGATCAAATATGGACTAGGATCAAACAGGGACTGGGATCAAATATGGACTGGGATCAATTATTGATTGGAATCCTACAGGGTGAGATAAACTGGACTGAGCTTATACAGACTGAGATCAAATACGGGCTGGGATCAAATATAAATTGGGATAAAAAATGGACTGGGATCAAATATGGACTAAAATCAACTATGGACTGGGATAAACTGGACTGGGATCAAATCAGGGCTGTGATCAACTTTGGACTGGGATCAAATATGGCCTGGATCAAATACGACAGATTTTATGGACTGCGATCAAATGTGGACTGGGATAAGCAATGGACAAGGATCAAATATGGACTGGGATCAAATATGGATTGGGATCAAATGGACTGGGTTCCTACAGACTGGGATAAACTGAACTGAGGTATATAGATGTCACGGTTTGAGAGGAAGTTAGTTTTCTGGGATATGAAGTGGTCAGGCCAGTTGGTGCTCACATTTGAATACTGACACCTGGTTTGGCCACTGGGGACATTGGATACGCCTCTGAGAACTCAGGGGTTAAAAAGCAGAGCACTCCCGAGGGAAGCTCTCTTGGGTTCCAGCGAGGGAAGCAGGTCGGACCTCCCCTGCCCAGCTCCTGGTTGGTTTGGGGCTGGGTGAGGTAGGCCTGGCCCGAGGATGGAAGGGTGGAAGAGCCCCGAGAGGCATCGGGCAGCCACATCTGCCCCCCAGGAGACAGAGACAGACAGAGCGCCTGTGCCACCGTGAAATTTGATATCCTGTGCTGGCAGCACAGCCCGGCTGGCGGAGAAGGGCGGGGGGGATGCAGCGAGAAGGGGTCCGGCCTCTTGTGGGAGCTGTGGATGGGCAGAGCCCGAGCTTTTAACCCTTTTTTGGACAAGGAAATATTTGCAGAACATTAACCTTTCCTAGAAGAGAGATAAGAGATGAAATGGAGGAAGGAAATGTGCAAGTGTCTGAGGAAGGTCTGGGCAAGTGAAAGATGTCGGGAGAGTAGAGAAGAATCTTAGGTGGGAAGAGATGATGGAGTGGCCTTAGCTGGACTTTTCCTGTATGGCCATGGACAGAACCATGTTTCCTGTGACACAGAGACTGCATCCAGGGGGAGGCAATGGCTCAGAGCCAAGAGGGTTCAGTGTTGGTACCCCTCGGCCCCAAGGGGTGAAATTTGGGGGGCACAGGTGTCCCAAAGGTAAGACTGTGCCCTTTTTGGAACGGGACAAAGCATCCTTAAAGGGACAACCCTAGAAGCAGCTCTGGTCCATGTGCAGTGGTGAGAGCACTGGACCTGGAAGGAAGAGGTCACGATGGCAGATGTTCTCCGGGCGGTACCACGAGTGACGTGGAAACACACAAGGTTCAGCAGTGTTTCGTGGGGAAGCCTATGGCACGAGAAGGACTCCTCCCCTCTTGATGAACTGAGAATTGATTACCTAAAGCGTGGTGATGGACCGAGAGTTGGAGATTTGGGGGTAGATGTATTGGAAATTTCATAGGAGGGGGAGGAAATGTTTTTGGAAAGTTTTCATTTTCCCTGTGTGTTTATTGTTACTTAGAGTTGTAGTTTAGTTAATAAAGGTTTCTTTTCTTTATTTCTAAGTGGGGGCCTGCTTTGCTTATTCCTGGTCACATCTCACAGCAGACACCAGGGAGCATATATTTTCATGGGGACACTGGGATTGTGCCAGCATCCAACCATGACAACTACGCTGCCAGTTGGCCTTAGCAATGTCCAGGGCCAGCTGAACAGCTTTGAGTTCTGTAAGTTGACTTGATCCACCTTCTCCTTCAGCAGCCTCTGCCACCTGTCATGTGGGGCTCCATACGGCTGCTTTCCACTTCTGGTCCATCCCTGTGATGTGACAGGAACAGTCAGTGAAAAGAGCGTAGTGCGTTTCCTCTGGGGGCAGTTGGTTATAGGAAGGAGCCTCTTCAGCACGTGTCACTGGTTCTTGTTGCTCTTTATCAGTAAGACCAAAGTTCTCACCTTCCAGCCAGTTTGTAATTATCTCCAAAATCCCAGGGCAATTCAGGTTTCCAGTACGGGCGCACTGTGGGATAAGAGCAATCCGTTTACTCCATGTAGTGTCAGTGGTGTGGTGGGGGGTGGGAACCTTTCCTTTGAACATCCACCCCAGCACCGGTAGTTGGGGTGCCAGGAGGAGTTGTGCTTCCGTGCCAATCACCTCTGAGGCAGCCTGGACTCCTTCATAGGCAGCCAAGATTTCCTTCTCTGTTGGAGTGTAGCTGGCTTCTCACCCTCTGTAGCTTTGACTCCAAAATCCCCGTGGTCGGCCTCGAGTCTCCCCAGGCACCTTCTGCCAAAGGCTCCAGGACAAGCCATGGTTCCCGGCTGCAGAATAGAGCACGTTCTTCACCTCTGGTCCTGTCCTGACTGGGCCAAGCACAGCTGCATGAGCAATCTCCTGCTTGATCTGTGCAAAGGCTTGTTGCTGCTCAGGGCCCCAGTGGAAAGTGTTCTTCTTACGGGTGACCAGGTAGAGAGGGCTCATGATCTGACTGTATTCGGGAATATGCATCCTCCAAAAACCTATGGCGCCTAGGAAAGCTTGTGTCTCCTTCTTATTGGTGGGTGGAGACGTTGCTGTGATCTTGTTGATGACATTGGCGGGAATCTGACGCCGTCCGTCTTGCCACTTCACTCCCAGAAACTGGATCTCTTGAGCAGGTCCCTTGACTTTCCTCTTCTTGGTGGCAAAGCTGGCTTTCAGGAGAATCTGGATGATTTTCTCCCCATTCTCGAACACCTCTGCTGGTGTCTTCCACCACACAATGATGTCATCAATATACTGCAGATGTTCTGGAGCCTCACCCTTTTCCAGTGCAGCCTGGATCAGTCCATGGCAGATGGTGGGGCTGTGCTTCCACCCCTGGGGCAGTCGGTTCCGGGTGTACTGCACTCCCCTCCATGTGAAGGCAAACTGAGGCCTGTCCTCTGCTGCCAGGGGAATGGAGAAAAATGCATTGGCAATGTCTGTAGTGGCAAAGCACTTTGCTGCCTTGGACTCCAGCTCGTACTGGAGCTCTAATATGTCTGGCACGGCAGCGCTCAGTGGTGGAGTCACTTCATTCAATGCACGGTAGTCCACAGTCCTTCAGATTTATGCACAGGCCAAATGGGGCTGTTGAAGGGTGAGTGGGTCTTGCTGACCACCCCTTGGCTCTCCAGCTCACGGATCATTTTGTGGATGGGGATCACAGCATCTTGATTCGTTCGGTATTGTCGGCGGTGCACTGTTGAGGCGGCAATTGGCACTCGTTGCTCTTCCACCTTCAAGGGACCTACTGCAGATGGGCTTTCTGACAGTCCAGGCAAGATGTTCAACTGCTTGATGCCCTCTGTCTCTACAGCAGCTATTCCAAATGCCCATCTGAGTCCCTTTGGGTCTTTGAAATACCCACTTCAAAGGTAGTCTATGCCCAAAATACATGGGGCCTCTGGGCCAGTCATGATAGGATGTTTCTTCCATTCATTTCCAGTCAGGCTCACCTCAGCTTCCACCAAAGTAAAATCCTGTGATCCCCTGTCACACCAACAATAGAAACAGACTCTGTCCCCACATGTCTCGATGGCATTAGTGTACATTGTACACCAGTGTCAACCAAAGCTTTGTACTCTTGTGGTTCAAAAGTGCCAGGCCAACAAATCCACACAGTCCAAAAATCACGTTTTTCCCCAGCCTCTACCTGGCTAGAGGCAGGGCCCCCTCTAAGCCTGGTTATCCTTCTTTCCCTGGGCATATGTCTTGGAGGTTCCTTCAAGGGGATCAAAAATATTGTCATTATCATCATATGTGACAGTTCGGTTACTGGCCACTGGAGCTGCTTCCCTTTTGGAACTTCCTCTCTGAGTCTTCAGTTGTTGCACCTGTTGTGCCAGAGCAGCGGTAGGTTTTCTATGCCATCTCCCCATGTCTTCTCCACAATCACACAGGTAGAACCACAGCTCAGCTCGTGGGATGTACCTTCTCTCGCCATCTGGGGAACGTCTGCGTTGGGTACCAGAACTTCTGATCTGTACTGCCAAGATTTGGAGAAAGCCCTCTTTAATCTCCTCCCTCAGTTTCTTGTGACCCTCCTCTATCTTGTCTTCTAATTTTTGCAGACGTGTTTCCACCGCTGCGATTCTGGCATGTGTTGGGCCATGCACAGCATCTGCATATGCTTGGAGCTTCCTTGCCATATCCAGCACAGTCTCCTCACCATCATCCTGCTTCAGTATTGCTAAAGGAGAAGCGTATTCTCGTGGCCCAAGTCATACAAATTTTCTCCACATCACAGACATGCATGGTACCAAGTCTGGATTTACAGCGTTTCCATCATCTGAGAAGACAATCTCAGCCACTGCCATTTCCCTCAAGCGTTGAATCCCTTGTTCTATGGTTTTCCACTGGGTTTGCTGCATACAGAGATCATCTGTGCACCGGTATTTTGTGCTACACTTCTTAGGACCCGTTCCCAGAGACTGTGAGAGTTAGCCCCCCTCATCATTCCTTGGTCTATGACAGGATCCTGTGACAGGGATCCCAAAGGCCTGGCTTCAGTGCCATCCAGAATTGTAGCCTCGCCTGCAGCGTCCCAGAGACGCACCAGCCAACTAATTATGGATTCATCAGGTTGTCGGGTGTAATCCTTCCTTAGGCCACGAAGGTCCTTCAGGGAAAAGGACTCAATATTTGCGTCTGATCTTGCACCTGCTGCTTTGACTCCTGATTTTATGTCAGGAGGCATTGAGGTTCCTTCTTCTGTATCACCATCATCATCATCATCATCACCATCACCATCATCATCGATTAGTTTTTTCCGTGCATTTCCCACTTCTAGTACTGGTAGCAACTGCCATGGGTTTAGATGCTGGCTTAGGCTCACTATCTGGTCTGGCTGCTGGCTTCGAGCCTGGGCTGTTGGCTACAGCTTGAGTGACTGGGATAGCTGATTTATCTCCCTGCCCCCCTGCCTCTGTCTGCTGCCCTACACTATCTAACAGAGTGCGATAAACACAGGCCAGGGCCCAGCTTATTGCAATTAGCCTTTTCTCCTTAGAATCGTCATGGCACTTCTCTTCTAGGTATTTCCCCACTTCTGCTGCATTCTGAATTTGTTCCCGTAGAAAATCCCAGTCTACAGGATCAGAAAATTCCTTCAGGGTTTGGCCTATATTTTCCCATTGTCCACACCACTCAGGATTTTTCACGCCTGCATCTGCTTCTGGGTCAGGGGTCTCACCAGCTCCTCTGGATATCTCAGCCCTCATTCTAGAGAAGCTGCAGACCATATAGAGGAAGTTTACCAGATTAAATACCAGAAAGATGGTCTCTTTAACATTCAGGGGAAACTGAACATTCTCAAAAAGTGACATAACTGATCCGAAGGAGAAGAAGGAAAGGGAAGGCTGGAAAGTCTTATTCTCAGATCCTCCTCTAACAGACTGAGTGCAATTACTAATAAATTCCCAAAACGTACTACTGGAATTGGGATGCAGGGTAGGATGAAGAAACCATAAACCATACATATCGTAAACAGACGCCAGTATCTTTGCAAACGCTTTATAAATCATTATCACCAAGACCAGCACAACAGCTATTCCAATCCGTACCCCTCTACCGTAAAAATGACTTGTTAAGGACAATAATCCTAGTGACCAGAAAAGTATTGAAACCTCAAAAAGGTCTAGAGCCTAGAGCCACATGAAGGCTTTCACACCCAGAGACATGAGGGGTTCAAGCAGCATGGCTACTAACTGCTTCAACAACAACAAATGCACAATTAATAGAGATTCTTTCCAACTTTTCCAGCCCCACGTTGGGCGCCAATTCATGTATTTGTCCAGGTTTAGAGCAAATTTGGGGAAGAATCCCCCAAAGGAGCTCCGGTGAGAAAAGCAGATCCAATCGGCCCCTCCCACCAACTGGTCTGTGAGGAAAAAGTAACTCCTTGGAGAAAGGTGGAAAAAACCTGTTTATTAAACAATAAAACCAAAACAATATCAAACAATGAGACCCCTTGCCACTTTAAAAGAGATGACAAACTGAGAAAACCCCAGGTTGAAGCTCAGCTCACTCAGTCTCTGATCAGTCCCTCCGGTGCTGGAATTGTCACAGGCCAGGCCCGGCCTGGTGGGCCACAGCTGCAGCTGCCGGTGCTCTCCTGGGTGTTCAGTCCAGAGCAGTTTCAAGAGGTCCAAAGAAAAAAGAAAAAAAAACAGTCCAGGGAACTTCTTTGCCTCAGCTAGCTAAAACTAACTAAAAAGCAAAAGAAGAGCTCTGTCCTGCTGTTTGTTCATCCACAGACAACACAGTCCAGGAGCACGAATGTGGAGGAGGAGTGCAGTGTCTGAAAACAAAACTTCTTCTCTTCCCCCCTTCACTCTCTGGAACACTCTTAAAGGTACAAAACTTACTATTCAACATAAACAGAATGAGACAATTGGAGATAAAAGCATCATAGAGTCAATCCAGGACAAGGTCTAAGATTCAGAGTGCATTGAGAGGCTCCTGTGTCTACCAGGAAATGCCTCTTCTCAATGCAGACCCACCCTGAATGTTCTAAGGGGCTCCAGTGTGGAGGGTCCCTGGTGTGATGGGAGCTGTGACAGCCCTGCCAATCCATGTCCATCAAGGGGTGGACTTGCTGGTCCTGAGGGTGCTGCTGTCTGTGCTTGCAGTGTCCTTGTGCCCTGCAGCTGGAGCCCTGGTTCCTTGCCAGGGGCTGTTTGGGTGGGCTCTCCCCTGCCGAGGAGGGCAATGCCTCTGCCAGGTGCTTGTGGCCGAGCCGTGCCCTGGGTGCTGGGGCCCCCTTGGGCCCTGGGGTTGATCCCTCAGGGGCTGTGGGAACTGTGCCCTGGCCTTTGCCTTCAGCTTGGCCTTTTGCTGCTCCCTTCTTGCACTCACCTGCTGTGCCTTTGTGCCCAAGTGCTGCAGGGCCTTCTTGTGCCCCTCCTGCAGCCCGCCTCAGTGCTTGTGGGTGCTCATCCTCTGACAGCTGCTGAGCTTTCTGCAAAATCATTTGTATCTCCAGTAACCCTAATAAAATCCTTAAAAGGCAATCCCCGTGCTAAAATATACATTCCACATTTCCCAGGCGTTCCTTGCTCCTCCTCCCTGTGCTCAGGGTGCCCTCCCCAGCCCGTATCCCAGAGCCGCTCCCTGTCCTGCCGCAGTGTCCAAAGGCGCCCCCGGCGGGCAGGGCCGGCAGCTCCACGGGGCCGGGCAGCGGCCGGGGCGTCCCGCAGCCTCCTGGGGGCCGGGGGCCGCTGCCGGCCCTGCCTGGGGCTGGTGGGGTCAGGCAGCGCCCGGCGCTGAGCCCCGGCTGCCCCACAGCCCTGGCCCGGCCCCACAGCTCCCCACAGGCCCCCAGCCCGTGCTCCCGGTGCCGCAGCTCTGCGCCCTGTGCTGCCGCTGCCCCTCACAGAGAAACCCCCTGAAACCCTGACCTCCTTGATTTCCTGGTCTGGAAACCGGGGATACAAAAGATCTGAATCAGCTGACAAGTTTTGAAGCTAAGGCCCTGCTGATAAACATCCCAATCCTCAGTATTTTTCTCTTCCTCCTCTTTTCCATCATCCTTTTCCTTCCCACATAGATTCCTTCTGCAGCTTCTTGCCTTAACCATATTGCTGCACACTCCCCTTCACCCAATCCCTTTGCAGCACACCAACACCATCCATGCCCTGTTGTCCAAATGCGAGGGGAATTTGGGGAGGTGGGAGTGGGGCAGCGCCAAGACCGGGCCCCCCCGCACTGTCCCAGCGGGAGCGGCTGCAGTGGGGATCGAGTGCGGGCGGGAGCGGCCGAGAGCCCAGCGCTGCCCCAGCCCGACCTGCCCCAGCTCCATCCCTGCCCCTGCCGTGGGATGCTGTGGGTTTGGGGGGAAGAGGGAACCGGCAGTGGGTGCTGGGCCTGGGGCAGGGGGAGAAGGGAAAGAGAAGCAGAATTGAGGAACAAAAGGGTAAAACGATGCACGTGAGAGGAGAAGGTGAGATTGTGCAGGAGAAGGAGGAATAGCAGGAGGAAGAGGAGTGGGAGGAAGAGGAGGAGGAACAGAAGAGGAAGTAGCACAAAGTTCCACTCTCCCTCTATCTGCAACCTCCAACCCCAGCCCCAGGAGCGTTGCCCCCCCCACATGCAGCAGGTGACCAGAGATTGGGATCCATGATTTTCCCGGGGTGAATCTTGGTGTTTCTGAGCTTTATTGGCCTAATTGTTGGTGCTTTGTTTTTTTGTGGGGGCTGAATCTTTATATTTTTGAGGGGGCTTTGTTGAATCTTGATGTTTGGGAAGTTTTTGATCTGTGTCTTGATGTTTGGAGGATTTTGTGCCGACTCTTGGTGTTTTGGAGGTTCTTACATACACAAGATTCCCAATGACTTCCTGAGATAAACTTGAGCAAGTAGGAACTCCCAGTCCAAGACACTCATTTTGTTTTTTACCCATACCAGGATTTTTTATTCCTAGGACGTGTGTGGATGGAGGAGGAAGAAAAGCCCTGGAGATTCCGCACAAGGAGGGGCAGGAAATCCAGCCCAGGGAGCTGCGGGGAGGGAAGATCCCCCCTGAGCAAGGAAGGCGGCCGGAGATGCAGCCAGAGCTCAGAGCTGGTGGAGAAGCCCCATGGCAGAGAGAAGCCACACAAGTGCTTGGAATGTGGGAAGGGTTTTTGTCGGAGCTTGCACCTGATCGAGCACCAGGTGATCCACACTGGGGAACGGCCCTATGAATGTGAGGAATGTCGGAAGCGTTTCAGCTGGAGCTCCAACCTGAGGCAGCACCAGGTGATTCACTCTGGGGAGAGGCGCTTTGAGTGTGAGGAGTGTGGGAAGAGCTTCAGCCACAACTCTGTCCTGATCCAACACCAGAGGATCCACACTGGGGAAAAGCCCTTTGAGTGTGGGGAATGTGGGAAGAGCTTCAGCCAGAGGGGCCAACTGATGCAACACCAGATGATCCACACTGGAGACCACCCTTATGAGTGTGGGGAATGTGGGATGAGCTTCAGCCAGAAGGGGAGCCTGATTCAACACCAGAGGATCCACACTGGGGCAAAGCCCTATGAATGTGTGGAATGTGGGAAGAGCTTTAGATACAGCTCTGGCCTGAGGAAACACGAGATGATCCACACTGGGGAAAAGCCCTGCAAGTGTGGGGAATGTGGGAGGAGCTTCAGAGAAAGCTCGGCCCTGATTCGGCACCGGGTGATCCACAAGGGGGAACGGCCCTACACCTGCTTGGAATGTGGTAAGAGCTATGGGTGGCACACTGAGCTGAGAAAACACCACCAGCGTGTTCACTCTGGGGAGAAGCCCTACAAGTGTCCCCAATGTGGGAGGAGGTTTCACAGGAGCTCCGATCTCCTCATACATGAGCGGAGTCACAGGGAGGAGAGGCCCTTCCGCTGCCCCGACTGCAGGAAAGGCTTCAAGCTAAACTCCCACCTCACCCTGCACCGGCGCATCCACATGGGGGAGAGGCCCTACGAGTGTGGGGAGTGTGGGATGAGATTCTCATTGAGCTCAACTTTTACCTGACACCAACGGAGGCGCCACTAAGGGAAACCCTGTGAGTGCCCCAAGTGTGGGAAGAGCTTCGTGTGCTGCTCCAGCTCCATCCCCCATGGGAGGATCCACATGGGATGATCCCCAGTGACCCCCGTAGGGGGCCCTGGTGATCTGTGGTCCTGGTGATCCAAGTTGGAAGGCATCTGGCTGGGAGACTCCACATCTTCCTGGTTCCCTGTGGCACCTAGATAAACCCAGCAGCAGGAACATCCATCAGGACGCAGACCTGCAATGGGAATTCCTTGGGGAGAAGAGATTTGTCAAATTTCAACCCCATAAAATCTTTTGCATTCAGTCCTGTCTTCTGGTGACATCAGGGAGTACTGAATGGTCCCTGAGGTATATTCTGTGTCGACTATAAGACGCTTGTGTCCCCAGTCTGTTCTGTTTGTGCTGAATAAGAAGTTTTGCACCTTCAAGACTTGTCCTGAGAGTGAAGGGGGGAAGAGAAGAAGTGTGGAGTTTGTTTTAGACACTGGACTCACTCCTCCACATTCCTGCTTCTGCACTGTGTTGTCTGCGGATGGGCAGGGGATCTTTGGATCTTGCAGGTCCCCAAGGGTGAGACACAGATGCCCCTTTGGAGACTTGTGGAGGGTTCCGGTGGCAAACTGGCTGGGGAGGTGGTACCAGTTGTGGGGGGACATTGGCATCAGAGTGGGGAGAGCAGCAAAGGCCAATTCTGGCAGCCTGGAGGGGTGGGGAAGGCTGGAGATGAGCAGGGTCTGGGCCTGCCTGACTGTGGACAGGGCTGTTACTTCTGGAGCTGTACTTGGGCAGCAGGACCAAGGGCTCACCCATTGTTTTTCCCCCAAGCCAGGATTTGTCAATCCCAAACTTTGTCTGGATGGAGCTGGAGGAGGCTGCCAGGAAAAGGAAGATGGCCTGGGACACTGAGGCAGGTGAGGAAGAAGTCACTGCCCCTTTCCCCCTCTCCTCTGCTCCATGTCTCAGCCCACCATTGCCCCTGGCTGCAGGACAATCCCACTGCTGACACCATCCTGCCAGGGATGAACTGGTGGGATCCCTTCCCCTTCCCTCTAGCACAGAGGCAAATCCCATCCTCTCCTTGTCCACAGCTCCTTCCTCTTCTCTTTCTGTCCTTCCTTCCTCATTCCTTCCTCTCCTTTTCTTTCCTTACCCCAGGCACTGAGCAGCAGATGGAGACCAGGGAGAACAAATCCCTGTGGTATGCACATTTCTTTGAATAGAGACATAATTCTCTCTCACAGGATTTTTCCTGGGAAGCTGTGGAAAGGCTGAGAAAGGCTGAGAAAGGAAGAAAACAATTCTTATCTCACTTGCTGCACCTGTTGTTTGGCACATGTGGAATGTGTTATGGAGACTGTTTACCCAGAGTGATTTGTTAATTGGACACTGGTGATGGTTGTTTGGACTGATTGACCAATTAGGTCAAAGCTGGGTCATGACTGTCAGGAAAGGGTCAGAGGTTTTTCTTTAGTATGTAATTTAGTATAGATTTAGTATAGCAATAGTGTAATGTAGTATAATATAGTATAGAATAAAGCATCTGTTCAGCCTTTAAAATCATGGAGTCAGAGCACATAATTCCTTGGATGGGTGAGACAAAGTAGAAATTTAACAGGATAGAAATGCATTTTTGGATTGAGGTGAAAAGTGCTGTTCTGAGCCTGTAACTTGTTTATCTGTGCTTAAGACTCCCTGTTCTCACAAGAGAGGAAAAAAAACAAAGAGAAAATCTTGTGCTCACAGAATGGCCTCAACCAAGAGAAGGAATTCAAACTCTCAAGATAAGAGGAGGCCCCTTTGTCAGGGCCAAAGGCTGAGGCTGACCAGAGAGCTCTCTGCGCAAAGGGCAAGGACTGATAAACACTAATTGCAACCTGTAACGTGAAATCAGTAAAATGAATATGAATGAGACTATATGCATATGTATAAGCAAGGGGGAATTCTCAGGGGTGTGCGTGTCCTTTAGGGAGAACAACAATTCCCACATGCGTCCAGTGCTAAACATACCGGCTTTACGACTTTGTACAAAGTTGTGGAGTTTCTCTTTTTTTTCCACTAATCATTTTGGTGAGCCAGCCAGGCGATTGTCTGTCCCTGCAGGGGTGGAAGGGAGGATGGACTCCTGGGCACTCCCTGGGATTTTCCAGGAGGAGCTCTGCTCCATCTTGGCTTGCCTCCTGCAGATACAGACCATGACCTGCTGGTGTGCAGATACACGGGGTACGTCTGTCAAAGGGCCCAGGGGAGATAGGGCTGCTGATAAGTCACTGAGAGATGTCCGAGTGCACAGCCTCGTCCCTGTGCTTGCAGGCAGCCATCGACCAAGAGCACGGTCAGCGGCAGAGGTTCCCGGTTGATAGCGCAACTGGGAACGGGTTCATTGTTCAATGGAGCGGCCGCTAGCGACTCTGGGGTGAGCCGAGTGAACCCGAACTTTGTGTGCTTGTGGCGTCCAGACATTGTATGGCTAATGCATTGTGTGGTTAATGTTGGCATGTTTATAATCGTGTGAGTGCATGGTGTATCAAACAGACCGAGCAAGTGAGTGAGTACCCACGGCGTGCAGGGGCAGTTCTACCCATGTCTGAAGCAGCCAGGTGAGGCCCGGAGCACCGGCTGGGGCAGTCTGTGAGGGCAGGAACACCCTGTGGAGTAGTGGAACAAGTGGAGAAATGTGGGTGAGGACATTTAGTCATTTATTGTTTAAAGGTGGTGATGTGTGATTTGTGTAGATTGTGTGCATTTTAACCGTGGCTAGATGAACTCAGGGGATTCTTCTGTCCCCGCAGTTTGGACTCGGTCCCTGGAATTTTACTGTGTGCTGTTATTTTGATTGTGTCCAGAGTGTGTGAGGACCAGAAGAGGCTGATAAGCTGATGTGGGTAGATGATGAAGTGTTGCATGTTGGGTTGTGTCAAGGAAAGTGGGCACTCTTAAGAGATACCCCTTTCCCAGTGAGTTTGTGTGGTTCTTTCCCCACATTGTGGTAATTTGATTTTTGGTATTGTAGGCTTGTGTTTGTGGAGATTTTAGGATTTTGTTTGCAACAAGTGTAGCATTTTACATGGAAAAACTGCAGTATGGTGATTTATGTTTAACTGTGATAAAACAAATTAAAGGAATTCGAGGAATTCCCCTCCCACAACAACCTAAGCCCTGACTCTCGTGAATTTGAGATGCAGGGTGTATGTGTGTCTGTGTCTGTGTTTGTGGGCATATCAGAGTTTTTGCTGTAAGAGGCACAGCTTTTTGCAAGGCAGCAAAGTGAGTGTCAGTAGAAACAACGCTTGAATTAGACTGTGCGGGAAGAGAACTGGGAAAGAATGAGATTTTGTAAAGCAGAGTTTAGGTGGAAGAGACCAAGACAGGCACTTTATGTTATTCTAAGGAAACCAAGGCTACTCAGAGAGCTCTAAGGAATTTAGTAGCAACCAGTCACGAGAAGCAAAGAAGTAACAGGATGTTTGAATTATTAGAAAAGAGAGTTTCATGTAATTTAAGAAACCCAGCAGAAATAATTAAAGCTGAGTGCGTTCAGCTTATTTTATACCCCAAGACTTTGAATTAAGGCAAAAGGCTGGGATAGGGTAGAAAGATGGGAGCTAAGAAAATAGAATTTTTAGTTGACACGGGGGCAGCAAACTCAGTGTTAAATAAAGCCTCGATGCCTGTAACAGATGTTATGGTAAGGGGGCAACTGACCAATCTGAAAAATCATATTTTGCAAACCATCAAAATAGTCATAGTTTTTTTGTATGTGCCCAACTCTCCAAAGGCCCTGTTGAGTAGGGACTTGTTGAAGCAGCTGGAAGCCAAGATCACATTTAAAGATGGAGAGATTATTTTAGAGGTAAAGGATCAAGAATATGGAGATATATTGAGCTTAATTTTAACAATTAGTGAAACTGAAATTGAAAATAAGGATGAAATTTACAAGAAAATAATGGATCCAATGTTTCCTGGGGTATGGGCCTCTAACATACCAGGGAGGGCAGAGAATGCACCTTCTGTACAAGTTAAGGAAAACAACGGGCTAGGGTCAGGCAGTACAACTTGTGGCAAACCCATACACCCTACTAACATGTTTGGCACCTGAGCTACCCTGGTTTACTGTTTTAGATCTGAAAGAGGGGTATTGGCACACCTGGGGAAGGGACCCGGACGTTTAAAACAGGCTATTACAACACACTACAACACTAGTCCACATTTGATCCCAGTCCATAAAATCTGTCATATTTGATCCAGGCCATATTTGATCCCAGGCCAAAGTTGATCCCAGTGAATAGTTGATCCCAGTCCCTATTTGATCCCAGTCCATATTTCATCCCAGTCCCTATTTGATCCCAACCCCTATCTGATCCTAGTCCATGTTTGATCCCAGTCCGTGTTGCCCTGCACACATTCCAAAAGTCTGCAATTCCAGCTTCCAGCCAGGAAAAATATTCCTGCCCTTGAAGGGAAATGGAGCAAAATCCTACAGAGACATTTCCCTGCCAGCCTTCAGGACTTCAGCACCTGGGACTGGGAACTTAAATAGTAATTGGGAAATAAAATAATAAATAATCAGGGGAGGGTCTGTGGGGACAGAGGGGTCATCTAAATCAGGGCAGGGGACAGCAAAATCAGGGCAGGGTCAATTAATTCAGGGCAGGGGTCAATTAAATCAGGGGAAGGGGAATTAAAACAGGGAAAGGTCAACTAAATCAGGGGAGGGTCTTTGGAAGCAGGGGTCAATTAAATCAGGGGAGGGTCTCTGGTGGTCACTGAGGCATTAAATCAGGGGAGGGTATTGGGTGGTCCCTGAGGCACTTAAATATAGGGAGGGTCTCTGGGGGTGCCTGGGTCAATTAAATCAGGGCAGGGTCTCTGGTGGTCCGTGGGCCCAGGGAGACACTGAGAGAGAAACAGAGCAGGCAAAGAGAGGCAGGAGAGAAAAGAGGACACCAAGAAAATGAGCTGAGAAGGCGGCACTCTGCAAACAGAACTGCAACAGACTGAACATGAACGGGAGAGAAATCAGTAAGTCTCAGAGTTTTATTTGCTGTCAAATACATCCCACACACCCAGCCCCACACTATCTCCATCCCACCACTCTAACTGAGATCCCATGACTCTAAATCACCTCCCAGCCTCATGTCAGCCTGATGGCTGCGGAATCGAGTGAGTTTGGCGTGGGACTGAGTTTTTTGAGGCGGGTTTGAGCTCCTTCTGGGGTAAGATTGATCTGTTTTCACTGCGATTTGAGTGGTTTGGAGGTGACAGATCCATTCCTCTTGGCTTCTGCAGTGTAAAGAGATGGAGAATAGAAAAAAATTAAGGTGAAATTAAAAGTAGAAGCAGCCAGGTGTGTTCTCAACATGGATCACAGGGAATGTGGCGCACCTGGGCTGTGCCCAAAGTGCCTCCTCCAGTGGGGGATGGAGCTGGAGCAGCACACGAAGCTCTGCCCGCACTCGGGGCACTCGCAGGGCTTCCCTTACCGGTGCCTCTGTTGGTGTCGGGTCAAGTGAGAGCTCCTGGAGAAGCTCTTCCCACACTGGGGACACTCGTAGGGCCTCTCCCCAGTGTGGATGCGCCGGTGCCTGACGAGGTTGCAGTTGTGCTTGAATCCCTTAGCACAGTCGGGGCATTGGAAGGGCCTCTCCTCTGTGTGAATCCGATAGTGCAGGAGGAGACAGGAGCTGGTCGGAAACCTCTTCCTGCATTTATCACACTCATAGAGCCTCTCCCCAGTGTGGATGCGCCGGTGGGTGACGAGGGTGGAGTCGTGCTTGAATCCCTTCCCGCAGTCGGGGCATTGGAAGGGCCTCTCCTCTCTGTGAATCCGATAGTGCCGGAGGAGATGGGTGCTGGTCTTAAACCTCTTCCGACACTTGGAACACTCATAGGGCCTCTCCCCAGTGCGGGTCCTCTGGTGGCTGATCAGGCTGGAGCTGTGGCTGAAGCACATCCCACACTCGCAACATTTGTACGGCCTTTCTCCAGTGTGGATCATCTGGTGCTTCATCAAGTGGGAGCTCCGGCTGAAGCTCTTCCCACACTCCCCACATTCGTAGGGCCGTTCCCCAGTGTGGATCCTCTGGTGCCTGATCAGGTCAGAGCTCCACCTGAAGCTCTTCCCACACTCCTCGCATGTGTGGGAAGAGCACCAGGTGGAGCTGCTCATGGAGCACCAGCTCCGAGCTCTGGCTCCGTCTCCAGCCGCCTTCCCAGCCCAGGCTGGCTCTTTCCCCCTCAGATCCCCGCCGGCTGCGTTTGCAGCCCCTCCTCGTGCACATCTCCGGGGCTTTTCCTCCCCGTTGGCTTCCTGCGCCGTGGAGCCGCTCAAAACGGCCTCTTCCACCAGGTTCTGCCGCGGGCATTTGTCCTCCCTGCTCTCCATGCTCAGCTCCTGCTCTGGGGGAGGAAGGACAAGGACAGGATGGGATTTGCCTCCGTGCCACAGGCAAGGGCAAGGAGATCCCCCCAGGGCTGAGCTGCAGCCGGGGCTGTGCTGGGCTGGAAGATGGAGCACCACAGAGGGGAAAGGGGCACTGACTTCCTCCTCACCTGCCTCAGTGTCCCGGGGCATCTTCCTCTTCCTCGCAGCCTCCCAAGCCTTGGCAATGGGAAATGCTGGTTTGGGGAAAACAAGGGATGAGCGCGTTTGTAGGAGCATCGGGGGGTAGGACGGTCGGGACAGACGGAGACAAGAGATCTCTGCAGCCAGGTCGTGGAACTTGCGGTTTATTGCAAAGGGCCTGGGTGCAGGGCCCTGCTTGGAGCTGCCAGGCACAGCTCGGAGCAGGGCTGAGAGAAGAGAGGGGTAGAGAGGATGAGAGGGTAAGAGAATAAGAGGAGAAGAGCGTATGAGAGTAAGGTTCCTGTTACAATACAATCAATCTTCTTCTGTGTTGAATATTCTATTTCTCACTAACCGATCTAGTACAAGATACAAATCCTGCAGCATTTACATACAGCCTGTAAAAATCATTACATCACCATACTGTGATACATTTTAAACCCTAAAATCTCCTCCTTGGACCCCTTCTATTGAGCTAGTAGAGTCTGCTCTGACCCTTGGATCTGTCTGCAAGCAGAAGGAATTGTTTCATCAAAAGGGGATTACCTTCAGTTAGGCCACACCATTGTTTTCCAGTTGTTCACTAATTGAGGGATCTCAGAGCTTGCTTGCATTTCAATCTTCCTTATACTTTTTATGTTCACAAAATCTTTTGCCAGACAATCATATTTATAAGGCTTTTCTGTTTCATCTTCCCCAACACACATTGAGTTTGAAGGTCCCTCTGCCAAGTCCATCTCAACAAGTCACTGGCCATCAGGGCTCAAGATCCACCTCCCAAACACCCAGATTCAGGCCTGAAAAAGCCTCCCAGGAGTTCCCCATCCCTGGTCCCTTCCCTCTGGTGTTCGGAGGTTCCCCCTGTCCCAGCTGCTGGGGTCATGCTTGGACTGGGGGTCCCCCTTGTGCCTGGTGCCCGCCCTGCCCAGGCTGCTGGCAGTCCCACCAATGCCAAAGGCTCCCCCCGCTTCGCTCTCCCCATTTCAGGATGCTGGGGTTGTTTGGACTCCCGGGCTCCCTTCTCCCCTCATTCTCTGCTTTGGGCTGTGAATGAGACGAGGGCTGCTTGTCCCAGACCTGCCAAGTGAGTGCTGGAGTCTCCCACTGCCTTTCCAACTTTCCTCGAGGGAAGCAGCCAATAAAGAGACAAAGCGAGTGATAAGAGGAGTGAGAGAATCCCCCGGGGTAACTGGGACGGGGTCTCAGAGCGGGGCTGGACCCCTCGGAGGAAGGGAGCAGAGGAGTTTCCGAGCCCAATCCACTAGGAAATGGGAGAAAAGGGGCTCCTAAAAATTCTGCTGCTTTGAGGGATAAGAGAGCCCAAGAGCATCCAGAATTAAAACCTGCTGGGTTGAGGAATTAACATTCCAAGAGCATCCACGGTTGAGCAAAATTCTGCCGGATTGAGGATATGCTCAAGAGCATCTGGGGTTGGACAACAAAGATGGGTTGAGGGATATCCAAGAGCACGGGGACTGGCCAGAAACACCTCAACTTGTAATAGGTGATGTGAAAGTGTAGTATATGGTAGAGATAATTAAAGCTATTAATGTATAAAATATTGTAAAATCCACACTATGTCTTTTGACCATCCTGGCCAGGAGCAGTGTCTTATTCATATACATCCACTTCCTGGACTTGGTTGACATAAACATCGGGGTTTTTAATGAAAGAATAGATGCTTCCAGGGCGATAATCGCTGGCTTCCCTGGGTCACCAGGTCTAGCCAAGAGTGATTAACGCCTCTACCACTACAGCTACCAAGATGATCCACAGCCCCACCCTGATGCATGTGAATGCTGACTTCCCCAGAGTCTACTGACAACATCAGACACCAGGACTGAGTCTTTGTCCACCTCTGCACAGGTAAAGACACGGTTATGCATGGGAAGAGACACAAAGAACATTCGGTCATCTCTGCCTCGAGCAGAATAAACTGTAAAAGAACTCACTGTGTCAGGCAGCATTTGTGAACAGGGGGAGACTCTGACATTCAGAGCTCAGATCCATGTTCAGCCAGCACCGAACCCGGGCTCGAGCTGACCCTTGGCTGTGCTGGTTTTGACGACCAAACTTCGGTGTCACAGAGAAATTAATAAATCTTTGCTAAATTTTCTTATAAGTTTGGCTCTCGATTTGATATTTTATAACAAAAGATACTTTATTGTTGTCTTGTTGTGTGTGAGAGTGAGTCACACACAAAATCAGCCTCAGCTTCCCGGGCGGGTGGGAAGGGGGGGCTGTGGAAAGAGGAGTGTGTGACCCACAAATGAGCCATTGCTCTCCTGGGCGTGTGGGGGCTGTGGCATAAGGTACAGGTGACCTGCAAACGAGCCATTGTCCCCAGGGCGTGTGAGGGGGCCCTGGCTAAAGAGTGTGAGTGACACACAAATCAGCCTCACAAGTGAACGGCACCGGAGGCAGCAGAGTCAGGGCCCTCCCAGGAGGCCCGGAGATACTGAGACCCAGAGGCCACCCCAAGGTGAGGGGGGCCACAGGGACCAGCGATTCTCTGTCAACAGGGATCCACTCTGTGTCCTGAGGGTGGGAAAGAATGTGTGGAAGTGAATGGGTAATAAAAGTGAGTGAATGTAGATGAATGAAAGTAAAGGTAATGTGGATTGTGCATTTTAAGCTTCACTATATCTCCTTGGAGGGAGGTGTATTGTACTGAAAGTAGTGTGAGAAAAAAGTTTTTTATTTCTGTGTTTGTAGTTGAAAGAAAAGTGGTATTTAGGTTGTTAGTGAAAGGGAAAAACAGAGGAAGAAGATTAATAGATAAGATCTTGAAAAACGACACAGAAAACCAGTAAGTTGGATACAGGGGAAAAAAAAGAAAAAAAAAAGTCCTTTGGGAGTTATGTTAGCTAACAGAGATACAACTCCTTGCAAAAGGAGAAAATACAGGGTATGTAGAAGTTGATGGGAAAAATGTGCAAACTATGGAAAAAGGGAAATTAACATTAAACTAGTAAGCTCAAACTTGTGAATTATATACTTTAAAAAGAGCAGTAGAATATTTAACACAAAATAAAGGAACTATATATGCTGATTCAAGGTATGCCTTTAGAGTAGTACATACCTTTAAAAATTTGGAAAGGAAAAAGATTACTTAATTCAAGAAGAAAAGGACTAGTACATGAGGAACTTATTTTAGAGGTTTTAGAGGCATTACAATTACCTAAAAGAGATAGCTATAGTACATATTAGGGAACTCCAAAAGGGAAAGACCCCAGAAAGAAGAGGAAATAATGTGGCAGATCACAAAGCTAAGGAGGCAGCAGAAAATGGAGCTGAAAGAGTTATGTTAATATTAACTCCAAAAGAGGAAAAACCAGAAATTCCAAAGTTTAGGGAAGCCGAGAAAAAAGAATTAAACAAGACAGGAAATGAACAAGATAAATCAGGGAAATGGAAACTTCATGATGGAAGACAATTACTTAATAAAATGTGCTTATTAGAAAAATATTAGAAGACAGGCATCAGAAAACCCACTGGGGTACTCAAGCTTTGTGTGATCATTTTTTAAGGAACTATGGGTGTACCGCGATTTTGGAGTAGCAAAGCAAGTAATTGAAAGATGCTTAATTTGCCAAAGGATAAATAAAAAGGTGATGAGAAAAACAACATTAGGAGATCGTGAGTTAGCTCATCAACCATTTCAAAGAATCAAAGCAGAAGTTTAGATTCGCTAGGCTCTGGATTTATTTGTAAAAAAACCCCCATTTAATCTAGAAGAAAGAGAATAGGCCATATGTTAAACAGGAGATTTCAGGAGAATACACATATCTAAATTATCAGAAACATCTGAGAAAAAACAAGAAAAGGAAAAGAGGAAGTGAGAGGGAGGGGAGCAGGAGGAAAAATCAGAAAGAGAGTGGGATCCTCTGCAGGTCTTGCCCCCTCCGTTCGCGGCCCAGGCGCCTGTCCCGGGCACCCGCTCGCTGCCCGCCTCAGCTCCGCCTGCCCCGGTTTCCATCCCAGGTGCGGCCTCACTGCCCAGGGCAGCTCCACCTGCCCCGGCGCTGTCGCTCAATTTGTGTGCCCTGCTCCCACTGCCTGGCCCGCGGCCGCTCTGCCGGCCATGCTGGGGAAGATGGGGGTTGCTCTGTCCTGCCGCCTGCTCCAAGGTCACCGCGCCCACCGCACCCAGGGGGAGTCCCAGCCATCCCATCCCCGGCTGCCCTGCCCGTGCCACCTGCGCTGGGCACCGCCACTGCTGCCGGGCTCTCCCACCTGCCTTTGTACTGCCGGCAGCTGCCGGATCAGTCGCCACCAGCCATGTGGGGGCTACCCACGCTCCGCCTCGGGCTCCACGGGAAGATCCCCCTCTGGTGATTCCGGCAGCAGACCCTGCCCACACTCCCACCGAGCCTCAGCAGGATATCCTCCCCTGACCCCGTCCTGCTCTGAGTTACGTCCCCCTGGTGACCACAGCTCTGGCTGTTCAGGGAAGCTCTCTCTCTCTAGAGGAAGCACCTTATCGAGACACTAGGAGCTCGGTTAAAAGGCAGCCCTCTCCAAATTCTTTCCCAAAGCACAGGAGAAAGGCTAGAGAAGGTAAAAAAGTGAAAGAGTTAGATGAAGGGATTGGTGTATTTCAGTTCAGAGAGGTTCCCATGGGAGGGATGCGCTGCCCCGCCCCGCGGGAGCCACCAGCGCCCCTGCCGGCCGTGCCCGGAACTGCACCCAAGGGCAAAGCGCCGCAGCCCAAAGGCCGGGACTGGGTCCGGGCTCTGTTTGCTGTCAGTGCCGCAGCTGTTGGTGTTTGTTTGCTTTATTATAGACACTAGTAAAGATCTGGTATTCCTATTCCCATATCGTTGCCTGAGAGCCCCTTGAATTCAGCATTCTAAAAATTAAGAGGGAGGGGGTTTGCATTCGCCATTCCAAGAGAGGCTTTTTCTGCCTTCCCGAGCAGACACCTCTCTTGTAAAGCAAGGCAAGCACCCACAGGCACTGAGGGGGGCTGCAGGAGGGGCACAAGAAGGCCCTGCAGCACTTGGGCACAAAGGCACAGCAGGTGAATGCAAGAAGGGAGCAGCAAAAGGCCAAGCTGAAGGCAAAGGCCAGGACACAGTTCCTACAGCCCCTGAGGGATCAACCTCAGGGCCCAAGGGGGCCCCAGCACCCAGGGCACGGCTCGGCCACAAGCACCTGGCAGAGGCATTGCCCTCCTCGGCAGGGGAGAGCCCACCCAAACAGCCCCTGGCAAGGAACCAGGGCTCCAGCTGCAGGGCACAAGGACACTGCAAGCACAGACAGCAGCACCCTCAGGACCAGCAAGTCCACCCTTGATGGACATGGATTGGCAGGGCTGTCACAGCTCCCATCACACCAGGGACCCTCCACACTGCAGCCCTTGAGAACATTCAGGGTGGGTCTGCATTGAGAGGAGGCATTTCCTGATGGACACAGGGGCCTCTCAATCCACTCTGAATCTTAGACCGAAGGGTGGAAAGAGTAAAGGAATATTTTATTTTTAAGGGAATGAGTGGGAAAGATGAGCAGGTATGACTTGTTCAACTACTATTAGAAGTTGTGGGGCATAGGTTTGAATAAAATCAATTTATTTTTCTTCCTCCTGTGATTGTAATTACCCAGGAAGGAATTTGAGAGCAGGATTTTAATACTGTAAAAGGGGTTGCAGAGGCCAGTTCTGTTCTTCCTTTGTGTGACAAGATTGAAAAGGCCCATGCTGAAGTGAACCCAGAAGTGCGGGCAGAGACAGGGAAAGAGGGAAAATTAGATATGGAGCCACTACAAATTACTTTAAAGCAACTAGGACAAGCAATACCTTGTTCCAAGAGAGAGAAGAAAGGGCTCACAGCCTGGTATTGAGTCCCTGTTAAAGGCAGGGCTTTTGGAGCCAGGGATGTCTGCCTACAACACTCCTATCCTGTCAGTCAAAAAACTGGATGGATGGACAGGAGGAGGAAACACAGAATTTTCAAGTGTTAAAATGAAGATTAACTGAGGCGGCAGCCCTGGGCCTTCCAGAGAGAGAAAAAGAATTTGAGTTACAGGTGGATGCTAAACAGGGTCTTTCCAGAGGAATTCTTGTGCTAAAATGTTTAACCTTATATAGGACCTCCTAGAGATAAGTCTGGCATCAAGTTAAAGCTTTGACAAGCAAAAGAGCCTCTACATGGATGAGCAGGGGTTGGTTATTAGAGTATGAAACTTGTTCAATGGCACAGGAGGATTCAGAACTGAGGACAGGGCAAGGGTTTAACCCAGCCTCCTGTCTGAACAGCCTGGAGAGGGGCTGGCAAGGAACCCAGGACTGCGCTCAAGGGACAGAGCTCCAGACCCAGGCTGGGAGAGATTGATGGGACATTCCCTGGCCTGAGGGAGAAAATGTGTTTGTGGATGGCTCTGCAAGGGCAGCAGAAGGGAAAAGAGCTACAAGACAGGCTGTTATTAAGGACGGGGAATCAGACACAGCGCAGGTCACCGCCCCATGCTCAGCGCAACCCGCGCAGCTGTGGGTGCCTGTGAGAGCCTGGCACTGAAATGCCCTGAGCAGGAAGGTTTCAATATCTTCTGCTGACACCATGGCACCTAACAGGGGGGCAAAAGCAATTCTCACTGCTTCAGCAACCACTGGAGCAGATATCAAGGGATATTCTCCCACAGGAAGCTGGGCTGGCACAGAGCCTGCCCTGGCACTTTGCTGCTGCCAACACCCAGCCAGGACATCGGCTCCTGCCTAAGGAGTGCAAAGCAGCACCACTGGTGGCCAAGGGGCCCATGCCAAGTGTCCCTGAGGGCAGAAACAGCCGCCAGCACAGCTCAACACGGGGGGACCCCTCAGCCTGGCATCAAGGGCTCTGAAGCCCCACAGATTTGCACTTCCCGCCTGCAGCAGGAGGATGGGAGGCCGCCCCTGAGCCTGCCCTGAAGGCAACGCAGCAGCAGCCAGGGCTCCACAGCGGGCCAAGCCCCTGCGCCTGCCCACAGATCCTCGCCTGGAATCCTCTGCAATCCTGGCCACCCTCCTCTGCCATCTCCAGCCCCTGGGGCCAAGCCTTGCTGCCACTGCTGCAGCTTCAGCGCTGGCTGGGCCTGCACTGCCACAGCTGCTGGGGAACACCACCGCACAATTCCACTCTGGGGCTCACTGACACCCACACTCTGGGCTGCCTGCCATTGCACTGCTGCAAAATGTACAGAGTTTGGTTCTCTTAAATCTTATTTCTCTGCTCAGAAAGGTTTCTCTACACAAAGGTTTGCCTTTGGGAAAGGAATTTTAAAGGTTTTACTTAAGGAATGTTACACCACTCGATAGAGATGAGTTTAACATCTGAACAGACTGGGAATAGCCCAAAAGACACCCACAGAGATAACGACCAGCAACAAAACATCAACACTGCCCAGCAGCAAACAGCAACCAACAGCTACCCCAGACACTGCCCCCGGCAGAGCTGGAGACTCCTGGGCTAGAAAAGGCTGAGAAGGAAATCCAGGAGTGTGGAGACCGAATTCACATCAGAATCAAAGAAATCCGGGTCCAACAGGAAACCAAATACTAAAAACTTACACAACTTGGAAACAATGAACATTGAAGCAGTGGATTTAGATTGGTTCTACATAAAGTTTAGGAAAAATCGAGTAAAACTCACATGGCATGGAATGATTTTCTCTGCACAGCCGTGCTATTTGGAAAGAAATTAATTCTGTTGCACATCCAGGCCAGAAACAAGTAATGCCTTGACTCTCTAACACTAAAGAGATTCTTGGAGAGTTTTTGTTTTCACTGCAGTTTCAGTGACAAAATGACAACATGAGAAAAAATTTTCATTATATTCCCACTTATTGTTGTCAGGTAGGTTTGGGACAGAAGTGTGAGAATCAAGTTTTGGTCAGGGTTTTTCCATGTTCTCCTTTACGCAGCTTTTGTAAAATTGAAGAGCTTTAACTGTAATATTTTGAAATCGTAAAAAGTTAATACTCCTTAAAAAAATCACATTCTGGGGAGGCCACATGTGACTCACCAGATGGCTGCCCTGGAAGAGAAGCTCCATTCCAGGCAGCCTGCAGAGGAGCTTTAGAAATGCAAATGAACACTGCTGGGCAAAGTGTGGACAATGCACCTGGGTCTCTTGCCCGGGGCAGGAATTGGGCTGATTCCCTCTGCCCCTCACCCCAAGCTCTGCCTGCTTGCACTGATGGAATTTGCACAGCTCAAGGCAGAGCCCATGGGGAGGATATCTGACCCTGCAACAGAAACGGGTGAAGCTGCAAAGGGAAATAGCAAATGGAGAATGTTGGGAAAACTTCACTATAAACAAATGGGGGGAATCAGCCCTCTGCCCACTCCAACATGTGCTGTCACTGTCTGTGTTATATAGGGTATATTACAGCACTGGGGATTTTTTGCTACCAAAAATTCAGGGAAATCAGTTGGGAATCCAAGGATTTGATGATTTAAATATACAAAAGCAGTCAATTGATGCAGCTCTGGCTGGAGAGAGCGGCCAAAAATGGAGAAAAGATGAATGGCCAGCAGAACAAATGCTACAACACCATGGACCAGCCCCTGGGAACTCGAACCAATTCATATCAGGAGCCACAGAACCCGTTTCTCATTTCAATGGCATCATTAGATTACAAGAAGCTGCCCTCGCAATAACCAACCAGACAGCTCCAGCTCCTGACCTTCCTGCCGACCAATCCACCGAAATGAGGAACACAACACCTAACCGTGGGATGGGATCAGATCATCTGTTAGCAGAAAAACGAGGAGTTTGTGGAAAAGTAAACGACTCAAGCTGCTGTTGGCAAATAGATGACAAAGGAAAAGTGGAGAAACAGATAACAAATGAAATAAGAAAGCAGCTCATGTACCAGTTGTAACGTGGAAAGGATGGAAATGGGTCACGGTTTTGTGGCTCCCTGGCAGACCATGGCTTAAAAGAATACTCTTTCTCCTCTGATGTGCTACAGGAACTCTCACCTTTTTACCATGCTCTACATCTTGAGAGTACAGCTCATTCAGCAGCTGAGCGAGGGGATGCAGGTGGCAGCCAGGCCTCCTGATCCGGAAACGGCTACAGAAGGGCAGGGAATGAGGGCACTGAGAATAATCCCAAAACCAAAACCAAAGAAGACTCGGAAAGGAATAAAAAAAAAAAAAAAAAGAGAGAGAGAAAGGAAAACAAAAAATAATTCAGTGAGTGAATCTGCCTGGAGATTGGGTCTGCGACTCGTAGAGAAGGAAGGGAGAAACCATCAGTTTCAATAAACCTTACTAATTAACATGGACTGCTGCTCAGACAAACTCCCGCTGAATTCCTGTACTTCCAAAAGAACAAAGACTTAACAGAGCCATGAATGTGGGCTGTTCTACAAAACTGGGGGTGCACATTAACGAGGACATGCAGTTGCCGGATCGGGAGGCAAGGACCTTCCAAGGAGCTCAGCCAGTGGGCAAAGGGAGAGGGAGATGAGGCCGGGAAAATGAGGATAAAAAGGAGGCTGCGAACTACAACAATGGCAGAGAGCGCACGGCAAATGCCCCACAGCCTCTTCCTCTGCTCAGCAATAAAGTCACTTTTACAGGACTCCTCTGTCTCTTCCGCGAACAGAAACCTCCGGCCACGTGAATTTCCCCACACAGCCCCGGGCACGGGGCAGTCCCTCTGTCCCAGCCACAGCAACCGTGCCGAGCCAGCGCTGCTCCGGCAGCGGCTCCTGCCGAGGCAGCGGCCGCAAGGAGACCGCGGGCAGCCGCTCCCGCAGCGCCCTCACGCCAGCGGCAACACGCGCCGGACACGGCACAACGAACCCGCCCGAGGCCCCTGCCGCCCCCGAGGCCCGCAGCCAGCCCCGAGTCCACGCACAACCTAGCGCGGCTCCCACCTGCGCTGCGGCCGCCTCCGAGCTCCGCCGCCGCCTCACCGCGCTCCGGCCGCTGCCGCCGCTCGCGGGCCCGCACACACGCTCCGACAACGCCGCCGCTGCCCAGCCACGGCCGCCCTCAGCCCGGCTCCGGGACCCTGCTCCGCCCCGCTCCCACCAATCAGCGCGCCACAACCACGACTGACGGCACCATCGCCCAATCTCAGCCAGGGGCGGGCTCTGCACACGGCCCAGCCCCGCCCCGCGCTCTCAGGGCCCCCCGGGCTGCGTGAGGGCAGAGCCGGAGCTGAGGAACAGCCCTGGAACGGGCCCGGGCCCGAGGGGGATTGAGCTGAAAACATAAACAAACTTCTCTGCAGCTCCCGCCACGGCTTTCCCGGCACTGCGGCTCCGGTGCCTCCGGCTCAGCAGGAAGCCCTGGAGCCTCATTTCTCCTACCCCTAATTAGGAGCATCATTGCAACGCTTTGATTTCCCCCAAAAAGAGAAAACCGCCCCAAACCCTGTGGATGAGTGGGAGATGGGAGAGATTTCTGACAGAAAACTCCTAAAACTCAGAGCAGGATAATGAGAAGTGAAGACCTTTAAATGCAGCTTTCCCCCACGCCTCTCTCCTTCCCGCCTCCTACCCCGGCAGTGCCGCAGACAGGGAATGGGGCCGGGCTCAGTTCATTCCCCGGGGCTTCTCCATCTGCTCAGGGACAGGAGTCGTTCCCCTGCTGTACCCTGGGCTCTCTCCCACCGGAGACTTCTCCAGGAACTTCTTCAAGCTGAGTCCATCCCATGGGGAACAGCCCCCTCCAAGTGCTGCAGCGAGGGTCACTGTGCCCCGGGGTCAGTCCTGCCAGGACAGGCTGCTCCAGCGGGGCCCTCTGGCCGCGGGGTCACAGCCTCCTCTCAGGCATCGCCGTGCTCCAGCGTGGCTGCTCCGGGAGCTGCAGGGCGATCTCTGTATCCCCATGGATCTGCTGGGAGATCTCTGCATCCAAATGGATCTGCAGGGGGATCTCTGCAGCCCCACGGATTTGCGAGAGGATCTCTGCAGCCCCATGGATCTGCAGGGGGATCTTTGCTGCCCCGTGGATCTCTGTATCTGGCACCGCTGGTTTTGGAGGCACCAGGAATAGGCTGAGCTCTGTCTGAAGCTCGTCTCACATTCCCCACACCCTTCCCAGCACAGGGAGGCTTTTACCTCCTCACAGCTCCCCAGGCTGGGTTTGCAGCCCTTCCTCGTATGGGATCTCTAGGCCTTGTCCTCCCCGGTGGAGATGGGAAAGGAACGTGGATTGATGAAGGACAGAATGAGAAGAGGAAGGAGGGCAGACAAGGAGAAGATGGGATTTGCCTCCATGCCAGAGGGAAGGAGATCCCCCCAGCCCATCCCTGGCAGGATGGCATTGGCAGTGAGGCTGTCCTGCAGCGATGCTGGGCTGGGAGATGGAGCAGCAGGGAGGGGAAAGGGGCAGTGATTCCTCCTGCCCCGCCTGGCTGTCCCAGCCTGGAGCATCCTGGCGCTGCCGAGGCCCTTGGAGCGTCCGGCACTCCGGAGCCCGAAGCTCACGGCTGCTTTATAAAGCTGACAAAGTCCGCAGGATGGGTCTGGGTATGATCTGCAGCAAAGTGGGTTTATTGGTAAAGGGAACAGGGCACAGAGCTGAACAGGGCGCAGGGACAAAGAGAGGGCACAAGCTGAGGGCACAGGGGTTTTTATATGGGGTAGTGAGGGTGGAGCTGAGGGTCAGGGTCCAATGGATATGGGGGAAAATGGTGCAAAGGAGGGGGTTAGGGGTCGGGTCAGCGAATAGGGAAACAGGGGCAGAGGAACGCGAAATAAACAGGACCCGGAGACTTCTTCTCCTTTTTAATGCCTTTATGAAAAGTGATCAGCTCAGGATTGGGCGGCTCGGCGGGTCTGCAGCGTCCGTCGTCTCTCCCAAGGCGACTCAGAGGAGGAAGATATGTGCAGCTCTGTCCACCAGGGGCAGAGCCCCCAGCTCTGCCCCTGGTGGACAGAGCTGCACATATCTTCCTCCTCTGAAAATCCAGTCCGCGTGGGAGCCTTTAGGGCCTGCTGATCCCTGTCAGATGGTGCCCCTCCCACTCAGTCGGCCTGGTCTCAACGCCGGGGTCGTCTCTCATGGTCAGGGCGCGAGGGTCCAAAGGTGTTCTGCGTCTCTGCAGGCTCAGCATTCGGCTCCTCACGTCCAGACATCCCTCCAGACTCTCAACTCTTAGGTGGCTCGTTGCTTTTGGGGTTTCTCCGTGGGTTTGGAGTCGGGGGTCCCACAAAGCATTCTGGTCTTGGGAGTCACTTTGCATAACCCCCCCAACCCTCTCAGGTGTCTTCGCTATTCTGGGAAAGGTACAGCTTAGCCTCGGGAAGGTCCCCACCCAGGAGAAGGGCCATTAACTCGCCCCAGCCAGGGCTTTTACTAATACAAAAACAACCATTAACGACAACGACCTGTGATTACAATAACAAAACGCGCAGAACTTGGGCAGGGCCAGTGATCTGGCTGCCTCTTTGTAACTATTTCTCACAAAAAAAATATTAACCGAATTTTTGTTCATAACAGTCCCCCCTCTTTTTCTTTGATCGAACTTAAATTCTAAGCTCGCATCAACCCACAATTTTTTGAATCTACTATAAATCTCTTGTGCACTTTGGTAATCATGGTTATTTAACCTCGTTACTTTCCTTGGATTCTTCAGGTTGGTCTGCATGGCAAGTACTATTCTACTAAAACAGATAAATAAGCATAGTAAAAAGAGCAATCCTCCAAGTACACACAGAGTGAGAAAAAGTATTTTCCCATACATCCTTTTTGAAAATCTTTAGGTTCTCCCACCCACTGGGATCAAGTGTAGGAGTTTTTTCCTCATTATTTACACATGCTAACCTTTTTATTTCGTTTGAAATGTTCCTAATAATTGAATTCTTTATTTTTAATACTGTCTGGAGCCTGATAACTTTGTTTAATCTGAATTTGGCTTTTACAATTTTGGATTTTCTCTATTTCTATTCCACTTTGTCTGTTCTGTTTAATTTCTCCCAAATCATTATATATAGGAACTCCCAAACTTGATCCAGTTTCTTTGGGTAATAAGAAAATTGGTTTTATCACTCTAGCGGCGCAGCTGCCAGACAAGATCAAATCTAGGGGTTTAAGGCTCCCCTGAAATGTGTTCCAAAAGGAGTTTATCTCTTTCCCTGTACACTCATATAGATACTTGTAACAAACAATTTTTCTTACCATTTTCACCATTTCTTTGCTTTTTACTAGATCTGCTGAGCTTGTTTCAGCAGCATCCCATTCAAAGCACAACCAGGCTTCCCCTATAGGGCGCTCTCCTAGAAGTGGCTGCCTAAAAGTGGCAGTATTGTATGCTCTCCAATACACTCTCTTATTTTTCTGATAAAGGACCAATTGGGAGAGGTTAACACAATCAGGGTTAGAACTGATGTGGACTCTCCAAGGAGCTCACTTCCTCCTCACAGAGGGGTTGGTAGCATTCATTGCATGGCTCAGCTGGGCTCCCCTGAGCACCACCAGCCATCAGAGCCATCAGTACTACCCTTCCCAAGAGTCTGGTATGGGTCATCTCATACAGCCTGCCCACCTGGCCTTGCCTCTTGGGGAATTTTACTGAGGAAAAGCTTCCAAGCTCTTTAGAGTCCCTTCTACCCGTTTCTCTGGTTAAACCTCTCTTGCTCTGTTCCCTACCAATTTTGGCTTCCTCCAGGGGAGTGTTCTGTAGAGGATTAACCTGGAGTCTTTAGAAATAAATTGGGGAACTTAACCAGAATTACTTATTTACAGTCTTAAACTTTTTACCAACATAGTTTACACAGAACAGTCTTAAAACATTTTAAGCAATATTAGAACTCTGATACCAATTTTTTTTTCCACACAGTTCAGTCTTTTTGACTCTTCCTTCTGTGAGTCAGCTTTAAATCACAGTATACTCAGGTGAATTAACTTGTGAAGCAGATGAATCTTGTCCAGCGCCGGGGGGTGAGAGTGATGTGGACTCTGGTCCAATGCCAGAGGGAAAAACTGGGACTCTGGCCCAATGCCAGAAGGACAAAGGGGAGGAGTCCGGTCCAATGCCAGAGGAAGAATGGGGTGCAGTCCGGTCCAATGCCAGAATGCCAGAGGGAAAAAAAACTGGTGTTGAATCCTGGTCCAATGCCAGGGGGTGAGAGTGATGTGAGTCCAACCTTTTCCTTTTGGTCTGCACCGTCGAATTAGTAAGGAAGAGTACCTGATACGGACTTTCAAACACAGGCTTTAATGGTCTGCTATTTAATGATTTTATCAAAACTCAGTTTCTCTGTTTAATGTTATTGGTTAATTTCTCTTTTTCCATAGCTTGCATGTTTCTCTCATCAACTTCTACATACTCTGTATTTTGCAAGGAGTTGTATTTCTCAGCTAACTTAACTCCCAAAGTATTTTTATTCCCCTATTTTTCTGTGTATTTAATTCACTGGTTTTCTGTTCTATTTTTCAAGATCTTATCTATTTATCTCTTGCTTCTGTTTCTCACTTTCACTTACAGCTTAAATACTTCTTTCAACCCCTTACACTTAAATTTTTTTTTCTTTTTTTTTTCTTACACCATTCTTCTACACAATACACTTCCCTCTAAGGAGATGTGGTAAAACTTATAATGCACAATCTACATTATTTCTGTTCTTATTTGTCTATATGCATTCTCACACATTCCTTCACACCCTCAAGACACAAACTGGATCATTATTGCTAGAAAATCACTGTGGCTCCCCTCACCTTGGGGTTGGCCCACAGGTCTCAGTATCCCTGGGCCTCTTGGAAGGGCCCTGGCTCTGGTTGCCTCTGGTGCACATTCACCTGTGAGGCTGTCTGCGTGTCACTCACGCTCTCGCAGCTACGGCTCCCTCACACACCTGAGGAGCACTAGTCTCGTTTGCAGGTCACACACACTCTTTGGCCACAGCCCCCACCCACCTGGGGGACACAAGCCTGGTTTGCAGGTCACACACACACACACTTCAGCCACAGCCCCCACCCGCCCGGGGGACACAAGCCTGGTTTGCAGGTCACACATACACACACTTCCACTGCCCCCTTCCCACCTGCCCGGGAAGTTGAGGCTGACTTTGTGACTCACTCTCACACACACAACAAGACAACAATAAGGTACCTTTTACTTTCACATCACTTATTACAAGTTAAGTATTACTGGCCAGTTTTGGTGCTATTGGATATCCTTTCTACCTAGCTGTTTTTGTCTAACTTCAGATGTTTTTCACTATACTATACTATACTATACTATACTATACTATACTATACTATACTATACTATACTATACTATACTATACTTCTTAGTACTTTGTTGAGACAGGACTTACCTGCTCCTGTATCTACTCAAAAATTCTAATTCTTCATTTAAGGGTCCCCCTTCAAAGTTTACCAAGGGCTCTTCTAGATGTTACATCGGGTCCCCTATAGTGTAAAGCCCCTGACCCTCTAATTGTCACCTTTAAGGATCTTCCCTAAATTATCTTGTTCCCTGGCTATTGCCTCATCGAGACTGAGCTTTCTACAAAACCTCCTCACGTGTCCTGCCTTTCCACAGTAATAGCAATGTCGTTCTCTCAAAGGGACTTGAGGTGTCTCCATCCCTCTTGCACCTGACAGTACTGGCCTATCCTTGCCTCCTCCTGGTGGTGGACCCGCCCACCCTGCACTTTCTCTAGCTACAGCAACCATGATCTTAGCCTTGGCCCTTGCTTTATCTTCCTCCCTCCTTAAATACACCTTCAATGCCTCTCTTAATAACTCATTAATGTCCTTCTCTTGCCAATCATCCATCTTTTCCAGTTTTCTCCTTATATCAGGCCAAGATTTGGTAAAAAATTGGACTTTTATCAGCATTTGACCTCCTGGGGTGTCTGGGTCTACTCTAGAGTACAACTGGAAGTTCTGCTTTAGGCGGTTAAGCCAGGCAGCAGGAGCTTCATCCTTCTCCTGTGTACCCTCAAATGCCAATTGGGTATTAGTTCCTTTGGGAACTGACTCTTTGATCCCCCGTATTATCAAAGACCTATATTCCATCATGGCCTTCCTCCCCTCCTCCTGGTTAGGGTTCCAGCTGGGATCCGTTAGTAGCAATTTCTGTTCACCTGATGGCACCTGGGGTCCTGGACTGTTATCTTTCTCCCAAATTTTTATGTCAGCCGCCCTTATCATCTGGATCTCTTCTGGGGAAAATAATATACTCAGGATGGAATTCATCTCCCCCCAAGTGTAGATATTTGGACCTAGAAATTGATCCACTTGGTTGGCTATGCCCACTGGGTCCTCAACTAAATGCCCCAACTCTTTCTTGAATCCTCTCACCTTTAGAAGCAGTTAGGGGAGCATTCACAAAGCCAACACCTCCTGCCACTCCTCCCATGGGAACCTCTCTGAGGGGAAAGAGTCTCTCTGCCTTGGAGGTCTTGGATCTGGTGCTACAGTAAGGCCCATCTTCAGATGCCAAACTACTTTGTGGGTTCTCTGGGTTACCCTGAATGTTCTGCCCATCAGCAGGTGTATTTGCTGATAGCTGTTTACTGGGCGAGGAGGCATTTGTGTCCCAACTAGGAGGAGGTAAAGGGACAGCAATAGGAGGGGGAGAAGAGCCTGAGTAGATATTAAGCGGAGCTGGAGAAGGGGTGGAGAATGCAGCAGGTGGAGTAGGCACTTGTGGTGATGCAGAAGGAACTGGAGGAATGAGATGGCAGCCGGGGGAGGAACCGGACCTGCCATTTGAGGTGCTTGAAGAAGAGGATTATAAGGTGGAGGGGCAGAAGGAGGCAAATAATCCAGGGGGTCCCATCTTTTACTAGTTCTATCATCCCCTCCTTCATTCCCCTCTTTCTTCCTCTGTACCTTACAAATTTGCACCCCTTCATCCTCAACAGCGCTCTTTACCCAGGAAGATACATACAGTAATTGCTCAGGATCAGTATCGCCTCGAGCTGTCAGATAATTATTTAATTGTTGGCACATCCACTTATCCTTTGTCCCACACCAAGGCCATCCTCCTTGCAACTCTAATTCTGGCCACACTTCCATACAATAATGGATCATTTTCACTTTATCTAATCCCTCCGTGGCCTCTATAGAATCCCATTTTACTAACAGTTCTCCTAAGGGACTATTGGAATGTATATACCTCAGTCTCTTGCCGATCTTTTTACTATTACAACATCCCATTTTTCAGGTCTCAATAAAAAAGTCCCAAAGGTGCCTCTACTGACCGGGAATTTCAAAGAAAACCTTGTTTGAGGAGCTTCAGCCTCCTCCACTGAACTTCAAATTTCTGCCTGATGCTCAGGACTTTATACTGAAACAACTGCCCAATCTCTTGATTGCCAAACTTCCCAGCGTCAGGTCTTACATCTATCGGGACTTGAACACACGAAGCCTCGGCCAAGAATCCGGGTCGTGCCTGACTCCCTCAGTCAGGAAAAACAACTGCTTGATTTTTTAGTTTGCCTAACCCACCAATTTTTAGGCTTCACCGTATCAAGACTTAAAAGCAAACCGCAGCCTCCTTCGCTGGGGTTTGTGCCTGACTCCCTTTGTCAGGACTTACTTTGCCTGCAGGGCTTGTGAAACACCCGAATCCTTCTCGGGACTGACAAATCTTACTCAAATCCTTCTCGAGACTTACAAAAGTGCCTGACCTCCCTTTGTCAGGACTTTGGGGTGCGTGCCACTCATACACAGTAATTCACTCCGTACACCCGGAGTGAGGGGGCCCTTTATTCCCCCTTGGGAGACGACTTCACTCAGGCTAATTCCACGCGCTTCCCCCTGTTCCTGGCTGGTTTTCTCACGAAAAGCCGGAACTGCAGTACTGAGGGGTCCACTCTCACTTCGAAGGTCCGGCTGCCGGCCCTCGTCTCACTCACACACACATGTGCACGTCTCCTACTCCTGCCACCAGATTTCTCACCAGTCCAGTGCTCCGGTGCTCCTCTGTGTCGCTGTCCTGAGCCGATCTCTCTGGTCCTGGTAGCCAGCTGTCCTCTGAAGATCCAAGATGGCCAGTCCTGAGTCCTCTTGCGGCGTGGCTGTCCCGGACGAGGCCCCAGCTGAAATAAACAGGGCCAGGAGACTTCTTCTCCTTTTTAATGCCTTTATTAAAAGTGATCAGCTCAGGATTGGGCGGCTCGGCGGGTCTGCAGCGTCCGTCGGGTCTGCAGCGTCCGTCGTCTCTCCCAAGGCGACTCAGAGGAGGAGGATATGTGCAGCTCTGTCCACTAGGGGCAGAGGTGGGGGAAAATCCAGTCCGCGTGGGAGCCTTTAGGGCCTGCTGATCCCTGTCAGATGGTGCCCCTCCCACTCAGTCGGCCTGGTCTCAACGCCGGGGTCGTCTCTCATGGTCAGGGCGCGAGGGTCCAAAGGTGTTCTGCGTCTCTGCAGGCTCAGCATTCGGCTCCTCACGTCCAGACATCCCTCCAGACTCTCAACTCTTAGGTGGCTCGTTGCTTTTGGGGTTTCTCCGTGGGTTTGGAGTCGGGGGTCCCACAAAGCATTCTGGTCTTGGGAGTCACTTTGCATAACCCCCCCAACCCTCTAAGGTGTCTTCACTATTCTGGGAAAGGTACAGCTTAGCCTCGGGAAGGTCCCCACCCAGGAGAAGAGCCATTAACTCGCCCCAGCCAGGGCTTTTACTAATACAAAAACAACCATTAATGACAACGACCCGTGATTAAAATAACAAAATGGGCAGAACTTGGGCAGGGCCAGTGATCTGGCTGCCTCTTTGTAACTTTTTCTCACAAACAAAATATTAACCGAATATTTGTTCATAACAGAATGCAGTAAATTAGAGCCAATGGAGGGACAGAGAGGGAGAACATTCTAGGGACTAACCAAAGATGGGTAATAGGGGGTGATCTAGGGTAATTAGGCCAATGGGCCAATGGGGTAACATAACTTTCCATAAATCAGATTGTGCCTGCAAAGATCTATAGGAGAAGCAAGCTTCTCACCATAACCTTGAAATCTATTCTTCTTCTTGGGGACCAGTCCCCCACGGGTGGGAGATTGAGACTCCCATGTGCCTCCACACCAGTGCATCTTCCTTTTCCTCGCAGCCTCCTTCTCCTCCATCCAGACAAAGTTTAGGATTGACAAATCCTGTCTTTGCGGGAAGAACAAGGTGTGAGCACCTTGGGTTTTGTGAGAAAGGAGCCTCACTCTTTAGAATTTTTGAAAGTTTAATAAGGAATAATAAGGGACAAATCAGTAACAGCGCTGGGTGCTTGGCGATGGCCAGAGGCACACTGGTTAACCACAGCAACTCTTCTTGTCTAGTTTTTCCAGTGTATTGTTCAAATACATATTCATAATGGTTATACACATTCAAACATTTATCTGAACTCGTTTACATGTTCCAGGAATTCTTTAGGTTGGTTTGACCCCCAACTCGCGTTTTCAGAGCACGTGCAGGAATCGTGGATTGCTGTTTTGAGGGTTGTGTGTCACTCCCTCACAAGGGCCCCTGTTCTGTGGTTTCAGCAGGTGACAGTTATTGACAGTGGAAGGGTCAGTGGCAGGGCTCCACATCACATCCCTTCCTTAAATGTTATCTGACCATGCAGACGGTTTTAGCTATTTCCACAAGTACTTGAAATAAACATTGGCTATTTCACAGCTATCTCTGAAGTGTTATTGTCAGTTATTTACAAAAATAAAAGCATTAATTATTATTTCACAACTACAGCTACTTCTGCAAAAGTTCACATTCTAATGCACAACACATGGCATCCACTTTAATATTTTTCAAAAGCCAAAACTATAATGTACATTTATCACACTGTCCACAGACTAAAATGTCATCCATAAATGATGTTCTGAGGATATGAGCTACACAGGGGCCAGGGCATTGGCCACAAAAAGCTGACAAATTATACTATAGCAAAAGCAGTGAAAAGTGATGAGAAACTGTACTCTATCAAAATCAGCGTGATTAAGAATAGTTTGCAGAAGTCAATACATAATAGCAAAAGCCAACACTACCTAATTATTTATAACAATCCCAGGGCAGGTTTTTCCCTTGCATGGAGCACTTGGGCCTTCCCCGGGCCCCTTCTGCCCTCGTGCAGAGCCGGTGGCATTTTCCAGCACACCCAGTTTGTAACCCAGAGCCAGGTGCAGCCGAGAAGGCTCCAAGCGCCTCCTTCCAGGCTGACTCTGCAGGTGCCGAGGCTGCTCTGGGCTCTGCCAGGGCTCTGCTGGGGCTCAGCTCTGGGCCAGGCTGGGCCCGCACTCCCCTCACATTGCTCCGGGCAGCTGAGGCACAGCGGGAGAAGGAAGGGACATGGCAAGGCAGTTGAGGGTTAAGAGAGTTTTTATTCAAACAACTGCCATAACAAACAGGCTGTCCTAACTACCATAAACTAACTACCAGTGCTAACTACCATAACTAAGTACCAGTGCTAACTACCATAACTAACTACCACTACTTGTTGCCCGATTGATAAATGACACAAAACTCGGATAAGTTTTAAGGGCCCGGGGAGCTTGGGTGACTCACGTCCCTAAAACCTGAGCCCCCAAATTCACGTATGGGTGCTTCCCTCTTATACATGCGATTCACAACAAAGTCTCCAAGAAACAGTTCCCCGTTCCCCTTGCCTAGTCTCTAAGAAACAGTTCCCCGTTCCCTTTGCCTGGTCACAGACCCCTTGTGATACATTCCTTGGTTCACAAACAAGATCATTAATCCTCTGCTTATCTTATTCTAAGAGCATTGTATGCTGCCTCCAGACAGGTTAGCATTCTTACTTTCCTGCACTAGTTTAATTATTTATTAAATCCCTAAGACTACCTGCTAGGTTACACACAAAACTCAACACACTTTTCAACGGCTACAAAACTACTTTTTAACAAACCAGTTCACACACAACTCACTATAATTAAATATTTTGCTAAATTTCATTTCTTTTCCAACATGCTAACTACCAGAACTAACTATTTGTCCTGACTACTGTAACTGAATGCTGTCCTCAAGGGCTTCATCTCCTCCGCTGCTCCCTCAGTTGCTTTCTACAGTGATCAGAGGGGTCAGGCTGGAGAGAGGCTTGGCTGATGATAAAAATGGGTGCTGCCAAAAGGATAAAAAGGAAAGAAATGAACTGTTACTTTCCAGAGTCAAGTTCCTCACAGGCTCTGTTGCAACAGGATGAAGGGAAATGGTTTGAGACTGAGGAGAGGGAAGCAGGCTCAGATTAGATCTAAGGAAGAATTTTTTAACCAGCAGAATGGGGAAACACTGACAGAAGGTGCCCAGAGATGTGGGAGGTGCCTCCTCCCTGGAAACATCCAAGCTCAGGTCAGGCAGGGCTCTGGGCCCCCTGAGCTGCTCGAAGATGTCCCTGCTCGCTGTGGGGCACCAGGCCCAGATGAGCTCCAAAGGAGCCTGCCAAGCCACAGCAGGCGAGGATTCTGTTTGCTCTGCATGTGGAACGCAGCCAGACTGGAGACTGTCGGAGGGGGCCCCACAAGAAAACCCCTCCCTGGCGCTGCTGCTTCCCCTGCAGCCCCTGGCCCTCAGCTGCAGCAGCTCCTGGGCATCCCAGCGCCGCTCCTCGTCCAGCTCCAGGCTGCACTCAAGGCAGTCCCGCAGCAGAGCCGACAGGCGCCGGGGCTCCTGCAGCTGCGGGGTCCCGTTCTGCCGGATCAGAGCGCGAGCCTGCATGGAAAGCAAACTCAGCGCTCTGCCGGCTCCCTTCACACCCACACGGGCTCACATGCACCCCGGGGCCTCAGCCCCAGCTCCAGGGGCACTTTCCTCCCTGCCACAGATGCTGCTCAGAGCTCATTTTGCTATGCCAACCAAAACACCCAACCACTGGGGCTGCCACAGCCACGGCAACATCCAAATGATCTCGCCTTGAGAGCCAGTTTCATTGGCTGACTCTGTCAGTAGGAACCTCCATCAGAAATAGCCCATTTTGCTTCTCCAAATGTGGACACCAGCTTTACAGGCCATTTTCCAGAGTCAGTGTGGTCTGCCTGTGTTATTTCAGAGGATTCTTACATCAAGTGCATCTCTGCAGTGCCACTGACACTCAAGTAAATGCATTCCTGATGCCCCATCCCAGAAACTGCCAGGCAAGAAACAGGAGGTTTGTGTTGCTGAAAGCACAGGCTTGGTGACACAGAGAAAGTAGCTTGGACTAGGAAAGAAATACTTTAGACTATGGGGATGTTAAACAACCATCCTTATGTTTTCAACAAGTTTTCCAGTGAGAAGGATCGGGGGGAAATCACCTCACAAAACCTCTTTTAGAAACTGCTGCAGAAAACTTGTTGGGTTTGGGGCTGGGATGTGGGGTTGGTGTGGGGTTTTCTTGCAAGGTAACATTAGACCTGATGCACTTGCTTCACATTTCCAGGTCATCCTCACAGCCAGAAGAGCTGCAACAACATAAAGCCTAAAGCAAATTGTTGCTGGAGATTGCAGAATCTTCATCTGTGGTGAGGCTGGAGTCCTCTGGGAATTCCCTTCCCATGTGCAGAAACCTCCAGCTGCTGCTCCCAGTGCAGGGTCCCCCTGTGCTCACAGGCCTCTGCAGCCACTGCAGAATTTGCCTCTTACCATGGCCGCCATTTCCCTGAAGTAAGGAGGTTCTCCTTCCACCATCCCGATGGTCACAGTGCCAAAGGCCCAGATGTCCACCTTGGGGCCATAAGGAGATCTGGTCACAACTTCTGGGGCCATCCAGTGAGCAGTGCCCACCATGGAGCTGCACTGGTCCTGCTCAGGGCTGAGCTGAGCGCAGAGGCCAAAATCAGCTGAGGACAGAAACAAACCCTGTCAAAGGCAGCTGCAATGAGGAAACCAAGCACCAAGATTCCCCACTCTCAGTCTGAGAGTGCAGTCGTGAAGTCATCTGGAAAAGCCCTCAGGGCTGTAGCCAAGGAAAGATGGAACTGGACCCTTCAAGAAACTCTCAGCTTTCATGCAGTGGCTTTTACTGATTCCCTTGGAGCTTTGGATTCCCACTGCTGCCCCTCTGGCAGGGCCATAGGCAGAGCAAAGGCACTGCTGGCACCCTGCTCCTCTGCTGAGCTCTCTGCAGGGGCAGCCGCTCTCAGCTGGCAGCAGGGGCCGGGCAGTGCCCCCAGCAGCCCTGAGCATGGAGCCACTCCTGTTCTCACGCCCTGTTTGGAAGGATCATAGTGAAGGATCAGCCGTGGGAGTGACAAGCAGGATCCCTCACCTCCTGACTGACAGCTGCCATCTCTCCTTCAGCCACGCATGTCTGTCTGACAACGTCCCGCAAAGTTCCTCCATCCATGTATTCCATCACCAGCCAGAGATCTCCATCAACAAGGAAGCTGAAAGAGGAAAGCAATGGCATGGAGATGAAAGTGCAGAGCTCAATTCCCCCATGGAAAAGCCTGGAGTGGGGTTTTGTTTCCAGGTCATTTGTCAATGAGGACAGAATCAGATGGAGAGACATTCCTGCCAGGCTGCACAGCCCTTGGAATCTGCACAGTCTAAAGGAGAAGGAGACACCTGTGAGAAAGGAGAGGCCTTAGATGGCAAGCAGGTGAAAAATGCAGTTTAGCAACAGCCCAGATCAATGTGGAACCAAAACCCTTGGCCCCAGCTGGTTCAGCTTCTGGACTCATCAGTTCCACCATTCCCTGCAGAACAAGACAACACAACTGCCAGGGTTACCCAGGGGAGGAGGCTGTGCAGCACTTGGGACAAAAGCAGTCAGAAAACCTTTCAGAAAGTCCCTTCAGGAACAGGCAAGGGCAGTGAAAACTGGGCAAATGAGGCATTTCTGGAAACAAGAACCCGATCTTCCTGGCATCTGTAGCAATGGAAAAGGGCTGGGAAGAAGAAGCCAAGGGAAATAATTTCTGCTGTGGTTTATCAGCACTTCTTGGGAGACACAGCACACAGGGAGGAACTTGAAGGAAAAACCAAAGCAAAGCAACAAAAGCACACGGAGGGAGTGAACTGCCAGGCTGTTGTTTTGGGAAGATGTGGCTGGGTCAGGCATTTTCCAAACAGGCTACAGACTCCGGATGCCAGGAAAGGTTAACGCAGGGCCCGGGCACGGGATAAGAGCTGAAGCACTCACCTGTCCAAAGAGTTGACATTGATGGGGTTCTTCTTGTCCTTCAGGAGCAGGATCTCATTCACAGCTCGTTCCCTGTTCTGCCCTCTGAGACTCATTTTCTTGATGGCCACCTGAAGGGATATTGCAGCCTTTAACTGCAGGAGTCTGTGGCAGGAGGCCACAGCAAACACTGAGCGAGACTTTTTGGAGCAATGGAGCCGGGCTGTGCCCAACTGCCTTGGGATGGGACACCAGAGCTCAGCAAGGGGCATTCCCACAGCCCATTGCTCTGCCAGCTGGGGGCTGCTTACAGGACACATGGCCAGAGATATTTGGCCTTGCAAGCTCTGCAGAAATGGTCCCTCAGCTGTCAGCCTCAAAGCTCTAACAACATTCTCTGCACCTACAGTCTTCTCTAATGGCCTCAACATTCTTATTATTATTCAAACATATTTTGCAAGCAGGAGGTAGTTCTGGTTCTGTGAAAACAGAGTAAAACAGCCAGGAACCCTTTAGCAATTCTATGGGATTTCAGATCCAACTGGTGATTGGATGATTTCATGATTTCAGATCCAACTGCTTTGTTTGGGATTGCACAACAAAGCAAACACACACATCCATTGCTCAGGTGATCCCTGTCACAGGCTGTCACTGACACCAGACCCAAACACAACTGCAGGATTTAGGAGAGAGCTTTGCTCTGGACATCCATCTTCTCATTTCTCTCCCTCTTCCTCTGTGAACAACTGAAGTAGGACTAATACCCCAAACTGAGCCCAAGCAGGATCTCTCCCTAAATAGGCCTTGAGGTTCCCTTTGAAGAAGAAAGGCAGGATAGAAAAACAGCTAAATAATGTTCCTGTCTGAGGCTGGGATGAAGATTAATGGGGCCTCAGTCTCCAGCAGCTGATGCATTCACACTTTTAGATATGAAGACCAAGCCAGGGTGTCCTGCTCTGACAGACACCACTGCCCTCCTTGCATTCCTTTGCCACTTGAGAAGGACCAAGTCTGTCCCAGCTGTGCTCTGCAGGCTGACACTGCTCTGCCTTCAGAGGAGCAGCCTGGGCAGGAAAGCTCTGCTGGCCCCCAGAGCTGCAGCCACAGCTCCCAGCAGAGGGGAAAGCCCTGCAGAGCTGCCACACAGGAGGCAGGAACTGGGGAGGAAGTGGGATTAGGAAGGAGGAGGAGGAGGAGGAAAGAGAGAGGAAAAGGAGGAGCAGGAAGAGGAGGGGCAGGAGCAGGAACAGGAGGTTCCAGTGCCCCCTGTGGCCGCTGCCAAGGGACCATCGCCCCCAGCTCGTCCTGCAGGTGAGCGGGGAGAGGGAGCTCATCCCAAATCCATCGGGGGATCCCTGAGAACGTTTTTTATTGGGGTGTGTTTGGAGCTCGCAGATTGTGAAATTGACCCCAAATACCATCTGGTGTCTCTGAGAGGTTTTTTTCTCTGTGTGTGTAGGTTTGGATCTTGCAGGAGCCCAAAGCTGAGCCCTTTGGGGGATCTTTGGGGGCCCGCGTGGCCATTGCCCAGTATGGGCAGGGGAGGACATTGGTCCTGGGGACCCCGGGAGAGCAGAAGAGGGGAACCCCTGGGACCCCCAGAGTAGGGAGAGCAGAGAGGGGCGATCCCAGAGCAGGGGGACCCCGGCAGACTGGAAAGGGGGGGAGCCTGGAGAGGAGGGACCCCTGGGATCCCTGGGATGTCAAAGCAGAGCATCAGGGGAGAAGGGCCCCCATGGACCCCCAAAAGCCTCTGCATCATCCCTAAGCAGGACGCCGGAAAATGGAGAACCCCTGGAACCATTGGACTCCCATGATCCTGAGCAAAGGAAACTTCTGGAACCCCAAAAGTGGAGAGATCAGCAATAGGGAACTCCTGGGAGAGCTTTTTCGGGCTGCATCTTGACCTTGTGGAGATTTTCATGGACACAAGACTGCTGCTGAGTTCCAGAGATGGACCTTGCCAGGAGGAGCCTCTACTCCAAGGCGCTCCCACCTTGGTTTCCCCCAAACCAGGGTTTGTCATTCCCAAGCTGTGGCCAGATGGAGGAGGAGGAAAAGCCCCAGAGACCCCTCACAAGGAGGGGCTGCAAACCCAGCCCAGGGAGGGGTGAGGAGGAAAGAGCTTCCCTGAGCCAGGAAGGCAGCCGGAGATGCAGCCAGAGCTCAGAGCTGGTGGAGCCTCATGGCAGGGAGAAGCCCCACAAGTGCTTGGAATGTGGGAAGGGTTTCAGCTCCAGCTCCACCCTGAAGGAACACCTGAACATCCACACTGGGGAGAGGACCTGGGAGTGTGGGGAATGTCAGAAGAGCTTCAGGTGGGATTCAGAGATCGCCACTCACCAGCACTTCCACACCAGTTAGAGGTGCTGCGAGTGTCCCGAGTGTGGGAAGAGCTTCGTGCGCTGCTCCAGCTCCATCCCCCATGGGAGAATCTGCCCTGGACGATCCCCAGTGACCCCCGTTGGGCAGAGCCCTGGTGACCCCTGTTCTGGGTTATCCGTGTTGGGCAGGGGGAAGGTGTTAGTAGATTTCTTTCCCTTCTCCTTGTGCTGCTGTGATTTGGTTGGTAATAAATTCCCTCCGTGTGCCCAGGCCGGATCTGTTGTGCCCGTGTGGGATTTGCTGCGGGATCTCTCCCGGTCCTTGTCCCCACGCAGGATCCCTCGGTTCCATTTTCTGTCCCTGTGTGGCTGCGGGGGGCAGGGACAGAGCGGCTCTGGGGGTGCCTGGCATCGGGCCAGCGTCACCGCTCGCCACTGGCAGCCCTGAGATGCCGCGCACCTGGGCACGCATTTCTGGGCTCACCTGAGCTCCCACCTGCCCAGCGCTCCAAGGTTCCCCCTGCCCAAAACACCCCCAGCCCGGGGCTGCAGCGTCCCGGAAAGGCCTCAGCCAATGGCAGCGCAGGCAGGAGGCGGTGCAGCCAATGAGAGCTCGGGGCGTTGGATTGCCTCATCGGTTGCCGGGCAGAGCCCGTGGCCGATCGCTGCCCAGAAGCGGCGGCAGCCAATGAGAGCGCGCGGCGCTGCCGAGCCCGCCCTGCTCCGGACTGGCGCTCCCAGCGCAGCGCGGCTGCTTTGGGGCTGCTGCTCCCTGCCCGGCCCCGGCCATGGGGCGAGGGGCGGCAGCTGGGGCCCTGCTGGTGGCACTGGTGGTGCTGGGAGCCCCCCCGGCTGCGGGCGCCCAGGTCTCGGGTGAGCGGGGGGCGGGAGGCGCTGGGACAGGGGGGGAGAAGGGGGAAAAGGGGGCGAAGGGGGGAGGCCGGAACGGAGGGGGAGGAGGAGGGGACCCCCCAAAGGGAGAGCGGGAGGGGCTGAGGGGTGGGGGGAGGAGAGGGAGGGGTGGGAGAGGGTGGGGAAGGGGGGAAAAGGGGACGGGGGAACCTCAAAACTGAGCGGGAGGGAGGCTGGAGATTGAGGGATTTGTGGGAAAATGGGGAAATGGGACCCCAAAAGTGAGATTTTGGGAGCGGCCGGAGGTGGGAGGGGAGAGGATGTGGAAGGGGAAATGGGGGAAGGGCGGCAAAGAGGAAGCGGCAGCGCGGGCAGGAGGGTCCCATGGCGGCCGTGGGGCACAGGGGGTGCGGAGTGGGGATCCGGGGTGGGCCCCGGAGCTCTGGGGGTGCGGAGCGGGGGGCGGCCCCTGAGCTGTGTCCGGCACACACAGGGGTGTTTCAGCTCATGTTTAAGTGCGAGTGTTACTTCATTAACGGCACGGAAACGGTAAGGTTCGTGGAGAGGTACATCTACAACCGGGAGCAGTTCGTGATGTTCGACAGCGACGTGGGGCTGCACGTGGGGTTCACCCCCTATGGGGAGAGGTTTGCCAGGAAGATGAACAGCGACCCGGCTAGACTGGAGTACGCACGGACTGCGCTGGACTGGTACTGCCGGTACAACTACGACTATTACACCCCGATCACCGTGGAGCGCCGAGGTGAGCGCGGGGCAGAGCGTGTCCCCTCGGGCCCTACCCTGCCAATGACCCTGGAGCCCCTCAAAACCTCCCTGGGAATCTCCCCAGAGCCCCCAGCCCTCCTTGTGCCCATCCCCGGGGTCTCCTGTACCTTACCAGTCCCTCCCAATCGTCTCCAGTTCATTCTCAATCCCTCTCAATTTATTCCCAGTCCCACCCAGCCACTCCAAATCAATTCCCAATCTATTCCCAGTTCACTCACAGTTCACTCTCAGACGTCCACCCTCTCTCCCAGTGCACCCCCATCCCCTCCCACCTCTCGCAGTGCCACCCAACTCCGGCCCAGTCCCTCCCACTCCCTCCCATCACATTCCCAGTCCATCCGAGGCCATCCCCAGTCCCTCCCACCACTTTCCCCTGGCCATTCCTTGTCACTCCCCGTCACTCCCAATCGCTCCCAATCCCTTCCCAGTCCATTCCAGTCTATCCCAGTCCCTCTCCAGCCCAGCCCAGCGCTCCCCTCTCTCTCCCAGTGCCCCCAGCTGATCCCAGTGTGTCCCCGCTCTGTCTCTCCCAGTGCTCCCCAGCGTGTCCATCTCGCTGGTGCCCCCCTCGAGCTCCCAGCCCGGCCCCGGCCGCCTGCTCTGCTCCGTGATGGATTTCTACCCTGCTGCCATCCAGGTGAGGTGGTTCCAGGGCCAGCAGGAGCTCTCGGAGCACGTGGTGGCCACCGACGTGGTCCCCAACGGGGACTGGACCTACCAGCTGCTGGTGCTGCTGGAAACCCCTCCCCGGCGCGGGCTCAGCTACAGCTGCCAGGTGGAGCACGTCAGCCTGGAGCAGCCCCTGAGGCGGCACTGGGGTACGGGGGAGCCCCTGGGGGCGCTGGCAGAGCCGCTGGGCTGTGCTGGGAGGCACTGGGAGGGAGCTGGAGAGAGCCGGGCTGGAACTGGGAGAGGGGCTGGGGGCTGGGCAAGGGCTGGGAAGGGGTTTGAGGGATGCTGGGGAGGGTGGGATGGGCTTGGGGGGTCCTGGTGGGCACTGGGAGGGAGTTTGGGGGTGCTGGCTGTGACTGGGAGGGATCGCAGCGAGCCCCGAGGGGCTGGAAGGAGATCGGCGATGGCAAAGCGGGGCTCGCCATGAGCTCGGTGGTGCTGGGCACAGACTGGGAGGGCTCTGGCTGAGTCCTGCTGGGGCTGCCAAGGGACTGCGAGAGGCTGTGGGGGTACTGCGGCGCTGGGGGCAACTGGGAGGGGGCTGTGGGATGCTGAGAGGGACGGGAGGGGCTTTGGTGGCTCCTGGCCAAGACAAAAAGGGATCGGAGGGAGGTTTCAGGGGGCCCTGGCTGGGCTGGGGGCCACAGGGAGGGCGCTGGGAGGGGCTCGGGGTATCGGTGAGAGGTTTTGGGGGTGCTGAGCCCTGCGGACCCCCCAGAGATGCCGCCGGACGCCGCCCGCAGCAAGATGCTGACGGGCATCGGGGGCTTCGTCTTGGGCTTCGTCTTCCTGGCGCTGGGGCTCGGCTTCTCCCTGCGCAAGAAGGTCAGGGCGGGTGCCGGGGGTGGCGTCCTCGCCGTGGCGGAGCGTGTGCGCTCCCGCCGGGGCCCCAGCCCGGTGTCACCCCCTTTTCTCTGCCCACAGAGCTCCTGAGCCGGCGGCCGCAGCCCCTCCCCGTGGGCTCGGGCCCGGCCGGGACCCCCCGCTCCGTCCCCGCTCCGCTGATTTTGGGGGGGTCCCGTGTCCCCCCAGCCCCGCTGGCGCTCTGCCCCCGCCCAGTGCCTGCTCCGCTGGCGCTCTGCCCCCGCCCAGTGCCTGCTCCCAGTGCTCCCAGTAAAGCTTCCCAGTTGGGCCCGGGGCCGTTTATTGGGGGGCGATGGGGAGGGGTTTTGGGGGGGGCGATGGGACGGATTTGGGCAAAGGGAGGGGGACAAAGGGTGGGGGCTGGGCCCGGGGGGAGGGGTCGCTGCCCGCGGATCCCGCAGTTCCCGGTGCGGGACGAGCTCCGTGCGCCGCTCCATCTCCATCTCCCGTGGGAGGATCCGCGCTGGATAATCCCGGGTGACCCCCAGGGTCAGAGCCCCCCGTGTTTGGAACACTCCTGGCTGGGGGTTCCACATCTTCCTGGCCCCCCCTGGACACCTCGATGAAGGCCGGGGGGTCCCCACTACTTTTCTTGTTTCTGCTCCTCTCCTCATCTCCCCTTTCTCTTCCCCCGGGGCAATCGCTCCCCCTCGCCCCACCCTCCCCCGCTCCTTCTCCCGCCTCCTTCCCCTCTTCTCTCTCACATCCCCCGCCCCTTCCTCCATGGTTTCTTGAAGGGTCCAGTTCCATCTTTCCTTGGCTACAGCCCTGAGGGCTTTTCCAGATGACTTCACAACTGCACTCTCAGACTGAGAGTGGGGAATCTTGGTGCTTGGTTTCCTCATTGCAGCTGCCTTTGACAGGGTTTGTTTCTGTCCTCAGCTGATTTTGGCCTCTGCGCTCAGCTCAGCCCTGAGCAGGACCAGCGCAGCTCCATGGTGGGCACTGCTCACTGGATGGCCCCAGAAGTTGTGACCAGATCTCCTTATGGCCCCAAGGTGGACATCTGGGCCTTTGGCACTGTGACCATCGAGATGGTGGAAGGAGAACCTCCTTACTTCAGGGAAACGGCGGCCATGGTAAGAGGCAAATTCTGCAGTGGCTGCAGAGGCCTGTGAGAACAGGGGCACCCTGCACTGGGAGCAGCAGCTGGAGGTTTCTACACATGGGAAGGGAATTCCCAGAGGACTCCACCCCCAACACAGAAGAATATTCTTCAGTCTCCAGCAACAATTTACTTTGGGATTTATGTTGTTGCCGCTCATCTGAGTGTGAGGATGACCTGGAAATGTGAAGCAAGTGCATCAGGTCTAATGTTACCTTGAAGAAAACCCCACACCAACCCCACATCTTGCCCCCAAACCCAACAAGTTTTCTGCAGGAGTTTCTAAAAGAGTTTTGTGAGGTGATTTCCCCCTGATTCTTCTCACTTGAAAACTTGTTGAAAAAATGAAGATGATTGCTTAACATCCCCATAGTCTAACGTATTTCTTTCCTAGTCCAAGCTACTTTCTCCGTGTCACCAAGCCTGAGCTTTCAGCAACACAAACCTCCTGGTCCTTGCCTGGCAGTTTCTGGGATGAGGCATCAGGAATGCATTTACTTGAGTGTCAGTGGCATTGCAGAGATGCACTTGATGTAAGAATCCTCTGAAATAACACAGGCAGACCACACTGACTCTGGAAAATGGCCTGTAAAGCTGGTGTCCACATTTGGAGAAGCAAAATGGGCTATTTCTGATGGAGGTTCCTACTGACAGAGTCAGTCAATGAAACTGGCTCTCAAGGCGAGATCATTTGGGTGTTGCAGTGGCTGTGGCAGCCCCAGGGTTTGGGTTTTTTGCTGGCATAGCAAAATGAGCTCTGAGCAGCATCTGTGGCAGGGAGGAAAGTGCCCCTGGAGCTGGGGCTGAGGCCCTGGGGTGGATGTGAGCCCGTGTGGGTGTGAAGGGAGCCGGCAGAGCGCTGAGTTTGCTTTCCCTGCAGGCTCGCGCTCTGATCCGGCAGAACGGGACCCCGCAGCTGCAGGAGCCCCGGCGCCTGTCGGCTCTGCTGCGGGACTGCCTCGAGTGCAGCCTGGAGCCGGACGAGGAGCGGCGCTGGGCTGCCCAGGAGCTGCTGCAGCCGAGAGCCAGGGGCTGCAGGGGAAGCAGCAGCGCCAGGGAGGGGTTTTCTTGTGGGGCCCCCTCCAACAGTCTCCAGTCTGGCTGCGTTCCACACGCAGAGCAAGCAGAATCCTCGCCTGCTGTGGCTTGGCAGGCTCCTTTGGAGCTCATCTGGGCCTGGTGCCCCACAGCGAGCAGGGACATCTTCGAGCAGCTCAGGCGGGCCCAGAGCCCTGCCTGACCTGAGCTTGGATGTTTCCAGGGAGGAGGCACCTCCCACATCTCTGGACACCTTCTGTCAGTGTTTCCCCACTCTGCTGGTTAAAAAATTCTTCCTTGGATCTAATCTGAGCCTGCTTCCCTGTCCTCAGTCTCAAACCATTTCCCTTTGTCCTGTTGCAACAGAGCCTGTGAGGAACTTGACTCTGGAAAGTAACAGTTCATTTCTTTCCTTTTTATCCTTTGGGCAGCACCCATTTTTATCATCAGCCAAGCCTCTCTCCAGCCTGACCCCTCTGATCACTGTAGCAAAGCAACTGAGGGAGCAGAGGAGGAGATGAAGCCCTTGAGGACAGCTTTCAGTTACAGAAGTCAGGACAACTAGTTAGTTATGGTAGTTAGCACCGTAGTTGGTTATGGTAGTTAGGACAGCCTGTTTGTTATGGCAGTTGTTTGAATAAAAACTCTCTTAACCCACAACTGCCTTGCCGTGTCCCTTCCTCCTCCCGCTGTGCCTCAGCTGCCCGGAGCAATGTGAGGGGAGAGCGGGCCCAGCCTGGCCCAGAGCTGAGCCCCAGCAGAGCCCTGGCAGAGCCCAGAGCAGCCTCGGCCCCTGCAGAGTCAGCCTGGAAGGAGGCGCTTGGAGCCTTCTCGGCTGCACCCGGCTCTTGGTTACAAACTGGGTGTGCTGGAAAATGCCACCGGCTCTGCACGAGGGCAGAAGGGGCCCGGGGAAGGCCCAAGTGCTCCATGCAAGGGAAAAACCTGCCCTGGCTTTGTTATAAATAACTGGGTAGTGTTGGCTTTTGGTATTAGGTACTGACTTCTGCAATCTATTCTTAATCACACTGATTTCGATAGAGTACAGTTTGTAATCACTTTTTACTGCTTTTGCTATAGTATAATTTGTCAGCTTTTTGTGGCCAATGCCCTGGCCCCTGTGTAGCTCATATCCTCAGAACATCATTTATGGATCACATTTTAGTTTGTGGACAGTGTGATAAACGTACATTATAATTTTGGCTTTTGAAAAATATTAAAGTGGATGCCATGTGTTGTGCATTAGAATGTGAACTTTTGCAGAAGTAGCTGTAGTTGTGAAATAATAATTAATGCTTTTATTTTTGTAAATAATTGAAAATAACACTTCAGAGATAGCTGTGAAATAGCCAATGTTTATTTCAAGTACTTGTGGAAATAGCTAAAACCCTCTGCATGGTCAGACGACATTTAAGGAAGGGATGTGATGAGGAGCCCTGCCACTGACCCTTGCACTGTCAATAACTGTCACCTGCTGAAACCACAGAACAGGGGCCCTTGTGAGGGAGTGACACACAACCCTCAAAACAGCAATCCACGATTCCTGCACGTGCTCTAAAAAGGCGAGTTGGGGGTCAAACCAACCTAAAGAATTCCTGGAGCATGTAAACGAGTTCAGAGAAATGTTTGAATGTGTATAACCATTATGAATATGTATTTGAACAATACACTGGAAAAACTAGACAAGAAGAGTTGCTGTGGTTAACCAGTGTGCCTCTGGCCATCGCCAAGCACCCAGCGCTGTTACTGATTTGTCCCTTATTATTCCTTATTAAACTTTCAAAAATTCTAAAGAGTGAGGCTCCTTTCTCACAAAACCCAAGGTGCTCACCCCTTGTTCTTCCCGCAAAGCCAGGATTTGTCAATCCTAACCTTTGTCTGGACAGAGGAGAAGGAGGCTGCGAGGAAAAGGAAGATGCAGTGGTGTGGAGGCCCATGGGAGACTCAATCTCCAACCCGTGTGGGACTGGTCCCCAAGAAGAAGAATAGATTTCAAAGTTATGGTAAAAAGCTTGCTTCTCCCATAGAACTTTGCAAGTACATGCTGATTTATGGAAAGTTATGTTACCCCATTGGCCCCTTGGCCTAATTACCCCAGTTCAAACCCTATTACCCATCTTTGGTTAGTCCCTAGAATGTTCTCCCTCTCTGTCCCTCCATTGACCCTAATTTACTGCATTCCTCTGCCCCTGTTTCCCTATTAGCTGACCCGACCCTTAACCCCTCCTTTGCCCCATTTTCCCCCATATCCATTGGACCTGACCCTCAGCTCCACCCTCACTACCCCAAATAAAAACCCCCTGTGCCCTCAGCTTGTGCCCTGTCTTTGTCCCTGGGCCCTGTTTAGCTCTGTGCCCTGTTCCTTTACCAATAAACCCAGTTTGCTGCAGATCATACCCAGACTCATCCTGCCGACTTTGTCATCTTTATAAAGCAGCCGTGAGCTTCGGGCTCCGGAGTGCCAGACGCTCCAAGGGCCTCGGCAGCGCCAGGACGCTCCAGGCTGGGACAGCCAGGCAGGGCAGGAGGAATCACTTCCCCTTTTCCCTCTCTGCTGCTCCATCTCCCAGCCCAGCATCGCTGCAGGACAGCCTCACTGCCAACGCCATCCTGCTAGAGATGGACTGGGGAGATCTCCTTCCCCTTCCCTCTGGCATGGAGGCAAATCCCATCTTCTCCTTGTCTGCCCTCCTTCCTCTCCTCATTCTGTCCTTCATCCATTCATGTTCCTTTCCCATTTCCTTCCTTATTTGTTCCTTCTTGTTTTTTCCTCTCCTCCTGCCTTTTCCTTTGCCCTTCTCCCTGTCTCTCCCTCTCCTTGTCCTTCTTCCCCCAGGCACTGAGCTGCAGACAGAGACCAGGGAGAACAAATCCCTGCCACAGAAACTCGTGGAAGAGGCCATTTGGAACTGCTCCATGGTACAGGAATCCAAGAGGGAGGAAGAGCTCCAGAGATCCCACACGAGGAGGGCCTGCAAACCCAGCCTGGGGAGCTGTGAGGAGGTAAAAGAGTAAAAGCTTCCTTGGGCTGGGAAAGGCATGGGGAATGTGAGAAGAGCTTCAGGCAGAGCTCAGCCTGTTCCTCGTGACTGCAAAAATGGCGGTGCCGGACGCAGACATCCATGGGGCTGCAGAGATCCCCCTGCAGATCCATGGGGCTGCAGAGATCCCCCCGCAGATCCATGGGGATGCAGAGATCCCCCTGCAGCCCCCGGAGCAGCCACGCTGGAGCACGGCGATGCCTGAGAGGAGGCTGTGACCCCGCGGCCAGAGGGGCCCGCTGGAGCAGCCTGTCCTGGCAGGACTGACCCCGGGGCACAGTGACCCACGCTGCAGCACTTGGAGGGGGCTGTGCCCCATGGGATGGACTCAGCTTGGAGAAGTTCCTGGAGAAGTCTCCGGTGGGAGAGAGCCCAGGGTACAGCAGGGGAACGACTCCTGTCCCTGAGCAGACGGAGAAGCCCCGGGGAATGAACAGAGCCCGGCCCCATTATCTGTTCTGCGGCACTGACGGGTTGAACAGGTGCAGCTGGGAGGAGGGAGGCGTGGGCGAAAACGTGGAATTAAGGATCTTCACTTACTTCTCATTATCCCGCTTTGAGTTTTAGGAGTTTTCTGTCAGAAATCTCTCCCATCTCCCACTCATCCACAGGGGTTTGGGGCGGTTTTCCCTTTTTGTGGGAAATCAAAGCGATAGAATGATGCTCCTGATTAGGGGCAGGAGAAGTGATGCACCGGGGCTTCCTGCTGAGCCGGAGCCACCGGAGCCGCTGTGCCGGGAAAGCCGTGGCGGGAGCTGCGGAGAAGTTTGTTGGTGTTTTCAGCTCAATCCCCCTCGGGCCCGGGCCCTTTCCAGGGCTGTTCCTCAGCTCCGGCTCTCCCCTCACGCAGCCCGGGGGGCCCGGAGAGCGCGGGGCGGGGCTGTGCCGTGGGCAGAGCCCGCCCCTGGCTGGGATTGGGCGATGGTGCCGTCAGTCGTGGTTGTGGCGCGCTGATTGGTGGGAGCGGGGCGGAGCAGGGTCCCGGTGGCGGGCTGAGGGCGGCCGTGGCTGGGCAGCGGCGCCATTGTCGGAGCGTGTGTGCGGTGCCGTGAGCGGCGGCAGCGGCCGGAGCGCGGTGAGGCGGCGGCGGAGCTCGGAGGCGGCCGCAGCGCAGGTGGGAGCCGCGCTGGGTTGTGCGGGCGCTCGGGGCTGGCTGCGGGCCTCGGGAGCGGCAGGGGGCTCGGGCGGGTTCGTTGTGCCGTGTCCGGCGCGTGTTGCCGCTGGCGTGAGGGCGCTGCGGGAGCGGCTGCCTGCGGTCTCCTTGCGGCCGCTGCCTCGGCAGGAGCCGCTGCCGGAGCAGCGCTGGCTCGGCCCGGTTGCTGTGGCTGGGACAGAGGGGGCTGCCCCGTGCCCGGGGTTGTGAGGAGAATTCCCGTGGCCGGAGGTTTCTGTGCCCAAAGGAGACAGAAGAGTCCTGTAAAAGTGACTTTATTGCTGAGCAGAGGGAGAGGCCGAGGGGCATTTGCCGTACGCTCTCTGCCATTGTTGTAGTTCGCAGCCTCCTTTTTATCCTCATTTTCCTGGCCTCATCTCCCTCTCCCTTTGCCAACTGGCTGAGGTACTTGGAAGGTTCCGATCTCCCGGTCCGGCAACTGCATGTCCTCGTTAATGTGCACCCCCACTTTTGTATAACAGCCGGTATTCACGGCTCTGTAAAGTCTTTGTTCTTTTGGAAGTTCAGGAATTTAGCGGGACTTTGTGTGAGCAGCAGTCCTTGTTAATTAGTTACATTTATTGAAGCTGATGGTTTCGCCCGTTGCTTCCTTATCTACAAATCCCTGGCCCCTCGCTCAGCTGCTGAATGAGCTGCACTCTCAAGGTGTGGAGCATGGTAAAAAGGTGGGAGTTGCTGTTGCACATCAGAGGAGAAACAGCATTCGTTTAACCCTTGGTGTCAAGCAGCCACAAAACCGTGTCCCATTCCTGTCCTTTCCACGTTTGGCCTGGATCATGAGGTGCTTTCTTACTTCCTTTGTTATCTGTTTCACCACTTTTCCTTTGTCATCTGTTTGCCAACAGCAGCTTGAGTCGTTTACTTTTCCACAAACTCCCCCTTTTTTCTGCTAAAACGTAATATGATCCCATCTTATGGTTAAGTGTTGTGTTCCTCATTTCAGTGGGTTGGTCAGCAGGAAGGTCAGGAGCTTGAGCTGTCTGGTTGGTTATTGCGAGGGCAGCTTGTAATCTAATGATGCTATTGAAATGAGAAATGGGTTCTGTGGCTCCTGATATGAATTGTTTCGGGTTCCCCGGGGCTGGTCCATAGTGTTGTAGGATTTGTTCTGCTGGCCATTCATCTTTTCTCCATTTTTGGCCACTCTCTCTAGCCAGGGCTGCATCAATTGACTGCTTTTGTCTAATTAAATAATCAAATCCTTGGATTCCCAACTGATTTCCCTGAATTTTTGGTAGCAAAAAATCCCCAGTGCTGTAATATACCCTATATAACACAGACAGTGAGAGCACATGTTGGAGTGGGCAGAGGGCTGATTCCCCCCATTTGTTTATAGTGAAGTTTTCCCAACATTCTGCATTTGCTGTTTCCCTTTGCAGCTTCACCGGTTTCTGTTGCAGGGTCAGATATCCTCCCCCTGGGCTCTGCCTTGAGCTGTGCAAATTCCATCAGTGCAAGCCGGCAGAGCTTGGGGTGAGGGGCACAGGGAATCAGCCCAATTCCTGCCCCGGGCAAGAGACCCAGGTGCATTGTCCACACTTTGCCGGGCAGTGTTCATTTGCATTTCTAAAGCTCCTCTGCAGGCTGCCTGGAATGGAGCTTCTCTTCCAGGGCAGCCATCTGGTGAGTCATGTGTGGGCCCCCCCCCCAGAATCTGCTTTTTTTTAAGAAGTATTAACTTTTTACGAGTTCAAAATATTACAGTTAAAGCTCTTCAATTTTGCAAAAGCTACATAAAGGAGAGTATGGAAAAACCCAGACCAAAAATTGATTCTCACACTTCTGTCCCAAACCCACCTGACAACATTAAGTGGGAATATAATGAAAAAATTTTCTCGTGTTGTAATTTTGTCACTGAAACTGCAGGGAAAGCAAAAACTCTCCAAGAATCTCTTTAGTGTTAGAGAGTCAAGGCATTATTTGATTCTGGCCTGGATGTGCAGCAGAAATAATTTCTTTCCAAATAGCCCGGCTGTGCGGAGAAAGTCATTCCATGCCATGTTAGTTTTACTCGATTTTTCCTAAACTTTATGTAGAACCAATCTTAATCCACTGCTTTAATGTTCCTTGCTTCCAAGTTGTGTAAGTTTTTAGTATTTGGTTTCCTGTTGGACCTGGATTTCTTCCCCTCTGATGTGTGAATTCGGTGTCCACACTCCTGGATTTCCTTCTCAGCCTTTTCTAGCCCAGGAGTCTCCAGCTCTGCCGGGGTCAGTGTCTGGGGTAGCTGTTGGTTGCTGTTTGCTGCTGGGCAATGTTGATGTTTTGTTGCTGGTCGTTATCTCTGTGAGTGTCTTTTGGGCTGTTCCCAGTCTGTTGAGATGTTAAACTCATCTCCATTGAGTGGTGTAACACCCTTGAATAAAACCTTTAAAATTCCTTTCCCAAAGGCAAACCTTTGTGTAGAGAAACCTTTCTGAGCAGAGAAATAAGATTTAAGAACCAAACTCTGTACATTTTGCAGCAGTGCAATGGCAGGCAGCCCAGAGTGTGGGTGTCAGTGAGCCCCAGAGTGGAATTGTGCCGTAGTGTTCCCCAGCAGCTGTGGCAGTGCAGGCCCAGCGAGTGCTGAAGCTGCAGCAGTGGCAGCAAGGCTTGGCCCCAGTGGCTGGAGATGGCAGAGGAGGGTGGCCAGGATTGCAGAGGATTCCAGGCGAGGATCTGTGGGCAGGCGCAGGGGCTTGGCCCGCTGTGGAGCCCTGGCTGCTGCTGCGTTGCCTTCAGGGCAGGCTCAGGGGCGGCCTCCCATCCTCCTGCTGCAGGCGGGAAGTGCAAATCTGTGGGGCTTCAGAGCCCTTGATGCCAGGCTGAGGGGTCCCCCCGTGTTGAGCTGTGCTGGCGGCTGTTTCTGCCCTCAGGGACACTTGGCATGGGCCCCTTGGCCACCAGTGGTGCTGCTTTGCACTCCTTAGGCAGGAGCCGATGTCCTGGCTGGGTGTTGGCAGCAGCAAAGTGCCAGGGCAGGCTGTGTGCCAGCCCAGCTTCCTGTGGGAGAATGTGCCTTGATAACTGCTCCAGTGGTTGCTGAAGCAGTGAGAATTGCTTTTGCCCCCTGTTAGGTGCCATGGTGTCAGCAGAAGATATTGAAACCTTCATGCTCAGGGCATTTCAGTGCCAGGCTCTCACAAGCACCCACAGCTGCACGGGTTGAGCTGAGCATGGGGCGGTGACCTGTTCTGTGTCTGATTGCCCTTCCTTAATAACAGCCTGTCTTGTAGCTCTTTTCCCTTCTGCTGTCCTTGCAGAGCCATCCACAAACACATTTTCTCCCTCAGGCCAGGGAATGTCCCATCAATCTCTCCCAGCCTGGGTCTGGAGCTCTGTCCCTTGATTGCAGTCCTGGGTTCCTTGCCAGCCCCTCTCCAGGCTGTTCAGACAGGAGGCTGGGTTAAACCCTTTCCCTGTCCTTAGTTCTGAATCCTCCTGTGCCATTGAACAAGTTTCATTCTGTAATAACCGAGCCCATTTAGAGGCTCTTTTGGTTGTCAAAGCTTTAACTTGATCCCAGACATGATCTCTAGGAGGTCCTATATAAGGTTAAACATTTTAGCACAAGAATTCCTCTGGAAAGACCCTGTTTAGCATCCACCTGTAACTCAAATTCTTTTTCTCTCTCTGGAAGGCCCAGGGCTGCCGCCTCAGTTAATCTTCATTTTAACACTTGAAAATTCTGTGTTTCCTTCTCCTGTCCATCCATCCAGTTTTTTGACTGACAGGATAGGAGTGTTGTGGGCAGGCATCCTTGGCTTCAAAAGCCCTGCCCTGAACAGGGACTCAATACCAGGCTGTGACCCCTTCATTCCCTCTCTTGGAACAGGGTGTTGCTTGTCTTGGTTGCTTTAAAGTAATTTCTATAGGCTCCATATCTAATTTTCTCTATTTCCCTGGGCCTGCCCACACTTCTGGGTTCACTTCAGCATAGGCCTTGCGTGACATTTGGCACGGAGGTACAGAACTGGCCTCTGTATCACTTTTTATAATATTAATTTGCGTTACGAGTTTAGCGATCAAATGCCTTCCCAGTAAATCATGATAACAATTAGGAGCAGATAAAACTTCATGCATTTGAGACCCATCTCGCACTTGTGCTAACAGTGGTTGAATAAAACCACACATCTTTCCCACTTATCCCCTGAATAATCAGAGACATTTTTGGCATTTCCCCCCCCTTAGGTCTAAGTTTCAGAGTGGATTGAGAGGCCCCTGTGTCCATCAGGAAATGCCTCCTCTCGATGCAGACCCACCCTGAATGTTCTGAAGGGCTCCAGTATGGAGGGTCCCTGGTGTGATGGGAGCTGTGACAGCCCTGCCAATCAATGTCCATCAAGGGGTGGACTTGCTGGTCCTGAGGGTGCTGCAGTCTGTGCTTGCAGTGTCCTTGTGCCCTGCAGCTGGAGCCCTGGTTCCTTGCCAGGGGCTGTTTGGGTGGGCTCTCCCCTGCCGAGGAGGGCAATGCCTCTGCCAGGTGCTTGTGGCCGAGCCGTGCCCTGGTTGCTGGGGCCCCCTTGGGCCCTGAGGTTGATCCCTCAGGGGCTGTAGGAACTATGACATGGCCTCTGCCTTCAACTTGGCCTTTTGCTGCTCCCTTTTTGCATTCACCTGCTGTGCCTTTGTGCCCAAGTGCTGCAGGGCCTTCTTGTGCCCCTCCTGCAGCCCGCTCAGTGGCCGTGGGTGCTTGTCTTGCTTTACAAGAGAGGTGTCTGCTGGGGAAGGCAGAAATAGCCTCTCTTGGAATGGAGAATTCAAATCCCATCCTTCTTAATTTTTAGAGTAGTGAAATCATAGGGCTCTCAGGCAAATATATGGGAATAGGAATAACAGTTGTTTACTAGTGTGTATAATAAAGCAAACAAACACCAACAGCTGCGGCACTGACAGCAAACAGAGCCCGGACCCAGTCCTGGCCTTTGGGCTGCGGCGCTTTGCCCTTGGGTGCAGTTCCGGGCACGGCCGGCAGGGGTGCTGGTGGCTCCTGCGGGCCGGGGCAGCACATCCCTCCCATAGGAACCTCTCTGAACGGAAATAGAGCAATCCCTTCATCTAACTCTTTCACTTCCTTACCTTCTATAGCCTTTCTCCCGTGTTTTGATAAAGAATTTGGAGAGGGCTGCCATTTAACTGAGCTTCTAGTGTCTTGATAAGGTGCTTCCTGTAGAGAGAGAGAAAATTTCTTTGGACAGCCGGAGCTGTGGTTACCAAGGGGACGTAACTCAGAGCCGGACGGGGTCAGGGGAGGATATCCCGCTGAGGCTCGGTGGGAGTGTGGGCAGGGTCTGCTGCCGGAATCACCAGAGGGGGATCTTCCTGTGGAGCCCGAGGCAGAGCGTGGGTAGCCCCGAAATGGCTGATGGCAGCTGATCCGGCAGCTGCCGGCAGAGCAAAGGCAGGTGGGAGAGCCCGGCAGCAGCGGCGGTGCCCAGCGCAGGTGGCACGGGCAGGGCAGCCGGGGATGGGATGGCTGGGACCCCCCCTGGGTGCGGTGGGCGCGGTGACCTTGGAGCAGGCGGCAGGACAGAGCAACCCCCATCTTCCCCAGCATGGCCAGCAGAGCGGCCGCGGGCCAGGTAGTGGGAGCAGGGCACACAAATTGAGCGACAGGGCCGGGGCAGGTGGAGCTGCCCTGGGCAGTGAGGCTGCACCTGGGATGGAAACCGGGGCAGGCGGAGCTGAGGCGGGCAGCGAGCGGGTGCCCGGGACAGGCGCCTGGGCCGTGAACGGAGGGGGCAAGACCTGCAGAGGATCCCACTCTCTTTCTGATTTTTCCTCTTTTTCCCTTCCGCTTCATTTCCCTTTTTTCTTTTCTTGCTTTTTCTCGGGGCATTCTGATACTTCAAAGACTTTTATTCTCCTGAAATCTCCTGTCTAACATATGGCATATTGTATTTCTTCTAGATTAAATGGGGTTTTTTTACAAATAAACACAGAACCTAACTGTTGCCTTCTGATGCAAGGCAAGGCGACCTGGTTCCGAGGAAACGGCACGGCGACCAAAACTCTTCAGGGTCACTCAGGCCAAAGACGCACGCATATGGTGGATGGTCTAAATGCCTTTTTTTTCCCGTCTCGTCGGGATTTATACTGGGAAAGTTTTTTCTCTATGTCAGGGGGTCTTACCTTACTGTAATTGGTTAATAAGGAGTAGAAAGTTACTAATGTTAGGGGGACTACATTCTTGGGTGATCCCTTATCACTAGGCGTTAGGGGGAGAGGAATCCTGCTGCTTTCTGTGACATCGCGAGATTTTCCGAGCGCCTGACCCTATCTACCACATTATCCCCCCCCTTTTTTACAAATGAACGAAGTAGTCATATACATAGGTACTGTGATGAGGCATGAGGTTGTTGACAAAGAAAGGGATTTGGTAAACCTGGGTAGAAAATGTTGTGACTGGCAGTGTTCCCTGGTCAAATTCACAGCATTTGTTGCCGGCCTATGAACAGGATGTTGGCCTGTTCTAGGCGGGTCTGAACGAATGAGACCAGCTTGTTCAGCAGGCATGGTCCGAAGGTGACAGCTAAAAGTAGCATTGCCAATGGACCTATTAGGGTAGAAATTAGGGTGGTTAGCCGTGGTGATTGATTGAACCAGGAGTCGCACCAACCCTGTTGGGCTTCCCTGTCTTTCTGTCTCTGAGCCAGTCTGTTTCGGAGTTCTGCCATGGAGTCTCTTAGGACTCCCATGTGGTCTGCATAGAAGCAGCACTCCTCCTTCAAGGCGGCACACAGGCCCCCTTGCTGCATGAACAGGGGGTCCAGTCCTCGCCTGTTCTGCAAGACCACTTCTGAGAGTGAGGAGACTGACTTCTCTAGAAAGGAGATGGATTTCTCGATCCTCTGCAGGTCCTTGTCAATTGTTGCCTGCAGCTGTGACAGTCGTTGGTGCTGGGTCGCTAAGGCTGAGACTCCTGTGGCCGTTCCGGCTGCTCCTAGGCCGAGCAGCATTGCGATAGTTATACCTGTTACTATTTCTCTTTTGTGGAGCCGGCTGGGTTCCTCAAAAAGGTGGTACACTTCTTCAACTGCGTGGTACAGAACCCTAGGAACAATCAGAACTTGGACACAAAAGTCGTTAGAGTCATTGAATTTGGCATGGAACACACACAGGGACTCACTCCAGATCGCTGGCAAACCCACATCTCAGACGCGGATGGGACTACTTACTTATTTTTTTCCCTTTGGGTTTGACAACTTTGGTGCAGACGTTGCCTTTCTGCCTAGCTAGGGTTGCATTGCCAAAGCATCTGCCCTGGCCTGTGACTTGACTCAGGGTGATCCCTTTGCGGGGGGTGTCCCATCTACATTGGTTGGGTGCATCTGCTGTGGAGTAACTGAAGGGAGTGTTTAAAGCGACTCCTTTGTAAAAAGGGAGGTTTGACATCGTAGCAAAGCCAGCAGGATTCGGTTAGGTTAGGGTTGGATTCATTCAGGGATAGGAAGGTAGCTTCTAACATACGAAGGATTGGGTCTGAGTCTGACTCGGCTGAGCGGCCTATCTGAAAGGCTTCCGCATGGCCAGTCGGGATATCAGCGACCCTTGTAGGCAAGGCTTTGGGGTGGGCCGGGTTTTCCTTTTCGGCACGCTTTTAATCACTTTGTTGGGTCCGAACGCTCAGGGTGCCAACGGTTGGAGCCTAATAATTTGCACATTGACCTTTTCTTTTGACCCTTGAAGGACCACTGTCCACGTTCTGCCTATGGCCCAACTAGGGTGATCTGGCTGCAAAACTGTCATGTTGTAGTCTGTGCATTTCCGAAATCTGGGAATTTTATGGCAGTTTTGATAGAAGTTTCCGTGGAGGAAGGGGGGTGTTTTGCAGCCGCTGGGTGCCCAGGTGAACTGTAAGAATTTGTCGGACTCTTGTGAATCCCACCCAGGCCCTGACGGTCTGGCATCTGTGACAATGGTTCCGCAGCCCCAGTGCCCACAATGTCCCCACCCTGGGTGATTGCAGTAGCTTTTCCCAGGGTTTGAAGCTGGGCACTAGTAGGATAGGTACATGTGTGTGGAGTGTGGGGAATGGGGGTCTACCTTTGGTTGTCCTGGAAACAGGTCGGTGATGCAGAGCACGAAGGATGGGGTGTTCGGTGTGGTGATTTCTCTGAGCACCTTGTCACTACTAAGGTGTTGCATGACCCACCTGAAGGGCCGATGGGGGTAGTGATCTGGGCTGGCTTGCCCTCTGGCGACAAGCCCCAACAGCAAAATCACACAGAAACACCGTTGATGCTTGGGTCTCACCCGTGCGGGTCTCTCGGGCGCTGCCTGGCGGCTTGGTGGTCTGTCACTTCCCTCTGGAATGGGGATGTACGCGTCATGAGGACACCCCACGAGCATATCCTGTAAACAGAAACTCGCAATTCTCGTCAGTCTCATTCTGCTCGTTATGGAGGTCGGGCTTAATTGACTTAAGTGGACACCACCTGATTTTGCCATCCATTTTGACAGCTGCGTACCCTTTCCCCGTGAGCATCAGCCTCCAGCCCCATTCCCATTCGCCTAGCTCGTTTCTGATTACCACCTGTGGGCCCTCCTCTAGTGCTCGGGTGGCCCAGTGTTTTTGAACGGAACTATTTGTTTCATCTCCCCTAGGGAATTGATTCAGTGCCAGCAAAGTGGTTGCCAGTATACACACCTGATCTCCTGGGGGAATGGAATTGGCAAAGCCCTCTGCTTTCGCCAACACTTCTAGCTTGGTTTTCAGGGTCTGATTTGCTCTCTCTACTATGGTCTGCCCGGTACTGTTATACGGGATACCTTGCACTAGTGTGATGCCCCATTTTGAAGCAAATTCTTGCACTGGTTTGGAGGTGAAATTGGAGCCATTGTCCGTTTTGATCTGCTTGGGGATACCAAGCCAAGCCATGGCTGTCAGCCAGTGCTGAATTGTGTTTTTGGAGTTAGTTTTGGCGTGCTGTGTGGCTATGATCATTCTGCTATAAGTGTCTGCTGTCACTGCAAGCCATGCTTGGGGCTTCAGCAGTTCACACCAAGTGAAGTCCGACTGCCAGATCTCTGAAGGCTTGAGACCTCTCGGGTTGACCCCATAGGTCCAAAGGGGTGACTTCTGGCAGTAAGGGCAAATGGCTACCACATGTTTTGCGTCCACTGTCGGGATTCCGCATCTATTCGCCAGTGCTTTGGCTCCGATGTGGAGCGATTCATGCAGTTGACGAGCTTCCTGCAACGTCCATACGCCTTTTGCTGCGGCATCTGCTTTGTCGTTGCCGATCTGGAAGTAACCTTTGACTGGGTTGTGGCTGTTGATGTGGATGACTGACACGGTGCCCTGTCGCAAGGAAAGTGCTTCTTCCAACATTACGGCTGCTGCTGATGCTGACACTCCTGGTCCCTTTTTTGTGTGAAGTGTTAAAGCCACCAGCTGTGTGCTTTACCACGCCCGGGACTGCCCTCCCACTCCGTTCACTGGAGTGACTTCTGGGACTTCTTTGGATTGCCAATGTCCGGGCCAGTGTGCTTGGGGAAAAATCATGCAGTCTGATCCCGTGTCCGCCCAAAATTGGAGCCCTATGACGTGGGGATCCTGACTGCTGTAAAGGCGGCATGTCCCCCACACCATCAGGGGCTCCTTCCCTATTCTCATGGCCAAGACCACCCAGGGATCCCACTCTGGGGCGCCTCCTGCTGTTCCTGTGACACCAGCGCGGCTTGTGGCGGTGGGGGTTGCGAGGGTACTGAGGGTGCTGCATAACTCTGCCATTGTGCTGCTGGCGGGGATGTAAAATTCACTGCTCCCTGTTGGGGCATGGGGCATGAGGATCCCCTGCCCCACTGGGGGTTGGCATAGATGGGTCGTCTCGCATTCGCAGCGGGAGGAGGCTGAGCATGGCCCGCGCGCCCCCTTCCTCTCCCGTTTCCCCGGGGCCGGGATCTACAGTCCCTAGCGAGGTGTCTTCCCGCAGCTCCTACAGGTCCCTCTCGGGAGTGCTTGGAGTGAGGATGCTGCCAGGGAAAGCTGTGCCGGCTGGGGACAGCTCGCTGAGTTGCTGCCCTTCCCCAGAAGCCTGGGCTAACGCAGTCGTCCTGCCACTCCTGCTTAAATACAATCCGCCCCGCCCCATGAAAAAGCATGTGGCTTATTTGCGTAATGTCAAAAGTGAGCAGATCGTTATTGCTAGAAAGGTCGTCCTCAAGAGTGGGTACTACGGCTGAGTTGATCCCTATTTCTGAAATCGTTTTGGCTTCTTTTGGGTTAACTGGGGTATATGCCCTTTGTTGGTTCCCCCGCGCTCCGGCAACCCCCACCAGGAAAGCGTGCATGGAGGCTGCTCGTGCCCGGTCCCCACAAGCTGCTTTTATTTTTCCCCAATCAGTGAGTTTGTGTTGCGATTGTTCCCCGATATTGTTTAAAGCTTTATTTGGTTTTGCTCGAAACCGCATTAATTCTGCTGTCTTGGTTTCCGAGTCCCAGCCGGACTCGGTCGGCTCTTCCGAGCTGTCTGAGCAGCTGTTACTTGACTCTGAGCTGGAAGCTGACTGCCAGTACACTTCCGGCGCTCCGTGCCGTTTTGTGCGGCTTCGACCCCGCTCCTCCCTTTTGGGGTGGTGTCGCTCCCTCCCCCTGGGGTCCCCCCGCCTCCTGCCGGGGGAGGTTCTTACCCTATAAGGACCTAATTTGAATAGAGCGCTCTGGTTGGTTTTGCACTCTACCGCGGGGACCACCCCCCCTCCCCGCTCGCCCGTGCATGCGATGTTAACCAGGCTGACTGCGTTTCGGCCCTTTTCCCCCTCTTCTCTTCCGCCCTCGCCATGTGATTTGGCGCCATTAAACGCACATGGCGGGGGCGAGTTTTTACCGATCCCGGCAGGGTCCGAATGTCCAGTCGCGTTCCGCGCCTTCTCCGAGAGTCCCTGCCAGAAGCATCGCGCGCGCTGCTCTGCCCCCTGTGCCGGATCGGCGACCAGCGGGGAAGGGACGGATGGAGAAACCGCAATTTTTTCGGATGGTTCCGCGGGGGGGGCGGGACCCGGCGGGCTCTGTGGGAGGGTCGGAGGGTCCCCTGGGTGTTCCGGGGGGGGCCCCTGGGGGCTCCGGGGGGTCTGGGCTAGGGAAGGGGTGAAATGCGCCCGGCCCCCGCATGTTCCCACCTTCAATCCGATCGCTCTCAGAGGCGATTTGTGTTGCGGCCCCCACCCCCAGCTTTGGTGTAGCTAATAAACGTGTAGGCGCGGCTTTCCGCGTCTCCTGTTCTTCTAACGTCTTGCGTAGGGCCTCTTCTACTTTCCCCCATGCTTTGAGGTTTTTACCACTGCCTGCGGACTTAGGGTCCTCTGCTGAGGCGGCAGTGCACTTCTCCCGCGCTTCCGAATATAATATATTTACCGGACGTCCAATTGTCCCCAGCTCTAGGAGCCTTGCAATAGCAAGATCAGAATTCCTGAGCTCACCTTTAATTCCCCATTGCTCATGAGCCTGACTTACGACCTTTGCGATTGCTTCCATGATTCGAGGGCATCCCCTCCGCTGCACTAGACCAGCTCTGCAGCCGCCGTCCTCTGTCCAGGCGAATCCCCGTTCCCCAGGCGCTAATCGGCTTCCCGGGTTTTTGGCACCAGTTGTTGCCTTCTGATGCAAGGCATGGCAACCTGGTTCCGAGGAAACGGCACGGCGACCAAAACTCTCCAGGGTCACTCGGGCACCAATATGGTGGACGATCTAAAGGCCTTTATTGTCCTGTCTCGTCGGGTTTTATACTCGGGAAAGTTTTTTCTCTACGTCAGGGGGTCTTACCTTACTGTAATTGGTTAATAAGGAGTAGAAAGTTACTAATGTTAGGGGGGACTACATTCTTGGGTGATCCCTTATCACTAGGCGTTAGGGGGAGAGGAATCCTGCTGCTTTCCGTGACATCGCGAGATTTTCCGAGCGCCTGACCCTATCTACCACACCTAACAAATCCAGACTTCTGCTTGGATACTTTGAAATGGCCAACCAGCTAAGTCATGACCTCCTAATGTTGTTATTCTCATCACCTTTTTATTTATCCTTTGGCAAGTTACGGATACATCCTAAATCCAAGAATCCCAGTGCACTTACAGTTCCTTAAAAAATGATCACACAAAGCTTGAGTACCCCAGTGGGTTTTCTGATGCATGTCTTCTAATATTTTCCTAGAAGTACATTTTATTAAGAAATTGTCTTCCATCAAGAAGTTTCCATTTCCTGATTTATCTTGTTTATTTCCTGTCTTGTTTAATTCGTTTTTCTCAGCTTCCCTAAACTTTGGAATTTTTTCCTCGTTTGGAGTTAATATTAACATAACTCTTTCAGCTCCATTTTCTGCTGCATCCTTAGCTTTGTGATCTGCCAAATTATTTCCTCCTCTTTCTGGGGTCTTTCCCTTTTGGAGTTCTCTAATATGTACTATAGCTAACTCTTTTAGGTGATTGTAATGCCTCTAAAACCTCTAAAATAACTTCCTCATGTATTAGTCCTTTTCTTCTTGAATTAAGTAATCTTTTTCCTTTCCAAAATTTTTACAGGTATGTACTACTCTAAAGGCATACCTTGAATCAGTATATATAGCTTTATTTTGTGTTAAATATTCTAGTGCTCTTTTTAAAGTATATAATTCACAAGTTTGAGCTTACTAGTTTGAGGTTAATTTCCCTTTTTCCATAGTTTGCATATTTTTCCCATCGAGTACTACATACCCTGTATTTTCTCCTTTTGCAAGGAGATCTATCTCTGTTGACTAACATAACTCCCAAAGGACTATTGTTTTTCCTTTTTTTCCCCTGTATCCAACTTACTGGTTTTCTGTCTCATTTTTCAAGATTTTATCTATTCATCTTCTGCCTGTGTTTTTCGCATTCACTAACAACCTAAATACCGCTTTTCTTTCAACTACACGCACAAAAATAAAAAACTTTTGTCTCACACTTCTTTCAGTACAATACACCTCTCTCCAAGGAAATATAGTGAAGGTTAAAATAGAGAATATACATTACCTATACTTTCATTCATCTACATTCCCTCACTTTTATTTCTCACTCACTTCCACACATTCTTTCCCACCCTCAGGGCACAGAGTGGATCCCTGTTGACAGAGAATCGCGGGTCCCTGTGGCCCCCCTCACCTTGGGGTGGCCTCTGGGTCTCAGTATCTCCGGGCCTCCTGGGAGGGCCCTGACTCTGCTGCCTCCGGTGCCGTTCACCTGTGAGGCTGATTTGTGTGTCACTCACACTCTTTAGCCAGGGCCCCCTCACACGCCCTGGGGACAATGGCCCGTTTGCAGGTCACCTGTACCTTATGCCACAGCCCCCACACACCCAGGAGAACAATGGCTTATTTGTGGGTCACACACTCCTCTTTCCACAGACCCCCCCTTCCCACCCCCTGAGAAGCTAAAGCTGATTTTGTGTGTGACTCACTCTCACACACAACACAACAATAAGGTACCTTTTGTTATGAATGATCAAATTGAGAGCCAAACTTATAAGAAAAATTAGCAAAGATTTATTAATTTGTCTGTGTGACTGAAGTTCCGTCGTCAAAACCAGCACAGCCAAGGGTCAGCGTCGAGCCCGGGTTCGGTGCTGGGTGAACATGGATCTGAGCTCCGAATGTCAGTCTCCCCCTGTTCACAAATGCTGCGTGACACAGCGAGTTCTTTTACAGTTTATTCTGCTCGAGGCAGAGATGACCGAATGTTCTTTGTGTCTCTTCCCATGCATAACCGTGTTTTTACCTGTACAGAGGTGGACAAAGACTCAGTCCAGGTGTCTGATGTTGTCAGTAGACCCTGGGGAAGTCAGCATTCACATGCATCAGGGTGGGGCTGTGGATCATCTTGGTAGCTGTATAATTGTCGAGACAAAAATCACTCTTGGCTGGACCTGGTGACCCGGGGAAGCCAGCGATTATTGCCCTGGAAGCTTCTATTCTTTCATTAAAAAGCCCGATTTTTATCTCAATCAAGTCCAGGAACTGGATGTAAATGAATAAGACACTGCTCCCTGCCAGGATGGTCAAGAGACTTAGTGTGGAGTTTACAATATTTTATACATTAATAGCATTAATTATCTCTACCATACACTTTCACATCACCTATTACAAGTTTAGGTGTTTCTGGCCAGTCCTGGTGCTCTTGGATATCCCTCAACCTAGCTGTGCTGTCCAACCCCAGATGCTCTTGAGCATATCCTCAATCCGGTAGAATTTTGCACAACATTGAATGCTCTTGGAATGTTAATTCCTCAACCCAGCAGGTTTTAATTCTGGATGCTCTTGGGCACTCTGATATTACTGCGCCTGAGTGGGCTGCTGCTGGTGAGAGAGAGACGGTGAATCTTGTTTCTTGAATCAGAAGGCTGAATTTATTGAGATATCATATATAATACATTAAGACTATGCTAAATAGAATATAGAGAGAGGTTTGCAGAGCAGCTAGGCTAGGCTAAGAATAGGTAGAATGAATGTACAACAAAGTTTAGCCCAAGGACTCAGTCCCCTAGCTTGCACTGGTGATTGGCCCTTAATTATAAACATAGAAAATGAGCCAATCAAGAAACCCCTGTTACGTTCCACAACATCTGATAATAATTGTTTACCTTTTCTTCTGAGGTCTCTGGCCTCCAGAAGACACAGAAATCCGAAAGAAAGGATTTCTGTGGAGAAATGTCTGCGACACTCTTATCCCTCAACCCAGCAGGTTTTTAGGGGCCCATTTTGTCCCGTTTCCTAGTGGATTGGACTCGGAAACTCCTGCTCCCTTCCTCCGAGGGGTTTAGCCCCTCTCTGAGACCCAGTCCCAGTTACCCCGGGGGATTCTCTCACTCCTGTTAACATTCACTTCATCTCTTTCCTGGCCACTTAGCGCGGAAAGTCGGAAACGCAGCCTGGGAGACTCCAGCACTCACTTGGCAGGTCTGGCACAACCAGCCCTCCTCTCATTCACACACATTCATCCCTCTGTACCTGCCCCCCTGAGAAACACTTACCAATCCCTTTTCCCAGGGGTCTTCATGCGCATTACTACTCTTAGGGGGCCAATTACCACGGTTGTAGGGAGCCTTTTCCCTTCTCTTTGTTTTATTGTCTCCTTTTGTCCACCATAACCTGCGTCTGTCGGTCATCCCAGGGGAGACAGAGCGAGGCTGCCAATGGGGCAGGGCGGGCCTTCCCCACTCTGACTCTCCTAAAGCACCGCAGCGAGGTGTTAGTAACATCCTCTGCTACCAAATTGTGAAAAGCACCAATCACTTGCTTTTAAAATTTTAAAACCATAATAGTAATAAAATGGTTATGAAAAATAGTAATACAATTAGAGTAATTACAGTTTGGAGAAATCAAATTAGGACAATATGAGACAAGAAATACAAAGAGTTACGGATGTCCGGGTACCTTTTTCTGGGCAGCACAAGCCTGAAAAACGACACCGGTTAACACAGGATTAACCATTAAGAACAATAGCCTGTTGCATATTCATACACTTCATACATGATGCATAAATCCAAACACAGGATTCTGTCTGGTCAGTGCCAGCTTCTGCCTCTGAATCCTAACAGCAGCTTCGAGGTGGGAAGAAGTTCATTTCTTCTGATAAGAGAGCAATAAATTCTTTTTCTCTGAAAGATTTAGGTATCCTGTGGCTGCTATCTCGCTCTAAGTCCTTTCTTTAAAAAAAGTCTCTTACCAAGCATAGTTTATATGTTAACATTTTTTAATAACCTAAAACCATATTCAACTCACTACTTAAGAGAATTAATACAGCAGTACTTTCTAACACAAGACATATAATATTCATTTTAATATTTGGGATAACCCAATCACAAAATATGCATTTTTTACAAGTATAATCCCACCTACTTCCAGTCTCTCTCAGTATGGTCCCAGCTGCCACCAGCATGGTTCCAGTTGCTTCCTCAATCAACTCAGTGAGTCCCAGTATGATGCCATTTGCTCCCAGTTGCTCCCAGTCAGGCCCAGTATGGGGGATGATGTGCAGGGAGTGCTCACTGTGACACTCAGTTCCTCCCAGTATTAGTCCAGTCACTCCCAGTATGGCCCAAATATAAGCCCAGTGTGCTCCCAGTCTCTGCCAGAATAAACCAGTTTTGCTCTGCATGGTTCCAGTTCCTCTCTTTCACCCTCACTTTCCTTCCAGTCACTTCCAGTATCTCCCAGGGTACCCCAGTTCCCTCCACCATCTTTCTAGTTCCTTCCAGTATGATCCCATTTGCTCACAAGCACTCCCAGTCAGCGTCAGAGTAGTGGCACTCACTGCCAGTATGATCCCAGTCACCACCAGTATGATCCCAGTTCATCCCAGTACAAGCCCAGCAGTTTCCAATCGCTGCCAGCATGCACCCAGTCACTCCCTGTTCTTCCCAGTTGCTCCCACCATGATCCCAGTTACTCACAGCTGCTCCCAGTCATCCTCAGCATAATCCCAGTCACTCGCAGTATATCCCATTTGCCCCTAACATGGTCTCAGTTGCCTCCTGCAGGCTCCTGCTCAATCCCAGTATGATCCCAGTGTCCATCATTGCCATCACAGTCTGCCCTGGCATGGCAATATGATCCCAGTATGATATCTGTACAAGCCCAGTACAGTCCCAGTCACCCCCAGTACGATCCCTGTCCAGCCCAGTCCCTGGCAGTGCTGCCACTGCTGGGATCCCCCAGCCCTGTGTGCGTTCCCCCCTGGCGGATGTGCCGAGAGGAGCCCCAGGGGCTGGCAGTGCCCAGGCAGGGTCCCCAGCAATGCCCAGTTTGGATGTGCAGCCCCCAGTTTGCTTCTCCTTTGGGCCGGGCCGGGTTCCCCCCGCCCGCAGCTGCTGGAGTAGCCGAGAGCCCCGCGCTGCCCATCCCGACCTGTCCTGGCTCCATCCCCGCTCCTGCCATGGGCTGCGAGGGCTGCGGGAACGGGGCAGCGAGGGTGTGGCTGCTGCTGGGGGAGGAGGAGGAGGCAGGGAAGGGCAGGGATGAAGGGTGTTATAAATTGGAGTGGACAATCTGCTGAGTGAGTATAATCAGATTAACAATTTTTATTTATTACAGCAAGCAAGGCAAAAAGCAGATCAGTGCTGGGCGACAGGGGAGTCTCCGCTCCGCCAACTGCCGCCCGCTTCTGGTATTTCGTGGGATTTATATACAGTCCTGCTTCCGGGTTAGCGTGTCTTTCAGGGTAGTACTCTGTGCATTCTCCTCCTGTTGCTAGGCGGTCGTAGTCTGCCTCCCGGTGGTCCGAGGACGAAGGCTGGTAGTCTTTCACTTCTTGCCCCACGATCAACCTTTCCTTAGTTGGTATGGTTGCGCTGGTTCCTGGAACTTTAAGCTTACTGAGCAGATAAGCAAATATTGTGCTATCAATCATAGCAGGCCCGCTACCCATGTCAAGGGCCTTGCCCCTTACTCCTCGGCAAACAATAGGCACATAGCTACGTATAGTTACACATTGCTTATTTAGCCTTTCAACATATTTGCTTCTAACATTTTGCAGTTTAAGCCTTATGACATTTATTTTGCAGTATATTAGCCCGTTATATTCATCTTGCAACATACTAGCTTGTTACATCTTTCTTTGTGGTTTTTCTATTATTGGCTTTTCCCCTTTTCATAGTCTTTAGCAACTTGATGAACAAACTAAGACATTAACTCATTACAAAGGGGGAGGAGGAGGTGGGGTTAGGGAGGAAGAGCAGGGGGAGGGATGGAAGAGAAGGGATGAAGGCAGAGAGCAGCAATGGAAGGAGGGGAAGGAGGTGGGGTTAGGGAGGAGGACGAGATGGGATGGAAGGGGAGGGATGGAAGAGGAGAAGGAGGTGGGGATAAGACAGAGGGGGAGGAGGATGGGGGATGGAAGGGGAGGAGTGGGGAGGAAGGGACAAAGGCAGATGGAGGCTGAGCTGAGGGAAGCACGCTGTCGATCCCTGCCTGAATTCGCAGCCCCCACCTGTGGGATCATCGCCCCCCCATCGCGCCGGTGAGCGGGGAGGGGGAGCTTGGCCCGGATATCACGGGTGGTCCCTGGGTTGGGGCTTTTGGGGGATGTTTGGAGACTGAAGAAGTCCAAGGCTGAGCAGAAAAGGCCCCTTGAGGGGACATCGGGGGTGGTGGTGGCGGCTGCCGGCAGAGGCAGCCTGGAGGAGCAGAGCCCTGTGTCCCCCAGGAGCCCAAAGGGGGGAGCCCAGAGAGGGGGGAGCGCCGCCATTGGCGGGAGCCTCAAGAGCCTGGAGAGGGGCAGGGGGGACTCCTTGGAGCCACTGCAGGCCAGAGCAGAGAATGAGGGGAGAAGGGAGCTCGGGAGCCCAAACAGCCCCGGCATCCCGAAATGGGGAGAGCGAAGCAGGGGGAGCTTTTGGCATTGCTGGGACTGCCAGCAGCCTGGGCAGGGTGGGCACCAGGCACGAGGGGGACCCCCAGTCCAAGCGTGACCCCAGCAGCTGGGACAGGGGGGAACCCCCGAACACCAGAGAGGAGGGACCAGGGACGGGGAACTCCTGGGAGGCTTTTTCAGGGCTGAATCTGGGTGTTTGGGAGGTTTTTCTGGAGCCGAGGTGGCCGGTGACTTGTAGACATGGACTTGGGGAAAAGGGACTTTCAAACTCAGTGTGTGTTGGGGAAGGTGAAACAGGAAAGCCTTATAAATATGATTGTCTTGAAAATGATTTTGAGAATATAGAAAGTGTAAGGAAGACTGAAATGAAAGCAAGATCTGAGATACCTTAGTTAGTGAACAATTGGAAAACAATGGTGTGGCCCAACTGAAGGTAATCCCCTTTTGATGAAACAATTCCCTCTGCTTGATGACAGGTCCAAGGGTCAGAGCAGACCCCACTAGCTCAATAGAAGGGGTCCAAAGAGGAGTTTTTAGGGTGTAAAATGTAACAGAGTATGGTGATGTAATGATTCTTACACACTGTATGTAAATTCTGTAGGATTTGTATCTTGTACTAGATTGGTTGGTGAGAAATAGGATATTCAACACAGAAGAAAATTTATTGTGTTATGATCGGAACGTTGCTCTCTTATGCTCTTGCCTGTCTTAGTCTTTTACCTTCTTACCCTCTCTACCCCTCTCTTCTCTCGGGCCTGCTCCGAGCTGTGCCTTGCAGCTCCAAGCAGGGCCCTGCACCCAGGCCCTTTGCAATAAATCACAAGTTCCACGTCCTGGCTGCAGAGCTCTCTCGTCTCTGTCTGTCCCGACTGTCCTATCCCCCTGTGCTCCTACAAACGCGCTCATCCCTTGTTTTCCCCAAACCAGGATTTCCCATTGCCAAGGCCTGGGAGGCTGCGAGGAAGAGGAAGATGCCCCGGGACACTGAGGCAGGTAAAGAGGAAGTCAGTGCCCCTTTCCCCTCTGTGCTGCTCCATCTCCCAGCCCAGCCCAGCCCCAGCTGCAGCTCAGCCCTGGGGGGATCTCCTTGCCCTTGCCTGTGGCATGGAGGCAAATCCCATCCTGTCCTTGTCCTTCCTCCCCCAGAGCAGGAGCTGAGCATGGAGAGCAGGGAGGACAAATGCCCGCGGCAGAACCTGGTGGAAGAGGCCGTTTTGAGCGGCTCCACGGCGCAGGAAGCCAACGGGGAGGAAAAGCCCCGGAGATGCCGCACGAGGAGGGGCTGCAAACGCAGCCGGCGGGGATCTGAGGGGGAAAGAGCCAGCCTGGGCCGGGAAGGCGACCAGAGACGGAGCCAGAGCTCGGAGCTGGTGCTCCGTGAGCAGCTCCGTGATGGGGAGAAGCCCCACACGTGCGTGGAGTGTGGGAAGAGCTTCAGGCGGAACTGTGACCTGATTGTGCACCAGAGGATCCACACTGGGGAAAAGCCCCATGAATGTGGGGAGTGTGGGAAGAGCTTCAGCCAGAGCTCCAGCCTCATGAAGCACCAGAGGATCCACACTGGAGAAAGGCCGTACAAGTGTTCCGAGTGTGGGATGTGCTTCAGCGTGAGCTCCAGCCTGATCGTGCACCAGAGGACCCACACTGGGGAGAGGCCCTACGAGCGTTCCAAGTGTGGGAAGAGGTTTCAGACCAGCTTCGTTCTCCTCCAGCACTATCGGATTCACAGAGAGGAGAGGCTCTTCCAATGCCCCGACTGCGGGAAGGGATTCAAGGACAACTCCGCCCTCATCACCCACCGGCGCATCCACACAGGGGAGAGGTCCTACGAGTGCGATAAATGCAGGAAGAGGTTTCCAACCAGCTCCAGACTCATCCGGCACTATTGGATTCACAGAGAGGAGAGGCCCTTCCAATGCCCCGACTGTGGGAAGGGATTCAAGCACAACTCCACTCTTGTCACCCACCGGCGCATCCACACAGGGGAGAGGCCCTACGAGTGTGATAAATGCAGGAAGAGGTTTCCGACCAGCTCCAGACTCATCCGGCACTATCGGATTCACAGAGAGGAGAGGCCCTTCCAATGCCCCGACTGTGGGAAGGGATTCAAGCACAACTCCACCCTCGTCACCCACCGGCGCATCCACACTGGGGAGAGGCCCTACGAGTGTCCCCAGTGTGGGAAGAGCTTCTCCAGGAGCTCTCACTTGACCCGGCACCAACAGAGGCACCGGTAAGGGAAGCCCTGTGAGTGCCCCAAGTGCGGGCAGAGCTTCGTGCGCTGCTCCAGCTCCATCCCCCACTGGAGGAGGCACTTTGGGCACAGCCCTGGTCACTCACATTCCCTGTGATCCATGTTGGGAACACACCTGGCTGCTTCGCCGTTTGGTTTGGCATTAATTTTCCTCTCCTTCACCTTCATCCTTTAAAAACACCCAAAACTGGGTTAAATGAAGGAAATTCATCGTATATATCTGACGTTGCATAATTTCTCAGTTGTTTTAGAGGGAATTTAGGATTTGGGGACGCATTCTGTGTCAAGTCCTGCTGTTGCCTAGAGGAAGGAATTTGATCTCACCCTCCTTATGTTGCTAAGAACTCCTCCCCTGACCCCAACCCCAACCCCAACTCCACCCTTGGGATATCCTATAAAAACTCCACGACTCTGCCTCTGCCCTGTCTTTGGGAGGTAAGGAATGGATTTCCAAAGGATCCGCCCTTTTCCCACTGTATTCCAAGCAGATGAACCTGTTTCACTGGATTCCCAGAGGATTCTGACTCTGTCGCTGTTTTTTTTTTCATTTGTACTACTGCAGTTCTATTTTTGATTTTTCCTAATAAAAAGCTGTTATTTCTACTCCCATATCTTTGCCTGCGAGCTCCTTAATTTCAAAAATATTTAATATTTTTATAGTTTATAATAATAATAATAATAGTAATAATAATAATAGTAGTAGTAGTAGTAGTAGTAGTAGTAGTAGTAGTAGTAAAAGGGAGGGAGTGTACATTTATAGTTCCTGAAATATGTAAACTGGTTTTTGGATATACAACAGGCTGATGTAATTAAAATCAGATTAATTAGGGGTGTCCCCGAAAATAACTAGGGCGGTCTTGGTGGCCAGAACAACTTTTGCTAAGTTGTCCTTGTCTCGCATGATATCAGCCTGTTGCATATTCATCAACTTTTTGCATATCCATAAAGTACTTTACATATTCCAGGAACAAAATTGGCGTCATCCTGTTCGGGGATCCCACCTCCCTCCCAGCTCAATTTGAGAAGTCCCATCCCCCTCCCAGCTCAGTTTTGGGATCCCATTCCCCGCTATCTCAATTTGGGGGTCCCTCTGATTGGCTGGAAATTACCCCGTATGGTCTCTGAGTATTTACCGCAGTGAGAGGCCTTGGTATGGGCCTGGCAACTGATGAGTCAGAGTCGAGCCGGGCGCTGATTGGCTGAAAATCGCTGAGCGGGGCCAGTGCTCTGAGTTTGTGCCCAGCAACTGGATCGTCATCAGTGCCATGCGTTCTGACTGGTCGGGATCTGTTTTGGGGTGGGGATGGGAGGAACTGGGGTTACTTGGGATTTCTCTGGGTTTAATTGGGGTTTTTTTGAGGTTTATTTGGGGTCGTTTATGGACTATTTAGGGTTTATCTTGGGTTTTACTTGGTTTATTTGGAAGTATTTGGGTTTATTTGAAAGTGTTTGGGTTTGTTTGACCTTCTTTGGAATTATTTGAGGTTCTTGGGGTTATGTTGTTGTATATGAAATTATTTTTTAGTTGTATTTGAAATTATTTGGGGTTTTTTTGACTTAATTTGGAAGGCTTTTTTTGTTTTTTGGGGTAATTTGTATTTGTTTGGGGTTATTTGGCGGACTTTTAGGTATTGTTTGGAGGTTTTTTTGCGGTTTATTTCAAGTATTTGCGGGTTATTTTGGTTATTTGGGGGTCATGTGGGTTCAAAAAACTGGGAATATTTCTCCTGCAAAAAATGTGAATTTTTCCTTAAAAATTCGAGACTTTTTCCCCAAAACACTGGGAATGTTCCCTTAAAAATCACCGGCTTCTCCCAGCCAATAGCGGCGCGTCCTGCCCCAAACCATCCAATCACTGCACTTCATCTCCCAAATTAACGAGTCATGGCGCACCCCGCCCCAAACCATCCAATCACCGCGGGTCTTCCCTCAGGAACACCGGCCTTCCCATGCGCCGATCCAACCAATCACCACAGGTCTCCCATCAGCTACTCCTGCCTCTCTCAATCTGAACCAACCAATCACCGGGCATCTCCCCTCAGCAGCGCCTGCCTCTCTTTCCTCAATCTAACCAATCACTGGGCGTCTCCCCGCGGCAAAGCCCGGCTCCCCCCCCACTCCTGTCAATCGCTGTGCCCTCTACGAAACCAACCAATCACCGGGCGTCTCCCCGCAGCAACTCCCGCCCTCCTCGCGCCGCTCCAGCCAATCAGAGCCGAGTACGAAGCAACGCCCCCTTACCCGGGGCCGAGCATGGAGCGGGCGCCCCCTCCCCCCCCACCTCTTCCCCGGGACCCCCTCAGGGACCCCCAGGAGCCGCCCCTGGCTCGGGCGGGTCCTGCGGGAGGCGCTGGAGAGAGCGGGGGAGGCGCTGGGAGAGGACGGGGGGCTCCGGGAGCTGCTGAGGAGGCGCAGGGACAGGTGAGGGGTCCTGGAGGGGTCGTGAGGGGAATTTGGGGAGGGGTCTTCAGGAGGTTTGGGAGGGATTTGGGGAGGGTCTGGGGGGAACTTGAGGGGGTTTTATCGGGGTCTGGGGGTGCTGGGGGGGCTTTGGAGGGGAATTTGGGGAGGGGTCCTCGGGGGGTGTCACGATCCTCACGGACGGGTTTTGTGATGGTTCGTGGATTTGATCTCAGGGTGCAAAAAGAACCGACACGGTACAAGGGGGTTTGCAACGATAATCGAAACAAATGCACCTTTATTGAATGACCACAGCAAAATGCGATAGAGGGATTAAGGGAGAGAAAGAGATGGGGGAAGAGAGAGACAAAAGAGAGAGAGAGAGAGAAAGACAGAGGGGATAGAGCTGCCAAATGTAGAGACGAAGTCCTTTGGTCCAGTCCAGTTGAGGATCCGCCTGTTGCGTTGGGGAGGTCGCAGAGGCCCAGTTCATCTGGACCCCAATTATACTTTTTTTCATTGGGGCAAGGGGAATGGATTTTGCAGCCGAAACAAAGGTAGTTTATTGTATCTTTGGAGGGGGGGGGTGGGAAATAAGGGTACACACAGTCCAAGTTTGTCAGCAGGCGAGAGTCATTGATTTCATTGTCCACTGCCTACACCTGCAACATCCACCTTCGTTTGGGCAGCTTTTCTTCCCCACCCTGTACACCTCCCCCGAGTTGGAGCTTTCAGTCCCAGTCTCTGGAAGAAGGTGAGAGAGGCCTTCTCACATAGGGATTTCATGTCTCAGTCTCTTGAACAGGTTTCTTTCATTTCTTTCCCTGGCAGAGAGAAAAAGGCACCATTGCTCCTGGGCCGGGCGGGCAAACCTCTCCCAGGGCTGACTGGCAGAGCTCTGCTCTGCTCCCGAGCAGCCCGGGGGCGCTTTGGGAGGCGGCTGTTCCCGGGCACCCTCCTCTGCCGGCCCTTTCCAGTCTGCTCATCCCTCCCTTGGTGACAAGGCCCTGCCGCCCACGAGCACGGGGACTGTGTGGGGCGTTGCGGGCACAAAGGAGAGGGGCAGTGGGGAGAACGAGGTCTCACCTGGCCAGCAGACCCACTGCAGAGTGGTGGGTGTCGGCACGGAGCAGCGTGTCCCAGGCACGCTTGCGTTCCATGGACAGCACCACGTGCTCATAGCGCATTTGGCAGAGCAGGGCCTTCAGGGTCTGCAGTGCAAAGCTGTGTGCAGAGCAAAGGCCAGGTCATGCTGGGAGCCCCGGCTCCTGCCCTGGGGCATGGGAGGGATGGGGAGACTGGGAGGACTGGCACGGAGCACCTGTTGGGGTTGGTGGAGAGGCCGTGTTGCTCCTGGCATCCCTGCCAGAAGGTCTCAACCTCTTCTGGCATCTCCTGCGTGCTGATGTAAGCTTGGAAGAGCAGATGCAGAAAGAGACTGGGGAAATACTCCAGCACAACAGGCGAGCGCCAGGCCAGATTGAAGATTTTCCACAGTGCCACGGTTCCCTGCAAGAAATAAAACAGCCAGAGACAACGCTCAGTGGCCAAGACATCCACGTGGCAGGGCCCGAGCATGCGAGGGAGAGGTTGAGGGACACGCAGGGGGAGCAGCCAGCCTGGTGCCCCTGAGCCCTGCCCCTAAGGCAGGATTCAGCCCAGTGCCTGAGGCAGGGAGATGCAGCTGCGGGGAGCACAGAGAGCTGGCTGCTGGAGAGGCGGCCTGGGGGCTGGCAAAGGCCGGCACCAGAAACTCACAGCCAGGGCAAAGACTCCTGCGTCGTCCCCATCGGAGGTGCACACGCTGTGCACGGGCCAGGTGCTCAGCACATGGAGGAGCAGCTGCAGCGCCGGCTCCGCAGTCCTGCTCGAGGACATGATGGTTCCCCACATGGTGGCAGCAGCTCTGTGGGGTCAGAGCTCTGTGTCAGGGCGGGCTCGGCCACAGCGCCGTGGCCTGGGCAGCTGCTGGGCCCCGCGCTGGCCCTCAGCCCTGCCTCTGCCCACTGCCCCTGGCCGGCAGCGGCCAGCCAGCCCACGTGGGTACAGGCCCGGAGGGGCAGGGAGGGAGCGTGGCACCAGGCTCAGGAGCTGACATGGCAGCACTGGAAAACAGAGGAGCCAGAGGATCCTGGAACTGCCCGCCTGTCTGGCAGTCAGCAGGGACAGGCTCTACAGGGTGACGGGCCGGTGAAGCCTAAGCCCTCAAGGGACGTGGGGCTGCCCTACCTGTCACACGATGGGGCCCAGCGCAAGAGGGTGATCAGCACGACACAGGGGTGTTCCTGGGTCAGCTCCAGAAGGGCCTTGTCCAGCCTGTGCCCAGCAGACTCATTGGCCGTGAGCCACTGGTGGATGTACCTCACCATGGCGTGCACCTGCAGAGGGCACAGGCAGACTCGCAGAGCTGCCAGAGCAGCAACTTCCCCTGAGAAGTGCTTCCCTTCCAACCGCATTGGGCCGGGTCTCAGAGGCCGAGGGAGCCCGGCAGAGCCGGCTGGAGGCGCCACACCACTGCTGGGGCCATGGAGCCCTTGCCCAGGCTGCTTACTTGCGTTGGATTGGAGACACCCTCCTCCACAAGCAATTTCAGCATGGCAGCACCAGTCTCGGCATCGAGGAACGGAAGGTTGGCCAAGACGCCCGTGCCCACACCGGTGGTCTCTTTCTGCCAAAGGCACGTGATGAATTCACAGAGGGTCTGCAGGAGAAGGGCAGCAAGAGAGGGAGAATCCATGGAGTGCTCCAAGCCTGGTGCTTGGCTGAGCAGTGCCAGCAGGCCCAGCCCAGGCGGGGATGGCCCCAGGTACCTGCGCCGTTCTGTCCAAGCGGCCACGGGTGGCTTCCTGTTCTTGTGTCCGGTCCTTGGCTGCATCTGGCAAAGAGCGAGCGCAGCCAGAGCTGAGGGGCTGCGGGAGAGGCCAGAGAACACAGCCCAGCCCTGGGCTCCCCCGAGGCAGGGAGAGCCTCGGGATGCCCCGGGGGATGGAGCGCGGCTGCCAGGGGCTCCAGCCCAGCTTCTGTCCTATCCATGGATATGTCCACAGGGATGGGATGGGATGGGATGGGATGGGATGGGATGGGATGGGATGGGATGGGATGGGATGGGATGGGATGGGATGGGATGGGATGGGATGGGATGGGATGGGATGGGATGGGATGGGGCCAAGATGGCTGCAGGCACCAGCCCTGTGGCCCAGCTCTGACACTCACGCTCCTGCAGCATCTGGAACTGCTCCAGTTCTTCAGGCTGCTGTGCTGAGGTAGCTCCAGCCTCTTCCTCCTCCAGCCAGGCCAGCTTGGGCACGCTGGGGCGTCTCTGCTTCATGTCACTCTTTGCAGTTATGAGTGCTTGCTGAAGCAGAGAGGCCTCGGAAGGGCTGAAGATGAGCAAGTGCTGCAGTTGTGCCTTGAAGGCTCCTGCAACAGAGGAGCCTCGGGAAGGCTACAGGACAGGAAGTCCCGCAGTCTGTCCTCGAGGGCAGCAGCAAGAGAGAAGTCTCAAGAAGGAAATAGGACTGCAAGTCCCACAGTCTGTCCTCGAGGGCACCGGCCGCAGGGATGGCAGACGCTTGGGAAATGCTCCACGTCCCCAAGTCCCGCAGCCTGGCCTCGAGGTCACCTGCACCGGGAACGCCTCGGAAAAGCTCCGGGACAGCAAGGAACGAGCTGGCTGTGTGGGGGCTCCTCACAGCACTGCTCTGTCCCATCCTGTCCCGTCGCGTGCACCGAGCACTGTGGTGTGGCCATGGCGCCGCCAGCACCTACGTCACGGCGTGTCACAAAGGGTCACCCTCGCACACTCTGTCCCTTTCCATCCCACGGTGACCACAGTGTACTGTGTCACAGAGAGCCCCAGGACACACCTCCACGTGCCCTGGGGACACCCCCACCCCACCCAAACTGCCCCAGCTTGCAGGCAAGACCTTGCCCCAAGTGTTGAAGACACAGCCCAGCAGGAACTTTAGCAAGGGCCCAAACAAGAAGCAGCTGCTCCTCTGCTCTGCCTGCTCAGGGCAGCAGAATGAGCCCCCACGGCTGCCAGCGCAGCAGAGCAGGAAGGGCACCGGGGCCTTCCACAGGCCCTGCCACGGCCTCTTTGGGACCAGTCCCGGTGTTGGGTGGCCGGCACACTCGCAGGGGCGTGACACAGACACGGGACGTGTGGCCCAGAGCTCCAATGCTGCTCTGTCCCCTGGGCAGCGCTGGCAGCAGCAGCAGCTGTGGAAGAGTCCCTGCCAAAGGAGATTTGCCATGCCCAAGGCCTGCCAATGCTGGTGCCTCTCTCCTGCCACAGAGACCTGTGGCCCCGGGGGACATCTCTGCCAGAGGACAGCCAAAGCCAACGTGCCTTGGTGTCTATGTGATCTTTTCTGCAGGTGGATGTTGGCAGGAGCACCTGGAGCAATTGGTGGCCACACTTGGTATCTGTCAGAAGGCAGAAGCTGTTGTCCCTTCCTGGAATGATTTTTGCTCGGAAGTGATTATCTGCAGCACAAAACCACCATCCACTATTGACATTCACAGGACAATGACATTCTTACAGAGATGCTGTCAAGTCGCCTTGTGTGCTTCTGGCTGCTTTTCTTGCTCTCTGGATGAAAACATCAGCCCAGCGTCTGATGGCCAATGCTGCGGGTGCTGCCCATCTGTCTGTGGCCAGCAGCTCGTGCCCAAACACAAGCGGGTGCCTTCTGGGCAAGGGGATGGACTGGCACGAGCAGCCATTTTCCCTGGTGTCACGGTTTGATGCTGGCACAATGCCAGTGCCCCCATGAAAATACATTCTCCCTGGTGTCTGCTGTGAGATGTGACCAGGAATACAGCGAAGCAGGATCCAGCTTCAGAATACAAAGAAAAAAATCTTTATTAACTTACAATATATAAAAGAAACACACAGAAAGAATGAAAACCTTCCAAACATTCCTCCTCCCCCCCACCAAATTCCCAATACATCACAGTAAGGCAAAACCTTGGACTCGCAATTCAGTTGCCAACACTCAGGTCACCAACTGTCAGTCCATCACCACCCCTCAGATAATCAACTCTACGTTCATCAAGGAGAGAGGAGTCCCTCTTGTGCCACAGGCTTCCCCAGGAAACACAGTTGAAACCTCTTGTGTTTCCGTATCACACCTGGCACCACCCGGAGTTTATTTGCCATTGTGACATCTTCCTTCCATGCCCAGTGCTCTCACCACTGCACATGGACCAGAGCTGCTTCTGGGGTTCCCCTTTTAAGGATGCTTTGCCAGGTTCCAAAAATGAGCACAGTCTCTCACTTTTGGGACACCTGTCCCCCCCAAATTCACCCCCTGGGGCCGAGGGGGTCTCAAGAACAAAGATCTTCTTCCTCACTGAAGGCAGATGGCACCACCACCCTCCTCATCCATCTCTGTTCATGCCACTCCTTCACATCACATCCCTGCACTCTCTTGGCTCCAAGCCATTGCCTCCCCCTAAATGCAGTCTCTGTGTCACAGGAAAAATGGTTCTGTCCATGGCTATGCAAGAAAAGTCCAGCCAAAGTCCACTCCATCATCTCCTCCCGCCTAGGATTCTTCTCAGCTTCTTCTGGCATCTCTCACTTGCACGGACTTTGATCACATTTGCCTATTTTCTCCTATTTAATCCCTATCTCTCGTCTCATTCAACTCCAGGAGAATCAGCATTTGTAAGGTTTCCATCACCCAAGAAAAGGGTTAAAATCTCGGGCTCTGCCTATCCAGAACTCCCACGCTGGCCCTGCCGGGCACCTTCTCTCTACACCCCTTCGCCTTCTCAGCTGTGCTGCCAGCACAAGATAGCAAATTTCAAGGTGGCACAGGCACAGACACCGGCTCTCTCTCTCTCTGTGGCCGCTGCCCGGTGCCTCTCAGCGCTCCTCCACCCTTCCATCCTGCAGGGGCCTTCACCTCCCTTCTCTGTCCAAGGCCCGGCTCTCCTCAGCCGGCCGCTTGGCTTCCCCTCCCGCACCCAGCCCGCAGCCGGGCAGGGCAGCTCTGAACCTTTCACCCACCGGAACCAAGAGAGCTTCCCCTGGGAGTTCTCTGCTTTTAACCCCCTGTGCTCTCAGAAGTGAATCCATGTCCTCAGGGACCACACCAGGCGCCAATATTCAAATCTGAGCACAGATTGGTTTGACCACAGTATCCCAAAAAACTCACTTCCTTTTCAAACCAGGACAGCGGGACCAAGGGATCCGAACAGAAAATCCTGAACGACCTCAGTAACCCAAAAAATGGGCTTAAATGTGAAATGAGCGGCTCTGATTGGCTGGTCCAGCACAGCCCGCGCCTCTCCATTCCCGCCCCCACCTGCCCAACGCCCCAAGGTTCCCCCTGCCCAAAAAACCCCCAGCCCGGGGCTGCAGCGTCCCGGAAAGGCCTCAGCCAATGGCAGCGCAGGCAGGAGGCGGTGCAGCCAATGAGAGCTCGGGGCGTTGGATTGCCTCATCGGTTGCTGGGCAGAGCCTGTGGCCGATCGCAGCCCAGAAGCGGCGGCAGCCAATGAGAGCGCGCGGCGCTGCCGAGCCCGCCCTGCTCCGGACTGGCGCTCCCAGCGCAGCGCGGCTGCTTTGGGGCTGCTGCTCCCTGCCCGGCCCCGGCCATGGGGCGAGGGGCGGCAGCTGGGGCCCTGCTGGTGGCACTGGTGGTGCTGGGAGCCCCCCCGGCTGCGGGCGCGGAGCTCTCGGGTGAGCGGGGGGCGGGAGGCGCTGGGACAGGGGGGAGAAGGGGGAAAAGGGGGCGAAGGGGGGAGGCCGGAATGGAGGGGGAGGAGGAGGGGACCCCCCAAAGGGAGAGCGGGAGGGGCTGAGGTGTGGGGGGAGGAGAGGTAGCGGTGGGAGAGGGTGTGGAAGGGGGAAAAGTGGAGGTGGGACACCATATCTGAGCGGGAGGGGCCTGGGGATTGGGTAATTTGTGGGAAAATGGGGAAATAGGACCCCAAAAGTGATTTGGGGAGCGGCCGGAGGTGGGAGGGGAGAGGATGTGGAAGGGGAAATGGGGGAAGGGCGGCAAAGAGGAAGCGGCAGCGCGGGCAGGAGGGTCCCATGGCGGCCGTGGGGCACAGGATGTGCGGAGTGGGGATCCGGGGTGGCCCCGGAGCTGTGGGGGTGCTGCTGGGGGGGGTGCTGGGGGGCACCCCCTGTGCTGTGGCCTGCTGTCACAGGAGTGTTCCGGTTTTTGGCAATGTCCGAGTGTCATTTCATAAACGGCACGGAGAAGATGAGGTTCGCGGTCCATGAGGTACATTTACAATCGGGAGCAGTTCGTGATGTTTTACACTACGTGGGCTTCACCCCCTATAGGCAGGGGTGGGCCAGTGACTGGAACAGCAACCCGGCCACACTGGAGTACGCACGGTCTGTGGTGGACATGGTCTGCCCGTACAACTACAAGGGGGTTGGCCCATTCAGCACCGAGCGCCGAGGTGAGCGCGGGGCAGAGCGTGTCCCCTCGGGCCCTGCCCAGCCAAATCCCTGGGGCCCCTCAAAACCTCCCTGGGGATCAGCCCAGAGCCCTCAGCCCTCCTTGTGCCCATCCCCGGGGCCTCCTGTCCCTGCCACTGACCACCATGGCTCGCCCAGTCCATCCCAGTCCCTCTCATTGCCCATTTCAGCGTCCATTTCAGCGACGCGTAAAGCTGACGCTTCTCATCCAGTCAGAACGCGACCCTTTGATGACTCATCTGTTGCCAGGCAGACCCGCAGCGCCGAGTGCCCCGCGCTGGACTCGGCCTCGCAGTGCCCCGCACTTCATTCCCAGCTCCTTCCAGGGCCACCGCAGTCCCTCCCAGTCCCTCGCAGCCCATTCCCAGTCTGTTCTCACTTCATTCCAGTTCACTCTCAGACCTCTAGCCTTTCTCTCAGTGCCACCCATTCCCTCCTATCTCTCTCATTGCCACCCCAACCCATCCCAGTCCGTCCCCAGACCCTCCCAGTCCATTCCCAGTCCCTCTCCAGCCCAGCCCTCCCCTCTCTCTCCCAGTGCCCCCCAGCTGATCCCAGTGTGTCCCCGCTCTCTCTCTCGCTCTCTCTCCCAGTGCCCCCCAGCGTGTCCATCTCGCTGGTGCCCCCTCGAGCTCCCAGCCCGGCCCCGGCCGCCTGCTCTGCTCCGTGATGGATTTCTACCCTGCTGCCATCCAGGTGAGGTGGTTCCAGGGCCAGCAGGAGCTCTCGGAGCACGTGGTGGCCACCGACGTGGTCCCCAACGGGGACTGGACCTACCAGCTGCTGGTGCTGCTGGAAACGCCGCCCCGGCGCGGGCTCAGCTACAGCTGCCAGGTGGAGCACGTCAGCCTGGAGCAGCCCCTGAGGCGGCACTGGGGTACGGGGGAGCCCCTGGGGGCGCTGGCAGAGGCGCTGGGCTGTGCTGGGAGCTACTGGGAGGGAGCTGGAGAGAGCCGGGCTGGAACTGGGAGAGGAGTGGGGGCTGGGCAAGGGCTGGGAAGGGGTTTGAGGGATGCTGGGGAGGGCTGGGAAGGGATTTAGGGGGTGCTGGTGGGCACTGGGAGGGAATTTGGGGGTGCTGGGTGTGACTGGGAGGGAGTTTGTGAGCGCTGCCATCCTCTCACCGTCATGTGTCCCCCTTCACCCCCTGTCTTTCCACATCCCCTGTTCCCTACCCAGAATGGTGATGGCCAGTGGCGTCAGAGATGCTCTGAAGTTTCCCTCATTTGCCTCACAAGGACAGACCCTGAGGAGCCTTGCTGCAGTTCTTGCGTGGTTGAGGTGGATGGTCACCAAGTGATCGTGCGCAGCTGTGCCTGCTGTGCCCCCACGGTCTCACGCCTGCTTCACCACCCCACAACAGCCCATGAATTTCCCCACTCTTGGCCAAATGAACTTTCTGAGCTAACTCTGGTGATCCCCCCATGGAAGATCCCTCATCTGCCTCACGACCACTGTCAAAGACAGAGACTGAAGCCCCTGCCCAAGGACTGAGGCTGAGACCCTTAAAATTCTAACACAGGGGCACTGGCCTGACTGAAGTGGCATGTTTGCCAAGTGCTGTCTGCAGGTGTGTTTGCTGGACCAGGACTGGTTTCTCATAGACACCAATCCTGAAGCAATGGGCCCCACTCACTGCTGAGATTGCCTTGTCCTGTTTTGGAACATGGACTGTCCATACCTGTTTTCAATACATTTATCCTCCATTGTCTTTTCCTGTTCCCCCCTCAGCAGAGGACTATGGAGGACCCCTGAGTTAACCAAAGATTTTGAGATTTTCCCCAACGTGACAAGACAGATCTATTGGCCAGACTACAAGGATTTCATCTCTCCATTGGTAGCTATTCCCTCCCCTCTTTTTCTCTCTATCCTTTATCTCCTTCCTAATCCTTCTATCACATTTGCTGTGGGCACTCAATAAAGGTGCATTTGTTTTGATGAATAGTGAAATGCCCTCTGTGTTGTTTTGCACTCTGAGATCAGTTAATGAACCATCACAACCTCACCTGTACAAGTGGATTGTGACAGGCTGCGCCGTCCTGGGCCCTTCTTCTAAATACAGCGCTGACCAGGCTGTTTGAGATTTTCCTTTTTTCCCACCAATTCCTTCTCCTCTGGACCCAAACCTCCCCTTCCCCCCTAGCCACCTCTCCCCCTTCCTGCCGCGCTGCTGCAGCTGGCCCTGCCCAGGGCCTGGGTGACAGGGCTGCTCGCCCTGTGCAGGAGTCAGCCGGCCTCGCCACCGCCCTGTGAAAAACCAATCACTTGTTTTAAAATTTTAAATGTTTAATAGTAATAAAATAGTTATTAAAATATTAATTAAAAAGTAGAGCACTAAGAGTTTGGACAATCAGAGTTAGGACAATAAAGGACAATAAAAAAACAAAGAATTATGGACGTTTGGATGCTTTTCTCAAAAAAGCATGTCAGCTAACAAAGGGTTAACCCTTAAAAACAATACCCTGCTGCATATTCAAAAATCTCATACATGATGCAAACATTCCCTTCAAACTAGGGATTTTTCTGGTTATTGTCACCTTACCCCCTTCATCTGTAAATCATGGTTTGGCTCCATGGAGTCTGAAAGAAGGAGGTGGAAGGAGCCTGGTCGTTCCCGATAAGGAGGTAATAATTCTTCTCTTTGGGGTTTTAGTGTCTTGTTGCTGTTTGCTCTGTGCAAAGAATTTCTTGCCCATCTCATCCCTTTCTTGAGCTAGTTAGGAAAGTATCTTACATCACAGAGTTTCTATTTTAATATTATGCTATAGCCTAAAACTATATTTGCCACACTACTTCAGAGGATTAACACAGCATAACTTTCTAACATAACACATATAATATTCATTTTAATGTTTGCGAAAAGCCAATTTTATAATACTCATTTTTCACAATAACAACACCCATGACACCAGTGGCAAAGCTGAGACCAAACATTAAAGACTGTGCCCCTCGTGAAGAGGAGACCAAAGAACTGCACCCCTCCTGTGAGGAGATCAAAAGCCTGAGGAGATTGAGCTGTGAACTTATAAGGTAAAAATGTATTCATTTAATCAAGTATCATCATTTCTGTTACTTTATCCTTTGTAATTAAGCCTGAAATGCTTTTCTATTCCTTGTTAATTTAGCTGAATAATGTTCATTTTGGTTTTGTAAAACTATTCAGTCATAGTCCCGAGAATCCCCTTATTTTAAGTTATTCAGCATGCATTGATCAGTTTAAAAACTGGGGAGTTGTGGAGTGCCCCTGTTCCTAAGGGACAGGAATTTGGTCCCACCCTCCTTGTGTTGCTGAGAACTCCTCCCTTGCCCCGAACCCCAACTTCCCCCGGGATCCCCTATAAAACCCCCCTGCCCTGCCTTTGCCTGGTCCTTCATCCCCATCCTGCCCCTTCTCGTTTGTTCCCCTGCTAGGCGCCAGCAGCTGCGCCCTCCCTGGGCACGATGAGCCCAGCTGCAACACCCCGCAACAGCAGGGACCCCAAAAACTGGTCAGGAACCCCAAAATCACCTCAAATCCCCAAACTCCGGTCAGGGACCTTGAAATTACCCCAAAGCCCCCAAATTCCAGTCAGAGACCATGAAATTACCCAAAAATACCCTAAAAAAGCCCCCAAATACTACAAAACTCCAGTCAGGGACAACAGAATTATCCAAAAATATCCCAGAAGCCAGTCAGGGTTACCAAAATCCCCCAAATCCCCACAAAATCTGGTCAGGAAACCCAAAATGACACTGAATCCCCCCAAAATTGCCCCAAATCCAGTCAGGATCCCGCAAATCCCCTCAGGACCTTGTAAAATCCCCTGAGGACCCCGCAAAATCTCCCCCCAAATTACTGCAGGACCCCCCCCAGATCTCCTCAGGACCCCGTAAAATCCCCTCAGTAATCCCCAAAACTCCCCTCAAATCCTCTCACAACCCCAATTCCCCATAGAGACCCCCCAAAAAACTCCCTAAAAACCTTCACGAGCGCCCAGTTCTCCCTCAGCACCCTCCAAAGCCCCTCACATCCCCTCAGCTGCCTCACATCCCCTCACAACGCTCCAAATCCCCTCAGGACCCCCAATTCTCCCTCAGGACTCCCCAAAAAGTTCACCCCAAACCCCTTCATTATCCCCCAGTTCAACCTCAAGAGCCCCCAGACTCCCTCACATCCCCTCACAACCTCCCAAACCCCTTCAGGACCCCCCGTTGTCCCTCAGGACCCACTAAATTCTCTCAGGACCCCCAGTTCTCCCTCACGACCTCCCAATTGTCCCTCAGATCCCCCCAGTCCCCTCAGGACCCCCAGTTCTCCCTCAAGACTCCCCAGACCCCCTCAGGACCCCTCCCAATCCCTTCATAATTCCCCAACCCCCTCCTAACCGCCCCCGCCCCGCTCCCGGTGCTGACCGCGGTCGCCGTCGCACATCTCGCGCGGCCGGGGCGGGTCCCGGGGCTCTCTTGGCGTTCCCAAATTCCCGCCCCGCCCCCACGCGGCCTCAGCCCCGCTCCGCCGCCGCTGGGCCCCACCGGGACCACAATGCCCACAATGCACCGCGTCTCTACCGGAAGCGACCATCGATGCCGCCGCAGGGGGAACTTCCGCCAGTACTTCTGCCAAATGCGGCTTCTGATTGGTCTGCACCGCATTTGGCACTTCTCGCCAGAAGTCTCGTGAGAGAAGCAGCGCGACCATCTTGGTTGAGGGCAACTCTGTGGGCTCCTCAGAGCGCTCCGCATTCCCGCATAAATCCAGCCGGGAACAGCGGAATTAGTCCGCCTGGAAATGGCGGGATGGAGACTTAATCCCCTGGGGATGGAGCCTAAATCCCCTTCTGCTGAGCCTAAATCGTCTGGGATTCAACTAAAGCGCCCAAATCCTGGAGTTTTCCATGGATAGGGGCGGTACTGGAAAGGGCGGACGGTGACGCCACATGGCCCCGCGCCTTTCCGGCCCCTCCTGAGGCGGCTCTGACTTTTCCCGGCGCCGATCCCGGGGCCTGTTCTGGGCCGGGACCGGAGCTGGTCCCGGAGCTCCTTCGCCACCGGTGCGTCCCCAGGGCGATCCCAAGGTGTCCCCAGTGAGCATGGAGCCCCAAGAGGTGCGACGGGAAGGGGGGGGCAGTGGGGGGTCGGGGGCACACGGGGCGAAAGTGCGGGGTGGCAGATGGGTTTGGGGGGGTGACAAAGGGACAGAGGGGACAGCAGAGCCCTCCAGGAAGGGGACAAAGGGGAGCCCGGGAGGGCACAGGGATCATCGCAGGAGGCCATAAGTGCCACTAGGTCCCTGATACCTCCCTGTCCCCTCCCCAGCTGTCCCCGGCCCTGCTGCAGCCACAGGTCACCGTGGTGGCCATCCTGGGCGAGCTGCTGGACACCCTGCCCAGCCTGGACGAGATGACTCTGCTCGTGTCCCCATTGCACCTGTACTGGGACCTGATGGACTTCACCAATGAGCTCCGCGACAGCCTGTATCGCATTGATGACACCTGGAGGCACTGTAATTTCATCTCTGATGATGATGACCCCCCCACCTCCCTGAGCCAGGCCCTGGCCACCCACAAGAGCAGCCCATGCACACGCTGGATCTGTGTGCGAATGAAGGCCTGGAAGTGGCCACGGTCAGTGGCTGCACTCAAGGACAGGTGGGCCGAGCTTGCCAGGAAGGCCACCAAGCTCCCCAATGCCTGCAGGGATTTGGCCACCAAGGCAGCCGACAGGGCGGCCACCGCCACTGCCCGGGCCAAGGAGCTGCAGGACAAGGCTGCCCGTTATTGGACAGCTCAGGAAAACATGGTGAAGTTTCGTCAGGCCCTGGGCGGGGAGGACGGGGCTGAGGTGGTGGTCAGGCATGAAGCCCAGGTGAGGAGAGATGCCATGGTGGCTGCCAGCGAGGCAAGAAGGGCCACCATGGTGAGACAGCGGCTGGAGGTGGCCCTGGGGCTGCTGGAGCGCTTGGTGGCCGCATGTGACGAAGCCACCGCGTTCCCTCGGGAGCTGCAGCGCAGGGTTGGGGACATTGGGTCCATCCTGCGCTGGATAAATCAGGTGCCCTCCAGTATCCGTGAGGACTTGGTGGTCAAGGTGGCTGTGGCTGAGTGGCTGTGGGAGGCCAACGCCCACCTGGCCAAGGATCACCTGGTGGGGACACTTCAAGACATCATCAAGTTCTATTTCCATGATGGTCCCACCAGCCTCAGTGCCCGTGAGGTGGCTGAGCGGTGCCAAAGAGCCATCGATGACATCCCAAGGCTCCTTCGACCCCCGGATTGTCCCCAGAGTATACCCAATGTGTCCCCAGTGACCATGGAGCCCCAAGAGGTGTGACAGGGGCAGGGAGGGGGGGAGAAGAGACAGGGACAGAGGGGACACTGGAGGCGGCAGGGGGCAGTTGGGGATGAAGGTGATGCACAGGGTGGTGAAAGGAACAGGGGGTCACAAAGGGCACAGGAGGCAGTGGCAGGATGGCAGGAAAGGGGGAGGTGACAGAGAGGGGAGGGGGCAGAGGGATATGGAGGGCACAGCAGTGTGGGGACACGGTGGGGTGGCAGAGGGGACAAGAGGCTGACAAAGGGACGGAGGGGACAAAGGGAACCCTCGAGAGCAGGGGGCTACCCCACGAGGCCGTAAGTGCCACCAGGTCCCTGACACCTCTCCTGTCCCCTCCCCAGCTGTCCCTGGCTCTGCTGCAGCCACAGGTCACCGTGGTGGCCATCCTGGGCGAGATGCTGGCCACCCTGCACAGGCGGGATGAGATGACGCTGCTGCTCATGTCCACAGTGAGCCTGTACCGGGACCTGGAGGACTTCACTAGGGAGTTCCGGGCCACTCTGTATCCCATTGATGGCACCTGGTGGCGCCAGGATGTCCCTGTGGATGAGGATGACCCTCCGGTCTCCCTCAGCCAGGCCCTGGCCGCCTACAAGAGCACCCAATGGACCACCTCGTTCCGTGTGGAAATGGAGGTCGGGAAGTGGCAGCGTTCAGTGGATGTACTTGTGGGCAGGAGGGCCAAGCTGGCCTGGGCAGCCACCAAGCTCTGCAACACCTGCAGGGTGATGGTCACTGAGGCAGGCTACAGAGCTGCTACTGCCACTGCCCAGGCCAGGGAGCTGCAGGCCACGGCTGCCCATTATGGGACAGCTCAGGAAAACATGGTGGAACTGGGTCAGGCCCTGGGCAGGGAGGAGGGGATGGAGGTGGTGGCCGGGCATGGAGCCCAGGTGAAGAGAAAGGCCAGGGTGGCTGCCAGAGAGGCAACAAGGGCAACCATGGTGAGACAGCGGGTGGAGGTGGCCCTGGGGCTGCTGGAGCGCTTGGTGGCCGCGTGTGACGAAGCCACCGCATTCCCCCGGGAGCTGCAGCGCCTGCTCAGGGACACCAAGGCCACCCTGAAGGGGACAAAGAAGCAGTCCATCAATGTCCCCAATGCCTTGGTGACCAAGGTGGCCATGGCCGAGCTGCTGTGGAAGACCAACACCCGCCTGGCCAAGGATCACCTGGGGAAGACACTTCCAGATGTCATTGAATTCTTGTTCAATGGTGGTCTTGACAGTCCCAGTGCCTGTGGGGTGGCTGAGCGGTGCCAAAGAGTCATTGAGGACATCCCAAGGCTCCTTCGACCCCCAGAGTGTCCCCAGGGTGTCCCCAAAGTGTCCCCAGTGAGCATGGAGCTCCAAGAGGTGCGATGGGGGGTGGGAGGCAAGGTGGACGGATGGGACACTGGGGAGGGAGGGGGAAATGAGGGATGGAGGGGACACAGGGGGTGGCAGGAGGATACAGGAGGTCACAAAGGGGACCGGAAGGAATGGCAGGAAGGGGGGAGGTTCCAGAAGGGTGAATTGGAAACGGGGGGGATGGGTGCATGGGGGGACTTGAGGGAGAGGGGACACGAGGGCTAGTGGGGGGTGGCAGAGGGGACAGCAGTGGGAGCGAGGGGGGTAGGAGAGGGGACAGCAGAGGGCCAGCAGGTGGCAGAGGGGACAGCTGTGGGGATAGAGGGTGGCAGAAGGGAGGGCAGAGGGACAGGGGGCGAGAGGGGCTACAAGGAGAGGAGCAGGGGTGGTGCAGAGGGGACAAGAGGCTGACAAAGGAACGGAGGTGACAGAGGAGACCCCTCAGGGGCAGGGGGACACCACAGGAGGCCCTAAGTGCCACCAGGTCCCTGACACCTTCCCTGTCTCCTCCCCAGCTGTCCCCAGCCCTGCTGCAGCCACAGGTCACCATGGTGGCCATCCTGGGCGAGCTGCTAGCCACCCTGCCCAGGCAGGATGAGGAGATGCTGCCCGTGTCCCCATTGCACCTGTACTGGGACCTGGAGGAATTCACCAATGAGCTCCGGACCACCCTGTACTGTATTGATGACACCTGGAGGCACCAGAATGTCACCGTGAATGATGATGACCCTGTCAACTCCCTGAGCCAGGCCTTGGCTGCTTACAAGAGCACGCCATGGATCTCCCAGAACCCTGTGACAATGGCAACCAGGAAGTGGCAGGGGTTGGTGGCTGCACTTGTGAACAGCTGGGCCGAGCTGGCCAGGAAAGCAGCCGAGCTCCGCAACACCTGGAGGGAGGTGGTCACCGAGGCGGCCACTGCCCGGGCCAGGGAGCTGCAGGATGAGGCTGCCCGTTATGGGACAGCTCAGGAAAACATGGTGGAGCTGGATCAGGCCCTGGGCAGGGAGGAGGGGGCCAAGGTGGTGGCTGGGCATGAAGCCCAGGTGAGGAGAGAGGCCAGGGTGGCTGCCAGCGAGGCAACAAGGGCCACCATGGAGAGACAGCAGCTGGAGGCGGCCCTGGGGCTGCTGGAGCGCTTGGTGGCCGCGTGTGACGAAGCCACTGCGTTCCCCCGGGAGCTGCAGCGCAGGGTTGGGGACATTGAGGCTGCCCTGAAGGGGACAAATGAGGTGTCCTGTGATGTCCCCAATGCCTTGATTGCCAAGGTGGCCGTGGCCGAGTGGCTGTGGGAGGCCAGTGCCCGCCTGGCCAAGGATCACCTGGGAGGGACACTTCAAGACATGATCGACTTCTATTATGGTTGTGCTCCTGACAGCCCCCGTTGCCGCAGGATGGCGGAGTGGTGCCAAAGGGCCATCGAGGACATCCCAAGGCTCCTTCGACCCCCTGAGCGTCCCCAAGGTGTCTCTAAGGTGTCCCGAGTGAGCATGGAGCCCCAAGAGGTGCGACGGTCGGGGAGAGAGAGACAGAGGGGACACATGGCAGGGAGAGGAGGCACGGGGGGGTGGAGGGGGCAGTGGAGGATAGAGGGGACAGGGGTTGCAAAGGGGACAGGAGGGAGTGGCAAGAAGTGGGGAGGTGACAGAGAAGGGGAGAGGACACGCGGAGGAATGGGACAGTAGAGGATAGGGAGGACACGGGAGGATGGAGACATGCGAGGTGGCATGGGCTATTGGTGTGGTGGTAGAGGGTGGCAGATTGGTGACAGTGCGGGCAGGGGGGTGGCAGAGGGGCAGGGGGCAGGAGAGGCTAAGAGGGGAGGGGCAGGGGGTAGCAGAGGGAACAAGAGGTTGACGGACAGAAGGGAGAAAGGGGATCCCTCGGGGGCAGGGGGCTGCCTCAGGAGGCCTATGTGCCACCTGTCCCTGACACCTCTCCTGTCCCCTCCCCAGCTGTCCCCAGCCCTGCTGCAGCCACAGGTCACCGTGGTGGCCATCCTGGGCGAGCTGCTGGCCACCCTGCCCAGTCTGGACGCAATGATGATGCTGCTCCTGTCTCCAAGCTGCCTGTACTGGGACCTGATTGACTTCACCAGGGAGCTCCAGACCACCTTGTATCGCTTTGATGCCGCCTGGTGGTGCCGCAGTGTCACGTTCAATGACGATGACCCTCCCACCTCCCTGAGCCGGACCCTGGCTGCCTACAAGAGCACCAGATGGACCACCTGTTTCCATGTAAGACGGGCGACCAGCAAGTGGCAGTGGTCGGTGTCTATGCTCATGAACAGCTGGGCCCAGCTGGCCAGGGCAGCCACCGAGCTCCGCAACACCTGCAGGGATTTGGCCACCAAGGCGGCCGACAGAGAGGCCACCGCCACCGCCACCGCCCGGGCCAGGGCCCTGCAGGATGAGGCTGCCCGTTATTGGACAGCTCAAGAAAACATGGTGGGGCTGGGTCAGGCCCTGGGCAGGGAGGAGGGGATGGAGGTGGTGGCCGGGCATGAATCCTGGGTGAGGAGAGAGGCCATGCTGGCTGCCAGCGAGGCAACAAGGGCCACCATGGTGAGACAGCGGGTGGAGGCGGCCCTGGGGCTGCTGGAGCGCTTGGTGGCCGCGTGTGACGAAGCCACCGCGTTCCCCCGGGAGCTGCAGTGCCTGCTCAGGGACACCAAGGCCACTCTGGAGGCGACAAAGAAGCAGTCCATCAATGTCCCCGAGGACTTGGTGGCCAAGGTGGCCGTGGCCGAGCGGCTGTGGGAGGCCAACGCCCGCCTGGGCAAGGATCACCTGGTGGCAACACTTGACAACATCACCAAGTTCTTGTTCCCTGGTGGTCTTGCCAGCCCCAGTGCCTGTGAAGTGGCCGAGTGGTGCCAAAGAGTCATCGAGGACATCCCAAGGCTCCTTCAACCCCTGGAGCGTCCCAAGAGCATCCCCACGGTGTCCCCAGAGACTATGGAGATTGAAGAGGTGCGACCGGGGGAGGGGGGAGAGAAGAAATGGAGAGAGAGAGGACCCTGGGGTGGAGGGGGCAATGGGGAATGGAGGAGTCATGGGGGGGTGGCAGGAGGGGACGGGGTAACAAGGGAGAAAGGAGAGAGTGGCAGGAAGGGGGGAGGTGACAGAGAGGGGGAGGGGAAACGGGGGAGGAGGGGGCAGTGGGGGATGGGGGGACACGGGGTGGGGGGGGAGGATGCAGGAGCTGCCAATGGGTGGCAGAGGGGACAGCAGTGGGGGCAGGGGGTGGCAGAGGGAACAAAATGCTGACAAAGGGATGGAGGGGACAAAGGGGACCCTGGGAGGGCACTGGGGCCACCCCAGGAGGCTGTAAGCGCCATGAGGTCCCTGAAACCTCCTCTGTCCCCTCCCCAGCTCTCCCTTGCCTTGCTGCAGCCACAGGTCACCGTGGTGGCCACCCTGTGTGAGCTGCTGGCCAACCTGCCCAGGCAGGATGAGGAGATGCTGCTGCCCATGTCTCCAGAGGGCCTGTGCTCGGACCTAAAAAATTTCACCAGAGAGCTGCGGGAGAGCTTGTACTATATTGATGACACCTGGTGGCGCCGCGATGTCACCTGGGATTATGATGACCCTCCCACTTCCGATGATGATGATGATGATGATGACTCTTACACCTATGATGGTGATGACCCCCCTACCTCCCTCAGCCAGGCCCTGGCTGCCTATGAGAGCACCCCATGGACGCGCTGCAATCATGTGACAATGGAGGCCAGTAAATGGCAGTTGTCAGTGTCTGTGCTTGTGGACAGCTGGGCCGAGCTGGTCAGGAAGGCCTCCAAGCTCCGCAAAGCCTGCAGGAAGATGGCCACCGAGGCAGCCGACAGGGCAGCCACCGCCACCAGCCGGGCCAGGGAGCTGCAGGCCATGGCTGCCCGTTATTGGACAGCTCAGGAAAACATGGTGGAGCTGGGTCAGGCCCTGGGCAGGGAGGAGGGGGCCAAGGTGGTGGCCGAGCATGAATCCTGGGTGAGGAGAGAGGCCAGGGTGGCTGCCAGCAAGGCAACAAGGGCCACCATGGTGAGACAGCGGCTGGAGGCGGCCCTGGGGCTGCTGGAGCGCTTGGTGGCCACGTGTGACAAAGCCACCACGTTCCTCAGAGAGCTGCAGCGCAGGGTTGGGGACATCAAGGCTGCCCTGAAGGGGATAAGTGAAGCATCCCCCAATGTCCCCAAAGACTTGGTGGCCAAGGTGGCCGTGGCTGAGCGGCTGTGGGAGGCCAACGCGCGCCTGGCCAAGGATCACCTGCTGGGGGCACTTGATGACATCACCGCCTTCGATTGCCATTTTCGTGATCTCAGCTGCTTTGCCGATGAGGTGGCCGAGCGGTGCCAAAGAGCCATCAAGGACATCCCAAGGCTCCTTCGATACCTGGATCATCCCCAAGGTGTCCCCAAGGTGTCCCCAATGACCATGGAGCTCCAAGAGGTGCGATGGGGGAGGGAGAGGGGATCAGAGTGGACACTGGAGGGGTAGAGGCCAATGACGGATGGGGGTCACGGGGGGAGGGGACACGAGTGCTGGCAGGGGGTGGCAGAGTGGACAGTGGGGGGTGGCAGGGGCTGCGACTGTGGTAGTAGGGCATGGCAGAGGGGACTGCAGAGGGCGGGAAGGGCTATGAGGGGAGGGGCAGGGGGTGGCAGAGGGAACAAGAGGCTGACAAAAGGATGGGGGGAGCAAAGGGGACCCCAGGAGGCCGTAAGTGCCACGAGGTCCCTGACACTTCCCCTGTCTCCTCCTCAGCTTTTCCCGGCCCTGATGCAGCCACAGGTCACTGTCGTGGCCATCCTGGGTGAGCTGCTGGCCAACCTGCCCAGGTGGGACCGGGAGGCGCCCATGTCCCTACAGTGTCTGCGCTGGGACCTGGAGGAATACTCCAGGGATCTCCGGGCCACCCTGCACTGCACTGATGACACCTGGTGGCACAACATTGTCACCTCCGATGATGGACCTGTCACCTCCTTTAGCCAGGCCCTGGCCGCCTTCAGGAGCACCCCATGGGCCCCTCAGAACCGTGTGACAATGGCAGCCAGCAAGTGGCAGCAGTCGGTGGCTGTGCTTGTGGACAGCTGGGCCCAGCTGGCCAGGAAAGCCACCCAGCTCCGCAACACCTGGAGGGAGGTGGCCACCGAGGCGGCCGACAGGGTGGCCACTGCCACTGCCCAGGCCAGGGAGCTGCAGGACGAGGCTGCTCGTTATGGGACAGCTCAGGAAAACATGGTGGAGCTGGGTCAGGCCCTGGGCAGGGAGGAGGGGGCCGAGGTGGTGGCCAGGCGTGAAGCCCAGATGAGGAGAAAGGCCAGGGTGGCTGCCAGCGAGGCAAGAAGGGCCACCATGGTGAGACAGCGAGTGGAGGCGGCCCTGGGGCTGCTGGAGCGCTTGGTGGCCGCGTGTGACGAAGCCACTGCGTTCCCCCGGGAGCTGCAGTGCAGAGTTGGGGCCATAGAGGCTGCCCTGAAGGGGACAAATGTGGCGTCCCCCGATGTCCCTGAGGACTTGGTGGTCAAGGTGGCTGTGGCCGAGTGGCTGTGGGAGGCCAGCGCCCGCCTGGTCAAGGGTCACCTGGAGGGGACACTTAACGACATCAATGCGTTCTATTACGGTTATGGTCATAACAGCCTCCATTACCGCGGGGTGGCTGAGCGGTGCCAAAGAGTCATCAAGGACATCCCAAGGCTCCTTCGACCCCTGGAGTGTCCCCAGAGCATCCCAAGGGTGTCCCCAGTGGACATGGAGCCCCAAGAGGTGCGAGGGGGGGGTGGGGGGGATAGAGAGGTGGACAGAGGGGACACTGGGGGGAGCAGAGGGGGCAGTGGAGATTGGGGGGGGGGGTCGCGGGGGTGTCAGGAGGGGACGGGGTCACAAAGGGGACAGGAGAGAGTGGCAGGAAGTGGGGAGGTGACAGGTGGAGGGGACAGTGGGAGGGATGCAGGGTGGTAGGGACAAAAGGGGTGCCAGAGGGGAAAGTGGGGGGTGGCAGAGGCTACAAGTGTGGTGGTAGGGAGTGGCAGACGGGACAGCATAGGGGCAGGGTGGTGGCAGAGGGAACAGAAGGCTGACAGAGGGATGGAGGGGACAAAGGGGACCCTGGGAAGGCACTGGGGCCACTCCAGGAGGCCGTAAGTGCCACGAGGTTCCTGACACCTCCCCTGTCCCCTCCCCAGCTGTCCCCGGCCCTGCTGCAGCCACAGGTCACCGTGGTGGCCATCGTGGGCGAGTTGCTGGCCACCCTGCCCAGTCTGGATGAGGAGATGCTGCTGGTGTCCCCAGGGTGCCTGTACTGGGAACTGGAGGAATTCACCTCGAATCTCTGGGTCACCCTATACGGCACTGATGCCACCTGGTGTTGCCGCAATGTCACCTCCAATGATGATTACCGTCTCACCTCCCTGAGCCAGGCCCTGGCTGCCTACAAGAGCACGCCATGGACTACCTGGGATGATGTGACAATGGTGGCCAGCAAGTGGCAGTGGTCGGTGTCTATGCTCATGAACAGCTGGGCCCAGCTGGCCATGAAGGCCACCAAGCTGTGCAACACCTGGAAGGGGGTGGCCAATGATGCGGCTGACAGGGTGGCCTTCTACAATGCCCGGGCCAGGGCCCTGCAGGACGAGGCTGCCCGTTATGGGACAGCTCAGGAAAATATTGTAGAGCTGGGTCAGGCCCTGGGCAGGGAGGAGGGGGCTGATGTGGTGGCCAGGCATGAAGCTTGGGTGAGGAGGGAGGTCAAGGTGTCTGCCAGCGAGGCAACAAGGGCCACCATGGAGAGACAGCAGGCAGGCGTGGCCCTGGGGCTGCTGGAGCGCTTGGCGGCCGTGTGTGACGAAGCCACTGCGTTCCCCCGGGAGCTGCAGCGCCTGCTCAGGGACATTGAGGCCACCCTGAAGGAGACAAATGAGGCGTCTCTTGATGTCCCCGAGGACTTGGTGGCCAAGGTGGCCGACGCCGAGCGGCTGTGTGAGGCCAACGCCCACCTGGCAAAGGATCACCTGGCAAAGACAGTTCGAGACATCATCAAGTTCTTGTTCCCTGGTGGTCCCGCCAGCCTCAGTGCCCGTGAGGTGGCTGAGCGCTGCCAAAGAGCCATCGAGGACATTCCAAGGCTCCTTCGACCCCTGGAGTATCCCCAAAGTGTCCCCAAGGTGTTCCCAGTGACCATGGAGCTCCAAGAGGTGCGGTAGGGGGGAGGGGTTGGGGGGGAGTGGAGAGGGGGGACAGAGGGGACACTGTGGGGGGAGGGGGCAGTTGGGGATGGGGGGGTCACAGAGGTGGCGGGAGGGGACAGGGGATCCCAAAGGGTATAGGAGGGAGTGGCAGGAAGGTGGGCGGTGACAGGAGAGGGGACACTGGCAGAGAAGGGGCTGTGGGAAATGGCGGGGACATAGGGTGGTGGGGACACGGGGGCTGGCGGGCAGTGGCAGAGGGGACAGTGGGGGATGGAAGGGGCTATGAGTGTCGTGGTAGGGGGTTGCAGAGGGGACAGCAGAGGGGTGGGGGGCGGGAGGGACTACAAGGGGAGGGGTAAGGGGTGGTAGAGGAAGCAAGAGGCTGACAAAGGGATGGAGGGAACAAAGGAGACTACTCAGCAGCCTGGGGCCACCCCAGGAGGCCACAAATTCCACGAGGTCCCTGACACCTCCCCTGTTCTCTGCCCAGCTGTCCCCGGCCCTTCTGCAGCCACAGGTCACTGTCGTGGCCATCCTGGGTGACCTGCTGGCCACCCTGCCCAGTGAGGACGAGATTAATCTGCTGTTCACGTGTCGAAGTGACTTTTACAGGGACCTGAGGGTCCTCACCTGGGAGCTCCGGGACACCCGGCACTGCACTGAAGACTGGAGGCACTGCACTGTCACCTGGGATGATGATGACCCTGTCACCTCTCTTAGCCAGGCCCTGGCTGCCTGGGAGAGCACCCCAGGGATGTCCCAGAAGCGTGTGACAATGGCAGCCAGGAATTGGCAGGGGTTGGTAAATGCGCTTGTGAACAGCTGGGCCAGGCTGGCCAGGATAGCCACCAAGCTCCCCAATGCCTGCAGGGATTTGGCCACCAAGGCGGCCAACAGGGCAGCCACTGCCACCAGCCAGGCCAGGGAGCTGCAGGACGAGGCTGCCCGTTATGGGACAGCTCAGGAAAACATGGTGGAGCTGGGTCAGGCCCTGGGCAGGGAGGAGGGGGCCGAGGTGGTGGCCAGGCATGAAGCCCAGGTGAGGAGAGAGGCCATGGTGGCTGCCAGCGAGGCAAGAAGGGCCACCATGGTGAGACAGCGGCTGGAGGCGTCCCTGGGGCTGCTGGAGCGCTTGGTGGCCGCGTGTGACGAAGCCACCGCGTTCCCCCGGGAGCTGCAGCGCCTGCTGAAGGCCATCAAGGCTGCCCTGAAGGGGACAATTGAGGCGTCCCCCAAAGTCTCTGAGGACTTGGTGGCCAAGGTGGCCGTGGCCGAGCAGCTGTGGGAGGCCAACGCCCGCCTGGCCAAGGATCACCTGGAGGGGACACTTCAAGGCAGCATTATTTTTCATTTCAATGGTGATGGTCCCACCAGCCCCAGTGCCTGTGGGGTGGCCGGGCAGTGCCAAAGAGCCATGGAGTACATCGCAAGGCTCCTTCGACCCCCAGAGCATCCCCAGAGTGTCCCCAAGGTGTCCCCAGTGAGCATGGAGCTCCAAAAGGTGGGACAGGGGGACAGAGGGGACACTGTGGGGGGAGGGGACGGGGACACGGAGCGGTGGGAGCAACGGGCAATGGAGGGGACATGGGGGTGGCAAGAGGGCACAGGGGGTCGCAAAGGGGGTGGGGGTAGTGGCAGGAAAGGGTGAGGGCACAGAGGGATGGAGGACAAAGCATGGGGAGGGGGCAGTTGTGGATGAGGGGGACACGGGGTGGGGGGACATGGGACCTGGCAGGGGGTGGCAGAAGGAACCGCAGAGGGAGGCAGATGCTATGAGTGTGGTGATCGGGGGTGGCAGAGGGTACAAGGGGTTGACAAACAGACAGTGGGGACAGCAGAGCCCTTAAGGGAGCGGACAGGGTGGACCCCAGGAGAGAACCGAGGCCACCGCAGGAGGCCATTAGTGCCACCAGGTCCCTGACACCTCCTTGTCCCCTCCCAAGCTGTCTCCAGCCCTGCTGCAGCCAGAGGTCACTGCCGTGGCCATCCTGGGTGAGCTGCTGGCCAGCCTGCCCAGGCAGGATGAGGAGATGTATCTGCACGTCCCAAAGTGCCTGTACTGGGATTTGAAGAATTTCACCAGCAACCTTCGCTTCACCCTGTACTGCACTGATAACACCTGGTGGCGCCACAGTGTCACCTCTGGTGATGATGACCCTGTCACCTCCCTCAGCCGGGCCCTGGCTGCCTGTGAGAGCACCCGAGGGACTACCTGGGACAATGTGACAAAGGCGGCCAGCGAGTGGCAGTGGTCGGTGTCTGTGCATGTGTACAGATGGGCTGAGCTGGCCAGGACAGCCACTGAGCTTCGCAACACCTGCAGGGAGGTGGTCACTGAGGCGGCTGACAGGGAGGCCTCTGCCACTGCCTGGGCAAGGGACTTGCAGGCCCTGGCTGCCCGTGATGGGACAGCTCAGGAAAACATGGTGGAGCTGGGTCAGGCCCTGGTCAGGGAGGAGGGGGCCGAGATGGAGGACAGGTATGAAACCCAGGTGAGGAGAGATGCCAGGGTGGCTGCCAGAGAGGCAACAAGGGCCACCATGGAGAGGCAGCAGGCAGAGGCGGCCCTGGGGCTGCTGGAGCGCTTGGTGGCCGCGTGTGATGAAGCCACCGCATTCCCCCAGGAGCTGCAGTGCCTGCTCTGGGACACCAAGGCCGCCCTGAAGGGGACAAGTGAAGCATCCCCCAATGTCCCCGAGGACTTGGTGGCCAAGGTGGCCGTGGCCGAGCAGCTGTGGGAGGCCAAGAGGCGCCTGGCCAAGGATCACCTCCTGAGGGCAGTTCCAGGCACCAGCAAGTTCTATTTCACTGGTGGTCCCGCCAGCCCCAGTGCCTGTGAGGTGGCTGAATGGTGCCAAAGAGCCATCGAGGACATCCCAAGGCTCCTTCGACCCCCAGAGCATCCCCAGAGCGTCCTCAATGTGTCCCCAGTGAGCGTGGAGCTCCAAGAGGTGAGGCGGGGGGGAGGGGATGGATAGGGGAACAGAGGGGACACTGGGGAGGAGGTGACAGAGAGGGGGAGGGGTAATGGGGCATGGAGGATGGGGGGGACACGGGGGGATGAGGACAGGAGGGATGGCAGAAGGAGCAGCAGGGGGTGGCAGGGGCTGTGAGTGTGGTGGCAGGGGGTGGTATAGGGGACAACAGTTGGGGCTGGGGGTGGCAGAGGAGACAGGGGATTACAGAGGGGACTGCAGAACTCTCCAGGGGTGGGACAAAGGGGACCCCAGGAGGGCACAGCGGCCACTGAAGGAGGCCAAAAATGCCACCAGCTCCCTGATATTTCCCCTATCCCCTCCTTAGCCGTCCCTTTCCCAGCTGCTGGAGGCTCTGGTCTCCGTGGTGGCCACTCTGGGCGAGGTGACAGCCACCGTGACCGGGCCATACCGGGGCGTGCGGCGCTGTGTGCCCCCAAAGTTGCTGCACGCGGCCCTGAGGATCTTCACCTGGAGCCTCCGTAAGGCCCTGGAACGCCCCGGTGTCAGCTCCCTGGATGACCCTGGTGTCCCCTCCCTGGGCCAGACCCTGGCCACCCTCGGGGCCACCCCGGGGGCCACCTGGGCCGATGTGAGAGCCACGGGCAGCGCCTGGCAGGAGTTGGTGGCTGCATGTGAGGAGAGATGGAAACAGCTGTTCGAGGAGATCACCAAGCTCCGTGATGCCTGCGAGGACGCAGCCCTCGCCTGGGCCAGGGACCAGCAGGACAAGGCCATCCGCAGGGGCACAGCTGGGGACAACCTGGCAGCCACAGCCCAGCAGCTGATGGTGGCCCTGGACAGGGATGAGGAGGCCTCGGCAGGGGCCACGCACAGTGCCCAGGTGATGGCAGCCACCAGTGAGGCCATGGGAGAGGCTGTGGTGGCCCCCAGGCCAGTGAGGGCAGCCATCAGGAGGAGACATTGGGCAGAAATGGCCCTGGAGCCACTGCAGCGCTTGGTGGATGCATGTGACAAAGGCAGTGAGTTTATCAGTTACATGGAGTGCCAGCTCAGGGACATCGAGGCTGCCCTGGAGGGGACAAAGGAGGCATCCCCCGATGTCCCCGAGGACTTGGTGGCCAAAGTGGCCAAGGCTGAGCAGCTGTGGGAGGCCAGCACCCGCCTGTTCAGGCATCACCTTCTGGGGACACTTGGGGACATCCACGACCTCCTCTTGAGTCCCTATGGTGGCTGTGGTGGCCCCAATGGCCCTGGCAGCCGTGCGGTGGCTGACCGGTGCCAAAAAGCCATCGAGGAAATCCCAAGGCTGCTTCAGGATAGTGACATCACCGCTGCAACGTCATCGCGGCAGTGACGTCACTGGGGACATCGCTGTGGTCACCTGTGCCTTCCCTGTGCAGTAATTGAGACAAGTCTGGGGAAGTTTTGGGGAATTTTCATTGAAATTGCCCCAAATCCTGATGGGAATTCCTGGGGTGACATCACTGAGGACACTCAGGGACTGGGGACATGGGTGAAAGTGTCCCCTCAAGAACTTCCAGCTTTCCGCTGTGCCTGCAGCAGAGCCAGGGTATAAATGACAATTTAGTAATTGGCTTCTGCAATTCTGCATTGGCTTCTGGAATTCTGCATTGGCTTCTGCACTTTTGTATTGCCTTTTACACATTTTTATTGATCACCAGAAATTTGATATAGTATTTGATACTGATATTGATTATCGATGATTCCTTGTAGCTGCTGGTTGGTGCAATATTATCTATCAGTTCATGTGTGCACCATACAGCCTATTAATAAATAAACAGATAAATATCCTCTATATAAATCAGCCTGGGCTGATCTGAACTCTGTTTTAGACCAATTACATGGCCCCGTTGAGAGACGAGTGGTCAATAAATTCATCCCAACATTTCTTGAGGGGAGCACAGCCAGGGAGCTGCTTCAAGGCACTGTCACTGAGATATTTCCCCTTGAAAACCCTGGGTGGGATGGAAATACACCCGAGCAGATGGCAAAATTAAAATTATATCAAAGCCTCATGGAAAGTGGGATAAAACTGGGGGTCTCTAAAGCTGTGAATTGGAAAAGGCTTTATCAAGTGAGGCAAAATTATGATGAATCACCCACTGATTTTTTAAACAGGTGACTGCCATCAAATGTACTGATCTATATAGTGAATCAGCTGATGGTAAAGCACATCTGGTTTTGTTTTGTGTAGGTCAGGCTTCAAATGATATAAGAAGAAAAGATAAAGGGAGTTCAAGACACAGATAAACTCCTGGAGGTTGCCTGGAAGGTGTTTTGAGACAGAGGCCCAACTGAAAGAGTTAATCCCAGCCTAGCAAGAAGGCAACTCAGGAAAAGTGACCCAAGAAAGCTTCCCCTCTGGAGAAGGCCCAGAGAGCATCCTGTAAGAAATGGGGACATTGGAAAAAGGACTGTCCAGTGCTGAAAGAAAAATTATCAGTCCCTTTCATAGCAGCGGTCCCCAGTGGGGAATAATGAGCATTGACTCCATGATTGCAGCAGGCTGATCAATCCCTTTGTTGTACCATCCTTTACTACTAAGAAAAACCCATGGCCCTTGCCTGACAGTCCCAACACACACGTGGATCCAATTGGTCAATCAAGCCAAACAACCATCACCAGTGGCCAGTTGTTCTGGTTTGAAAGCAAAAGCAGTGAGAGACTCCAAGTCAGAAATACAAGTTTTTACACAAAGGAAAAAAAACCCAAAATACATGAACCACAAAAGAAAAATATACATAAATGTATAATGCACGTAATAATGTATATAAAAAATATATAGATGTATAGATATATATATAGATATATATAAAATACAGAATGAAACCTTACACACAGATCTCATTAAAATTAGGTCTCTTTGGGGTACACAAGGGGTTTCCCCGTCCTTCTGCATTACCCATCCAGAGTAACCAGGTCCTGGAGCAAAAATGTTGGTACCCTACGTTGGGCGCCAAAATTATGTTCTGGTTTGAAAGCAAAACCAGTGGGAGACTCCAAGTCAGAAATACAATTTATTAGAAAAAGGAAAAAAAAACCCAAAAGACATGCAATAATACAAAATAAAACTTCTGACAGAGTCAGAATATATCCTGACACCCTGCTGGTTAGGGCACTGGTAGCAGTTGAGATGAAATGGTCTTGTTGAAGTCGTGATCCTGTAGAAATGATCTGGTAGCTCTTGTCCTCTGGAAACCAGTGGGTAAGGGTGCCTGTTCTGTCCCAAATCCCAGATTATATCCAGGTGAGGATGCTGAGCTCCTTCCCCCTGGGCAGATCATCTCCCAATGGGCTGATATCTTTTTGAGTCATGATTGGTCCTTGATTGCCCCTCAAACAGAAATGGCTCCTGGAGGGAGTTATCTCTGAGTCATGATTTCAATTAATTAAGCCTCACTAAGACAGTGAGCTTCCTTTGCAACTGTCTCTGAAAAACTTAGTGAGTAGAAGAGCTGGACAATTTTAGTTTTATTTTGGAAAATATTGATGCTGTTTTGACAATTATCTTTTTCCTTTCCTGCCTGCTTCACTTGCTCTCTGCTCTGATTTTCTCTGAAAAGCAATATTGTGTTTACCTAGTAACAATGGCAGGTAAATTGTTCTCAGCTGTCAAACAGGAAACTACAATTTCTATGTGACCTGGAAAGATTTCACAGTAACATCTTCTTTGGTGTCAGATTGGAAGGTTGGGGAAGCTGGGAGCAATCAGTGAGATTTTGAACGGGAGCTGCTGCTCAGTGCATGGAATTGATGGGTTCATGTAGGGGGATAGAATATAAGTAAATAAAGGTAATGGAGAAAGTAATCTTACCCCCTAAAGAGTTGCAGCTGAGCCAATCATTAGAGATTTGGAGAAGGCCTGATTTTAACAGGCCACAGCTATAGCTTAATGAGCCTTAATTGGTCTTATCCTAGGGCAAGCTATTACAGCTCCAGAGCTCAGCCCCCAAGGGGACTGAGTGCCAGAGGCCAGCTCGCTCAGACCAAGGCTGCGGGTCAGCCCCTCACAAGCAGGAGGATATTCAGCTCTTATAGTGATTAGCCAGCTCTTATGATTTCAGCTTTGCTTGCTAGGTAGCTTGCCCTTGGCTTGAGGCTCCAGCAGACGGTAGAGAGAGGAGAAGGAGAAGACGCCGGCTGTTCCACGAGTATGGCTTTATTGGAGGGGTTCGTGAAGGGTCTCAGTTCTTCTTCTTCCAAGTTAGTAGGGGTACAATATGCTACTTTTATAGCCTTGGCCCAGTTCCAGTCTTGGCCAATGGCAAAGGTTAGAGTGACCATAAGTGACCAATAGTAGGGTTAACAAGATATTGCCTTACATGGTTTTAGGGATAGGTTATAGGGTGGATGTCCCTGGAGTCAGGAAGCTTCTTTGCTGCTGTGTCAGCATTTCTATTATTCAGATTCTCCACGGGGCCCTGGCTAAACTTGTGGGTTTCACTACAGTAGCCCATAAGAAGAGTGTTATAAAAGAGTGTATTGGTTGGCTGAGGGAACTGGAATCAGTTGGCTGCTGTGAGGACAAGGAAGAGTGAGTGCCTGGAGGAGCTGCCTACAAGAGACATCAAGGAGGTACAAAACTCTAGCGATATGGAACCTTTGCAATGTAATGACAATAGAACTCTTGCACTATAATGACAACAGATTCATTACAGGAGATCAGGAAAAACCATAAACCAATGCCCCTCCCGGTGCCAGCAAGCTCTTGGGGATGGGAATAGAATACATTCTATATTGGAACGTAGGACAGGGCCATTAATTAATAATTCTCTGCTGCTAATGGGTAATTAATTTTTGATTACATGCTGTTCATGGGCCATTATTCTAAATTCTCTGCTGTTAATGGGCCATACAGTATCACTGCATGGATGATGGGATTACATCATCCCATTGGGAGATGCTCCACCCAAGGGGAGGAGCCAAACATTCCTACCTGGATGGAATCTGACGTTGGAACACCACAGCAGCCTTTGCCACTGCAATTCCCAGAGGAGCAGCTTTCTTCTTACTTTTACTTTATTTTTTTGTCTTTTTTTATTATTGTTATTTTTGACTTTATTATTTTTATTCTTATGTTTACTTTGTTTTTATATAGTTTTAAATTATTTTTAATTTTTTTTTATTTTATCATTCATTTCATTTCTATCTTATTTATATTTTTATTTCTATCATTAGATAATTTATTTTAATTTTTTAAATTTTATTTTTATCTAATTTTTATTTTATTTCTATCCTTTATTATTCATTACTTTGTTTTATTTTTATTTCTATCTTTTTAATTTTCATTATTTCATTTTACTTTTATTATTGTATATTTTATTTTATTTTTATTCTTAATTTTATTTTTTTCTTACTTTTGTTTCTATCCTTTTATTATTTACTACTTATTTTTATATTTTATTTTATTTTTACCTCATTTTTTTCTGGCTTTATTTTTATTCTTATTGCTATTTTTATTCTTATTTTTGTTTCTTTACTTCTTTTAATTTTAATATTTTATTTTATTTATTTCCCTTCCCAAATTAAGAACAGTTATTCCTGCTCCCATATCTTTGCCTGAGAGGCTTTTAATTTCAAATTTATAACAATTCAGAGGGAGGGGGTTCACATTTTCCATTTAGGGGGTCTCCTGCCTTCCTCAGCACACACCTGTCTGTTCAAACCAAGATACACCAAAATACCCCAAAATTCCACCAAAACACCATAACACACCACAAAATTACACCAAATCACCCCAAAAATTGCACCAAAATACGCTGAAATCCCATCAGGGACCCTGAAATTGCACCAAATTACCACAAAATTACACCAAAATACCCCAAAAGCTCATCAGGAACCCCAAAATTACACTGAAATACCCCAAAATCTAGTCAGTGATCCCAAAAATCCCCCAAATCCGTTCATGGACCCCAAAATTCCCGCAAAATTGCCCCAAATCCAGTCAGGGACCCACAAAATCCACTCAGGGGGCCCCCAACATCCCCTCGGGATGCCCCAAACCCAGTCGGGAACGCCCAAGATACCTCTGAACCCCCTCAGGACCACCAAAATCCCTCAGGACGCCCCAAAATTCCCACCAAAAACTTCCTCAGAACGCTGCCAAGTCCCCTCACCACCCCCAAAGCCCCTCAGTACCCCCAGGTCTCCCTCAGTGTCCCCCCCAAAACTACTCAGGACCCTCAAAAATCTCAGAATCCATGCAGATTCCCTCATGACGCCCCCAAATCCCCTCAGGACCCGCCAATCCCCTCACAACCCCCCCAAAATTCCCCCCTAACCCCCTCAAGATCCCCCCAGATCCCCCCAAACCCCATCAGGACCCTCAATTCTCCCTCTAACCCCCCAAAATCCCCTCACAACCCTTCCAATCCCCTGATGACTCCACATGTCCCCTCAGGACCCCGTGTTCACCCCTCACAACCGCCCAAGGTCCCCTCAGAACCCCCAGTTCTCACTCAGGACCCCCCAAGTCCCCTCAGGATTCCCCAAAACCTCTCATGACCCCTCACATCCCCTCAGTCCCCTCACAAACCCCCTCCAAGCCCCCACAGTACTCCCCAGATCCCCTTAGGACCACCCGTTCTCCTTGAGGACCCCAATCCTCCCTCACGACACCCCCAAACCCCCTCAGGACCGCCCAAATCACATCAGATCCTCTCAAATCCCCTCAGGACGCCCAATTCTCCCTCAGGACCCCCCAACCGCTCCCCCTCCCCCGCAATTCCCTCAAAATCCTCCCAGCCCCCTCCTCATCGCTCCCGCCCCCCGCTCCCGGTGCTGACCGCGGGGGGGTCGCGGGGGTGTTGCCCATCTCGCGCTGCCGGGGGGGGTCTCAGGGCTCCCTCGGCGCCCCCAAATTCCCGAACCGCCCCCCCGGCGGCCAAAGCCCCGCCCGCCGCCGCTGGTCCCCACCGGGACCACAATGCCCACAATGCACCGCGATTCTGCCGGAAGCGGCCGCCGACACCGCTCCGGGGGAAACTTCCGCCAGTACTTCTGCCGGGCGCGGTTTTTGAGTGATCAGCGCTGCACGACAGGGCCCCTGTGCCGCCATCTTTGTTGAGGGCAATTCTGTGTGCCCCCCAGAGCGCTCCGCGTTGCCTCATAAATCCCGCCAGGAACGGCGGAATCTGTCTGGAAATGGCGGGATGGAGCCTAAATCAACTGGGGATGGATCCTAAATCCCCTGGGATTGAGCCAAAGCGCCCAAATCCTGGCGCTTCCATGGATAAGGGCGGTACTGGAAAGGGCGGGCGCCCAGCCCCTTTCCGGCTCTTCCTGAGGCGGCTCCGCTATTTGCTTAGCGCCGTTCCCGGGGCCGGTTCTGGGCCGGGATTGGCACTGGTCTCGGGGCTCCTTCGCCACCGCAGCGTCCCCAAGGTGTCCCCAAGGTGTCACCAGTGACCATGGAGCCCAAAGAGGTGCGATTGGAGGGGAGGGGGAGGGGGAAATGGGGGGAGGCGGCGGGGGAGGGGACCCGGGGACTGGCGCGGGGTGGCAGAGGGGACAGCAGAGGGGACAGGAGAGTGGCAGAGGGGACAACAGAGGGGACCGGGGGTGGCAGGGGCTATGAGAGGGTGGCAGAGGGGACAGCAGGGGGGTGGCAGATTGTCGCAACTCAGGACATCCCTCTGGGTGTCCAGAACGGCCAAGAGCCCGGCCAGGGGGCTCAGAAACCCTGGCACAGAGCCCAGAACACCTGTGGGGTTGATTATGACCCGTGGAGAAAATTACCAGCCTTGTACGAAGACCAGCAAGCCACAGCAGTTTAAGTAGCATAATAGTGAAATTATCACGGGGTAAAAAAAATAGATTTTTGGGGTTTCTAGAATGGGGGTTTTGGAGGCAAGGTGGAAGGATTTGAGCGTGTCCAGCCTTTCTCCTTCTTCTCTGCCTCCATCTTCTGCTCTGATGTGGGCACTTTTAGATTGGTTTAGAGTAGGAGCTCACTGTCTAACATAGATGATAGGTATTGGAAAGAAATTGTAAATATTGTACACGTAGTTTTTAGTATAAAGACATAACCCTGCCCCGGGGCCAGGCAGTGTGCCTGGAACTGTCCTGCTGGATGGGCTTCAGCAGGGGAGGAGAAAAATTTTTATAAATAAGATGCAATAAATAACCTAGATATCTTTAAGTGCCCGGGCTGGGAAAAGATATTTTTCATGTATCTGGGCGTCACAGTGACCTGGACCCTCGAGAGCAGAGGGGACAGCAGAGGAGGCAGGGAGGTGGCAGAGGGAACAAGGGAGGGACAGACAGGCAGCAGAGCCCGCCAGGGAGAGGGACAAAGGAGAAGCCTCAGGGGCAGGGGGCACCTCAGTACAACACAGGTGCCACCAGGTCCCTGACACCTTTGCTGTCCCCTCCCCAGCTGTCCCCGGCCCTGCTGCAGCCACAGGTCACTGTGATGGCCACCCTGGGCGAGCTGGTGGCCCTCCTGCCCAGATGGGAGGGGATTCTGCTGCTGAACGACTTCGGAAACTGCGTGTACAGGGACCTGAAGGATTTCATTGAGAACCTCCAGGTCACCCTGCACCGCACTGAGGGCACCTGGTGGTACCGCCATGTCAACTCTGATGATGATGACTCTCTCATCCCCCTGAGCCAGGCCCTGGCTGCCTGGGAGAGCACCCCAGGGACCACCCAGTTCTGTGTGATAGGGGCAGCCAACAAGTGGCAGGAGTCGGTGTCACTGCTTGTGAAAAGCTGGGCCAAGCTGGCCGGGACAGCCACCAAGCTGCGCAATGCCTGCAGGGATTTGGCCACCAAAGTGGCTGACAGGGTGGCCAGCACTGACACCCGGCCCAGGGAGATGCAGGCCATGGCTGCCCGTTATGGGACAGCTCAGGAAAACATGGGGAAGCTGGGTCAGGCCTTGGGCAGGAAGGAGGAGGCTGAGATGGTGGCCGGGCATGAAGCGCAGGGGAGGGGACATGCCATGGAGGCTGCCAGCAAGGCCACCACGGAGAGACAGCGGGTGGAGGCGTCCCTGGGGCTGCTGCAGCGCTTGGTGGCCGCGTGTGACGAAGCCACCGTGCTCCCCCGCGACCTGCGGCGCCTGATGAAGGTCATCAAGGCTGCCCTGGAGAGGACAGATGAGGCGTCCCACAATGTCCGCAAGGACTTGGTGGCCAAGGTGGCTGAGGCCGAGCGGCTGTGTGAGGCCAACGCCCGCCTGGTCAAGGGTCACCTGGAGGGGACACTTGAGGCCATCAAGTTCTTGTTCGATGGTGATCCCATCAGCTCCAGTGCCTGTGGGGTCGCCGAGCGCTGCCAAAGAGCCATCGAGGACATCCCAAGGCTCCTTCGACCCCCGGAGTGTCCCCAGAGAATCCCCAAGGTGTCCCCAATGAGCATGGAGCCCCAAAAGGTGAGAGACGGCGGGGAGAGGGGACATTGGGGGATGGAAGGGGCATGGGGGCTGGAGGGCGGGGGGCGCAGCAGGGACAAGAGGGTGACAAAGGGACAAAGGGCACCCCACAGGGGTATGAGGCCACTGCAGGAAGCCGTAAGTGCCACCAGGTCCCTGACACCTCCCCTGTCACCTCTCCAGGTGTCACCTCCACAGCTGCAGGTGGTGGTGGCCGTGGTGGCCACCCTGGGCGAGGTGGTGGCCACTGTGACGGGGCCACACTGGGGCAAGTTCCCAGACTCCCTGTATGAGAGCCTGAAGAGATTCACCCGGAGCCTCCGTGCAATCCTGAACCAAGGTGATGTCACCTCCCTGGGCCACTGTGGTGTCCCCTCCCTGAGAAGGGCCCTGGCCACCCTCTGGGCCACCTCCAGGATCACCTGGGCCAATGTGAGAGCTGCAGCCAGCACCTGGCGGGAGTTGGTGGCCAAGCTCGTGGACAGCTGGGACTGGCTGGCCAGGGAGGCCACCAAGCTCCGTGACAACCACAGGAAGGTAATCACGGACCAGCAGCTGATGGTGTCCCTGGACGAGGAGGAGGTGACCTGGCAAATGGCCACACACAGTGCCCGGGTGGCAGCAGCCGCCAATAAAACCAGGGCAGAGGCTGGAGTGGCCACCAGGAGGGGACATTGGTCAGAGTTGGCCCTGGAGCCGCTGCAGCGCTTGGTGGCTGTGTGTGATGGAGCCATCTTGTTCAACTGGAACATGGAGTGGCAGCTCAGGGACATCGAGGTCCTCCTGAAGGGGATAAATGAGGCATCCCCTGATGTCCTTCAGGCCTTGATGGCCAAAGTGGCCAAGTTTGAGCAGCTGTGGGAGGCCAGCACGCACCTGGTCAAGGAGCACCTTCTGGGGACACTTGAGGTCATTGACAACATCCTCTTGAGTCCCTATGTTGTCCTGGATGGCCCTGGCAGACGCGCAGTGGCCGAGCGGTGCCAAAAAGCCTGGGAAGACATCCCAAGGCTGCTGCAGGAAAGTTTCACATAGGGGCAATGACATCATTGGAGACATCGCTGCTGTCACCTGTGCCCTCCCCGTGTAGAATTTGAGACAGATTTGGGGAATTTTACAGGGAATTTTCAGTGATACTGTCCCAAATTCTGTTGGGAATTCCTGGAGTGATGTCACAGGGAGAGGGGACATGGCTGAATGAGTCCCCTCAAGAGCTTCCAGCTTTCCACTGTGCAGCAGAGCCAGGTCATAAATTGCAAATTTATGATTGGCTTCTGCAATTCTGTATTGGCTTCTGCAGTTTTGTATTGCCTTTTTGCACTTTTTTATTGCCTTTTGCACTTTTGTATTGTCTTTTACACATTGTTATTGATCTGCGTCAATTTGATATGGTATTTGATACTGATATTGATTATCGGTGATTCCTTGTAGCTGCTGGTTGGTGCAATGTAATCTATCAGATCCTTTGTGCACTGTACAGCTTATAAATTAATTAATTAATTAATTAATTAATTAATATTCTCTTTCAGACTGGGCTGATCTGAGCTCTGTGTCAGACACATCACTTGACCCCATCGAGAGATAAGTGGTCAATAAATCCACCTACATGTTCCCTGAGGGGAGCACAGTGAGGGAGCTGCTTCAAGGCGCTGTCACTGAGATATTTCCCCTTGAAAATCCTGGGTGGGAGGCAAATACACCCAAGCAGATGGCAAAATTAAAATGATATCAAAGCCTTGTGGTATGGGGGTGAAAACATGTGGTCTCTAAAGCTGTGAATTGGTCAAAGCTTTACCAAGTGAGGCAAAATTATGATGAATCACCCACTGATTTTTTAAACAGGTGGAGAGAAAATGCCATCAAGTATACTGATGAATCAGCTGATGGTAAAGCACACCTGGTTTTGTTTTGTGTCGGTCAGGCTTCAAATGACATAAGAAAAGATAAAGGGAGTTCAAGACATGGATAAACTGCTGGAGGTTGCCTGGAAGGTGTTTTCAGACAGAGGCCCAACTGAAAGAGTTAATCCCAACCTGGCAAGAACGCAACTCCGGAAAAGTGACCCAAGAAAGCTTCCCCTATGGAGAAGGCTCACAGTGCATCCTGTAAGAAATGGGGGCATTGGAAAAAGGACTGTCCGGTGCTGAAAGAAAAATCATCAGTCCCTGTTGTAGCAGCGGTCCCCAGTGGGGAATAATGAGCATTGACTCCATGATTGCAGCAGGCTGATCAATCACTTTGTTATACCATCCTTTACTACTAAGAAAAACCCATGGCCCTTGCCTGACAGTCACAACACACATGTGGATGCAATCGGTCAATCAAGCCAAACAACCATCACCAGTGGCCAGTTGTTCTGGTTTGAAAGCAAAAGCAGTGAGAGACTCCAAGTCAGAAATACAAGTTTTTACACAAAGGGAAAAAACCCCAAAATACATGAACCACAAAAGAAAAATATACATAAATGTATAATGCACATAATAATGTATATAAAAAATATATAGATGTATAGATATATATATATAGATATATATATATAAAATACAGAATGAAACCTTACACACAGATCTCATTAAAATTAGGTCTCTTTGTGGTACACAAGGGGTTTCCCCATCCTTCTGCATTACCCACCCAGAGTAACCAGGTCCTTCAGCAGAAACGTTGGTGTACTACGTTGGGCGCCAAAATTATGTTCTGGTTTGAAAGCAAAACCAGTGAGACACTCCAAGTCAGAAATACAATTTATTAGAAAAAGGAAAAAAAACCCCAAAAGACATGCAATAATACAAAATAAAACTACTGACAGAGTCAGAATATATCCTGACACCCTGCTGGTTAGGGCACTGGTAGCAGTTGAGATGAAATGGTCTTGTTGAAGTGGTGATCCTGTAGAAACGATCTGGTAGCTCTTGTCCTCTGGAAACCAGTGGGTAAGGGCTGCCTGTTCTGTCCCAAATCCCAGATTATATCCAGGTGGGGATGCTGAGCTCCTCCCCCCTGGGCAGAGCATCTCCCAATGGGCTGATATCATTCTGAATCATGATTGGTCCTTGATGACCCATTAAACAGAAATGGCTTCCTGAGGGAGTTATCTCTGAGTCATGGGGCAAGGGATTGAGGGGCCCATTCACAGGAGATAAGGAAAAAACAATGCCTCTGCTCGTCTGAACAGCTCTTGAGGATGGGAATGGAATAAATCTTTATGTTTTAACCTAGGACATAATCCACCCCTTATCCTATTGCCATCTATACCCAAACCAATGTTCTGTTACAGTTATATATATCTATAATGCAAAATGAAACTTTATACACAGTTCTTACTTAAATATAAGTCTCCTGGTGGTACACAAGGGGTTTCCCCATCCTTCTGCATTACCCAATGAGTGGAACCAGGTTCTTGAGAAAAAAACCTTGCTGCCCCACTTTGGGTGTCAAAATTATGTTCTGGTTAGAAAGCAAAACCAGTGAGAGACTCCAGGCCAGAAATAAAATTTATTAGGAAAAGGAAAAAAACCCAAAAATACATGCAATAGTACAAAATGAAACCACTGATAGAGTCAGAATGCAACCTGACACCCTGCTAGTTAGGGTGGTGGTAGCAGTCCAGATGAAACGGTCTTGTTGAAGTGGTGATCCCGTAGAAAAGATCTGGCAGCTCTTGTCCTCTGGAAACCAGTGGGTAAGGGCTGCCTTCTGTCCCAAAGCCCAGATGATATCCAGGTGGGGATGCTGAGCTCCTCCCCACTGGGCAGAGCATCTCCCGTGGGCTGATTGCAGCGGTGCAGCGGTGGTGTTAGTGTTACTCGCCCAGGCTAGCCGGCCAGCAACCGCTATCAGCACGGAGGGGCACTTGTCCCGATAGCTTGGCTTCGGGAGAGCGCCTCAAGCAGACACCCAGCACTATGGCTGTAGGTGCTGCCAGGTGCGGACGAGACCTGGAATCACTGTGATGAACAGGAATAAAGAGCGCTCTCCGTTTTGGGGCAAAGTCTGGCTTTAATGGTATCCAGGGGAGCCAACAAAACGAAGAGGATTTGACAGTTGATACATGTGGTTATAACGGGAGTGGGTGGTAGGGGTGGAACCGGCACAGAGACCAGTGGGAATCCAGGCGGGAAAGGGGTACAAGGGATTGACATACACAGGAGACCAATGGGTACAGCCAGAAAGGGGGGGCTCTAGTCCCTGAGTCAATCACTTATAACCCTGGAGAGAAGGGAGTTAGCAGGGTGTGACTGGCAGGGCCCTGGGGAAGAGTAGGGGAAAGGAATACATTGAGTTGTCAGGGTAACTGGGGAGGAGTAGAACTGGATACATTTGGCGCCACGGGGACCAGAAAGATTGACATTTAACTGGGAGAGGTGTTGTCTTCAAGGCGTGGCGATCTGGTTCTTAGTCCGGCAAGGTGGCCCTAACCCCAGGGTCACTCGGTCCATATGTTCCTGACACCAATGTGGTGAACAGCAAATGGCGTTTATTGAGGGGTCATAGGGGTCCTTTATAGCTTGGGCAGTCAGTGTCATTTCCTTCTGCTCATGTCCGGCTGGGTGCGGCCAGGTACGGAGCAAAGGTCTGACTGAAGGGGGCGATATCCTGACTGACCGTACAGCCCGATTTCTTCCGCACGCATGTCCGTAACTCTCCACAGAGAGGAGGGAGAACCTGGGCAGAACTGTTACAACATGGTGGGAAACAGAGCATTCCAACTTCAGACAAAGGGAGAACAAATCAAGCAAAGGGAGAGTAAAACAAGCACACCACAACAGGCTGATATTGTTCTGAGACATGATTGGTCCTTGATTGCCCATCAAACAGAAATGGCTCCTGGAGGGAGTTATCTCTGAGTCATGGGGCAAGGCACTGATGGACTCATTAATAGGAGATAAGGAAAAAACAAAGTCCTATCGCCCTGACTTTTAAGTTTGTCTAAGCCTTCCGATGTTTACATTCTTGTAAGGAACTTTCTCACACAATTTATGTAAATATACCTTATTGTTTTACATTCTTTTATGGAGGAGGAGAAGAAATTTGATGGACTGTTGGTTTGTTCAGTGTCATTGGAGAGGTGGCACTTTCACCCTCCAATCCACTGTCACTTTTGGAAATCTGTAAATGTTGGTGTCAGAAATTAAAAGTGCTCTATTTTACCTTGGGACAGTGGTGTGTCCACATCGTGTTATTTCCTGTTCTGTAGCGACATCTGGTGGCCGCCGTGTGTCGAACAGCCACGGGTGAGGTCATATCGTTTTACTCCCCTCCCTGTTTTGGCGTGGTGACTGTGAGCTGTTTGGCACTTTGCCTGCAGCTCTTGACATAACGGCAAATCTTGTGGGTTTCATGGAGGATTCTCTGGTTTTGGACCTCTGGAAGGGTCTCAGGAAGCGGAAATGGGTTTCCGTTTCCTGGAGTGATTTTGAAAGATTATTTCTGTGGGCCAGAGAGTAAGGGTTTTTTTCTAACCCTGCAGAGGCATTCTCTAGGGAGGTGTGGGCTCTCACGGGAGGCCAAGTGCTTTTTGATGATGGCACGATAGACGTGGCATCACTGCTGGTGCAGTGGAAAAAGTTTGATGCGACTTGGCAGAGTTCTGGGTTTTGTAGCTCTCGGAGTTCCCAGGGGATCCATTCTGTCCCGGATGTGGATGAGGGGGTGTAAGAACCTAAATGAGGGATGCGGGACCCCAGGCAGCTCTTCATAATGCAGTTTATTGCATCCAAGAGTTACAGCAGGCCAGGGTCAAGGGTGACAGATCCTGTGCCTACATCTGTCAGCTCCAGCTGCAGGCAGGTCTGGAGACCCACACCCCTCACTCAGGCTTTTACTAATGGGGGCGCCCCACTTTGGGCACCACCGTAAGAGCCTAAATGAGAGATGTGGCACTCCATGTGGCTCTTCAAAATGCAGTTTATTACATCCAAGATGTTACAGCAGGTCAGGGTCATGGGTGACAGAGCCTGTGACCACAGCTCTCATTCAGGCTCTTTCTAATCCCTCTTACTAATGGTGCCCCACTTGAGCGCCACCGTAAGAGCCAGACTGAAAGATGCAGGAGTCCAGGCAGCTCTTCAAAATGCAGTTTATTACATCCAAGATGTTACAGCAGTCCAGGGTCATGGGTGACAGAGTCTGTGCCTACAGCTGTCAGCTGCCAGCTGTGGGCAGGCCTGCAGACCCTTTGGTTTTGGTTACATTGCATTATATACTTTTCTTTGCTGAGCATCTTAATACAGCAGAACAAATTTATACCTTAACCTTTACCTATAGCCTATCATAACTACTATAATTACCATATTCATGTTACTATTCTCCAATCACTAAAAGTTAGTACATTACAGTTCAAGATAGAAGGTATTTTTCAGTTCTCTTGCAGTGGAAAATTCTGAGACCGTTTTTCTATTTGCATCGTCGGTGGGCTTGTTTGCCTGTGCTATCTTTCTGCTTGGTAAAAACATATTCTTGTTTGGGGTGGGTTTATTCTTTGCTGTAAGCCATAAAAACCCCTTCTAATGAACACACCCTTTGCCTCCTTGGTTATCCAGTGAGACTGGCTCAGCAATTCTATTCTTCTGTATCAAAACTTGCTTCCATCTCTATTCCTTCTCCAGATTCTCCATTCAAAAATCTTTCTGCCCAGCACACACACCTGTGAGACTTTCTTGTCAAACTTTCATCCTTCCCAACACAAGTGGGTTTCCCATCCCACCTTCCCATGTCTTCCCCATGGTCACACAGACAGAACCACAGGTCAGCCCATGGGGTGCACCCTCTCTGTCTGGCTGGGGGACGTTGGGCTCTGACTTTGGGGCCTGTGACTCGCACGGGTGCTGCACTGATCTTCCTCACCTCCTCCCTCATCCTCTTCATCTCCTCTTTGAGTTCCATGACCACAGCAGAGACATGAGCCTTCATGGGGCCATTGATCATACTCTCATAATATCCGTGAAAAACACCAATCACTTGTTTTTAGAATTTTAAAAGTTTAATAGCAATAAAATGATTATAAAAATAGTAATACAATTGGTAATAAAAATTTGAAAATTGGGATTAAAAAAGAGTAAGGAAAATTTGGAATATTGGGATTAGGACAATACAAGACAATAAAAATAAAGAGTTATGAAGAGAATAAGCCCAAAAAAGGGACACCCAGTAACAGAAGATTAATCATTAAAAGCTTAAAAGCAATAGCCTGTTGCATAATCATACACCTCCTACATGATGCATAAATTCCATTCAAACAAAGGATTCTGCCTGGTCAGTGTCAACTACTTTCTCTGAATCCTGACTTCATGGCTGAGCGAGGCAGGAAGAAGTTGGTTTCTTCTGATAAGGGAGCAATAAATTCTTTTTCTCTGAAAGATTTAGGTGTCCTGAGGCTGTTATCTCAGTAAGTGCCTTATTCGTACCTTTTGAAAAAAGTATCTTACGTAGCCTAGTTTCTATTTTAACCTTATGTTATAATCTAAAACTATATTTAGCACACTGCTTAAAAAAATTAATACAGCATCACGTTCTAACATAACACATATAATATTCATTTTAATATTTGGCAAAAGCCAAGCATAAAATACGCATTTTTCACAATTTCTAAGCTTGTTGGTGACAGCCCACTGCCTCTCGGTTGGTGTCAGCATCAATCATTGCAATGAAGGTGGTGCATTGAGATGGCCCCAGATTTGCCAGACTCCACATTTTTGCCAGACTCCACATTTGCTGCGTGCACCTGACCTTGTCGAGGTCATTTTCATGCTGTCCATCCCTCCCAAAGAGTACCTCCAATACTGCCACTTCTCTCAGCTGTTGGATCCCTTCCTCAAGGGTTTGATATCATTTTAATTTTGCCATCTGCTCAGGTGTATTTGCATCCCACCCAGGGTTTTCAAGGAGAAATATCTCAGTGACAGCGCCTTGAAGCAGCTCCCTGGCTGTGCTCCCCTCAAGGAACGTTGGGATGGATTTATTGAGCATTTGTCTGACAATGGGGTCAGTGATGTGTCTGACACAGAGTTCAGATGAGCTTGGTCTGATTTATATAGAGGATATTATTAATTATTTAGTTAATTAATTAATTTACAGGCTGTACGGTGCACACATGAACTGATAGATTATATTGCAACAACCAGCAGCTACAAGGAATCACCGATAATCAATATCAGTATCAAATACCGTATCAAATTGTTGGTGATTAATAACAATGTGCAAAAGGCAATCAAAAAATGCAAAAGGCAATTATTAAATTGTCATTTATGACTCGGCTGATCTGCAGGCACAGTGGAAACCTGGAAGCTGCTGAGGGGACTCATTCACCCCTGTCCCCTGTCCCTGAGTGTCATCAGAGTGTCCCTGAGTATCTCTGAGTGTTCCCAGTGTCCCTGAGTGTCCGCAGAGATGTCAATCCAGGAATTCCCATGAGGACTGGGGCAATTTCAATGAAAATTCCCCAGATTTATCTCAAATACTGCACAGGGAGCGCACAGGTGACAGCAGCCACGTCCCCAATGATGTCACTGCCATGATGACATCACAGTGGTGACATCACTGTCTCTGCAGCAGCCTCGGGATGTCCTCGATGGCTTTTTGGCACTGCTCGGCCACTGCGTGGCTGCTGGGCCCATTGGGGCCACCACGGCCACCATAGGGACTCAAGAGGAGGTCGTGGATGTCCCCAAGTGTCCCCAGCAGGTGATGCTTGAACAGGCGGGCGCTGGCCTCCCACAGCTGCTCAAACTTGGCCACCGCAGCCACTAAGGCATCGGGAACATCGAGGGATGCGTCATTTGTCCCCTCCAGGGCAGTCTCGACTTCTCTGAGCTGGCACTGCAGTTCTGAGAGGAACAACCTGGCTCTGTCACACGTGGCCACCAAGCGCTGCAGCGACTCCAGGGCAACCTCTGCCCAATGTCTCCTCCTCTCGCCCTCGCCCGCCTGGTGGCCACCACATTCTCTTCCATGGCCTCGTTGGGGGCCACTGCCATCTGGGCATTGCATGTGGCCCCCACTGAGGCCTCCCCATCCCTGTCCAGGGCCACCGTGAGCTGCCTGGCTGTGGCTGCCAGGTTGTCCCCAGCTGTCCCCCTGCAGGTGGCCTTGTCCTGCAGGTCCCCCATCTGGGCAGGGGCCGCGTTCTCACAGGTGTCACGGAGCTTGGTGGCCTCCCTGGCCACCTGGTCCCAGCTCTTCCCAAGTGCAGCCACCAACTCCCGCCAGGCTCTGCCCGTGGCTCTCACATCGGTCCAGGTGGCCCCAGGGATGGCCCCGAGGGTAGCCAGGGCCTGGCCCAGGGAGGGGACATCAGTGTCATCCAGGGAGTTGACACTGGGGTGGCCCAGGGTCTTACAGAGGCTCCAGGTGAAGATCCTCAGGGCCCCGTGCAGCAGCTTTGGGGACACACAGCACCGCACGCCCTGGTGAGGCCCGGTCACAGTGGCCACCACCTCACCCAGGGTGGCCACCACAGACACCAGAGCCTACAGCAGCTGGGGAGGTGACAGCTGGGGAGGAGACAGGGGAGGTGTCAGGGACCTGGAGGCATTTGTGGCCTCCTTCGGTGGTCCCTGTTCCCTCCTGGTGTCCCCTCTGTCCCCTCCCTGGAGAGCTCTGCTGTACCCTGTCCCAATGCCATGCCCTCCTCCCCTCTGCCACCTACTGCCACCCTCCCCACTGTCCCCTCAGCCACCCACTACCAGCACAGTTGTAGCCCCTGCCATCCCCCGCTGTCCCTTCTGCCACAGCCTCCCCAGCCCCCGTGTCCGCCCTCCCCCCATCATCCCCATCCCCCACTGCCCCATTGTCCCCCTTTCCCCTCCATGCCTCTGTAACCTCCTCCCTTTCTGCCACTCCCTCTGGTCCCCTTTGCGACCTCCTCTCCCCTCCTGCCACCCCTCATATCCCCTCCATCCCCCATTGCCCCCTCCCCCTCAGTGTCCTCTCTGTCCCCATCTCTCTCGCCCCCCATCACACCTTTTGGAGCTCCAGGCTCACTGGGGACACTCTGGGGACACTCCGGGGGTCGAAGGAGCCTTGGGATGTCCTAGGTGGCTCATTGGCACCTCTCGAGGCACTCCAGAAGCACTGAGGCTGATGGGACCACCAGTGAACAACTGGATGATGTCTGGAACTGCCCCCAGCAGGTGATCCTTGGCCAGGCGGGCGTTGGCCTCCCACAGCCGCTCGGCCTCAGCCGCCTTGGCCACCCAGCCCTCGAGGATATCAAAGAATCCCTCATTTGTCCATATTAGGGAGGCCTCAATGTCCCCAACCCTGCGCTGCAGCTCCCGGGGGAACACAGTGGCTTCGTCACACGCGACCACCAAGCGCTCCAGCAGCCCCAGGGCCACCTCCACCCGCTCTTTCTCCATGGTGGCCCTTCTTGCCTCGCTGGCAGCCACCCTGGCCTCTCTCCTCACCTGGGCTTCACGCTCGGCCACCACCTCGGCCCCGTCCTCCCTGCCCAGGGCCTGACCCAGCTCCACCATGTTTTCCTGAGCTGTCCCATCACAGGGAGCCTCGTCCTGCAGCTCCCTGGCCCGGGCGGTGGCAGTGGCCGCCCTGTCGGCCACCTCAGTGACCATCACCCTGCATGTGTTGTGGAGCTTGGTGGCCTTCCTGGGCAGCCTGGCCCAGCTTTTCAAAAGCACAGACACCGACCGGTGCCACTTCCTGGCTGCCATTGTCAGATCATCCCAGGTGGTCCATGGGGTGCTGTCATAGGCGGCCAGGGCCCCGCTTAGGGAGGTGAGAGGGTCACCATCATCATGGGTGACATTGCGGCACCACCAGGTGCCCTCAGTGCAGTACAGGGTGACCCAGAGGCTCTCAGTGAAGTCCACCAGGTCCCAGTACAGGCTCACTGTGGACATGGGCAGCATCTCCTTGTCCCGCCTGGGCAGGGTGTCCAGCAGCTCACCCAGGATGGCCACCACGGTGACCTGTGGCTGCAGCAGGGCCGGGGACAGCTGGGGAGGGGACAGGAGAGGTGTCAGGGACCTGGTAGCACTTGTGGCTTTATGGGGTGGCCCCCTGCCCCTGAGGCGTCCCCTTTGTCCCCTCTATCCCTTTTTCAGCCTCTTGTTCCCGCTGCCTCATTCTGCCCCTCCACTCATAGCCCCTCCCACCCCCTGCCCCTCTGCTGTCCCCTCTGCCACCCCCAACACCCCCCGTGTCCTCCCTATACCCCATTACCCCCTCCCCTCGCCCCCGCAGTGTTCCCTCTGTCCCGTTCCCCCCCCATCGCACCTCTTGGAGCTCCATGTTCACTGGAGACACCTTGGGGACACCTTGGGGACGCTCTCGGGGTCGAAGGAGCCTTGGGATGTCCTCGATGGCTCTTTGGCACCGCTCGGCCACCCCACAGCCACTGGGGCTGACGGGTTCACCTTCGATATAGAACTTGATGATGTAGTCAAGCGTCTCCTCCAGGTGGTCCTTGGCCAGGCGGTTGTTGGCGTCCCACAGCCACTCAGCCATGGCCACCCTGGCCACCAAGTCCTCAGGGACATCAGATGATGCCTCATTTGTCCCCTTCAGGCTGGTCTTGATGTCCCCCACCCTGTGCTGCAGCTCCTGGGTGAACGCGGTGGCTTCGTCACACGCGGCCACCAAGCGCTCCAGCAGCCCCAGGGCCGCCTCCAGCCGCTGCCTCTCCATGGTGGCCCTTGTTGCCTCGCTGGCAGCCACCCTGGCATCTCTCCTCACCTGGGCTTCATGCCCAGCCACCACCTCAGCCCCCTCCTCTCTGCCCAGGGCCTGACCCAGCTCCACCATGTTTTCCTGAGCTGTCCCATAACGGCCAGCCTCGTCCTGCTGCTCTCTGGCCTGGGCGGTGGCAGTGGCCACCCTGTCGGCCACCTCAGCAGCCACCTCCCTGCAGGCGTTGTGGAGCTCACTGGCCTTCCTTGGCAGCCTGGCCCAGCTGTCCACAAGCAGAGACACCGCCTCCTGCCACTCGATCGCTGCTATTTTCACATTGAACCAGGTGGTCCATGGGGTGCTCTTGTAGGCGGCCAAGGCCTGGCTCAGGGAGGTGAGAGGGTCAGTTAAAGAGGAGTTATTGCGGTGGTACCAGGTGTCATCAGTGTAGTACAGGGTGTTGTGGAACTCCTCGGTGAAATCCACTAGTTCACTGTACAGGCACCTTGGGGACTCGAGCAGCATCAGCATCTCCTCATCCCGCCTGTGCAGGGTATCCAGCAGCTCAACCAGGATGGCCACCATGGTGACCTGTGGCTGCAGCAGGGCCGGGGACAGCTGGGGAGGGGACAGGGGAAGTGTCAGGGACCTGGTGGCACTTACAACCTCCTGGGGTGAAACCTGCCCCCTAGGGGTCCCCTTTGTCCCCTCCATCCCTTTGTCAGTCAGTTCCTCTCTCTGTCACCCTCTGCCCATCCCTTCATAGCCCCTCCCACCCCTTGCTCGCCCTGTTGTCCCCTCTGCCACCACCTCTCCACCGTGTCCCCCCCATTCCCCACTGCACCCTCTTCCCCCTTTCCCCTCCACCTCTCTGTCACCTCCCCCCTTCCGTCCACTCGCTCCTGTCCCCTCTGCAACCTCCTGACTCCTCCCACCAGCCCCCTGCCCCCTCCATCCCCCACTGCCCCCTCCTGTCCCCTCTGTCCCCCTCTCCTGTGCAGTCGCATCGCACCTCTTGGAGCTCCATACTCACTGGGGACACCTTGGGGATGCTCTGGGGATGCTCTGGAGGTCGAAGGAGCCCTGGGATGTCCTCAATGACTCTTTGGCACCGCTCGGCCACCCCACAGGCACTGGGGCGGTCGGGACCACCAGTGAACAAGAACTTGATGATGTCATCAAGTGTCCCCACCAGGTGATCCTTGACCAGACAGTTGTGGGCCTCCCACAGCCGCTCAGCCTCAGCCACCTTGGCCACCAAGTCCTCAGGGACATCAGGGGATGCCTCATTTGCCCCCTTCAGGGCGGCCTCGATGTCCCTGAGCCGCCACTGCAGCTCCCGGGGGAACGCGGTGGCTTCGTCACACGCGACCACCAAGCGCTCCAGCAGCCCCAGGGCCGCCTCCAGCCGCTGTCTCACCATGGTGGCCCTTGTTGCCTCGCTGGCAGCCACCATGGCCTCTATCCTCTTCTGGGCTTTATAGGGGTCCTCCTCCTCAGCCCCCTCCTCCCCGCCCAGGGCCTGACCGAGCTCCACCATTTTTTCCTGAGCTGTCCCACCATAGGCAGCCATGCGCTGCTGTTCTCTGGCCTGGGTGACTCTGTCAACCGCCTCAGCAGTCGCCTCTATGCAGGTGTTGCGGAACTTGGTGGCTGCCCTGGCCAGCCGGGCCCAGCTGTTCACGAGCGCGGCCACCAATTGCTGCCATTTCCTGGCTGCCATTATCACACAGTTCTGGGGGATCCATGGGGTGGTCTTGTAGGTGACCAGGACGCAGCTCAGGGAGGTGACAGGGTCATCACCATCGGAGGTGACATTGTGGCGCTGCCAGGTGTCATCAGTGCAGTACAGGGTGACCCGGAGGTCCTTGGTGAAGTTCACCAGTTCCCAGTAGAGGTCCACTGCGGACACAAGCTTCATCTTATTCCGCCTGGGCAGGGTGGCCACCAGCTCGCCCAGGATGGCCACCACGGTGACCTGTGGTTGCAGCAGGGTTGGGGACAGCTGGAGAGGGCACAGGGGAGGTGTCAGGGACCTCGTGGCACTTACAGCCTCCTGGGGTGGCCCCCTGCACCTGAGGGGTGCCATTTGCTCTCTCCGTCCCTTTGTCAGCCATTTCCTTTCACTGCCACCCCCTGCCCCTCTCCTCATAGCCCCTCCTGCCCCCCTGCTGTCCTGTCACCCCCCCCCACCACACTTGTAGCCACTGCCACCCCCTGCTGTCCCTTCTGCCACCAGTTGTGCCCCATCCCCTTCGTGTCCCTCCATCCCCCAGTCCCTCCATCACCTCTCTTCCACCTCTCTGTCACCTACCCCCTTCCTGCCATTGCCTCCTGTCCCCTCCTGCCATCCCATTTCCTCTCCATCCCTCACTGCCCGCTCGCCCCCCAGTGTCCCCTTTGTTCCACTCTCCACCCTCGCACCTCTTGGAGCTCCATGCTCACTGGGGACATCTTGAGGACACCTTGGGGACGCTCTGGGGGTCGAAGGAGCTTTGGGATGTCATCGATGGCTCTTTGGCACTGCTCGGCCACCCCACAGGCACTGGGACTGGGGGGACCACCAGTGAAATAGAACTTGATGATGTCATCAAGTGTCCCCCGTAGGTGATCCTTGGCCAGGCGGGCGTTGGCCTCGCACATCCGCTCGGCCTCGGCCACCTTGGCCACCAAGTCCTCGGGGACACTGGGGGATACCTCATTTGTGCCCTCCAGGGTGATCTCGGTGTCCCTGAGCCGCCACTGCAGCTCCCGGGGGAACGCGGTGGCTTCGTAACACGCGGCCACCAAGCGCTCCAGCAGCCCCAGGGCCACCTCCACCCGCTCTCTCTCCATGGTGGCCCTTCTTGCCTCGCTGGCAGCCACCCTGGCCTCTCTCCTCACCTGGGCTTCACGCTCGGCCACCACCTCGGCCCCGTCCTCCCTGCCCAGGGCCTGACCCAGCTCCACCATGTTTTCCTGAGCTGTCCCATCACAGGGAGCCTCGTCCTGCAGCTCCCTGGCCTGGGCGGTGGCCGCCTTGGTGGACAAATCCCAGCAGGTGATGTGGAGCTGGGTGGCCTTCCAGGCCAGCCGGGCCCACCTACCCACAAGCACATACGCTGAGCTGTGCCACTTCCTGGCTGCCATTGTCACACGGTGCCTGTGGGTCCCTGGGGTGCTCTTGTAGGTGGCCAGGACCTGGCTCAGGGAGGTGACAGGGTCATCATCATCAGAGGTGGGAGGGTCATCATCGGAGGTGAAATTGCAGCGCCACCAGGTGCCCTCAATGCAGTACAGGGTGACCCAGAGGTTCCTGGTGAAATCCTCCAGCTCCTGGTACAGTCTCACTGCAGACTTGAGCAGCAGCAGCTCCTCATCCTGCCTGGGCAGGGTGTCCAGCAGCTCAGCCAGGATGGCCACCATAGTGACCTGTGGCTGCAGCAGGGCCGGGGACAGCTGAGGGGGGGACAGGGGAGGTGTCAGGGACCTGGTGGCACTTAGGGCCTCCTGGGGTGGCCCGCTGCCACTGAGAGGTCCCCTCTGTTCATTTGTCAGCCTCTTGTTCCCTCTGCCACACCCTCCCTCTCCCCTCGTAGCCCCTCCCAATCCTGCTCCCCGCCGCACACCACCCTGCCAGCCCCTGTGTCCCCTCCCTGTCGTGTACACCCCATCTCCCATTGCCACCTCCCCACTTCCTGCCACTCTCTCCTGTCCCCTTTGTGACCCCCTTTCCCACCCCTTCCCTCCCCCCATTGCACCTCTGGGGACACCCTGAGGATGCTCTGGGGATGCTCCAGGGGTCGAAGGAGCCTTGGGATGTCATCGATGGCTCTTTGGCACCGCTCGGCCACCCCACAGGCACTGGGGTTGGCGGGACCACCAGTGAAATAGAACTTGATGATGTCTGGAAGTGTCCCCAGCAGGTGATCCTTGACCAGGCGGGCGTTGGCCTCCCACATCCGCTCAGCCTCGGCCACCTTGGCAACCAAGTCCTCGGGGACATTGGGGGACGCCTCATTTGTCCCCTTCAGGGCGGCCTCAATGTGCCCAACCCTGCGCTGCAGCTCCCGGGGGAACGCGGTCGCTTCGACACATGCGGCCACCAAGCGCTCCAGCAGCCCCAGGGCCGCCTCCAGCCGCTGTCTCACCATGGTGGCCCTTGTTGCCTCTCTGGCAGCCATCCTGGCCTCTCTCCTCACCTGGGCTTCATGCCCGGCCACCACCTCAGCCCCCTCCTCCCCGCCCAGGGCCTGACCCAGCTCCTCCATGTTTTCCGGAGCTGCCCCATAACGGGCAGCCTCGTCCTGCAGCTCCCTGGCCCGGGCAGTGGCAGCGGCAGCCAGGTCGGCTGCCTCACTGGCCACTCCTCTGCAGGTCTTGCGGAGCTCAGTGGCTTTCCTGGCCAGCTGGGCCCAGCTGTCCACTGGCCCAGCCACCGCCCACTGCCACTTCAGGGCTGCCCATGTCACACACTTCCAGGTGGTCCGTGGGGTGCTCTTGTAGGCGGCCAGGGCCCGGCTCAGGGAGGTGACAGGGTCATCACCATCCACGGTGACATTGTGGCGCCGCCAGGCATCATCAGTGCGGTACAGGGTGGCCCGGAGTTCCCTGGTGAATTTCACCACGTCTGGGTACAAGCTCACTGCGGACCCGAGCAGCGTGTCGTTCTCCCAGGGCAGGGAGCCCAGCAGCTCACCCAGGATGGCCACCACGGTGACCTGTGGCTGCAGCAGGGCCGGGGACAGCTGGGGAGGGGACAGGGGAGGTGTCAGGAACATGGTGACACTTACGGCCTCCTGGGGTGGCCCCCTGCCCCGAGGGGTCCTTTTTGCCCCCCCCTGGATGGCTCTGCTACGCGTCTGTCCCTCTCTTGTTCCCGCTGCCACCCCTGCCCCTTCCCTCGTAGCCTCTGCCACCCTCCTGCCCCCACTGCTGTCCCCTCTGCCACCCTCTGCTGTCCCCTCTGCCACCCCCCCGCCAGCCCCCGTATCCTCTCTCCTCGCTCACTGCCCCCTTTCACCACCCCACGTTTCCCCTCCTCTCCCCCCCCGGTCGCACCTCTTTGGGCTCCATGCTCACTGGGGACACCTTGGGCACGCTGCGGTGGCAAAGGAGCCCCGGGACGGACTCCGGTCCCGGCCCAGAACCGGTTCCGGGAACAGCGCCGAGAAAAGGCGGAGCCGCCTCAGGAAGGATGGGAAAGGGGTCGGGCGTCCGCCCTTTCCCGTACCGCCCTTATCCATGGAAGCTCGAGGATTTGCGCGCTTTGGCTCAATCCCAGGGGATTTAGGATCCATCCCCAGTGGATTTAGGCTCCGTCCAGGCATTTCCAGGCGGATTCCGCCGTTCCCGGCGGGATTTATGAGGGAACGCGGAGCGCTCTGAGGAGCGGGCGGAACTGCCCTTAACAAGATGGCGGCGCTGCTTCAGGAAAAGGGCGGGAGCTGTCCTGGCTCTCTTTAGAGGCCGCAGGGGTCCTGCAGGGTTTTAGGACGAGTTTGGGGGGATTTAAGCGGAATTTGGGGGATTTAAGTGGAATTTGTAATCCCCGTTACTCTGCCCACCTGTGGGAGCACATCCAGGACCGGGCGGAACTGCCCTCACCCAAAATGGCGGCGATGCCTCACGCCAGAGACGGGCAGTTTGGGTTAGTTGAGCTTGGTAGCGCTCCTGGGAGACTCTTCTGGGTGGATGTGGGCGCTTTGGTTGAATGCCAGGGGATTTAGGCTCCATCCCGCCATTTCCAGGCGGGTTCCGCCGTTCCCGGCTAGATTTATGAAAAAACGCGGAGCGCTCTGAGGAGCCCACAGAATTGCCCTCAACAAAGATGGCGGCACAGCAGCCCAGTCGTGCAGCGGGGATTAATCAGAAGCTGTGCCTGGCAGAAGTACTGACAGAAGTCGCCCCTGCGGCGGCATCGGGCGGCCGCTTCCAGCAGAACCGCTGTGCATTGTGGGCATTGTGGTCCCGGTGGTGCCCAGCAGCGGCGGAGCGGGGTCGAGGCCGCGGGAGGCGGGGTGCGAGGCGGGGATTTGGGGTCGCCGAGGGAGCCTCGGGACTTCCCCCCCCCCCCCCCCCCCCCCGTCAGCGCGGGATGGGCGACAGTGACCGCGGTCAGCACCGGGAGCGGGGGGGGGGGCGGTGAGGAGGGGGTTGGGAGGATTATGAGGGGATTCGGGAGGGCTGAGGAGATGTGAGGGGATTTGGGGGATCCTGAGGGGGTTTGGAGGGGTTGTGAGGGAATATGAGGGGATCTGGAGAATCCTGAGAGGGACTGGGGGGGGTCCTGAGGGGATGTGAGGGGTTCTGAGGGTGTTTGTGGGGTCCTGAGGGAGAACTGGGCGTCCTGAGGGGATGTGGGGGATTCTGAGTGGAACTGGGGGGTCCTGAGGGGATGTGAGGGGTCCTGAGAGAGAATTGGGGGTCCTGAGGAGAAACTGTGGGTCCTAAGGGGTTTTTGGGGGGTTGCGAGGAGGTTTAGGGGTCCTGAGGGGTTGTGTGGGGTCACGAAGGGATTTGGGGGGGATCTGAGGGGATTTGGGGGGTTTTGGAGAGTTCTGAGGGGGTCCTGAGTGGGTGTGAGGGGTGCTGAGGAGATGTGGGGGATCCTGAGGGGGTTTTGGGGGATCCTGAGGGAGTTTGGGGGTTTGTGAGGGGCTTTAGGGTGGATTTGGGGGGTTCTGAGGGAGAATTGTGGTTGTGAGAAGATTTGAGGGGGGATTTTGGGGGGTCCTGAGGGGATCTGGGGGGTCCTGCAGTAATCTGGGAAGGATTCTAAGGGGTCCTGAGGAGATTTTGGGTGATCCCCACTGGGTTTTGGGCACCCCGAGTAAATTTGGGAGATCTTACAGGGATTTGCTACAATTTTGTGGGGATTTGGGTTTATTATATGGTCCCTGATTGGAGTTTCGATTTTTTTTTTTTTTTGGTGGCAATTTTGAGGTATTTTTGGAGTATTTTGTGGTCCTTGACCGGAGTTAGGGGGGATTTGAGTTTTTTTGGGGTAATTTCGGGGTAATTTCACCCCCATTCCTTGCCGGCCCCTTTCCGCCCAATCCCAGGCCACGCCCCCTCCGCTCTCCATTGGCCGCCGCTCCCGCGGCCCCGCCCCTTTTCCCGCGCTCCCATTCATTATCCTTTCTAACTCTCCCGCTCCCCCGCTCCCCATTGGCCGCCCCGCGCGGGCCGGCCTCACTGTAGGCATGGCTACAAGATCGATCGGCGTTTATTGAAAGGCTCCGCTCAGCGGCGGGCCCGGGGGGTGGAGCAAGCCCGGCCCCACCGCGGGGGGCTCAGGGGGTCCGGAGGGGCTCAGGGGGGCCCCGGGGGGTGGAGCCAGCCCGGCCCCGGCGCGGCCCAACGCGGGCCGGGGGCTCGAGGGGGCCGAAGGGGGAGGGCCTGGGGGCCGAAGGGGGGGTTCATTCAATGGGGGGGGGCCCAGGGGGTGCCGAGGTAGGGGGCGGGATCTGGTGAGTGTGGGGGTGTCCCATGGATTGCGGGGTCCTGGTGAGTGGGGGGCGGTGAGGGGGATGGTCCATGGATGGGGGAGGGGCGGTGAGTGGGGAGTCCTGGCGCACCTGGGGAGGGGGTTCATGGACTGGGGGGCTCCCTGCGCTTTGCGGGTGTCGGTGAAGGGTGGAGGCAGTGAATGGGGGGGGTCCCGGTAAACTGGGAGAGGTCCCTGGTGAAAACGGGAGGGGTCACAGGATTGAGCCCCAAGGGACCCCCCTGGTGCTGGGGACCCCCCTGTGCCCCTCCAGCGCTCTGAGACCGCCCGGTCCCGCTCTAGGCCCCCCCCAGTCCCGGTGCTGTTCCCGGGGGTTCAAAGGGGAGGGGGCGGAACCCCCGTGATGGGTGGGGGGGCAAAAGGGGGGTCCGGGCCCGGTGCTCAGGGAGGGGTCGGTACACGAGGGTGGGTCCGGTCCCAGTCCCGGTACTCGGTGAGGGGGGGTCAATGCACGGGGGGGTCTCGGTGCTCGAGGAGCGTCCAGTCCCGGTCCTGGTGCACGAGGAGGGGCGGTGCACAAGGGGGGGTCACGGTGCTCTGTGATTCGGGGGGGTCTCGGCTGGTCTGGTGCCCGAGGTGGCCACATTTAAGGGGGATCCGCTGGTCTCGGTGATTCGGGGGGGGGTCTCCGGTTATCCCAGTGCACGCAGGGGTGGTCCCGGTGCTCGGTGATATTTGGGAGGGCGTCTCCAGTGGTCCCGGTGCACAATGAGGGGGTCAATGCTTGAGGGGGGGGGTCCCGTTGCTTGGTGATTTGGGGAGGTCTCCAGTGGTCCTACTGCCCAAGGGGGATCAGTGCTCAAGGGCGGGTGGGAAAGGGGATGCGGTTTTTGGGGGATCCCAGTGCCCCCCCAGGGGCTCGAGGGGGTTTTGGGAGCACTGAAGGGGGTGCAGGTGCGGTTTTTGGGGGGTCCCAGTTCCCCCGCAGGGCTGGATCAGTGCTCAGCAGCAGGAGCTGCCCAGGGACGCCCCCAGAACCCCAAGTCCCAGCCGAGTCTGCTGCAAGGCACCGAGGGGGCTCATTCATTGAGGCCTCTGCCCCAAGCTTGTCAAGAATGCCCTCAGAATGTCCCCAAGTCTCTGCAGTGGTGGCACCATGACGCCATCACGGTGACAGGGGCGTTTCTGCAGCAGCCTCGGGATTTCCTCCACGGCACTTTGGCACCGCTCACCCACCGTGCAGCCAGGACAACTGTGGCCAGGAATGGGACACAAGGAGAAGGGGTGCATGTCCTCCAGTATCTCCAGCAGGTGATGTGTGGCCAGGTGGCCGCTGGCATCCCACAGCCACTCGGCCTCGGCCACCACGGCCAGCAAGGCTGCACAGAAATCAGGGGATGGCTCCTCTGTCCCCTTCATGGTGGCCTTGGTTGTCCCCAGCCTTCTGCTGCAACTCCTGGAGGAATGCAGTGGCTTCTTCAAATGTGGGTGCCAAGGCCCTGAGGATATTGGGGGATGGCTCCTCTGTCCCCTCCAGGGCTAACTCGATGTCCCCGAGTTGGTGCTGCAGCTCCTGGGGGTACGCCATGACTCTGACACACGTGGCCACCAAGTGCTCCAGCAGCCCCAGGGCCACCTCTGCCTGCTGTCCCCTCATGGTGACCTCCTCTGCCCAGGCATTGCGCAGCCTGCTGGCCTCCTCAGCCAGCCGGGACCAGATCTCCATGAAGGTGTCCACTGGCTCCTGCCAGGCCTTGACTGCAGCTCTCATATCGGCCCAGGTGGTCCCGGGGTGGCCTCAAGGCTGGCCAGGGCCTGGCCCAGGGAGGGGACACGGCAGTGCCTCAGGGTGAGGACATCAAAGTCATCCAGGGAGAATGTGTAGGGGTCCGGGGAGGTGACACCACTATGGGCCAGAAAGATGAAACTCTGGCCCAGCGTGTCCTGGAGGTGACTGATGAAGATCCTCAGGGACATGTGCAGGAAGGACCTTGGGGACACGGTCAGCAGCTGCCTGCCCGTGTCTGGCCCAGTCACAGTGCCACCAGCTCACCCAGGGTGGCCACCAAGGCCACCAGAGCCTCCAGCAGCTGAGGAGGGGACAGGGGAGGTGTCAGGGACCTCGTAGAACTTGTGGCCTCCTGCAGTGGTGCCTGTGCCATCCTGGGGTCCCCTGTGTCCCCTCCCTGGAGGGCTGTGCTGTCCCCTCTGTCCCTTTTCCAACCCCTCATCCCCTCTGCCACTCCCTGTTACCCTCCCACTGTCCCCTCTCTCTGCCACTCTCAGTCCCCTCCACCCCTCTGTCACCTCACCACTTCCTGCCACACCCTCTTGTCCCCTCTGCCACCCCCATGTTCCCCCACGCCAGGATTGTCACACCCTGAGGGGCCCCATGGCCACTGGGAACACTCTGGAGTACTCCAGGTGACAAACACACCCAGGTGACAGTTGTGGACCCACAGGAATGTGGCACAGCCAGATGGAGGAAGCAGGAAGAGGTGACATCACTGTCCCCTCTACCCCCCCCCCCTCACCTGTGGGGCCTGGGCAGGGTTCTCCCAATGTCTCCAATGGGACCCCGATGTCCCCTGAGTGTCCCCACATGGCCCTGGTGTTGCCCCAATGTCCCCGACAAGGCTCAAGTGTCTCCCTGATGTCCAGCTGGGGACACCAGGGACTCACCGGGGTCCTTCTGGGGACTCTGGGGACACCCCCATGTCCTTCCCTTCGGGATACCCCCATGCCCTTCCCTTGGGGACATCCCCATGTCCTTCCCTTGGGGACACCGGAGCCACCCTGACATCCCCTGTCCCGTTTTGGGTCACCACGATGTCCCCGATGTCCACACAGTGTCCCCAACGGGACCCTGGTGTGTCACCTCTGTCCCCAACAGGACAGACAGGGACTCTTGAGCCTTGTTGGGGACCCTGAGGGGACATTGGAGTCCTGTTGGGGACATCGGGGAGGGGGGACACTGGGGCCCTGCCCTGGTTTCAGAGTGGGGGGAGGCAGGGCAGTGTCGTCACCTCTTCCTGTTTCCTCCATCTGGCTGCGTCCCGTTCCTGCGTGTCCCCAACCTTTATCCAGGCATGTTTGTCACCCGGAATGTCCCTGGAGTGTCCCCAAGGTATCCCCGGAGTGTCCCTGGAGTGTCCCCAGCTGCCATGGAGCCCCTTGAAGCCCCTCGAGGTGCGACAATCCCGGAGTGGTGGAAGGCGGGGGGACAGAGGGGACACGCCGGTGACAGAGGGGACACGGAAGGGGCGGGGTGAAAGGAGGCAGTGGGGGACACAGGGGTCTCAGGAGAGACAGGGGATCCCAAAGGGGACAGGAGGGCATAGGAGGAAGGGGGGAGGTGACACAGAGGTGAAGGGGGGGGACAACAGGAGGTGGCAGGGGGGAGCAGAGGGGTCAGGGGAGTGAAAAAGGGACAGAGAGCACAGCAGAGCCCTCCAGGGAGGGAACAAAGGGGACCCCAGGAGGTCACATGGGCCAGCTTAGGAGGCCGTAAGTGCCACCAGGTCACTGACACCTCCCCTGTCCCCTCCCCAGCTGTCCCCGGCCCTGCTGCAGCCACAGGACAGCGCTGTGGCCATCCTGGGTGAGCTGCTGGCCACCCTGCCCAGGGAGAACGAGATGCTGCTTGGGTCTGCAGTGAGGCTGCACCGGGACCTGGAGGAATTCACCAGGGAACTCCGTGCCACCCTGTACCGCACTGATGACACCTGGCAGCTCTGGAATGCCACCAACGATGATAACAAGCCTCTCACCTTCCTGAGCCAGGACCTGGTTGCCTATGAGAGCACCTCAGGACCCCCCAGAGGCGTGTGATATGGCCGCACATAAGCTGGTTCATGGCCCTGGATATGCTCAAGGACAGGTGGGCCAAGCTGGCCAGGAAAGCCACCAAGCTCCACAACAGCTGCAGGGAGGTGGCCACTGAGGCAGCCTCTGAGGAGGCCACAGCCACCGCCCGGGCCAAGGAGCTGCAGGACGAGGCTGCCCGTGATGGGACAGCTCAGGAAAACATGGTGGAGCTGGATCAGGCCCGGGGCAGGTAGGAGGGGGCCGAGGTGGTGGCCGGGCATGAAGGCCAGGTGAGGAGAGAGGCCATGGTGGCTGCCAGAGAGGCAACAAGGGCCACCATGTTGAGACAGCGGGTGGAGGCGTCCCTGGGGCTGCTGGAGCACTTGGTGGCCGCGTGTGGCGAAGACACGTCGTTCCCCCGGGAGCTTCAGTGGCAGCTCAAAGTCACAATGGCTTCCCTGGAGGGGACAAATGAGACATCCCCTGATGTCCCTGAGGCCTTGGTGGCCCAGGTTGCCATGGCAGATCAGCTCTGGGAGGCCAACGCCTGCCTGGCCAAGGATCACCTGCTAAGGGCACTTGATGACATCTTCAAGTTCTATATCAATGGTGATCCCACAAGCCCCAGTATCTGTGGGGCAGCTGAGCAGTGCCATAGAGCCATCAAGGACATCCCAAGGCACCTTTGACCCCTAGAGCGTTGCCAGAGCATCTCCAAGTTGTCCCCAGTGAGCGTGGAGCTCCAAAAGGTGCGACAGGGGGGTGGGGAGGGGGCATTGGTGGATGGAGAGGACATGGAGGCTGGCGGGGATGGCAGCGGGGACATGACGCTGACAAAGGGGCAAAAGGGACCCATCGGGGGCAGGGGCCACCCCAGGAGGCCACTAGTGCCACCAGGTCCCTGATATCTCCCCTGTCCCCTCCTCAGGTGTCCCCTCCACAGCTGCAGGCGCTGGTGGCCGTGGTGACCGCCCTGGACGAGGTGGTGGCCACTGTGAAGGGGCCACACTGGGGCAAGTTCCCAGACTCCCTGTATGAAGACCTGAAGAACTTCACCCAGAGCCTCTGTGCGATCCTGAACAAAGGTGATGTCACCTCCCTGGGCCACTGTGGTGTCCCCTCCCTGGGCCAGGCCCTGGCCACCCTCTGGGCCACCCCCAAGACCACCCAGGCCAATCTGAGAGCCGCAGCCAGTGCCTGGCAGGAGTTGGTGGCCAAGCTCATGGACAACTGGGATTAGCTGGCCAGGGAGGCCACCAAGCTCTGTGAGCAGGTGGTCACAGCCCAGCAGCTGATGGTGTCCCTAGACAAGGAGGAGGTGACCTTGGAAATGGCCACACACAGTGCCCAGGTGGTGGCAGCCACCATTGAGGCCATGGGAGAGGCTGTGGTGGCCACCAGGAGGGGACATTGGGCAGATTTGGCCCTGGGGCCGCTGCAGTGCTTGGTGGCCGTGTGTCACAGAGCCACCTTGTTCAACTGGAACATGGAGTGGCAGCTCAGGGACATCGAGGCCATCCTGAAGGGGACAAACAAGGCGTCCCCTGATGTCCTTAAGGCCTTGATGGCCAAAGTGGCCAAGTTTGAGCAGCTGTGGGAGGCCAGCACCCGCCTTGCCAAGGATCACCTGCTGGAGGCACTTGGGGTCATTGACAAAATCCTCTTGAGTCCCTGTGGTGACCATGGTGGCCCCAGTAGCGCCGGCAGCTGTACGGTGGCTGAGCAGTGCCAAAAAGCCATCGAGGATATGCCAAGGCTGCTGCAAGAAAGTTTCACATAGGGGCAGTGACATCATCAGGGACATCGCTGCTGTCATCTCTGCCCTTCCCGTGATGTATTTGAGACAGATTTGGGGAATTTTCTGTGAATTTTCAATGATACTGTCCCAAATCCTGATGGGAATTCCTGCGGTGATGCTACTGGGGATCTCAACAGCATGCTGGGACAGTCTGCGGACACTCAGGGACACACTGGGGGCACACAGGAAGAATCAGGGAACACTCAGGGACACTCAGAGACACTCAGGGAGGGGGACATGCCTGAATGAGTCTCCTCAAGAGCTTCCAGCTTTCCACGTTGCCTACAGCTCAGCCGGGTCTTAAATGACGATTTAATAATTGTCTTTTGCACAATACTATTGATAACCAGCAATTTGATATGGTGTGTGACAGTGATATTGATTATTGGTGATTCCTTGTAGCTGCTGGTTGGTGCAATATAATCTATCAGTTCATGTGTGCAGCATACCACTATAAATTAATTAATTAATTAATATCCTCTATATAAATCAGACTGGGCTGATCAAACTCTGAGTCAGACACATCACTGACCCCATTGAGAGATGAGTGGTCAATAAATCCATCCCAACGTTCCTTGAGGGGAGCACAGCCAGGGAGCTGCTTCAAGGTGCTCTCACTGAGATATTTCCCTTTGAAAACCCTGGGTGGGATGGAAATACACCTGAGCAGATGGCAAAATTAAAATTATATCAAAGCCTCGTGGAATGTGGGTTAAAACATGGGGTCTCTAAAGCTATAAATTGCTCAAAGCCTTACCAAGTGAGGCAAAATGATGATGAATCACACACTGATTTTTTAAACAGGTGAATAAAACTACCATCAAATATACTGATCTAGATCCTGAGTCAGCTGAGGGTAAAGCACATCTGGTTTTTTTTTGTGTGTGTGAGGCTTGAAATTATATAACAAGAAAAGATAAAGGGAGTTCAAGACATGGATAAACTGCTGGAGGTTGCCTGGAAGGTGTTTTGAGACAGGGGCCCAACTGAAAGAGTTAATCCCAACCTAACAAGAAGGCATCTTGGGAAAAGTGACCCAAGAAAGCTTCCCCTCCGGAGAAGGCTCAGAGTGCATCCTGTAAGAAATGGGGGCACTGGAAACAGGACTGTCCAGTGCTGAAAGAAAAATCATCAGTCCCTCTCATAGCAGCAGTCCCACCGGGGAATAATGAGCATTGACTCCATGATTGCAGCAGGCTGATCAATCGCCTTGTTATACCATCCTTTACTACTAAGTAAAACCCATGGCCCTTGCCAGACAGTCCCAACACACAAGTGGATCCAATTGGTCAATCAAGCCAAGAAATCATCACCAGTGCCCAATTGTTCTGGTTTGAAAGTAAAACCAGTGAGAGACTCCAAGTCAGAAATACCGTTTATTAGGAAAAGGAAAAAACCTCAAAATACATGAAATACAAAAGAAAAAATTACATAAATATATAATGTACATAATAATGTATATAAAAGATATATAGATGTATAGATATATAGATATAGACATATATAAAATACAGAATGAAACCTTACACACAGATCTCACTTAAAATTAGGTCTCCTTGTGGTGCACAATGGCTTTCCCTGTCCTTCTGCATTACCCACCCACAGTAACCAGGTCCTTGAGCAGAAACGTTGGTGCCCTACGTTGGGCACCAAAAAAATGTTCTAGTTTGAAAGCAAAACCGGAGACTCCAAGTCAGAAATACAATTTATTAGGAAAAGGGAAAAAAACCCCAAAAGACATGCAATAGTTCAAAATAAAACCACTGAGAGAGTCAGAATACAACCTGACACCCTACTAGTTAGGGTGGTGATGGCACTCCAGATGAAATGGTCTTGTTGAAGTGGTGATCCCATAGAAAAGATCTGGTAGCGTTTGCCCTCTGGAAACCAGTGGGTAAGGGCTGCCTGTTCTGTCCCAAAGCCCAGATGATATCCAGGTGTGGATGCTAAGTTCCTCCCCCCTGGGTGGAGCGTCTCCCAATGGGCTGATATGGTTCTGAGTCATGATTGGTCCTTGATTGCCCATCCAACAGAAATGGCTCCCGAGGGAGTTATCTCTGAGTCATGGGGCAAGGCATTGATGGGCCCATTAACAGGAGATAAGGAAAAAACAATGCTCTGTGGCACTGGTTTTGTATATTTTCTTAAGCCTTTTGATGTTTACATTCTTGTAAGAAACATTTCTCACCCACTTTATGTAACTACCTTATTGTTTTTCATTCTTTTATGCAGGAGGAGTGCTGCCGCCTCTACCGGGGCTATGGGTGTGGTGTCCCAGGTCGAGCAGGGCTCTGTGGCAGCACCCCTGCCACACAGACCAAGACAAATGCTGACACCAATGTGGTGGACGGTGAAAAGGTGTTTATTAACTGCCAACAGGGGTAATTTATAACAGGGGGTAACAGCAGGGCAACGGTGAAGGGAGAGGGGTTAGGCGTAATATCACGAGATGTCCTAGATAATGTGATATCTTGACCCCAAATTTCCCCCGCCTCTTCATGACCTATTAAAAACGTAGAAAATGCTAAGGTTAAAACTGCCTAGTGGGACAGTAACAAACTTGTAACTGTAACAAAACAAACAACTGTAGCAAACTTGTAACAAACTTATGGCTGTGGATATTTAACAAATGAAAAGTTAAACAATGTAATGCATACAAAAAACTAACTATCTCTAACTGGTTTTCTATGAAAAAACAACACGGACTTATTTAAAATACAGGGCGATCAGCCGTGGGGCTGAGTGAACCATGACTTCGGGCATTCTTGCAGGACTTTCTCAGCTTATCTGTTGACATCACAGCACCAAATTGTCCTCCCAGAATCTGCAATCTGTTTGACTTTAAAACCAGGGTGTTTTGGAGAGTGCATGTCCGGACCCATTTTCTCCCCAAAACACCCTTTTAGACCCCTTGGTGCAGGAAAAGTTCTGGGTTGACTGGTATTCCATCCAAGTAGAGTCAGAACTTGGCCAGAGTTCCAACTCCACCTGACGGATACCACTTAGAGCAAGTGCTGAGCTCTTTTTGTCTTTCCCCCAGTTCTTCTTTGCGCCGGCCTCTCACTGGGTTTTTTCACAACCCCGATGTAGTCGGCCATCAGGCTGCCTGATGACTCGGCACTGCCTTCTGGGAGTGGGGTATGCGGGCCATGGGTGTGTCTGAGGGTCCAGTCCTGCAAAAGAAGCTTTTCAGATTTCATTAGTTCTTGCCCTGAAGGTCTGGTTTTATTGATTTGAGCGGGCACCATTTAATTTCGCTATCTTTCTTTACGGCTGCATACCCTTGCCCCGTGAATATCAGCCTCCAACCTGCTTCCCACTTTCCTAACTCATTTTTGATTATTACTTGTGGGCCTGCCTCTAACGCCCGGATGGCCGAGTGCCTCTGGGCAGGACTTTTGATTTCCTCTCCCCTTGGGAACTGAGTTAAAGCTAGTAGGGTGGTTGCTAGAATACGTGCTTGATCTCTTGGTGGGATGGAATTGGTGGCACCTTCTGCCTTTGCGAGCACCTCCAGTTTATATTTTAGGGTTTGGATGGCCCGTTCGACTATGGCCTATCCAGTGCTTTTATAGGGGATACCATGGTCTAACGTTATATCCCATTTTGACGCAAATGCTTGTATTGATTTTGAGGTGAAACTCGGACCATTATCTGTTTTAATTTGCCTCGGGATGCCTAGCCATGCCATGGCTGTTAACCAGTGATGGACCGTTGCTCTGGAATCAGCTCTTTGGTGTTGCGTGGCCATGATTATCCCACAATAAGTGTCTACTGTTACCACGAATCCCGCTTGGGGTCTCAGCAGCTGGCATAATGTAAAATCTGTCTGCCATATATCAGCGGCCTTGGTGCCCCTAGGATTGACACCGTTGGACCATAGTTGTGACCTCCGACAGTAGGGGCATGAGGCGACGACGTGCCTTGCATCAGGCACGGAGATCCCGCATTTTCTCGCGAGCGCTCTGGCTCCGACATGCAGGGATTCATGCAGCCAGCGGGCTTCTCTCAGGGTCCACAGCCCTCTCGCAGCGGCATCTGCTTTTTTGTTACCAACTTGAAAGAATCCTTTGACCGGACTGTGGCTGTTGACATGGATGATGGACACGGTGCCCTTTCACGAGTAAAGCGCTTCTTCCAGCATTGCTGCCACTGTGGACAGTGCCACACCAGCTCGGGTCATGGTTAGACAGAGTCGGGCCACGAATAATGAGTCTCTTACAATATTGAGGTGTTTGTCCGGGAACAGTCCACATGCCAGTGCCACGGCGGCTGGCTCGAGTTGTTGTACTGACAGTGCAAGATCTGTTGTTTTAATGCAAAGCCACCACTCTCCTGTCTGCCCCACTACCGCTGCAGTGGAAGTTAATGAAGATGTGTCGGTGAAAACTGTGGGTCCCTCGCATGGCCAGTCAATTACCTTGGGTGGTAGGTCGATGTCGATGACCGCCAGCATCTGCGTCCACAGGGGTTTTGCCGCGTACCGAATCTCTCCCCCAAATCCAGCGAGGGCCATGGCCAAGTCTTCTGATATCATTGGCGACCGTGCAGGAGGCAGTTTGCGGAAGGGTAGGTACACTCTGGTGGTTTCAGCGGCCAGGTGTCTCAGAGCAAGCTTCCTGCCTTTCATGATGTGGTTGCCAAGGCATTCAACTCCTGGGGAGAAGGCGCGCGATGGTTTTCCCAGGACCACCGATTGTATTGGTTGGGCTTTATCAGGGGGTCCCTGGGCTAGCGTCACTACTCCCCCTCTCCTTGTGAGATGGACATATATTCAACCAGCACATTCGAGTCCCCACCTGGCGAGCATGGTTGCTGACATCTGATGCTTGATGAAGTCAAGTGAGCTCACTGCCTCTGGTGTCAGCACTTTGCTCTCCCTTGGGTTCTTCCCTTTTAAGAGGTCATTCAAGGCATCCACGATCTCAGGAGGGATCAGAATGATGTTGCGAAGTCACTGTAACAATCCCACTAGCTGCTGCATGTCATGCAGTGTTTTGATGTTCCAGTGAATTTTTATTTGGGGAGGGGTTATGTAAAGGTTCGAAATTCCCACTCCAAAAAATCACGCATGGTCCACTTTTTATCTTTGAGCTGGCAATTTCAAACCCATTTACTTTTAATACCTCTTAGACTGCAGATATTTGCCGGTCTACCTGGCTTGTCAATGTCGCAGTGATCACGATGTCATCCATTTATTGAATGATAGTTGCGGCGGAATCACTCTGCCCAAGTGGCGCTAGCACTCGGTCCACGGTTATCTGGCAAATGTCTGGGGAGTTGACCATTCTCTGAGGCAATACCCACCACTGGAAGCGCAAGTTTGATCACTGGCTGTTTGGGAAGGTAACCAAGAACGCGAAACATTCTTTGTCCTCATCATATAAAGGGATGGAGAAGAAACAATCCTTGATATCCAGCACTGTGCAAGGTTGCCCTTTTGGCACCATTGAATTCATCGGTAGTGATGTCTGCACAGGTCCCATCGGCTGGATTTTCTTGTTTATCTCTCGCAGGTCGTGTAGGAGGCAAAAAACTTCTCTGGATTGTTTGGGTATGACAAAAATTGGAGTATTCCACGGGCTTGTGGAGGGCTCAGTGTGGTTCTTCTGTAGCTCCCGGGTAATCAGTTCCAGGAGGGCAGTCATTCGAGGCTTCGACAGGGGCCACTGCTCAACCCACACTGGGTCTGGTGATTTCCATGTTAGTTTGATGGGCAGTTGTGGGTGTGTAGAGGTGGCCCTCAGAATAAATTTGTCATTTGGACATCTAACAGGGTTAGGGTATCCCTTCCTAGCAAAGGTGGGCATCCAGACGTCACATCTGGGGATAGGGTGATGGTTCTGCCCGGTCCCCTTTCAGTGCAGAGTGTTAGAGCCATGAGCTGTCTGCTTTTTTGGGCACGGGACAGCCCTCCAACCCCACCTACCATGGGGGCCTCTTCCAACATCCACTATGAAGGCCAGTGTATGTCGGGGATCACAGTAACATCTGACCCTGTATCAACCCAGAAAGGGATACAAATAGCAGAGCCATCAGAGCTGTTATGTGTTGTGGTGTGCTGTGATGTCCCATTTTGGCCTTCCAGGTCACTTTCCCAGGTGTGCCTATACCTCTCTCCCTTCCCCCTTGCCCCCATGCTGAGTGAGTCCTGTCAATCAGGCTAAACGTTCCAGCAAGGTCGTGTGGTTGGTCAAGTTTAAAGGATGCCCCTATGCCCAGAGGTCATTGGCCTGTCTGGGTGTCATCTTCCCCTGAGACCCTGCCCCTCTCACCTGGTTGGTGGCTCACCTGTACCTCCCCTCCCCCTGTCCCTGAGCTTAAAAAGGTGATCAGACCATGCGGTCTTGTTTCGGTTGGAGCAGTTGCTCACGTTCAGACCTCTGTAACCATGGAATAAACCTCTGGACATTAAACCCTCCAGCAGAATCTCTCCTTTTTCTCTTCACCATCGCCTGAAGCTATTCCTCCTGAGGTAACGGGGTCCCTTACAAGCCTGGACTTGTTCAGTGCCCAGCTGCAACCACCAGCAAGCCAAGGTATCTCTGGGGTGACACGCCGCAGTTGCTGCCTTTGGCCCAGCAGCGAGGGTCAGACTGGCCCAGGCACAATCTAACTGGTAATATTGGGAGCCTTTTTTTTTTTCCAATATTTGGCGTCCCTGAGGCGGGCAAAGCGACTCTGCAGCCCAAGACGGACCTGCAGTACCTTGGAGAAGCTTCTGGCAGCTGTGCATCCAGCTGAAAGGGGCTTTGGTTGCAAGACCCTCGGCTAGAGACTTTGGGAATATTCCCAGAAGAAGTTTCGTGGACTGTTCGGCACCTCTGGAAAGCCCAGCTCCTTTCTGGTGAGCAGATTTTCCAGAGGAAGGACAGGGTAGCCTCTCTCGCCCAAGAGAGGTCCTGTTCCGGTGAAGAGACCTGCCTGTACCCAGCCAGCTACAGCTTCCATTTTGGGTGAGTATCTCTGCTCTCGGTAGGGCAGGAGCTCAAAAACAGACTCTGCCGTGAGTTCTGTTCCTTTTTGCATTTGCATTTTTGGCTGCGCAGCCCCACAGACGGGAATTCATTGATTTCTAGCTATTAGCTTTCTGCCGCGTGTTTTGCTGTCTTTTGGAATTCGCGCCGGAGCGGGAGTGCTCTCTGCCCTTCCCCCAGGCTCTGCAGCGCAGCGTGCTCGGGCTCTCCACGTGGTCGGGAGATCTTTCTCTCTGTGCGGGGGAGGGGGGGGGCTCTCGGCTCTCTTGCCGCGGGGGATCCCTCTCTCTCTCTCTCTGTGGAGGAAAGGGGGGTTCTCTGCACACGCGGTGCGGGGGGCCCCGGTTTCGGCTTACCACGTGGCGTGGCTGCTCTCTCTGCTCCGCGGGGGGGTGCATTCCACGGCGGGGGGGGGAGGCTTTGTTTCTGCCTTTGCTCGGCAGGGCGTGCCCTGCTGCTGCTGCCCGGGAATTTTAAAAGCAGTATATACAGCTGCATTGTGAAGCTTTTGTCGGCTCGTTATCCCTTTCCATCTGTGGTTTTTTTTTTAGAAATCGGTAGCTGATTTTGGCTTTGTTTTTGGTCAGGCGGGATTTAGTACTTTGCTTTTAACATCTAACATGGGTTTGAAACTCAGCATTGTACAAAAAGGAGTGTATTATAATATTGTTAGCATTTTAAATAGTGGTAATGTGAAGTTCTCAAAGGGAAAATTGAAACAGTTTATAAGATGGCTTTTCCTCCACTTCCCACAAATCTCCCCTGAAGAAATCCACAATATTCAATTCTGGGATAAAGTTGGAAATGAATTGATAACCTTAGGACAATCTGGCAATGCACCCTCAGCTAAATTTGTGTTTTGGAGTTTACAAATTCGTACAGCATTGCTCAAACAAAAGGAAATGGAGAAAAAGCCAGATGTAAAGCCATGTTTCTCTGCTCTCCCTGTTTCTCCCTCTCCTAGCTCTAAAACCCCTAAACCTCTTTACCCAAAACTTAGTATTTTAAACAGATCAAACTCATTGGGAAGTCGACGCCCAAAGTCTGTTGAAATGCCTGAGTTGCCCTGTTCACAAGGCCCTGGCCAGGCTGCGTGGTACCTTTCCCAATCCCCTATGTCCCCTCCTCTGAAACCCACAGCACGTGTTAGCTTTCCGGAGAGCAGTGATGCCCAAAATGGCCCCCAGTCCCTAGGGGGTCCACAAGATGGTGGATGCCACGTGGCATCTTCCCAAACCTGGTCTTCTTCTTCCCAAAATCCCCTTAAGCATCCCAAAACTCCAGCCCCATCCCCCTCTCCTCCTGTTCCTCGTGACACCTTTCCCCCTCCCCCTCCCTTTCCTGCAGTACCCTCAGCTCCACCCCTCTACCCCTCCCAGGGGGCGTCTGCTGACGTGATGTCACCAGGTGTCCCCGCCCCCTGCCTGCCCCTTGACCCCGCCCCCTGTTCCCACGGTTTCCCCGCCCCTTGCCGGCCCCCTGTCCCTGCCCCCTGTTCCCATTGCATCCCCGCCCCCTCCCCGGGTTCCCACGGTGGGGACACACCCACTGCCATCCCCCAAACCTGTGTCTGTGATCCCAATGCTTCTGTTTCAAGGGATACAGAGCAGGAAACAGCAGACCCAATGCATAGTCCCATGTTGTCACTGGCTCCTGTTACCTTTCAGCCTGCAGCTCAGGGGGGAGCAGCTCCAACTGCTAATTGGAGTTCTTTTGGACGACAATTGATTAAAGAGATCTGTAAATCTCATAAAGAATATGGTCCACACAGTCCATATTTCCGTGGCCTTTTAAATTCTGAATTGAGTAGGACTGTAGTGATTCCACATGATTTAAAACAGCTTTTTTCCTGTCTAATGACCTCCACGGAATTTAAATTATGGGAAATAGCATGGAAACAACTGCTAAAAGATGCTCTCCCAGACTTGCATTCTGATCCAAACACAGCCAAAGACAACAGTGGTAACCCTATCACCATTGAGCACCTCTGTGGTGAGGGCCAATGGTCTTCTCCCTCGATCCAAGCTACTGCAATTCCTGCAGAAACACTCGAAAAAGTAAAGGAAGCAGCTGAAAAAGCATTCTTTTCCCTACAACCTGAGGGGCCTTTTGAGCCCTATAGTAAAATTAAACAGCTACCATCAGAGCCTTTTTTGAAATTTGTAGAAAGGTTAACTAGAGCTATTGAAATACAAGTTAAAAAAGAGAATGCTAGGGAAGCAATTTTAGAAGAAATGGCATTTACAAATGCTAATGAACAGTGTCGAGCAGCAATCCTGAGCCTTCCTTTTCAACCTTCTCCAACGTTAAAAGATATGCTTCTAGTGTGTAACAGGAAAGTGCCTCTGATGAGTGTAGCTGAAGACACCAGACCAAGGCTGCTGCCAAGACCACCTCAGCGTGTCGCCGTTGCCAGCCCTGCGCCTTTCCCCTCAGCACAGCAGTACCCTGGGCAGCAGCGGAGACCAGCAATGGTTGAGCCCACAAAACCATGCCTGCTTTGTAACAACCTAGGGCACTGGAGTAACCAGTGCCCCCTGAAAAGGGTATTTGATGAATTTAGAAATGGCAGGAGAGGAGAACTACAAGCCCTCCCTGGGGATCAACAACAACAAAAAAACTGAAGAGCCAGCGCCGGCCTGCCAGGCGCGTAGACACAAAAAGAGCAGGCCAAGGGAATAAGGGTAGCAAAACAAATCAAGCGCGCGATAATATTAATGTTTGTGTAAGTGAAGCAGGTGCTTCAAAGACTGTGTATGATTTAGGTGATCCTGTGTTAACCACGTCTTCTGTCAATGAGCCTTACAGGTTGCAGCTGACTGAGTCACTCCATCTGGAGGACACTGATTGGCATTTTGTGTCTGTAAATCCTGAACAGAAAGGTACTTGGAACCGGATTCGTTGTAAGTACATCGTCATTGGGGACACCAAACACACACCACAAGAGATCGAAATTGCTCCGGGAATGACAACATCAGATCCTGAGCAATTCGTTCTCGGCCTGCATTGTTTCCACCCACCCCTGTTTCTTCCCAAGGGACAAATTGTTGCACAAGCTATCCCTGTGCCATCTTTACCTGAAAATATCAAAAAACAAGGGCCCACAGTCGCCCGGGTCCAAGTTATTGGAAAAGACAAACCCAAATTATGGTGTAATGTCAGTGGGGGTGGGGAGTCTAAACGCATTGAGATGCTTGTAGACACAGGTGCAGACTGCACAGTGATTCCAGTACAAGACTGGCCAGCACATTGGCCTTTGCAAAATGTTGCCGGTCACCTTCAAGGTGTAGGAGGCCTGCAATTGGCAAGACAATCCAAAAGCATTATTCAATTCGAGGGACCAAACGGACAATTGGCTAATATCCGTCCATTTGTGTTGGATTATTCAGAACCTTTGTTAGGGAGAGATTTAATGGCCCAGTGGGGTGTCACAATTGATATTCCAGACTCTCCACAGCATATTTGTACAGCAGTCACTGAACAACAGCGCCCCACCCCAAAACTGAAGTGGATAACAGACAAACCAGTTCAGGTGAAACAGTGGCCGCTAAGTAAACAAAAAATAAAGGTGCTTGAAGAACTAGTGGAAGAGCAACTAAAAAAGGGCCACATTGTGGAGACCATGTCCCCATGGAACTCTCCAGTGTTTGTCATCCAAAAAGCTGACAAAAAGAGATGGCGGCTCCTCTGCGACCTCCGACAAATTAATAATGTAATAGAAGATATGGGTTCTCCCCAACCTGGTATGCCATCCCCAACAATGCTTCCCCAAGATTGGAAATTAGCTGTTATTGATATTAAGGATTGTTTTTTCCAAATCCCCTTGCACCCTGACGATGCACCGCGTTTTGCATTCTCAGTACCTTCTATTAATATGGAATCCCCTATGAAAAGGTACCATTGGACCGTTCTTCCTCAGGGATTAAAGGTCTCTCCAGCTATCTTCCAGTGGTATGTGTCTTCCCTGCTTTCCCCAGTACGTGCAGCCGCAGAGAAGGCCATCATCTATCATTATATGGATGATATCCTTGTGTGTGCCCCCAATGATGATTTACTCACACATGCGCTTGACCTAACAATCGATGCATTGATTGTTGCAGGGTTCGAGCTCCAGGAAAAGAAAATTCAAAAGATGCCACCTTGGAAGTATTTGGGCTTAGAAATTAGAAATAGGACCATTGTTCCTCAAAAACTAGAAATCAATCCAAGGATCAAGACCCTTGCGGATGTCCACAAGTTGTGTGGCTCTTTGAATTGGGTAAGACCATGGCTCGGTCTGACTAATGAAGACCTTGCCCCTCTTTTCAATTTATTGAAAGGGGGAGAGGACCCAGGTGCTCCTAGGTCTGTTACCCCAGAGGCACGGAAAGCTCTAGAAAAGGTTCAGATTGCAATGTCCACAAGACAGGCCAACCGATGCCGGCCTGACCTGCCATTCAAATTTATCATCCTAGGTAAGATGCCACACCTCCATGGAATTATTTTCCAGTGGGAGGAAAAACAAACGCCTAAGGCAAAGAACACACCAAAAAAGGACCGGGACCAGAGGGACCCTCTCTTGATCATAGAATGGGTTTTCCTCAGTCACAAAAGGTCCAAGAGACTGACAAAGCCTCAGGAGCTGGTAGCAGAACTGATCCGGAAAGCAAGGACCCGGATCAGGGAGTTAGCAGGATGTGATTTTAAGTGCATTCACATTCCAGTTGAGTTAAAATCAGGTCAAAATACTATGAAAATACTGGAACAATTGTTTCAAGAAAATGAAGTGTTGCAGTTTGCTCTGGATTCCTACTCAGGACAAATTTCGGTAGCGCGGCCCGCTCACAAATTGTTCGAACAAGATGTTCAATTTACCTTAAAACTGAGAAGTGCTCTAAGTAGGAGACCTTTAAAAAGGGCTCTAACTGTCTTCACAGATGCATCTGGGAGGTCCCACAAGTCTGTTATGACTTGGAAGGATCCTCAAACCCAGCAGTGGGAGACAGACATTGCTGAGGTGGAAGGTTCACCTCAGGTTGCTGAATTGGCTGCGGTTGTTAGGGCCTTTGAAAGGTTCTCAGAACCATTTAATCTGATTACAGACTCTGCATATGTGGCAGGAGTAGTATCCAGGGCAGATCAAGCAATACTGCAAGATGTGTCTAACATCGCACTTTTCGAATTGCTCTCAAAACTGGTAAAGTTAGTCACTCACCGAGAGCAACCATTTTATGTGATGCACGTCAGGTCACACACTGACTTGCCAGGGTTTATCGCTGAAGGCAACAGAAAGGCAGATGCTCTTGCTGCACCTGCAGTGATGGCCACTCTCCCAAATGTTTTTGAACAGGCAAAAATCAGCCACCAGCTTTTCCACCAAAATGCACCTGGCCTGGTTCGTCAGTTTAATATCACTCGAGAACAGGCCAAAGCGATTGTGGCCACATGCCCAAATTGCCAACAACATGCACTCCCTACAGTGAGTACGGGAGCAAACCCAAGGGGACTGAACAGTTGTGAACTGTGGCAAACAGATGTAACACACATACAGTCTTTTGGACGGCAGAAATATGTTCATGTTAGTGTAGATACCTTTTCTGGAGCGGTCTATGCTTCTGCCCACACAGGAGAATCATCTATTGATGCTATTAAGCACCTCTTACAGGCTTTTTCTTTCATGGGCATCCCCAAGGAGCTGAAAAATGATAATGGGCCTGCTTACAAATCCAAGGAATTCGTGAGCTTCCTGCAGCAATGGGGAGTAGAGCACAAAACTGGCATCCCCTACTCCCCTACAGGTCAAGCCATTGTAGAAAGAAGTCACTGTGATATTAAAAGGGTCCTGGACCAGCAGCAACAGGTTCTGAAGGTAGAACCTCCCCACATCCGGTTATCCAGGGCGCTATTCACAATAAATTTTCTGAATTGTTCTTTTGACAGCCTGAACCCACCCATCCTACGCCACTTTGGGGGGAGCAATCATAGGTTAATTAAGGAAAAACCTCCAGTTTTAGTAAAGGACCCTGAGACTTGGAAAATGGTGGGACCTTACAAATTAGTTACTTGGGGACGTGGATATGCCTGTGTGTCCACCCCCTCTGGTTTAAGGTGGGTTCCTTCCAAATGGGTAAAGCCCTATGTTCCCAAGGTCTCAGAGAAATCTGCAGAAGCACCCCACGTTGCTCATGCTGCCTGGAGAAGAAAACGGCGCCCATGTTCTCTGGAGGAAATTCCATTTAAGCCTCCTATCTGGAATAGTTTATAATATATGTTTGTTTCAAGTTTTTGTACCAGTTTAGATCCCACTGTTCGTGTGTAGCCTCGAGATGCCACGAGACCGAGCCTGCTTCTCGTCCTACTTGTGATCATCCCACCTGTGACCTCCTGCATAGTTCCTCAGCCCAAACCACATATGGACTACCTTGACAACAGCTCTCAGACATCAACAGAGAAACTGACAACTGGCTGAATGGACTGTTCAAAGGCTGGGGACTCTCGGGCTGGTTGGGATCTATTCTGAAAACTGTGTTTTTAGTGCTGTTTATTTTAGTTATAGTTATTGTAGTTTATAGCATTGTTTTTGGACTAATCAAACGCATGGTGCTCAAGTTAATTTCAAGCTCATCTCCCCCTCCTGAAGCCTACCATTTGGAAGCCCTCAGTGCTCCAATGGATGACCTGGAAGCCTCAGTAGAAAACACTGACCCTCCTGTAGAGGAAGAACTGATTTACCAACCATGGTTTGGCAATCATTCTGCACCACAAACACAGCCCTCTTCTTTTTAAACAAAACTAGGGGGAGATGTTGTGGTGTGCTGTGATGTCCCATTTTGGCCTTCCAGGTCACTTTCCCAGGTGTGCCTATACCTCTCTCCCTTCCCCCTTGCCCCCATGCTGAGTGAGTCCTGTCAATCAGGCTAAACGTTCCAGCAAGGTCGTGTGGTTGGTCAAGTTTAAAGGATGCCCCTATGCCCAGAGGTCATTGGCCTGTCTGGGTGTCATCTTCCCCTGAGACCCTGCCCCTCTCACCTGGTTGGTGGCTCACCTGTACCTCCCCTCCCCCTGTCCCTGAGCTTAAAAAGGTGATCAGACCATGCGGTCTTGTTTCGGTTGGAGCAGTTGCTCACGTTCAGACCTCTGTAACCATGGAATAAACCTCTGGACATTAAACCCTCCAGCAGAATCTCTCCTTTTTCTCTTCACCATCGCCTGAAGCTATTCCTCCTGAGGTAACGGGGTCCCTTACAAGCCTGGACTTGTTCAGTGCCCAGCTGCAACCACCAGCAAGCCAAGGTATCTCTGCGGTGACACACCGCAGTTGCTGCCTTTGGCCCAGCAGCAAGGGTCAGACTGGCCCAGGCACAATCTAACTGGTAATATTGGGAGCCTTTTTTTCCAATAGTTATGGAGAAGGCAGCCTGCCCACGCTATCAGTAGGTGCCTCCCCACCTTCGCAACGAACGCCACCCATGGATCTCGCTCCCACACCTTCATGGCCAGGGCCACCCAGGGGCCTCATCCCCAGGGAGTTGTTCTCGGCATTCCTGGGATGTGGATGGGCTTGTCTGGGCCATTGGCTGGGTTGGGAAGTTGACCGTGGGAGTGGGCAGCGGGTGCGGGAGTTCTGTGCCCCATTGACAGCTGGCACAACCGGGCCGCTTCGTGTTCCTGATAGGAGGAGCCTGTGCACTGCCTGGGCGCCCCCTCCCCCTCCCGTTTCCTTGATCCTTTCTTCTGCACTCCCTAGCGAAATTCCCCTTCCTACCACATGCCCAGCATGGCCATCTGGGTCCCGTCTGGCGTGGGGGAATGGCTGTCAGTGGGTATCCCGACTGAGGGCAGTTTGCTGCGATGTGCCCCTCCTGGCCAGACCTAAAACAAGCCATCACATTGGTTATAGCAGCGTGGACAGCTGCTTGAATCGGGACTAGGTGTTCCGCTTTGACAACATGTCTTATCATATCTGCAGAAGTAGCGCCAGGAGGCAGCGACCGCAAAATGTCTTTTGTGGCGGTGTTACGCTGCTGGCGCAGGCACTCGGCCAGCACAGGGCCTTTTGCTTCTGACAGCGAAGTTGAAGATTCAATTGCTGCCTGTATGTGGTCCACAAACTGCGTGAAACCTCGCTTTGGTTCTGCTTTATAGTGGACCATGGCGGTGGCCTGACAGTGACTTTAGATGCAGAGCGAAGAGCCTCTCTGGCAGCTCGGGTTGTTGCTACTACCTCGGGGGCCTGAAGGCCTTCTGCCTACGCCTGGGGAGTGATCGTAGTCAGGTCTGTGCCCATTAAATGCTGCAGGCTAGAGCCGTGCAGTGGATGGTCTGTTCCAGACACCAAGGCTAGCTGCCTTGCACAGTTGTCCCCCCACTCTTGTTTAAAAACAATCATCCCTGCTCCACAAAAAATTAACCTGCATGTCTGCTTGATGTCAAAAGGGAGCATGTCGTCCCACCCAAAAACACTGTCAATAAGAGTGGAGACCATCACCAAATTAATTCCTCTGTCTGCAATTGCCTTCACAATTCCCTAGACATCCTTGGGGTCCACAGGTGTATAAGTTCTTTGATTCCCGCCTATCCCCCCCACCCGGATGGGAAACGCTAGCTTGTCTGGAGGTGCCCACTCGGCACACGCTCTTATTATCTTCCTCCACTCCGTGAGAGGGGTTTGTTCCTTGAACCAAAGAGGAGGACTGCGGTGGCTACCATTATGTGTCCTCACTCCCTCCTCCTCTGTCTCAGAAGAGCCAGAATAAGAATCGGGATCAGCAGCGGACCGCTTAGGAAACCACTCATCCCAGTCCGAGTCCGAGTCAGTTCCGGAACTCGACTGACTGGTGACTTCCAGGTTCCCGGACCTCCCTTCTGCCTTAGTCCTGGGCCGCTCTCTCCCTCTAAGCTCATCCCACCTCCTGCTGTAACGCAATCTCCGACACACACTCCGAGCAACGTCAGCCTTCCCTCCGTGCTCCTTCCCTCTATAGTACCCACACATGCCTGCGTTAACTTGCAGCCCTCCACTATCTCCGCCGATCACGGCCGCGTTGTCCCCTTTCAGGGGCTCGCCGCTCCGCGGCACGCAGGGCGGAGGCCCCTCCCAGTCTCCCCTGGAGCCCGAATCAATGATGGCCCCGCTCCCCGCTCCCAGCTTAATGGCCGGGCTCCACGCTCTTAGACTAACGGCCCCGCATGGTAGTTCTGAATAAACGGCCACCGCTTGAGCTTCCTCCAGCAGCCCGTCCCAAAAAGATCTTTTTTCTCTACTCGGGGGCATTCCCGCGGTTGCAAATCACCACCCTCTGTGGACTCACAATCACCCACATCCTGCCTGGGCCCCCTCCCGCAAGCAGTTCTGGGCGGCCCCCCACTCTCCCCACTCCTGCCCAAGAGCTCGCGTAACCCTGCCCCATAATTCAAAAATGACCTTGATAAGGGACTCCATTCTCTCCCTCACTGGTCCCTCGGTGCGAGCCCTCCTCTTTCGCTAGCCTGGTGTGAGCCTTTCTCCTTTGCCAATCATGACGCGACCCTTCCTCTTCTTTCGGCTGCGCTGTGAGCCCTCCTCCTTCGCCGATTTTCCGACGCAAGACTTCCTCTTCCACCACCCCGACATGAGCCTTCCTCCTTCGTCGCTCCTCTGGCACAAGACTTCCTCTTCCACCAGCCCTAGCGTGAGCCTTCCTCTTTCACTGATCTTCCAATGGGAGACTTTCCCACTTTCGTTGGTCTTCTGGGAGTGTCCTCCCTGTCGGAGACAGTCCTGCTGCTCCGGTTGCTGTTCCCTCGCCGAGGAGGTTCCCGCTTCTGGGTTCGATCCCGGGTTCTCGGCACCACTTGTTGCTGCCGCTACAGGGGCTATGGGTGTGGTGTCCAGGGTCGAGCATGGCTTTGTGGCAGCACCCCTGCTGCCTGTCCTGGTGTTTTGCATATGAAGCAAATGACATGTTGGAGTTGTTCTGGTGACACCTGTTGCTTCCTCCGTTCTGGAGATACAGCTGCCACCGTCTCTGGGTCTGTCAGCCTTGACCAAGCCTCCCGTGCAGCAAACAGGTCCACCTTCCTAGCACAGGCTTCCATCATCTCTGCCAGTGTAGGTGGGGGCTTGAGAGGCAGTCCCAGGAGCACCCTGCTGTACACTTCATTGGCATTCCTCTGCGCCATCTCTTTCACTATCTCCATCTGTGTCCTGGGGTCCCGTACTTGTCTCTCAACCTGTGCACAGAGCCTGGCAACAAATTGCTAGAAACTTTCTGAGGGAGACTGTTTAATGCCAAGGAAACTACCACTAGCTTCAGCAGTTGGTACCTCGTGAAAAGCCTTATCTGCAGCATCTGAAATCTTATCTAGAATGAATTTTCACAACACCCAAGCTTGGTCCTCAGGCTTAGCCCACTCCCCCTCGCTGCACAAATGTTCATAAGTAATGTTATTATTTTCTAAATCTTTGGCACCTTGAGGGGTTTGTTTAAGTTCTTCCACAAGATCTCTGAGAGATCTCTTCCAGGAGCTTTCCCAGAGATTGAGCTCTGATGGGGTAAGCAGGCACCGGAATAGATCTATTCCAGAAGGAACCAGTTCAAGGGATGTTAATGTAGCCTTCATCATGTTTCTAAAAATTTCACTATTTCTCCCCAATTCCAATTGACTTACATAGCTCCCACTTTGAAAGACATAAGAAGGGTTGGTATGTTACAAGGCTTGCAAGGGTCTTTCAGGGTGAAGAGAGAGACAAGAATCTTGACCTCATGTTCAGAAGGTTTGATTTATTATTTTATGATATATATTACATTAAGACTATACTAAAAGGAATAGAGAGAGAAGTTCTCAGAAATGCTAGCTAAGCTAAGAATAGAAAAGGAATGAATAACAAAGTTCTGTGTCCAGGCAGACGGCAAGAACAGCTCTGCCGTGAGTGGTCAGTAAATCCAAACATTCACCCAAGACCAATCACGGATGCACCTGTTGCATTTCACAGCAGCACGTAACTATTGTTTACATTTTGTTTCTGCGGCCACAGCTTCTCAGAAAGGGGAAAAATCCTAAGGAAAGGATTTTTATGAAAAGATGTTGGTGACACTGGTAAGTTCTAGGACCAGTCCTACCACCCGTGTACTGAGTAGGGGCTACCAAGGTGATGACTTCTTCCTCCCTGTTTTGGACCCAGGATTCCTCCCTTCAGGCCCACCCCCATGGGACCCGGTGGGGGGACCACCACCTGCCCCAGCCCCCGTGCCTTGGGAAGCAGGCGGGGAAACAGCCTTCACCCCACCCCCATGGAGAGTGGGAGGGGATACACCCCTTACCTCTGCCCCTCCCACCCCGGTGGCTTGGTGAGTGGGAGGAGAGACATCCCTTCCCCCTGCCCCACCCCTGTGAGAACCGGGCAGGGCCCCACTCCCCAGCCCTCAGCCCCACCCCCCAGCCTTCGGCCCCACTGTCTTGGGACCCAGGTAAGGCAGCGTGGGCTACAGGCAAGGGGGCGGGGCAACCATGGGAACCAGGGGTGAGGTTACAGGATGATGTAATGGGGGTGGGGACTCAAAGGGAGGGGGAGGAGCGTCCAAGGGAAGGAAGGGGTTGTGAGACCAGAAGGGGTTGGGGGAGGGGACAGGTGGGTGAAAGGGGTTGTGAGGAGAAGAAGGGCAGGTGGGGGGCTGAAACACGTGGCTGCCGCCTGTTTGGGCTCCAGCCATGCGGTCAGCCGTATCACAACTGCCAGGGCCGGGGTACTGGGAGAGAGGCAGAAGGCCAGGATAGCAACGGCAGTGCCCGGTACCCTGGAATTGCTGGGAAGCCTCTCTCAGTTCAGGGGCAGAGGGTTCTTGGGGAGGGGTATCGGAAACCGCAGGAGGGGTGATTTGCTCTGGCTGTCCTTTCAAATCCCTCTTGAGGAATTCTTCCCGAATTATCAGGAACACAGGGAAACATGGGGACACTGTCCCATCTCCCTGTTCAGCCTTTGCTGTTAACAAGGCCCCAATTTGGTCTTAGGCAGAGTCAGAGTTAACATTTATGTTGCCGCCGCTCGGGACGTGGTGTCCCGGGTTGAGGGCGACACAGTGGCAGCACCCTGCCACAGGACCAAAGCACACGCTGACACCGATGTGCTGGGTGGTGAAATGGCCTTTATTAACAATTGAGCAGGGTAATTTATAGCAGGAGGTAACGGCAGGGCAACGGTGAAGGGAGAGGGGTTGGGCGTAATATCGCAAGATGCCCAAGATAACACTATATCTTGACCTCAAATTTGCCCCCCCTTTCATGACCTGTTAGAAACATAGAAAAACTTATGATTGTTGATATTTAACAAATGAAAGTTAAACAATGAAACGCAAACGAAAAGCTAACTATCTCTAACTGGTTTTCTAAAAAAGAAAACAACACGAATTTATTCACAATACAGGGCTTCTTGCTGACTAAAAGGTGACAAAGAAGAGAGAGGAAGGTGGAAGTCCAAAAGTTAATGTAATCCACAGATGGAAATACCAGCTACTTCGTGGCCGTCGTGGGAGATGAGACGTTGGGCGCCACCTGCGATATTCCATGGGTCTCTAGGCTTAATGCAATCCAGAGCCGGCTCGCTCAATACTCAAGTCCACACGAAATGGCATGAACGAGACAAAAGATGAGGAGCGCTCTTACCCACGTGGGAGCAAGTATCCTGTTTGTTGGCTCATGTCAGGATACACCTGGAGATGGATACCACCCAGGCAGGAAAGAGGCCGAGCCTCACCTGTGGTAGGGTTTTATGCCCCAGGTGATGGGGGCGGAGAAAGGGGACCGCAGCCAATGGGATAACACTGGGGAGGGGCAAGGGGAGGGACCACCAGTGGGGCAGACCACCAGGGATACAGAGACCAGGAGGGTGAGGGAGGAACCACGTGAGGGGGAATACACCTTCCACGTGACCCAATAACATTTTTTTCCAACACCCAGTGCAACCAACTAAATAACTATCTAGTGCAATACAACAGAAGGGCTCTTGGTGACACAAGGAGCTGGTGGCAACTGAGTATCCACAAGTGTCCCCAGTGATACCTCATGACACATGACAGTAGTGACATCACTGTCCCCGCAGCAGCCTCGGGATATCCTTGATGGCTTTTCGGCACCGCTTGGCCACTGCGCGGCTGCAGGGGCCACCCGGGCCACCGGGGCCACCTGGGCCAGCATAGGGACTCAACAGGAGGTTGTGGATATCCCACAGCGTCGGCAGCAGGTGATGCGAGGCCAGGCGAGCGCTGGCATCCCACAGCCGCTCAAACTCAGCCACGTCAGTCACCAAGGCCTCAAGGATATTGGGGGACATCTGCTCTGTCTTCAGGGTGTCCTCAATCTCTTCAAACTGGCATTGCATAACCCAGATGAACTCAATGGCTTTGTCACACGCATCCACCAAACGCTTCAGCGTCCCCACAGCCACCACTGCCCAGTGTCCCCTCCAGGTGGCCGTCCTCGCCCGGCTGGTGGCCACCACGGCCTCATCCATGGCCTCGCTGGTAGCTTCCTCTTCCTCAGTGATGGCTGCTGCCACCTGAGCATTGTGCATGGCCCCTGCCGAGGCCCCCTCGAGCCTGTCCAGGGTCACCGGCAGCCACCAGGGTGTGGCCACCAGGTTGTCCCCAGATCTCTCCCTGAAGTTGTTTAACCACAGGTCCTTGGCCCAGGAGGGGTTCGCATCCCAGCAGATGTTGCACATCTCATTGGCCTCCTCCTGCAGCCAGTCCCATCTCACCCTGAGCATGGCCAAAACCTCCTGCCAGGCCTTGGCCGCGGTGCTCACATCAGCCCAGGAGGTCCCAGGTGTGGCCCCAAGGGCGGCCAGGGCCCGGCCCAGGGATGGGACACCACGGTGGCCCAGGGAGGTGACATCCCCGTGGTCCAGGGTCTCACAGAGGCTCTGGGTGAATCTCCTCAGCACGGCATGCAGGAACTTTGGGGACACACGCTGCCGCACGTCCCTGTGTGACCCGGTCACGGCAGCCACCACCGTGCCCAGGGTGGCCACCACGGTGACCGGCCGATCCAGCAGCTGGAGAGAGGGCACCTGGGCAGGGGACAGGGGAGGTATCAGGGACCTGGTGGCATTTATGGCTTCCTCCGGTGGCCCCTGTGGCCTCCCGGGGTCCCCTTTGCTCCTCCCTGGAGGGCTCTGCTGTCCCCTCTGTCCTTCTGCCACCCCCCCCCTCCCCATCCCCTCTGCCATCCCCACCGTCCCCCCCCTCCATCCCCCACTGCCCCCTTTCACCACCCCGTGTTGTACCGCCCTTCCACCCCTCTGTCACCTCCCCCCTTCCTGCCACTCTCGCCTGCCCCCTTTGCCCCACCCTGTCCCCTCCCGCCACGTCCAGTGTCCCCCCCATCCCCCCCTGTTCCTTCTTCCCCATTGTCTCCGCTACCGGCCGGGTCCCCTCCCCATCCCGTCCCTGCTGTCCTCTCCGTGTCCCCTCTCCCCTTTCCTGTCGCACCTCTTGGAGCTCCATCGTCACTGGGGACCCGGCCGGGACACCTCGGGGACGCTCGGGTGGCGAACGAGTCCCGGGACAGGCACCGGTCCAGGCACAGAACCGACCCCGCTGACGACGCGAGACGAAATGGCGGAGCCGCCTCACGAGGCGCGCCTAAAGCGGCGGGGCGGGGCCGAGGCTCGGGGGGAGGGGGCGGTGCGGGAATTTGCGGGCGCCGAGGGAGCCTCGGGCCACCCCCGGCAGCGCGGGATGGGCGACAGCGACCGCGGTCAGCACCGGGAGCGGGGGGGGAGGGACGGTGAGGAGGTGGTGGGGGGATTCAGGGGATTGGGGAGGGCTGAGGAGATGTGAGGGGATTTTGGGGGTCCTGAGGGGGTTTGGAGGGTGCGGAGGGTGAAACCGAGGGCGTGAGGGGATTTGGGGGATTCTGAGAGGGACTGGGGGGGTCCTGAGGGGATGTGAGGCGTTCCGACGGGATTTGGGGGATCTTGAGTGGGTTTGTGGGGTCCTGAGGGAGAGCCGGGGGTCCTGAGGGGTTTTTGGGGGATCTGAGAGGGCCTGGGGTGTCATGAGAGAGAATTTGGACTCCTGAGGAGAAATTGGGGGTCCTGAGGATATCTGGGGGATCCTGAGGGGGTTTGGGAGGCCCTGAAGGGGTCTCGGGGGTTGTGAGCAGGTTTAGGGATCTTGAGGGGATGTGAGGAGTCATGAGGGAGGATTTGGGCAATCCTGAGGGGTTTTGGAGGGGTTTTGGAGCGTTCTGAGAAAGTTTGAGGGATCCTGAGGGGGTGCTGGGGATCGTGAGGGGATTGGGGGAGGAACTGAGGTGTTTGTGGGTCCTGAGGTGATCGGGGGGGGTTGTGGGGGCTCATGAGGGGATTTAGGAATTGCTGAGGGGATGTGGAGGCTTCTGAGGGGGTTTGGCAGGGGTCGTGAAGGGTTTTGGTGAGTCCTGAGGGAGAACTGATGGTCCTGAGGGGATGTGAGGGGTCATGAGGGGATTTGGGGAATCCTGAGGGGATTTGGGGGGTTTTGGAGAGTTCTGAGGGGAAATCGGGGGTCCTGAGTGGGTACACGGCGGGGGGGCCGGTCCCAGTCCCGGTGCACAGGGGTGCTGGTGCCTGGGGGGTCCCGGTGCCCGGGCGGGTCCTGGCGTTCGAGGGGGGGTCCAGTCCCAGTCCCGGTGCTCGGTGAGTGGGGGGTCAATGTACGGGGGGTGTCCCGGTGCTCGTGCATGAGGGGAGGTCCCGGTGCTCTGTGATTCGGGAGGGTCTCGGATGGTCTGGTGCCCGAGGCTGGCAAGGTTTGCGGGGGGGTCTGCTGGTCTCGGTGATTCGGGGTGGGGGTCTCCGGTTGTCCCAGTGCACGCAGGGGTTGTCCCGGTGCTTGGTGATATTTGGGAGGGGGTCTCTGGTGGTCCCGGTGCACGATGAGGGGGTCAATGCTCGAGAGGGGGGTCCCGTTGCTTGGTGATTTGGGGGGTCTTCGGTGGTCCTGGTGCTCAAGGGGGATCAATGCTCAAGGGCGGGTGGGAAGGGGGATGCGGTTTTTGGGGGTGTCCCAGTGCACTATGAGGGGAGGGTGCAGGTGCTCAAGGGGGTGTCAGGAGCACTGAAGGGGGTACAGGTGCGGTTTTTGGGGGATCGCAGTGCCCCCCCAGGGTGGGATCAGTGCTCAGAGGTGGGGACTGCCCAGGGACACTCCCAGACTCCCAAGTCCCAGCCGAGTCTGCTGCAAGGCACTGAGGGGGCTCACTCATTGAGACCTCTGCCCCAAGCTTGTCAAGAATGCCCTCAGAATGTCCCCAAGTCTCTGCAGTGGTGACACCGTAATGATGCCTTCATGGTGACAGGGGCATTCCTGCAGCAGCCTCGGGATTTCCTCCACGGCGCATTGGCACCGCTCACCCACCGTGCAGCCAGGGCCATCGTGGCCAGGAAGGGGACACAAGGAGAAGGGGTGCATGTCCCCAAGTGTCCACAGCAGGTGATGCGTGGCCAGGTGGCCGCTGGCATCCCACAGCCACTTGGCCTTGGCCACCACAGCCAGCAAGACTGCACAGAAATCAGGGGATGGCTCCTCTGTCCCCTTCATGGTGGCCTTGATGTGCTCAGCCTGATGCCGCAACTCCTGGAGGAACGCAGTGGCTTCTTCAAATGCGGGCGCCAAGGCCCTGGGGATATCGGGGGATGGCTCCTCTGTCCCCTCCAGGGCTAACTCGATGTCCCCGAGTTGGCGCTGCAGCTCCCGGGGGTACACTATGGCTCTGTCACACGTGGCCACCAAGTGCTCCAGCAGCCCCAGGGCCACCTCTGCCTGCTGTCCCCTCATGGTGACCTCCTCTGCCCAGGCATTGCGCAGCCTGCTGGCCTCCTCAGCCAGCCGGGACCAGATCTCCATGAAGGTGTCCACCGGCTCCTGCCAGGCCTTGGCTGCAGCTCTCACATCGGCCCAGGTGGTCCCGGGGTGGCCTCAAGGCTGGCCAGGGCCTGGCCCAGGGAGGGAACACGGCAGTGCCTCAGGGTGAGGACATCAAAGTCATCCAGGGAGAACGTGTAGGGGTCCGGAGAGGTGACCCTGCGGTGACACCAGAGGGTGACATCACTATGGGCCAGAAAGATGAAACTCTGGCCCACAGTGTCCTGGAGGTGATTGATGAAGGTCCTCAGGGACACGCGCAGGAAGGACCTTGGGGACACGGTCAGCAGCTGCCTGCCCCTGTATGGCCCAGTCACGGTGCCACCAGCTCGCCCAGGGTGGCCACTACGGCCACCAGAGCCTCCAGCAGCTGAGGAGGGGACAGGGGAGGCGTCAGGGACCTCGTAGCACTTGTGGCCTCCTGCAGTGGTGCCTGTGCCCTCCTGGGGTCCCCTATGTCCCCTCCCTGTAGGGCTGCGCTGTCCCCTCTGTCCCTTTTCCAGGCCCTCATCCCCTCTGCCACCCCCTGCCACCCTCCCACTGTCTCCTCTCTCTGCGAGTCTCAGTCCCGTCCACCCCTCTGTCACCTCACCACTTCCTGCCACACCCTCTTGTCCCCTCTGCCACCCCCATGTTCCCCCACGCCAGGATTGTCACACCCTGAGGGGCTCCGTGGCCACTGGGGAAATTCCGGGGACGCTCTGGGGACACTGAGGTAGTCCAGGTGACAAACACACCCAGGTGACAGTTTTGGACCCACAGGAATGGGGCACAGCCAGATGGAGGAAGCAGGAAGAGGTGACGTCACTGTCCCCTCTACCCCCCCCCCCCACCTGTGGGGCCTGGGCAAGGCTCCCGAATGGGACCCCGATGTCCCTTGAGTGTCTCCACATGGCCCTGGTGTTGCCCCACTGTCCCCGACAAGGCTCAAGTGTCCCCCTGATGTCCAGCTGGGGACACCAGGGACTCACCGGGGCCCTGTTGGGGACTCTGGTGACACCCCCATGTACTTCCCTTCAGGATACCCCCATGCCCTTCCCTTGGGGACATCCCCATGTCCTTCCCTTGGGGACACCGGAGCCACCCTGACATCCCCTGTCCCGTTTTGGGTCACCACGATGTCCCCGATGTCCACACAGTGTTCCCAACAGGAGGGGGACACTGGGGCCCTGCCCTGGTTCCAGAGTGGGGGGAGGGAGGGCAGTGTCATCACCTCTTCCTGTTTCCTCCATCTGGCTGCGTCCCGTTCCTGCATGTCCCCAACCTTTACCCGGGCATGTTTGTCACCCGGAGAGTCCCAGGAGTGTCCCCAAGGCATCCCCGGAGTGTCTCTGGAGTGTCCCCAGCTGCCATGGAGACCCTCGAAGCCCGTCGAGGTGCGACAATCCCAGAGTGGGGGGGGGGGGGAACAGAGGGGACACGCCGGTGACAGAGAGGACATGGGGAGGGTGGGGTGAAAGGAGGCAGTGGGGGACAGAGGGGACACAGCGGGGGCAGGAGAGTCAGGAGGTCCCAAAGGGGACAGGAGAGCATAGGAGGAAGGGGGGAGGTGACACAGAGGTGAAGGGGGGAGACAAGAGTAGGTGGCAGGGGGGAGCAGAGGGGTCGGGGGAGTGAAAAAGGGACAGAGAGCACAGCAGAGCCCTCCAGGGAGGGAAGAAAGGGGACCCCAGGAGGTCACATGGGCCAGCTTGGGCGGCCGTAAGTGCCACCAGGTCACTGACACCTCCCCTGTCCCCTCCCCAGCTGTCCCCGGCCCTGCTGCAGCCACAGGACAGCGCTGTGGCCATCCTGGGTGAGCTGCTGGCCGCCCTGCCCAGAGAGAACGAGATGCTGCTTGGGTCTGCAGTGAGGCTGCACCGGGACCTGGAGGAATTCACCAGGGAACTCCGTGCCACCCTGTACCGCACTGATGACACCTGGCGGCTCTGGAATGCCACCAACGATGATAATAACCCTCTCACCTCCCTGAGCCAGGACCTGGCTGCCTATGAGAGCACCTCAGGGACCCCCCAGAGGCGTGTGATATGGCCGTACATAAGCTGGTTCATGGCCCTGGATATTCTCAAGGACAGGTGGGCCAAGCTGGCCAGGAAAGCCACCAAGCTCCACAACACCTGCAGGGAGGTGGCCACTGAGGCAGCCTCTGAGGAGGCCACGGGCACCACCTGGGCCAGGGAGCTGCAAGACGAGGCTGCCTGTTATGGGGCAGCTCAGGAAAACATGGTGGAGCTGGATCAGGCCCGGGGCAGGTAGGAGGGGGCCGAGGTGGTGGCTGGGCATGAAGGCCAGGTGAGGAGAGAGGCCATGGTGGCTGCCAGCGAGGCAACAAGGGCCAACATGGTGAGACAGCGGGTGGAGGCGTCCCTGGGGCATCTGGAGCGCTTGGTGGCCGCATGTGACGAAGACACGTCGTTCCCCCGGGAGCTTCAATGGCGGCTCAGGGAGACAGAGGCTGCACTGGAGGGGACAAATGAGACATCTCCTGATGTCCCTGAGGCCTTGGTGGCCCAGGTTGCCGTTGCAGAGCAGCTGTGGGCGGCCAACGCCTGCCTGGCCAAGGATCACCTGCTGAAGGCACTTGATGACATCTTCAAGTTCTATATCAATGATGATCCCACCAGCCCCAGTGTCTTTGGGGTGGCTGAGCAGTGCCAAAGAGCCACCAAGGACATCCCAAGGCACCTTCGACCCCCGGAGCGTTGCCAGAGCATGCCCAAGGTGTCCCCAGTGAGTGTAGAGCTCCAAAAGGTGCGACAGGGGGGTGGGGAGGGGGCATTTGGGGATGGAGAGGACACAGGGGCTGGCGGGGGGGCAGCGGGGACAAGACGCTGACAAAGGGGCAAAAGGGACCCGTCAGGGACAGGGGCCACCCCAGGAGGCCACTAGTGCCACCAGGTCCCTGACATCTCCCCTGTCCCCTCCTCAGGTGTCCCCTCCTCAGCTGCAGGTGCTGGTGGCCATGGTGAACGCCCTGGACGAGATGGTGGCCACCTTGATGGGGCCACACTGGGCCAAGTTCCCAGGCTCCCTGTATGAGGACCTGAATAACTTCACCTGGAGCCTCCGTTCGACCCTGAACAAAGGTGATGTCCCCTCGCTGGGCCACCATGGTGTCCCCTCCCTGGGCCAGGCCCTGGCCACCCTCTGGGCCACCCCCAGGACCACCCAGGCCAATGTGAGAGCCGCAGCCAGTGTCTGGCGGGAGTTGGTGGCCAAGCTCGTGGACAACTGGGACTGGCTGGCCAGGGAGGCCAACAAGCTCTGTGAGCAGCTGGTCACAGCCCAGCAGCTGATGGTGTCCCTAGACAAGGAGGAGGTGACCTTGGAAGTGGCCACTCACGGTGCCCCGGTGGTGGCAGCCAGCATTGAGGCCATGGGAGAGGCTGTGGTGGCCACCAGGAGGGGACATTGGGCAGATTTGGCCCTGGAGCCGCAGAAGCTCTTGGTGGCTGTTTGTCACAGCGCCACCTTGTTCAACTGGAACATGGAGTGGCAGCTCAGGGACATCGAGGCCATCCTGAAGGGGAGAAACAGGCGTCCCCTGATGTCCTTAAGGCCTTGATGGCCAAAGTGGCCAAGTTTGAGTAGCTGTGGGAGGCCAGCACCCGCCTTGCCAAGGATCACCTCCTGGAGGCACTTGGGGTCATTGACAAAATCCTCTTTAGTCCCTGTGGTGACCATGGTGTCCCCAGTAGCGATGGCAGCTGTGCAATGGCTGAGCGGTGCCAAAAAGCCATTGAGGATATCCCCAGGCTGCTGCAGGAAGTTTCACATAGGGGCAGTGACATCATTAGGGACATCGTTCCTGTCATCTCTGCCCTACCCGTGATGTATTTGAGACAGATTTGTGGAATTTTCTGGGAGTTTTCAATGATATTGTCCCAAATCCTGATGGGAATTCCTGCGGTGACATCACTGGGGATCTCAGCAGCACGCTGGGACAGTCTGGGGACACTCAGGGACATTCAGAGACACTCAGGGAGAGGGGACATGGCTGAATGAGTCCCCTCAAGAGCTTCCAGCTTTCCACTGTGCCTGCAGCTCAGCCGGGTCTTAAATGACAATTTAATAATTGTCTTTTGCACAATATTATTGATCACCCGCAATTTGATATGTTGTTTGATACTGATATTGATTATTGGGGATTCCTTGTAGCTGCTGGTTGGTGCAATATAATCTATCAGTTCATGTGTGCAGCATACCACTATAAATTAATTAATTAATTAATATCCTCTATATAAATCAGACTGGGCTGATCAAACTCTGTCTCAGACATATTTCTGACCCCACTGAGAGACGAGTGGTTAATAACTCCATCCCAACGTTCCTTGAGGGGAGCACAGCCAGGGAGCTGCTTGAAGGCACTATCACTGAGATATTTCCCTTTAAAAACCCTGGGTGGGATGGAAATACACCTGAGCAGATGGCAAAATTCAAATGATATCAAAGCCTCGTGGAATGTGGGTTAAAACATGGGGTCTCTAAAGCTGTAAATTGGTCAAAGCTTTACCAAGTGAGGCAAAATTATGATGAATCACCCTCTGATTTTTTAAACAGGTGAAGAGAAACTGCCATCAAATATACTGATCTAGATCCTGAGTCAGCTGAGGGTAAAGCACATCTGGTTTTGTTTTGTGTGGGTCAGGCTTCAAATGATATAAGAAAAGATAAAGGGAGTTCATGACATGGATAAACTGCTGGAGGTTGCCTGGAAGGTGTTTTGAGACAGGGGCCCAACTGAAAGAGTTAATCCCAACCTAACAAGAAGGCATCTCGGGAAAAGTCACCCAAGAAAACTTCCCCTATGGAGAAGGCTCAGAGTGCATCCTGTAAGAAATGGGAGCATTGGAAAAAGGACTGTCCAGTGCTTAAAGAAAAATCATCAGTCCCTCTCGTAGCAGCAGTTCCCAGCGGTGAATAATGAGCATTGACTCCATGATTGCAGCAGGCTGATCAATCCCTTTGTTGTACCATCCTTTACTACTAAGAAAAACCCATGGCCCTTGCCAGACAGTCCCAACACACACGTGGATCCAATTGGCCAATCAAGCCAAGCAACCATTGCCAGTGGCCTGTTGTTCTGGTTTGAAAGTAAAACCAGTGAGAGATTCCAAGTCAGAAATACCATTTATTAGGAAAAGGAAAAAACCTCAAAATACATGAAATACAAAAGAAAAAGATACATAAATGTGTAATGTACATAATAATGTATATAAAAGATATATGGATGTATAGATATATATAAAATAGAGAGTGAAACCTTACTATCAGATCCCACTTAAAATTAGGTCTCCTTGTGGTGCACAAGGGGTTTCCCCTTCCTTCTGCATTACCCACCAAGTGTAACCAGGTCCTTGAGCAAAAATCCTGTTGCCACACGTCGGGCGACAAAAAAATGCTTTAGTTTGAAAGCAAAACTGGAGACTTAGATTCAGGAATGCAATTTATTAGGAAAAGGGAAAAAAAAACCCCAAAAGACATGCAATAGTACAAAATAAAACCACTGACAGAGTCAGAATACAACCTGACACCCTGCTACTTAGTGTGGTGGTAGCAGTCCAGATGAAACGGTCTTGTTGAAGTGGTGATCCCATAGAAAAATCTGGTAGTGTTTGTCCCCTGGAAAGCAGTGGGTAAGGGCTGCCTGTTTTGTCCCAAAGCCCAGATGACATCCAGGTAGGGATGCTGAGCTCCTCCCCCCTGGGTGAATCATCTCCCAATGGGCTGATATGGTTCTGAGTCATGATTGGTCCTTGATTGCCCATCCAACAGAAATGGCTCCAGAGGAAGTTATCTCTGAGTCATGGGGCAAGGCATTGAAGGGCCCATTAACAGGAGATAAGGAAAAAACAATGCTCTGTGGCACTGGTTTTGTATATTTTCTTAAGCCTTTTGATGTTTACATTCTTGTAACAAACTTTCTCACCCACTTTATGTAACTACCTTATTGTTTTTCATTCTTTTATGCAGGAGGAGTGCTGCCGCCTCTACCGGGGCTATGGGTGTGGTGTCCCAGGTCGAGCAGGGCTCGGTGGCAGCAGCCCTGCCACGCAGACCAAGACACATGCTGACACCAATGTGGTGGACGGTGAAAAGGTGTTTATTAACTGCCAACAGGGGTAATTTATAACAGGGGGTAACAGCAGGGCAATGGTGAAGGGAGAGGGGTTAGGCCTAATGTTGCGAGATGTCCTAGATAATGTGATATCTTGACCCCAAATTTCCCCCCCCTCTTCATGACCTATTAAAAACGTAGAAAACGCTAAGGTTAAAACTGCCTAGTGGGACAGTAACAAACTTGTAACTGTAACAAAACAAACAACTGTAGCAAACTTGTAACAAACTTTTGACTGTAGATATTTAACAAATGAAAAGTTAAACAATGTAATGCATACAAAAAACTAACTATCTCTAACTGGTTTTCTATGAAAAAACAACACGAACTTATTTAAAATACAGGGCGATCAGCCGTGGGGCTGAGTGAACCATGACTTCGGGCATTCTTGCAGGACTTTCTCAGCTTATCTGTTGACATCACAGCACCAAATTGTCCTCCCAGAATCTGCAATCTGTTTGACTTTAAAACCAGGGTGTTTTGGAGAGTGCATGTCCGGACTCATTTTCTCCCCAAAACACCCTTTGGACCCCTTGGTGCAGGAAAAGTTCTGGGTTGACTGGTAGTCCATCCAAGTAGAGTCAGAACTTGGCCAGAGTTTCAACTCCACCTGACGGATACCACTTAGAGCAAGCGCTGAGCTGTTTCTGTCTTTCCCCCAGTTCTTCTTTGCGCCGGCCTCTCACTGGGTTTTTTCACAACCCCGATGTAGTCGGCCATCAGGCTGCCTGATGACTCGGGACTGCCTTCTGGGAGTGGGGTATGCGGGCCATGGGTGTGTCTGAGGGTCCAGTTCTGCAAAAGAAGCTTTTCAGATTTCATTAGTTCTTGCCCTGAAGGTCTGGTTTTATTGATTTGAGCGGGCACCATTTAATTTCGCTATCTTTCTTTACAGTGCATACCCGTGCCCCGTGAATATCAGCCTCCAACCTGCTTCCCACTTTCCTAACTCATTTTTGATTATTACTTGTGGGCCTGCCTCTAACGCCCGGATGGCCCAGTGCCTCTGGGCAGGACTTTTGATTTCCTCTCCCCTTGGGAACTGAATTAAAGCTAGTAGGTTGGTTGCTAGAATACGTGCTTGATCTCTTGGTGGGATGGAATTGGTGACACCTTCTGCCTTTGCTAGCACCTGCAGTTTATTTTTTAGGGTTTGGATGGCCCGTTCGACTATGGCCTATCCAGTGCTTTTATAGGGGATACCATGGTCTAACGTTATATACCATGGTCTAACGTTATATCTCATTTTGATGTGAATGCTTGTATTGATTTTGAGGTGAAACTCGGACCATTATCTGTTTTAATTTGCTTAGGGATGCCTAGCCATGCCATGGCTGTTAACCAGTGATGGACTGTTGCTCTGGAATCAGCTCTTTCGTATTGCGTGGCCACGATTATCCCACTATAAGTGTCTACTGTTACCGCGAACCACGCTTCGGGTCTCAGCAGCTGGCATAACGTAAAATCTGTCTGCCATATATCAGCGGCCTTGGTGCCGCTAGGATTGACACCGCTGGACCATAGTTGTGACCTCCGACAGTAGGGGCATGAGGCGACGACGTGCCTTGCATCAGGCACGGAGATCCCGCATTTTCTTGCAACCACTCTGGCTCCGACATGCAGGGATTCATGCAGCCAGCGGGCTTCTCTCAGGGTCCACAGCCCTCTCGCAGCGGCGTCTGCTTTGTCGTTACCAACTTGAAAGAATCCTTTGAACGGACTGTGGCTGTTGACATGGATGATGGACACGGTGCCCTTTCACGAGTAAAGCGCTTCTTCCAGCATTGCTGCCACGGCGGACAGTGCCACATGGGGTCCGGCCATGGCTAGACAGAGTCGGGCCACGAATAATGAGTCTGTTACAATATTGAGGTGTTTGTCCAGGAACAGTCCGCATGCCAGTGCCACGGCAGCTGCCTCATATTGTTGTACTGACAGTGCAAGATCTGTTGTTTTAATGCAACGCCACCACTCTCCTGTCTGCCACACTACCGCTGCAGTGGAAATTAGTGAAGATGTGTCGGTGAAAACTGTGGGTCCCTCGCGTGGCCAGTCAATTACCTTGGGTGGTAGGTCGATGTCGATGACCGCCAGCATCTGTGTCCACAGGGGTTTTGCCGCATATCAAATCTCTCCCCCAAATCCAGCGAGGGCCATGGCCAAGTGTTCTGATATCATTGGCGACCGTGCAGGAGGCAGTTTGCGGAAGGGTAGGTACACTCTGGTGGTTTCAGCGGCCAGGTGTCTCAGAGTGAGCTTCCTGCCTTTCATGATGAGGTTGCCAAGGCATTCAACTCCTGGGGAGAAGGCGCGCGATGGTTTTCCCAGGACCACCCATTGTATTGGTTGGGCTTTATCTGGGGGTCCCTGGGAAACGCTAGCTTGGCTGGAGGGGCCCACTCGGCACACGCTATTTTTATTTTCCTCCATTCCGTGAGAGGGGTTTGTTCCTTGACCCAAAGAGGAGGACTGTGGTGGCTAGCCTTATGTGTCCTCACTCCCTCCTCCTCTGTCTCAGAAGAGCCAGAATAAGAATCGGGATCAGCAGCGGACCGCTTAGGAAACCACTCATCCCAGTCCGAGTCCGAGTCCAAGTCAGTCCCAGAACTCGACTGACTGGTGACTTCCAGGTTCCCGGACCTTCCTTCTGCCTTCCTGGGCAGCTCTCTCCCTCTAAGCTCACCCCACCTCCTGCTGTAACGCAATCTCCGACACACACTCCGAGCAACGTCAGCTTTCCCTCCGTGCTCCTTCCCTCTGTAGTACCCACGCATGCCTGCGTTAACTTGCAACCCTCCACTATCTCCACCGATCACAGCCGCATTGTCCCCTTTGAGGGGCTTGCCGCTCCACGGCACGCTCCACTGGGAGGGTGGAGGCCCCTCCCAGTCTCCCCTGGAGCCCGAATCAATGATGACCCCGCTCCCCGCTTAATGGCCGGGCTCCACGCTCTTAGACTAATGGCCCCGCACAGCAGTTCTGAATCAACGGCCGCCACTTGAGCTTCCTCCAGCAGCCCGTCCCAAAATGATCTTTTTTCTCTACTCGGGGGCATTCCCACGGCTGCAAATCACCACCCTCTGTGGACTCACAAACACCCACATCCAGCCTGGGCCCCCTCCCGCAAGCAGTCCCTGGCGGCCCCCCACTCTCTCCACTCCTGCCCAAGAGCTCGCATAACCCTGCCCCATAATTCAAAATTGACCTTGATAAGAGTCTCCATTCTCTCCCTCACTGGTCCCTCGGTGCGAGTCCTCCTCTTTCGCCAGCCTGGTGTGAGCCTTTCTCCTTTGCCAATCATGACGCGACCCTTCCTCTTCTTTCGGCTGCGCTGTGAGCCCTCCTCCTTCGCCGATTTTCCAATGCAAGACTTCCTCTTCCACCACCCCGACATGAGCCTTCCTCCTTCGTCGCTCCTCTGGCACAAGACTTCCTCTTCCACCAGCCCTAGCGTGAGCCTTCCTCTTTCACTGATCTTCCAATGGGAGACTTTCCCACTTTCGTTGGTCTTCTGGGAGTGTCCTCCCTGTCGGAGACAGTCCTGCTGCTCCGGTTGCTGCTCCCTCGCCCAGGAGATTCCCGCTTCCGGGTTCGATCCCGGGTTCTCGGCACCACTTGTTGCTGCCGCTACAGGGGCTATGGGTGTGGTGTCCAGGGTCGAGCATGGCTTGGTGGCAGCACCCCTGCTGCCTGTCCTGGTGTTTTGCATATGAAGCAAATGACATGTTGCAGTTGTTCTGGTGACACCTGTTGCTTCCTCCGTTCTGGAGATACAGCTGCCACCGTCTCTGGGTCTGTCAGCCTTGACCAAGCCTCCCGTGCAGCAAACAGTTCCGCCTTCCTAGCACAGGCTTCCATCATCTCTGCCAGTGTAGGTGGGGGCTTGAGAGGCAGTCCCAGGAGCACCCTGCTGCACACTTCATTGGCATTCCTCTGTGCCCTCACTTTCACTATCTCCTGTTGTATTCATATTGTTGTATAATTATATTTCCTGAGTCTCATACCTTCTGGGTGTTTTTCTCATGGCAGATCTTCACAGCAGTGGTGTTGTTGCTTCTCGGTCAGGGCTCCTCTCCCAGGCTCTCCCTGACCACCCCGCCCCCTTTTATCTCAGCTACCTCCATGGGCTACAGCTGCTGCCCAATCAAGGACATCACAGCTGCAGCCCATTTACAATAACCAGAATCAGGGCAGGGTCACTAATACAATAGAGAGATCTTTAACTGCCATACATATATTTACAATACATAAGTTAACTCAGGCCCCCACATTTCCCCCTTTACTTTTACCAATTTTACAATTACCATAGACATTTTTGTCCCAGCTCTCAGGCTGCCACAGCTCGCAGCTGTCTAGTCCCAGCTCTCAGGCTGCCACAGCTCATACATAGAATATATACATATCCTCCTTTTTTTTTTCTTTTTTTTTTTCTTCTTTTTTTTTTTTTTTTTTCTTTTTTCTTTTTTTCTCTTTTTTTCTTTTTTCTCTTTTACTTCTAGCAACCCTACAACTACAATACACATATCTGTCCCAACTCTCAGGCTGCCATACACATATCTGTCCCAGCTCTCAGGCTGCCACACACACATATCTGTCCCAGCTCTCAGGCTGCCACAGCTCGCAGCTGTCTTTACCTCTATAGTCCCAGCTCTCAGGCTGCCACAGCTCGCAGCTGTCCTTACTTCTATAGTCCCAGCTCTCAGGGTCCCAGCTCTCAGGCTGCCATACACATATCTGTCCCAGCTCTCAGGCTGCCACACACATATCTGTCCCAGCTCTCAGGCTGCCACAGCTCGCAGCTGTCCGGGGGATTCCACACCTTTTTTCCTTGGCTGCATGTTCTTAATCACGTCGGGGTCACCAGATGTTGTATTCACATTGCTGTACAATTATATTTCCTGAGTCCCATACCTTCTCTCGATGGTCTTCTCACGGCAGATCTTCACAGCAGTGGTGTTGTTGCTTCTCGGTCAGGGCTCCTCTCCCAGGCTCTCCCTGACCACCCCGCCCCCTTTTATCTCAGCTACCTCCATGGGCTACAGCTGCTGCCCAATCAAGGACATCACAGCTGCAGCCCATTTACAATAACCAGAATCAGGGCAGGGTCACTAATACAATAGAGAGATCTTTAACTGCCATACATATATTTACAATACATAAGTTAACTCAGGCCCCCACATTTCCCCCTTTACTTTTACCAATTTTACAATTACCATAGACATTTTGTCCCAGCTCCCAGGCTGCCACAGCTCGCAGCTGTTTTTACTTCTATAGTCCCAGCTCTCAGGCTGCCACAGCTCTCAGCTGTCTAGTCCCAGCTCTCTGGCTGCCACAGCTCTCGGCTGTCCTATCTTCTATAGTCCCAGCTCTCAGGCTGCCACACACATATCTGTCCCAGCTCTCAGGCTGCCACAGCTCTCAGCTGTCTTTACTTCTATAGTCCCAGCTCTCAGGCTGCCACAGCTCTCAGCTGTCTAGTCCCAGCTCTCAGGCTGCCACAGCTCTCAGCTGTCTTTTCTTCTAGAGTCCCAGCTCTCAGGCTGCCACAGCTCTCAGCTGTCCTATCTTCTGTCCCAGCTCTCTGGCTGCCACAGCTCTCGGCTGTCCTATCTTCTGTCCCAGCTCTCTGGCTGCCACAGCTCTCGGCTGTCCTATCTTCTATCCCCCTTTTCTTTTAGCAACTTTACAATTACAATATACATATCTGTCCCAGCTCTCAGGCTGCCACAGCTCGCAGCTGTCTTTACTTCTATAGTCCCAGCTCTCAGGCTGCCATACACATATCTGTCCCAGCTCTCAGGCTGCCACAGCTCGCAGCTGTCTTTACTTCTATAGTCCCAGCTCTCAGCTGTCCAGGGGATTCCATACCTTCTTTCGATGTTTGTCCGCAGATCTTTATCACGTCGGGGTCACCAGAGGTTGTATTCATATTGTTGCATAATTATATTTCCTGAGTCTCATACCTTCTGGGTGTTTTTCTCATGGCAGATCTTCACAGCAGTGGTGTTGTTGCTTCTCGGTCAGGGCTCCTCTCCCAGGCTCTCCCTGACCACCCCGCCCCCTTTTATCTCAGCTACCTCCATGGGCTACAGCTGCTGCCCAATCAAGGACATCACAGCTGCAGCCCATTTACAATAACCAGAATCAGGGCAGGGTCACTAATACAATAGAGAGATCTTTAACTGCCATACATATATTTACAATACATAAGTTAACTCAGGCCCCCACAATCTCCATCTGTGTCCTGGGGTCCCGTACTTGTCTCTCAACCTGTGCACAGAGCCAGGCAACAAATTGCTAGAAACTTTCTGAGGGAGACTGTTTAATGTTGAGGAAACTACCACTAGCTTCAGCAGTTGGTAGCTGGTGAAAAGCCTTATCTGCAGCATCTGAAATCTTATCTAGAATGAATTTTCACAACACCCAAGCTTGGTCCTCAGGCTTAGCCCACTCCCCCTCGCTGCACAAATGTTCATAAGTAATGTTATTATTTTCTAAATCTTTGGCACCTTGAGGGGTTTGTTTAAGTTCTTCCACAAGATCTCTGAGAGATCTCTTCCAGGAGCTTTCCCAGAGATCGAACTCTGACGGGGTAAGCAGGCACCGGAATAGATCTATGATGTCAGAAGGAACCAGTTCAAGGGATGTTAATGTAGCCTTCATCATGTTTCTAAAAATTTCACTATTTCTCCCCAATTCCAATTGACTTACATAGCTCCCACTTTGAATGACATAAGAAGGGTTGGTATGTTACAAGGCTTGCAAGGGTCTTTCAGGGTGAAGAGAGAGACGAGAATCTTGACCTCATGTTCAGAAGGTTTGATTTATTATTTTATGATATATATTACATTAAGACTATACTAAAAGGAATAGAGAGAGAAGTTCTCAGAAATGCTAGCTAAGCTAAGAATAGAAAAGGAATGAATAACAAAGTTCTGTGTCCAGGCAGACGGCAAGAACAGCTCTGCCGTGAGTGGTCAGTAAATCCAAACATTCACCCAAGACCAATCACGGATGCACCTGTTGCATTTCACAGCAGCACGTAACTATTGTTTACATTTTGTTTCTGTGGCCACAGCTTCTCAGAAAGGGGAAAAATCCTAAGGAAAGGATTTTTATGAAAAGATGTTGGTGACACTGGTAAGTTCTAGGACCAGTCCTACCACCCGTGTACTGAGTAGGGGCTACCAAGGGGATGACTTCTTCCTCCCTGTTTTGGACCCAGGATTCCTCCCTTCAGGCCCACCCCCATGGGACCCGGTGGGGGGACCACCACCTGCCCCAGCCCCCGTGCCTTGGGAAGCATGCGGGGAAACAGCCTTCACCCCACCCCCATGGAGAGTGGGAGGGGATACACCTCTTACCTCTGCCCCTCCCACCCCGGTGGCTTGGTGAGTGGGAGGAGAGACATCCCTTCCCCCTGCCCCACCCCTGTGAGAACCGTGCAGGGCCCCACTCCCCAGCCCTCAGCCCCACCCCCCAGCCTTCGGCCCCACTGTCTTGGGACCCAGGTAAGGCAGCGTGGGCTACAGGCAAGGGGGCGGGGCAACCATGGGAACCAGGGGTGAGGTTACAGGATGATGTAATGGGGGTGGGGACTCAAAGGGAGGGGGAGGAGCGTCGCAAGGGAAGGAAGGGGTTGTGAGACCAGAAGGGGTTGGGGGAGGGGATAGGTGGGTGAAAGGGGTTGTGAGGAGAAGAAGGGCAGGTGGGGGGCTGAAACACGTGGCTGCCGCCTGTTTGGGCTCCAGCCATGTGGTCAGCCGTATCACAACTGCCAGGGCCGGGGTACTGGGAGAGAGGCAGAAGGCCAGGATAGCAACGGCAGTGCCCGGTACCCTGGAATTGCTGGGAAGCCTTGCTCAGTTCAGGGGCAGAGGGTTCTTGGGGAGGGGTATCGGAAACCGCAGGAGGGGTGATTTGCTCTGGCTGCCCTTTCAAATCCCTCTTGAGGAATTCTTCCCGAATTATCAGGAACACAGGGAAACATGTGGACACTGTCCCATCTCCCTGTTGAGCCTTTGCTGTTAACAAGGCCCCAATTTGGTCTTAGGCAGAGTCAGAGTTAACATTTATGTTGCCGCCGCTCAGGACGTGGTGTCCCGGGTTGAGGGCGACACAGTGGCAGCACCCTGCCACAGGATGAAGCACACGCTGACACCGATGTGCTGGGTGGTGAAATGGCCTTTATTAACAATTGAGCAGGGTAATTTATAGCAGGGGGTAACGGCAGGGCAACGGTGAAGGGAGAGGGGTTGGGCATAATATCGCAAGATGCCCAAGATAACACTATATCTTGACCTCAAATTTGCCCCCCCTTTCATGACCTGTTAGAAACATAGAAAAACTTATGATTGTTGATATTTAACAAATGAAAGTTAAACAATGAAACGCAAACGAAAAGCTAACTATCTCTAACTGGTTTTCTAAAAAAGAAAACAACACGAATTTATTCACAATACAGGGCTTCTTGCTGACTAAAACGTGACAAAGTAGACAGAGGAAGGTGGAAGTCCAAAAGTTAATGTAATCCACAGATGGAAATACCAGCTACTTCATGGCCGTCGCGGGAGATGAGACGTTGGGCGCCACCTGCGATATTCCATGGGTCTCTAGGCTTAATGCAATCCAGAGCCGGCTTGCTCAATACTCAAGTCCACACGAAATGGCATGAATGAGACAAAAGACGAGGAGCACTCTTCCCCACGTGGGAGCAAGTATCCTGTTTGTTGGCTCGTGTCAGGATACACCTGGAGATGGAGACCACCCAGGCAGGAAAGAGGCTGAACCTCACCTGTGGTAGGGTTTTATGCCCCAGGTGATGGGGGCGGAGAAAGGGGACCGCAGCCAATGGGATAACACTGGGGAGGGGCAAGGGGAGGGACCACCTGTGGGGCAGACCACCAGGGATACAGAGACCAGGAGGGTGAGGGAGGAACCACATGAGGGGGAATACACCATCCATGTGACCCAATAACATTTTTTTCCAACACCCAGTGCAACCAAGTAAATAACTATCTAGTGCAATACAACAGAAGGGCTCTTGGTGACACAAGGAGCTGGTGGCAACTGAGTATCCACAAGTGTCCCCAGTGATACCTCATGACACATGACAGTAGTGACATCACTGTCCCCGCAGCAGCCTCGGGATATCCTTGATGGCTTTTCGGCACCGCTTGGCCACTGCGCGGCTGCAGGGGCCACCCGGGCCACCGGGGCCACCTGGGCCAGCGTAGGGACTCAACAGGAGGTTGTGGATATCCCACAGCGTCGGCAGCAGGTGATGCGAGGCCAGGCGAGCGCTGGCATCCCACAGCCGCTCAAACTCAGCCACGTCAGTCACCAAGGCCTCAAGGATATTGGGGGACATCTGCTTTGTCTTCAGGGTGTCCTCAATCTCTTCAAACTGGCATTGCATAACCCAGATGAACTCGATGGCTTTGTCACACGCATCCACCAAACGCTTCAGCGTCCCCACAGCCACCACTGCCCAGTGTCCCCTCCAGGTGGCCGCCCTCGCCCGGCTGGTGGCCACCACGGCCTCATCCATGGCCTCGCTGGTAGCTTCCTCTTCCTCAGTGACGGCTGCTGCCACCTGAGCATTGTGCATGGCCCCTGCCGAGGCCCCCTCGAGCCTGTCCAGGGTCACCGGCAGCCACCAGGGTGTGGCTACCAGGTTGTCCCCAGATCTCTCCCTGAAGGTGTTTAACCACAGGTCCTTGGCCCAGGAGGGGTTCGCATCCCAGCAGATGTTGCACATCTCATTGGCCTCCTTCTGCAGCCAGTCCCATCTCACCCTGAGCATGGCCAAAACCTCCTGCCAGGCCTTGGCCGCGGTGCTCACATCAGCCCAGGAGGTCCCAGGTGTGGCCCCAAGGGCGGCCAGGGCCCGGCCCAGGGATGGGACACCACGGTGGCCCAGGGAGGTGACATCCCCGTGGTCCAGGGTCTCACAGAGGCTCTGGGTGAATCTCCTCAGCACGGCATGCAGGAACTTTGGGGACACACGCTGCCGCACGTCCCTGTGTGACCCGGTCACGGCAGCCACCACCGTGCCCAGGGTGGCCACCACGGTGACTGGCCGATCCAGCAGCTGGAGAGAGGGCACCTGGGCAGGGGACAGGGGAGGTATCAGGGACCTGGTGGCATTTATGGCTTCCTCCGGTGGCCCCTGTGGCCTCCCGGGGTCCCCTTTGCTCCTCCCTGGAGGGCTCTGCTGTCCCCTCTGTCCTTCTGCCACCCCCCCCCTCCCCATCCCCTCTGCCATCCCCACCGTCCCCCCCCTCCATCCCCCACTGCCCCCTTTCACCACCCCGTGTTGTACCCCCCTTCCACCCCTCTGTCACCTCCCCCCTTCCTGCCACTCTCGCCTGCCCCCTTTGCCCCACCCTGTCCCCTCCCGCCACGTCCAGTGTCCCCCCCATCCCCCCCTGTTCCTTCTTCCCCATTATCTCCGCTACTGGCCGGGTCCCCTCCCCATCCCGTCCCTGCTGTCCTCTCCGTGTCCCCTCTCCCCTTTCCTGTCGCACCTCTTGGAGCTCCATCGTCACTGGGGACCCGGCCGGGACACCTCGGGGACGCTCGGGTGGGGAACGAGTCCCGGGACAGGCACCGGTCCAGGCACAGAACCGAACCCGCTGACGACGCGAGACGAAATGGCGGAGCCGCCTCACGAGGCGCGCCTAAAGCGGCGGGGCGGGGCCGAGGCTCGGGGGGAGGGGGCGGTGCGGGAATTTGCGGGCGCCGAGGGAGCCTCGGGCCACCCCCGGCAGCGCGGGATGGGCGACAGCGACCGCGGTCAGCACCGGGAGCGGGGGGGGAGGGACGGTGAGGAGGTGGTGGGGGGATTCAGGGGATTGGGGAGGGCTGAGGAGATGTGAGGGGATTTTGGGGGTCCTGAGGGGGTTTGGAGGGTGCGGAGGGTGAAACCGAGGGCGTGAGGGGATTTGGGGGATTCTGAGAGGGACTGGGGGGGTCCTGAGGGGATGTGAGGCGTTCCGACGGGATTTGGGGGATCTTGAGTGGGTTTGTGGGGTCCTGAGGGAGAGCCGGGGGTCCTGAGGGGTTTTTGGGGGATCTGAGAGGGCCTGGGGTGTCATGAGAGAGAATTTGGACTCCTGAGGAGAAATTGGGGGTCCTGAGGATATCTGGGGGATCCTGAGGGGGTTTGGGAGGCCCTGAAGGGGTCTCGGGGGTTGTGAGCAGGTTTAGGGATCTTGAGGGGATGTGAGGAGTCATGAGGGAGGATTTGGGCAATCCTGAGGGGTTTTGGAGGGGTTTTGGAGCGTTCTGAGAAAGTTTGAGGGATCCTGAGGGGGTGCTGGGGATCGTGAGGGGATTGGGGGAGGAACTGAGGTGTTTGGGAATCCTGAGGTGATCGGGGGAGGGGGGTTGTGGGGGCTCATGAGGGGATTTAGGAATTGCTGAGGGGATGTGGAGGCTTCTGAGGGGGTTTGGCAGGGGTCGTGAAGGGTTTTGGTGAGTCCTGAGGGAGAACTGATGGTCCTGAGGGGATGTGAGGGGTCATGAGGGGATTTGGGGAATCCTGAGGGGATTTGGGGGGTTTTGGAGAGTTCTGAGGGGAAATCGGGGATCCTGAGTGGGTACACGGGGGGGGGGCCGGTCCCAGTCCCGGTGCACAGGGGTGCTGGTGCCCGGGGGGTCCCGGTGCCCGGGCAGGTCCTGGCGTTCGAGAGGGGGTCCAGTCCCAGTCCCGGTGCTCGGTGAGTGGGGGGTCAATGCACGGGGGGTGTCCCGGTGCTTGTGCATGAGGGGGGGTCCCGGTGCTCTGTGATTCGGGAGGGTCTCGGATGGTCTGGTGCCCGAGGCTGGCAAGGTTTGCGGGGGGGTCTGCTGGTCTCGGTGATTCGGGGTGGGGGTCTCCGGTTGTCCCAGTGCACGCAGGGGTTGTCCCGGTGCTTGGTGATATTCGGGAGGGGGTCTCTGGTGGTCCCGGTGCACGATGAGGGGGTCAATGCTCGAGAGGGGGGTCCCGTTGCTTGGTGATTTGGGGGGTCTCCGGTGGTCCTGGTGCTCAAGGGGGATCAATGCTCAAGGGCGGGTGGGAAGGGGGATGCGGTTTTTGGGGGTTTCCCAGTGCACTATGAGGGGAGGGTGCAGGTGCTCGAGGGGGTGTCAGGAGCACTGAAGGGGGTTTCTGCAGGTGCGGTTTTTGGGGGATCGCAGTGCCCCCCCAGGGTGGGATCAGTGCTCAGAGGTGGGGACTGCCCAGGGACACTCCCAGACTCCCAAGTCCCAGCCGAGTCTGCTGCAAGGCACTGAGGGGGCTCACTCATTGAGACCTCTGCCCCAAGCTTGTCAAGAATGCCCTCAGAATGTCCTCAAGTCTCTGCAGTGGTGACACCGTAATGACGCCTTCACGGTGACAGGGGCATTCCTGCAGCAGCCTCGGGATTTCCTCCACGACGCATTGGCACCGCTCACCCACCGTGCAGCCAGGGCCATCGTGGCCAGGAAGGGGACACAAGGAGAAGGGGTGCATGTCCCCAAGTGTCCACAGCAGGTGATGCGTGGCCAGGTGGCCGCTGGCATCCCACAGCCACTTGGCCTTGGCCACCACAGCCAGCAAGACTGCACAGAAATCAGGGGATGGCTCCTCTGTCCCCTTCATGGTGGCCTTGATGTGCTCAGCCTGCTGCCGCAACTCCTGGAGGAACGCAGTGGCTTCTTCAAATGTGGGCGCCAAGGCCCTGGGGATATCGGGGGATGTCCCCTCCAGGGCCAACTCGATGTCCCCGAGTTGGCGCTGCAGCTCCCGGGGGTACACTATGGCTCTGTCACACGTGGCCACCAAGTGCTCCAGCAGCCCCAGGGCCACCTGTGCCTGCTGTCCCCTCATGGTGACCTCTTCTGCCCAGGCATTGCGCAGCCTGCTGGCCTCCTCAGCCAGCTGGGACCAGATCTCCATGAAGGTGTCCACCGGCTCCTGCCAGGCCTTGGCTGCAGCTCTCACATCGGCCCAGGTGGTCCCGGGGTGGCCTCAAGGCTGGCCAGGGCCTGGCCCAGGGAGGGAACACGGCAGTGCCTCAGGGTGAGGACATCAAAGTCATCCAGGGAGAACGTGTAGGGGTCCGGAGAGGTGACCCTGCGGTGACACCAGAGGGTGACACCACTATGGGCCAGAAAGATGAAACTCTGGCCCACAGTGTCCTGGAGGTGATTGATGAAGGTTCTCAGGGACACGCGCAGGAAGGACCTTGGGGACACGGTCAGCAGCTGCCTGCCCCAGTCTGGCCCAGTCACGGTGCCACCAGCTCGCCCAGGGTGGCCACCACGGCCACCAGAGCCTCCAGCAGCTGAGGAGGGGACAGGGGAGTCGTCAGGGACCTCGTAGCACTTGTGGCCTCCTGCAGTGGTGCCTGTGCCCTCCTGGGGTGCCCTGTGTCCCCTCCTTGGAGGGCTGTGCTGTCCCCTCTGTCCCTTTTCCAGGCCCTCATCCCCTCTGCCACCCCCTGCCACCCTCCCACTGTCTCCTCTCTCTGCGAGTCTCAGTCCCGTCCACCCCTCTGTCACCTCACCACTTCCTGCCACACCCTCTTGTCCCCTCTGCCACCCCCATGTTTCCCCACGCCAGGATTGTCACACCCTGAGGGGCTCCGTGGCCACTGGGGAAATTCCGGGGACGCTCTGGGGACACTGAGGTACTCCAGGTGACAAACACACCCAGGTGACAGTTTTGGACCCACAGGAATGGGGCACAGCCAGATGGAGGAAGCAGGAAGAGGTGACGTCACTGTCCCCTCTACCCCCCCCCCCACCTGTGGGGCCTGGGCAGGGCTCCCGAATGGGACCCCGATGTCCCTTGAGTGTCCCCACATGGCCCTGGTGTTGCCCCACTGTCCCCGACAAGGCTCAAGTGTCCCCCTGATGTCCAGCTGGGGACACCAGGGACTCACCGGGGTCCTGTTGGGGACTCTGGCGACACCCCCATGTACTTCCCTTCAGGATACCCCCATGCCCTTCCCTTGGGGACATCCCCATGTCCTTCCCTTGGGGACACCGGAGCCACCCTGACATCCCCTGTCCTGTTTTGGGTCACCACCATGTCCCCGATGTCCACACAGTGTTCCCAACAGGAGGGGGACACTGGGGCCCTGCCCTGGTTCCAGAGTGGGGGGAGGGAGGGCAGTGTCATCACCTCTTCCTGTTTCCTCCATCTGGCTGCGTCCCGTTCCTGCATGTCCCCAACCTTTACCCGGGCATGTTTGTCACCCGGAGAGTCCCAGGAGTGTCCCCAAGGCATCCCCGGAGTGTCTCTGGAGTTTCCCCAGCTGCCATGGAGACCCTCGAAGCCCGTCGAGGTGCGACAATCCCAGAGTGGGGGGGGGGGGGGAACAAAGGGGACACGCCAGTGACAGAGGGGACATGGAGAGGGTGGGGGACAGAGGGGACACAGGGGTGGCAGGGGTGACAGGAGGTCCCAAAAGGGACAGGAGGGCATAGGAGGAAGGGGGGATGTGACACAGAGGTGAAGGGGGGGGACAACAGGAGGTGGCAGGGGGGAGCAGAGGGGTCGGGGGAGTGAAAAAGGGACAGGGAGCACAGCAGAGCCCTCCAGGGAGGGAACAAAGGGGACCCCAGGAGGTCACATGGGCCAGCTTAGGAGGCCGTAAGTGCCACCAGGTCACTGACACCTCCCCTGTCCCCTCCCCAGCTGTCCCCGGCCCTGCTGCAGCCACAGGACAGCGCTGTGGCCATCCTGGGTGAGCTGCTGGCCACCCTGCCCAGGGAGAACGAGATGCTGCTTGGGTCTGCAGTGAGCCTGCACCGGGACCTGGAGGAATTCACCAGGGAACTCCGTGCCACCCTGTACCGCACTGATGACACCTGGCGGCTCTGGAATGCCACCAACGATGATAATAACCCTCTCACCTCCCTGAGCCAGGACCTGGCTGCCTATGAGAGCACCTCAGGGACCCCCCAGAGGCGTGTGATATGGCCGTACATAAGCTGGTTCATGGCCCTGGATATTCTCAAGGACAGGTGGGCCAAGCTGGCCAGGAAAGCCACCAAGCTCCACAACACCTGCAGGGAGGTGGCCACTGAGGCAGCCTCTGAGGAGGCCACAGCCACCGCCTGGGCCAGGGAGCTGCAAGACGAGGCTGCCTGTTATGGGGCAGCTCAGGAAAACATGGTGGAGCTGGATCAGGCCCGGGGCAGGTAGGAGGGGGCCGAGGTGGTGGCTGGGCATGAAGGCCAGGTGAGGAGAGAGGCCATGGTGGCTGCCAGCGAGGCAACAAGGGCCAACATGGTGAGACAGCGGGTGGAGGCGTCCCTGGGGCATCTGGAGCGCTTGGTGGCCGCATGTGACGAAGACACGTCGTTCCCCCGGGAGCTTCAATGGCGGCTCAGGGAGACAGAGGCTGCACTGGAGGGGACAAATGAGACATCTCCTGATGTCCCTGAGGCCTTGGTGGCCCAGGTTGCCATGGCAGAGCAGCTGTGGGCGGCCAACGCCTGCCTGGCCAAGGATCACCTGCTGAAGGCACTTGATGAAATCTTCAAGTTCTATATCAATGATGATCCCACCAGCCCCAGTGTCTTTGGGGTGGCTGAGCAGTGCCAAAGAGCCACCAAGGACATCCCAAGGCACCTTCGACCCCCGGAGCGTTGCCAGAGCATGCCCAAGGTGTCCCCAGTGAGTGTAGAGCTCCAAAAGGTGCGACAGGGGGGTGGGGAGGGGGCATTGGGGGATGGAGAGGACACAGGGGCTGGCGGGGGGGCAGCGGGGACAAGACGCTGACAAAGGGGCAAAAGGGACCCGTCAGGGACAGGGGCCACCCCAGGAGGCCACTAGTGCCACCAGGTCCCTGACATCTCCCCTGTCCCCTCCTCAGGTGTCCCCTCCTCAGCTGCAGGTGCTGGTGGCCATGGTGAACACCCTGGACGAGATGGTGGCCACCTTGATGGGGCCACACTGGGCCAAGTTCCCAGACTCCCTGTATGAGGACCTGAATAACTTCACCCGGAGCCTCCATTCGACCCTGAACAAAGGTGATGTCCGCTCGCTGGGCCACCATGGTGTCCCCTCCCTGGGCCAGGCCCTGGCCACCCTCTGGGCCACCCCCAGGACCACCCAGGCCAATGTGAGAGCCGCAGCCAGTGCCTAGCAGGAGTTGGTGGCCAAGCTCGTGGACAACTGGGACTGGCTGGCCAGGGAGGCCAACAAGCTCTGTGAGCAGCTGGTCACAGCCCAGCAGCTGATGGTGTCCCTAGACAAGGAGGAGGTGACCTTGGAAGTGGCCACTCACGGTGCCCCGGTGGTGGCAGCCAGCATTGAGGCCATGGGAGAGGCTGTGGTGGCCACCAGGAGGGGGACATTGGGCAGAGGTGGCCCTGGAGCCGCTGCAGCGCTTGGTGGCCGTGTGTCACAGGGCCACCTTGTTCTACTGGAATATGGAGTGGAAGCTCAGGGACATCGAGGCTATCCTGAACGGGAGAAACAAGGTGTCCCCTGATGTCCTTAAGGCCTTGATGGCCAAAGTGGCCAAGTTTGAGCAGCTGTGGGAGGCCAGCACCCGCCTTGCCAAGGATCACCTGCTGGAGGCACTTGGGGTCATTGACAAAATCCTCTTGAGTCCCTGTGGTGACCATGGTGGCTCCAGTAGCGCCGGCAGCTGTGCGGTGCCTGAGTGGTGCCAAAAAGCCATTGAGGATATCCCAAGGCTGCTGCAAGAAAGTTTCACATAGGGGCAGTGACATCATCAGGGACATCCCTGCTGTCACCTCTGCCCTACTCGTGATGAATTTGAGACAGACTTGGGGAATTTTCTGGGAATTTTCAATGATACTGTCCCAAATCCTGATGGGAATTCCTGGGGTGATGTTACTGGGGATCTCAGAGGCACGCTGGGACAGTCTGGGGACACTCAGAGACACTCAGGGAGAGGGGACATGGCTGAATGAGTCCCCTCAAGAGCTTCCAGCTTTCCCCTGTGCCTGCAGCTCAGGCGAGTCTTTAATGACAATTTAATAATTGCCTTTTGCACAATATTATTGATAACCAGTAATTTGATATGGTGTTTGATAATGATATTGATTATTGGGGATTCCTTGTAGCTGCTGGTTGGTGCAATATAATCTATCAGTTCATGTGTGCAGCATAAATTAATTAATTAATTAATATCCTCTATATAAATCAGACTAGGCTGATCAAAGTCTGTGTCAGACACATCACTGACCCCATTGAGAGATGAGTGGTCAATAAATCCATCCCAACGTTCCTTGAGGGGAGAACAGCCAGGGAGCTGCTTCAAGGTGCTGTCGCTGAGATATTTTCCCTTGGAAACCCTGGGTGGGATGCAAATACACCCAAGCAGACGGCAAAATTAAAATGATATCAAAGCCTCGTGAAATGTGGGTTAAAACATGGGGTCTGGTCTCTAAATCCATAAATTGGTCCAAGCTTTACCAAGTGAGGCAAAATGATGATGAATCACCCTCTGATTTTTTAAACAGGTGAAGAGAAACTGCCATCAAATATACAGATCCAGATCCTGAATCAGCACATGGTAAAGCATATCTGGTTTTGTTTTGTGTGGGCCAGGCTTCAAATGATGTAAGAAGAAACTATAAAGGGAGTTCAAGACTTGGATAAACTGCTGGAGGTATCCTGGAAGGTGTTTTGAGACAGGGGCCCAACTGAAAGAGTTAGCAAGAAGGCAACTCAGGAAAAGTGACCCAAGAAAGCTTCCCCTCCGGAGAAGGCTCAGAGTGCATCCTGTAAGAAAGGGGAGCATTGGAAAAAGGACTGTCCAGTGCTGAAAGAAAAATCATCAGTCCCTCTTGTAGCAGCGGTGCCCAGCAGGGAATAATGAGCATTGACTCCATGATTGCAGCAGGATGATGAATCCGTTTGTTGTACCATCCTTTACTACTAAGAAAAACCCATGGCCCTTGCCAGATAGTCCCAACACACACGTGGATCCAATTGGCCAATCAAGCCAAGCAACCATCGCCAGTGGCCTGTTGTTCTGGTTTGAAAGTAAAACCAGTGAGAGATTCCAAGTCAGAAATACCATTTATTAGGAAAAGGAAAAAACCTCAAAATACATGAAATACAAAAGAAAAAGATACATAAATGTATACTGTACATAATAATGTATATAAAAGATATATAGATGTATAGATATATATAAAATACAGAGTGAAACCTTACTATCAGATCCCACTTAAAATTAGGTCTCCTTGTGGTGCACAAGGGGTTTCCCTGTCCTTCTGCATTACCCACCAAGTGTAACCAGGTCCTTGAGCAAAAACCCTGTTGCCACACGTCGGGCGCCAAAAAAATGCTTTAGTTTGAAAGCAAAACTGGAGACTTAGATTCAGGAATGCAATTTATTAGGAAAAGGGGAAAAAAACCCCAAAAGACATGCAATAGTACAAAATAAAACCACTGTCAGAGTCAGAATACAACCTGAAACCCTGCTACTTAGCGTGGTGGTAGCAGTCCAGATGAAACGGTCTTGTTGAAGTGGTGATCCCGTAGAAAAGATCTGGTAGTGTTTGTCCTCTGGAAAGCAGTGGGTAAGGGCTACCTGTTCTGTCCCAAAGCCCAGATGACATCCAGGTAGGGATGCTGAGCTCCTCCCCCCTGGGTGAAGCGTCTCCTAATGGGCTGATATGGTTCTGAGTCATGATTGGTCCTTGGTTGCCCATCCAACAGAAATGGCTCCCGAGGGAGGTATCTCTGAGTCATGGGGCAAGGCATTGATGGGCCCATTAACAGGAGATAAGGAAAAAACAATGCTCTGTGGCCCTGGTTTCGTATGTTTTCTTAAGCCTTTTGATGTTTACATTCTTGTAACAAACTTTCTCACCCACTTTGTGTAAATACCTTATTGTTTTGCATTCTTCTATGGAGGAGGAGTGTTGCTGCCTCTACAGGGGGTATGGGTGTGGTGTCCCGGGTCAAGCATGGCTCTGTGGCAGCACCCCTGCCACAGGGACCAAGACACATGCTGACACCAATGTGGTGGACGGTGAAAAGGGGTTTATTAACTGCCAAGTGGGGCAATTTATTATAAGGGGTAACGGCAGGGCAACGGTGAAGGGAGACGGGTTAGGCATAATATCGTGAGATGTCCTAGATGACGTCATATCTTAAGCCCACATTTCCCCCCCCTCTTCATGACCTTATAAAAACGTAGAAAATGCTAAGGTTAAAACTGCCTAGTGGGACAGTAACAAACTTGTAACTGTAACAAAACAAACAACTGTAGTAAACTTGTAACAAACTTATGACTGTAGCTATTTAACAAATGAAAAGTTAAACAATGTAACGCACACCAAAAACTAACTATCTCTAACTGGTTTTCGATGAAAAAACAACACGGACTTATTAAAAATACAGGGCGATCAGCTGTGGGGCTGACTGAACCATGACTTCGGGCATTCTTGCAGGACTTTCTCAGCTTATCTGTTGACATCACAGCACCAAATTGTCCTCCCAGAATCTGCAATCTGTTTGACTTTAAAACCAGGGTGTTTTGGGGAGTCCATGTCCGGACCCATTTTCTCCCCAAAACACCCTTTTAGACCCCTTGGTGCAGGAAAAGTTCTGGGTTGACTGGTATTCCATCCAAGTAGAGTCAGAACTTGGCCAGAGTTCCAACTCCACCTGACGGATACCACTTAGAGCAAGTGCTGAGCTGTTTCTGTCTTTCCCCCAGTTCTTCTTTGCGCCGGCCTCTCACTGGGTTTTTTCACAACCCCGATGTAGTCGGCCATCAGGCTGCCTGATGACTCGGCACTGCCTTCTGGGAGTGGGGTATGCGGGCCATGGGGGTGTCTGAGGGTCCAGTCCTGCAAAAGAAGCTTTTCAGATTTCATTAGTTCTTGCCCTGAAGGTCTGGTTTTATTGATTTGAGCGGGCACCATTTAATTTTGCTATCTTTCTTTACAGCTGCATACCCTTGCCCCGTGAATATCAGCCTCCAACCTGCTTCCCACTTTCCTAACTCATTTTTGATTATTACTTGTGGGCCTGCCTCTAACGCCCGGATGGCCCAGTGCCTCTGGGCAGAACTTTTGATATCCTCTCCCCTTGGGAACTGAGTTAAAGCTAGTAGGGTGGTTGCTAGAATACGTGCTTGATCTCTTGGTGGGATGGAATTGGTGACACCTTCTGCCTTTGTGAGCACCTCCAGTTTATTTTTTAGGGTTTGGATGGCCCGTTCGACTATGGCCTGTCCAGTGCTTTTATAGGGGATACCACGGTCTAACGTTATATCCCATTTTGACGCAAATGCTTGTATTGATTTTGAGGTGAAACTCGGACCATTATCTGTTTTAATTTGCCTCGGGATGCCTAGCCATGCCATGGCTGTTAACCAGTGATGGACCGTTGCTCTGGAATCAGCTCTTTGGTGTTGCGTGGCCATGATTATCCCACAATAAGTGTCTACTGTTACCACGAACCCCGCTTGGGGTCTCAGCAGCTGGCATAATGTAAAATCTGTCTGCCATATATCAGCGGCCTTGGTGCCGCTTGGATTGACACCGCTGGACCATAGTTGTGACCTCTGACAGTAGGGGCATGAGGCGACGACGTGCCTTGCATCAGGCACGGAGATCCCGCATTTTCTCGCGAGCGCTCTGGCTCCGACATGCAGGGATTCATGCAGCCAGCGGGCTTCTCTCAGGGTCCACAGCCCTCTCGCAGCGGCATCTGCTTTTTTGTTACCAACTTGAAAGAATCCTTTGACTGGACTGTGGTTGTTGACATGGATGATGGACACGGTGCCCTTTCACGAGTAAAGCACTTATTGCAGCATTGCTGCCACTGCGGACAGTGCCACACCAGCTCGGGTCATGGTTAGACGGAGTCAGGCCACGAATAATGAGTCTCTTACAATATTGAGGTGTTTGCCCGGGAACAGTCCACATGCCAGTGCCACGGCGGCTGGCTCGAGTTGTTGTACTGACAGCGCAAGATCTGTTGTTTTAATGCAATGCCACCACTCTCCTGTCTGCCACACTACCACTGCAGTGGAAGTTAATGAAGATGTGTCGGTGAAAACTGTGGGTCCCTCGCGTGGCCAGTCAATTACCTTGGGTGGTAGGTCGATGTCGATGACCGCCAGCATCTGCGTCCACAGGGGTTTTGCCGCGTACCGAATCTCTCCCCCAAATCCAACGAGGGCCATGGCCAAGTGTTCTGATATCATTGGCGACCGTGCAGGAGGCAGTTTGCGGAAGGGTAGGTACACTCTGGTGGTTTCAGCGGCCCGGTGTCTCAGAGCGAGCTTCCTGCCTTTCATGATGAGGTTGCCAAGGCATTCAACTCCTGGGGAGAAGGCGCGCGATGGTTTACCCAGGACCACCCATTGTATTGGTTGGGCTTTATATGGGAGTCCCTGGGCTAGCACCACTACTCCCCCTCTCCTTGTGAGATGGACATATATTCAACCAGCACATTCGAGTCCCCACCTGTCGAGCATGGTTGCTGACATCTGATGCTTGATGAAGTCAAGTGAGCTCACTGCCTCTGGTGTCAGCACTTTGGTCTCCCATGGGTTCTTCCCTTTTAAGAGGTCGTTCAAGGCATCCACGATCTCAGGAGGAATCAGAATGATGTTGCGAAGTCACTGTAACAATCCCACTAGCTGCTGCATGTCATGCAGTGTTTTGATGTTCCAGTGAATTTTTATTTGGGGAGGGGTTATGTAAAGGTTCGAAATTCCCACTCCTAAAAAGTCACCCATGGTCCACTTTTTATCTTTGAGCTGGCAATTTCAAACCCATTTACTTTTAATACCTCTTAGACTGCAGATATTTGCCGGTCTACCTGGCTTGTCGATGTCGCAGTGATCACGATGTCATCCATTTATTGAATGATAGTTGCGGCGGAATCACTCTGCCCAAGTGGCGCTAGCACTCGGTCCACGGTTATCTGGCAAATGTCTGGGGAGTTGACCATTCCCTGAGGCAATACCCACCACTGGAAGTTCAAGTTTGATCACTGGCTGTTTGGGAAGGTAACCGAGAACGCAAACCGGTCTTTGTCCTCATCATATAAAGGGATGGAGAAGAAACAATCCTTGATATCCAGCACCACGCAAGGTTGCCCTTTTAGCACCATCGAATTAATCGGTAGTGATGTCTGCACAGGTCCCATCGGCTGGATTTTCTTGTTTATCTCTCGCAGGTCATGCAGGTGGCGAAAAACTTCTCTGGATTGTTTGTGTATGACAAAAATTGGAGTATTCCACGGGCTTGTGGAGGGCTCAGTGTGGTTCTTCTGTAGCTCCCAGGTAATCAGTTCCAGGAGGGCAGTCATTCGAGGCTTCGACAGGGGCCACTGCTCAACCCACACTGGGTCTAGTGATTTCCATGTTAGTTTGATGGGCAGTTGTGGGTGTGTAGAGGTGGCCCTCAGAATAAATTTGTCATTTGGACATCTAACAGGGTTAGGGTATCCCTTCCTAGCAAAGGTGGGCATCCAGACGTCACATATGGGGATAGGGTGATGATTCTGCCTGGTCCCCTTTCAGTGCAGAGTGTTAGAGCCATGAGCTGTCTGCTTTTTTGGGCATGGGACAGTCCTCCAACCCCACCTACCATGGGGGCCTCTTCCAACATCCACTATGAAGGCCAGTGTATGTCGGGGATCACAGTGACATCTGACCCTGTATCAACCCAGAAAGGGATACAAACAGCAGAGCTATCAGAGCTGTTATGGAGAAGGCAGCCAGCCCACGCTATCAGTAGGTGCCTCCCCACCTTCGCAACGAACGCCACCTATGGGTCTTGCTCCCACACCTTCATGGCCAGGGCCACCCAGGGGCCTCATCCCCAGGGAGTCATTCTCGGCATTCCTGGGATGTGGATGGGCTTGTCTGGGCCATTGGCTGGGTTGGGAAGTTGACCGTGGGAGTGGGCAGCGGGTGCGGGAGTTCTGTGCCCCATTGACAGCTGGCACAACCAGGCCGCTTCGTGTTCCTGATAGGAGGAGCCTGTGCGCGGCCTGGGCGCCCCCTCTCCCTCCCGTTTCCTTGATCCTTTCTTTTGCACTCCCTAGCGAAATTCCCCTTCCTACCACATACCCAGCATGGCCATCTGGGTCCCGTCTGGCGTGGGGGAATGGCTGTCAGTGGGTATCCCGACTGAGGGCAGTTTGCTGCGATGTGCCCCTCCTGGCCACACCTAAAACAAGCCATCACATTGGTTATAGCAGCGTGGACAGCTGCTTGAATCAGGACTAGGTGTTCCGCTTTGACAACATGTCTTATCATATCTGCAGAAGTAGCGCCAGGAGGCAGCGACTGCAAAATGTCTTTTGTGGCGGTGTTACGCTGCTGGCGCAGGCACTCGGCCAGCACAGGGCCTTTTGCTTCTGACAGCGAAGTAGAAGATTGAATTGCTGCCTGTATGTGGTCCACAAACTGCGTGAAACCTCGCTTTGGTTCTGCTTTATAGTGGACCATGGCGATGGCCTGACAATGACTTTAGATGCAGAGCGAATAGCCTCTCTGGCAGCTCGGGTTGTTGCTACTACCTCGGGGGCCTGAAGGCCTTCTGCCTACGCCTGGGGGGTGATCGTAGACAGGTCTGTGCCCATTAAATGCTGCAGGCTAGAGCCATGCAGCGGATGGTCTGTTCCAGACACCAAGGCTAGCTGCCTTGCACAGTTGTCCCCCCACTCTTGTTTAAAAACAATCATCCCTGCTCCACAAAAAATTAACCTGCATGTCTGCTTGATGTCAAAAGGGAGCATGTCGTCCCACCCAAAAACACTGTCAATAAGAGTGGAGACCATCACCAAATTAATTCCTCTGTCTGCAATTGCCTTCACAATTCCCTAGACATCCTTGGGGTCCACAGGTGTATAAGTTCTTTGATTCCCACCTGGCCCCCCACCCGGATGGGAAATGCTAGCTTGTCTGGAGGGGCCCACTCGGCACACGCTCTTATTATCTTCCTCCACTCCGTGAGAGGGGTTTGTTCCTTGACCCAAAGAGGAGGACTGTGGTGGATAGCCTTATGTGTCCTCACTCCCTCCTCCTCTGTCTCAGAAGAGCCAGAATAAGAATCGGGACCAGCAGTGGACCGCTTAGGAAACCACTCATCCCAGTCCGAGTCCGAGTCAGTCCCGGAACTCGACTGACTGGTGACTTCCAGGTTCCCGGACCTCCCTTCTGCCTTAGTCCTGGGCCGCTCTCTCCCTCTAAGCTCACCCCACCTCCTGCTGTAACGCAATCTCCGACACACACTCCGAGCAACGTCAGCCTTCCCTCCGTGCTCCTTCCCTCTGTAGTACCCACGCATGCCTGCGTTAACTTGCAGCCCTCCACTATCTCCGCCGATCACGGTTGCGTTGTCCCCTTTCAGGGGCGTGCCGCTCAGCGGCACGCAGGGCGGAGGCCCCTCCCAGTCTCCCCTGGAGCCCGAATCAATGATGGCCCCGCTCCCCGCTCCCAGCTTAATGGCCGGGCTCCACGCTCTTAGACTAACGGCCCCGCACGGCACTTCTGAATAAACAGCCGCCGCTTGAGCTTCCTCCAGCAGCCCGTCCCAAAAAGATCTTTTTTCCCTACTCGGGGGCATCCCCGCGGCTGCAAATCACCACCCTCTGTGGACTCACAATCACCCACATCCTGCCTGGGCCCCCTCCCGCAAGCAGTTCTGGGCGGCCCCCCACTCTCCCCACTCCTGCCCAAGAGCTCGCGTAACCCTGCCCCATAATTCAAAAATGACCTTGATAAGGGAGTCCATTCTCTCCCTCACTGGTACCGGTGCGAGCCCTCCGCTTTCGCTAGCCTGGTGTGAGCCTTTCTCCTTTGCCAATCATGACGCGACCCTTCCTCTTCTTTCGGCTGCGCTGTGAGCCCTCCTCCTTCGCCGATTTTCCAATGCAAGACTTCCTCTTCCACCACCCCGACATGAGCCTTCCTCCTTCGTCGCTCCTCTGGCACAAGACTTCCTCTTCCACCAGCCCTAGCGTGAGCCTTCCTCTTTCACTGATCTTCCAATGGGAGACTTTCCCACTTTCGTTGGTCTTCTGGGAGTGTCCTCCCTGTCGGAGACAGTCCTGCTGCTCCGGTTGCTGTTCCCTCGCCCAGGAGGTTCCCGCTTCCGGGTTTGATCCCGGGTTCTCGGCACCACTTGTTGCTGCCGCTACAGGGGCTATGGGTGTGGTGTCCAGGGTCGAGCATGGCTTGGTGGCAGCACCCCTGCTGCCTGTCCTGGTGTTTTGCATATGAAGCAAATGACATGTTGCAGTTGTTCTGGTGACACCTGTTGCTTCCTCCGTTCTGGAGATACAGCTGCCACCGTCTCTGGGTCTGTCAGCCTTGACCAAGCCTCCCGTGCAGCAAACAGTTCCGCCTTCCTAGCACAGGCTTCCATCATCTCTGCCAGTGTAGGTGGGGGCTTGAGAGGCAGTCCCAGGAGCACCCTGCTGCACACTTCATTGGCATTCCTCTGTGCCCTCACTTTCACTATCTCCTGTTGTATTCATATTGTTGTATAATTATATTTCCTGAGTCTCATACCTTCTGGGTGTTTTTCTCATGGCAGATCTTCACAGCAGTGGTGTTGTTGCTTCTCGGTCAGGGCTCCTCTCCCAGGCTCTCCCTGACCACCCCGCCCCCTTTTATCTCAGCTACCTCCATGGGCTACAGCTGCTGCCCAATCAAGGACATCACAGCTGCAGCCCATTTACAATAACCAGAATCAGGGCAGGGTCACTAATACAATAGAGAGATCTTTAACTGCCATACATATATTTACAATACATAAGTTAACTCAGGCCCCCACATTTCCCCCTTTACTTTTACCAATTTTACAATTACCATAGACATTTTTGTCCCAGCTCTCAGGCTGCCACAGCTCGCAGCTGTCTAGTCCCAGCTCTCAGGCTGCCACAGCTCATACATAGAATATATACATATCCTCCTTTTTTTTTTCTTTTTTTTTTTCTTTTTTCTTTTTTTCTCTTTTTTTCTTTTTTCTCTTTTACTTCTAGCAACCCTACAACTACAATACACATATCTGTCCCAACTCTCAGGCTGCCATACACATATCTGTCCCAGCTCTCAGGCTGCCACACACACATATCTGTCCCAGCTCTCAGGCTGCCACAGCTCGCAGCTGTCTTTACCTCTATAGTCCCAGCTCTCAGGCTGCCACAGCTCGCAGCTGTCCTTACTTCTATAGTCCCAGCTCTCAGGGTCCCAGCTCTCAGGCTGCCATACACATATCTGTCCCAGCTCTCAGGCTGCCACACACATATCTGTCCCAGCTCTCAGGCTGCCACAGCTCGCAGCTGTCCGGGGGATTCCACACCTTTTTTCCTTGGCTGCATGTTCTTAATCACGTCGGGGTCACCAGATGTTGTATTCACATTGCTGTACAATTATATTTCCTGAGTCCCATACCTTCTCTCGATGGTCTTCTCACGGCAGATCTTCACAGCAGTGGTGTTGTTGCTTCTCGGTCAGGGCTCCTCTCCCAGGCTCTCCCTGACCACCCCGCCCCCTTTTATCTCAGCTACCTCCATGGGCTACAGCTGCTGCCCAATCAAGGACATCACAGCTGCAGCCCATTTACAATAACCAGAATCAGGGCAGGGTCACTAATACAATAGAGAGATCTTTAACTGCCATACATATATTTACAATACATAAGTTAACTCAGGCCCCCACATTTCCCCCTTTACTTTTACCAATTTTACAATTACCATAGACATTTTGTCCCAGCTCCCAGGCTGCCACAGCTCGCAGCTGTCTTTACTTCTATAGTCCCAGCTCTCAGGCTGCCACAGCTCTCAGCTGTCTAGTCCCAGCTCTCTGGCTGCCACAGCTCTCGGCTGTCCTATCTTCTATAGTCCCAGCTCTCAGGCTGCCACACACATATCTGTCCCAGCTCTCAGGCTGCCACAGCTCTCAGCTGTCTTTACTTCTATAGTCCCAGCTCTCAGGCTGCCACAGCTCTCAGCTGTCTAGTCCCAGCTCTCAGGCTGCCACAGCTCTCAGCTGTCTTTTCTTCTAGAGTCCCAGCTCTCAGGCTGCCACAGCTCTCAGCTGTCCTATCTTCTGTCCCAGCTCTCTGGCTGCCACAGCTCTCGGCTGTCCTATCTTCTGTCCCAGCTCTCTGGCTGCCACAGCTCTCGGCTGTCCTATCTTCTATCCCCCTTTTCTTTTAGCAACTTTACAATTACAATATACATATCTGTCCCAGCTCTCAGGCTGCCACAGCTCGCAGCTGTCTTTACTTCTATAGTCCCAGCTCTCAGGCTGCCATACACATATCTGTCCCAGCTCTCAGGCTGCCACAGCTCGCAGCTGTCTTTACTTCTATAGTCCCAGCTCTCAGCTGTCCAGGGGATTCCATACCTTCTTTCGATGTTTGTCCGCAGATCTTTACCACGTCGGGGTCACCAGATGTTGTATTCATATTGTTGCATAATTATATTTCCTGAGTCTCATACCTTCTGGGTGTTTTTCTCATGGCAGATCTTCACAGCAGTGGTGTTGTTGCTTCTCGGTCAGGGCTTCTCTCCCAGGCTCTCCCTGACCACCCCGCCCCCTTTTATCTCAGCTACCTCCATGGGCTACAGCTGCTGCCCAATCAAGGACATCACAGCTGCAGCCCATTTACAATAACCAGAATCAGGGCAGGGTCACTAATACCATAGAGAGATCTTTAACTGCCATACATATATTTACAATACATAAGTTAACTCAGGCCCCCACAATCTCCATCTGTGTCCTGGGGTCCCGTACTTGTCTCTCAACCTGTGCACAGAGCCAGGCAACAAATTGCTAGAAACTTTCTGAGGGAGACTGTTTAATGTTGAGGAAACTACCACTAGCTTCAGCAGTTGGTAGCTGGTGAAAAGCCTTATCTGCAGCATCTGAAATCTTATCTAGAATGAATTTTCACAACACCCAAGCTTGGTCCTCAGGCTTAGCCCACTCCCCCTCGCTGCACAAATGTTCATAAGTAATGTTATTATTTTCTAAATCTTTGGCACCTTGAGGGGTTTGTTTAAGTTCTTCCACAAGATCTCTGAGAGATCTCTTCCAGGAGCTTTCCCAGAGATCGAACTCTGACGGGGTAAGCAGGCACCGGAATAGATCTATGATGTCAGAAGGAACCAGTTCAAGGGATGTTAATGTAGCCTTCATCATGTTTCTAAAAATTTCACTATTTCTCCCCAATTCCAATTGACTTACATAGCTCCCACTTTGAATGACATAAGAAGGGTTGGTATGTTACAAGGCTTGCAAGGGTCTTTCAGGGTGAAGAGAGAGACGAGAATCTTGACCTCATGTTCAGAAGGTTTGATTTATTATTTTATGATATATATTACATTAAGACCATACTAAAAGGAATAGAGAGAGAAGTTCTCAGAAATGCTAGCTAAGCTAAGAATAGAAAAGGAATGAATAACAAAGTTCTGTGTCCAGGCAGACGGCAAGAACAGCTCTGCCGTGAGTGGTCAGTAAATCCAAACATTCACCCAAGACCAATCACGGATGCACCTGTTGCATTTCACAGCAGCACGTAACTATTGTTTACATTTTGTTTCTGTGGCCACAGCTTCTCAGAAAGGGGAAAAATCCTAAGGAAAGGATTTTTATGAAAAGATGTTGGTGACACTGGTAAGTTCTAGGACCAGTCCTACCACCCGTGTACTGAGTAGGGGCTACCAAGGGGATGACTTCTTCCTCCCTGTTTTGGACCCAGGATTCCTCCCTTCAGGCCCACCCCCATGGGACCCGGTGGGGGGACCACCACCTGCCCCAGCCCCCGTGCCTTGGGAAGCATGCGGGGAAACAGCCTTCACCCCACCCCCATGGAGAGTGGGAGGGGATACACCTCTTACCTCTGCCCCTCCCACCCCGGTGGCTTGGTGAGTGGGAGGAGAGACATCCCTTCCCCCTGCCCCACCCCTGTGAGAACCGTGCAGGGCCCCACTCCCCAGCCCTCAGCCCCACCCCCCAGCCTTCGGCCCCACTGTCTTGGGACCCAGGTAAGGCAGCGTGGGCTACAGGCAAGGGGGCGGGGCAACCATGGGAACCAGGGGTGAGGTTACAGGATGATGTAATGGGGGTGGGGACTCAAAGGGAGGGGGAGGAGCGTCGCAAGGGAAGGAAGGGGTTGTGAGACCAGAAGGGGTTGGGGGAGGGGATAGGTGGGTGAAAGGGGTTGTGAGGAGAAGAAGGGCAGGTGGGGGGCTGAAACACGTGGCTGCCGCCTGTTTGGGCTCCAGCCATGTGGTCAGCCGTATCACAACTGCCAGGGCCGGGGTACTGGGAGAGAGGCAGAAGGCCAGGATAGCAACGGCAGTGCCCGGTACCCTGGAATTGCTGGGAAGCCTTGCTCAGTTCAGGGGCAGAGGGTTCTTGGGGAGGGGTATCGGAAACCGCAGGAGGGGTGATTTGCTCTGGCTGCCCTTTCAAATCCCTCTTGAGGAATTCTTCCTGAATTATCAGGAACACAGGGAAACATGTGGACACTGTCCCATCTCCCTGTTGAGCCTTTGCTGTTAACAAGGCCCCAATTTGGTCTTAGGCAGAGTCAGAGTTAACATTTATGTTGCCGCCGCTCAGGACGTGGTGTCCCGGGTTGAGGGCGACACAGTGGCAGCACCCTGCCACAGGATGAAGCACACGCTGACACCGATGTGCTGGGTGGTGAAATGGCCTTTATTAACAATTGAGCAGGGTAATTTATAGCAGGGGGTAACGGCAGGGCAACGGTGAAGGGAGAGGGGTTGGGCGTAATATCGCAAGATGCCCAAGATAACACTATATCTTGACCTCAAATTTGCCCCCCCTTTCATGACCTGTTAGAAACATAGAAAAACTTATGATTGTTGATATTTAACAAATGAAAGTTAAACAATGAAACGCAAACGAAAAGCTAACTATCTCTAACTGGTTTTCTAAAAAAGAAAACAACACGAATTTATTCACAATACAGTGCTTCTTGCTGACTAAAACGTGACAAAGTAGACAGAGGAAGGTGGAAGTCCAAAAGTTAATGTAATCCACAGATGGAAATACCAGCTACTTCGTGGCCGTCGCGGGAGATGAGACGTTGGGCGCCACCTGCGATATTCCATGGGTCTCTAGGCTTAATGCAATCCAGAGCCGGCTTGCTCAATACTCAAGTCCACACGAAATGGCATGAATGAGACAAAAGACGAGGAGCACTCTTCCCCACGTGGGAGCAAGTATCCTGTTTGTTGGCTCGTGTCAGGATACACCTGGAGATGGAGACCACCCAGGCAGGAAAGAGGCTGAACCTCACCTGTGGTAGGGTTTTATGCCCCAGGTGATGGGGGCGGAGAAAGGGGACCGCAGCCAATGGGATAACACTGGGGAGGGGCAAGGGGAGGGACCACCTGTGGGGCAGACCACCAGGGATACAGAGACCAGGAGGGTGAGGGAGGAACCACGTGAGGGGGAATACACCATCCATGTGACCCAATAACATTTTTTTCCAACACCCAGTGCAACCAAGTAAATAACTATCTAGTGCAATACAACAGAAGGGCTCTTGGTGACACAAGGAGCTGGTGGCAACTGAGTATCCACAAGTGTCCCCAGTGATACCTCATGACACATGACAGTAGTGACATCACTGTCCCCGCAGCAGCCTCGGGATATCCTTGATGGCTTTTTGGCACCGCTTGGCCACTGCGCGGCTGCAGGGGCCACCCGGGCCACCGGGGCCACCTGGGCCAGCGTAGGGACTCAACAGGAGGTTGTGGATATCCCACAGCGTCGGCAGCAGGTGATGCGAGGCCAGGCGAGCGCTGGCATCCCACAGCCGCTCAAACTCAGCCACGTCAGTCACCAAGGCCTCAAGGATATTGGGGGACATCTGCTTTGTCTTCAGGGTGTCCTCAATCTCTTCAAACTGGCATTGCATAACCCAGATGAACTCGATGGCTTTGTCACACGCATCCACCAAACGCTTCAGCGTCCCCACAGCCACCACTGCCCAGTGTCCCCTCCAGGTGGCCGCCCTCGCCCGGCTGGTGGCCACCACGGCCTCATCCATGGCCTCGCTGGTAGCTTCCTCTTCCTCAGTGACGGCTGCTGCCACCTGAGCATTGTGCATGGCCCCTGCCGAGGCCCCCTCGAGCCTGTCCAGGGTCACCGGCAGCCACCAGGGTGTGGCTACCAGGTTGTCCCCAGATCTCTCCCTGAAGTTGTTTAACCACAGGTCCTTGGCCCAGGAGGGGTTCGCATCCCAGCAGATGTTGCACATCTCATTGGCCTCCTTCTGCAGCCAGTCCCATCTCACCCTGAGCATGGCCAAAACCTCCTGCCAGGCCTTGGCCGCGGTGCTCACATCAGCCCAGGAGGTCCCAGGTGTGGCCCCAAGGGCGGCCAGGGCCCGGCCCAGGGATGGGACACCACGGTGGCCCAGGGAGGTGACATCCCCGTGGTCCAGGGTCTCACAGAGGCTCTGGGTGAATCTCCTCAGCACGGCATGCAGGAACTTTGGGGACACACGCTGCCGCACGTCCCTGTGTGACCCGGTCACGGCAGCCACCACCGTGCCCAGGGTGGCCACCACGGTGACTGGCCGATCCAGCAGCTGGAGAGAGGGCACCTGGGCAGGGGACAGGGGAGGTATCAGGGACCTGGTGGCATTTATGGCTTCCTCCGGTGGCCCCTGTGGCCTCCCGGGGTCCCCTTTGCTCCTCCCTGGAGGGCTCTGCTGTCCCCTCTGTCCTTCTGCCACCCCCCCCCTCCCCATCCCCTCTGCCATCCCCACCGTCCCCCCCCTCCATCCCCCACTGCCCCCTTTCACCACCCCGTGTTGTACCGCCCTTCCACCCCTCTGTCACCTCCCCCCTTCCTGCCACTCTCGCCTGCCCCCTTTGCCCCACCCTGTCCCCTCCCGCCACGTCCAGTGTCCCCCCCATCCCCCCCTGTTCCTTCTTCCCCATTATCTCCGCTACTGGCCGGGTCCCCTCCCCATCCCGTCCCTGCTGTCCTCTCCGTGTCCCCTCTCCCCTTTCCTGTCGCACCTCTTGGAGCTCCATCGTCACTGGGGACCCGGCCGGGACACCTCGGGGACGCTCGGGTGGGGAACGAGTCCCGGGACAGGCACCGGTCCAGGCACAGAACCGAACCCGCTGACGACGCGAGACGAAATGGCGGAGCCGCCTCACGAGGCGCGCCTAAAGCGGCGGGGCGGGGCCGAGGCTCGGGGGGAGGGGGCGGTGCGGGAATTTGCGGGCGCCGAGGGAGCCTCGGGCCACCCCCGGCAGCGCGGGATGGGCGACAGCGACCGCGGTCAGCACCGGGAGCGGGGGGGGAGGGACGGTGAGGAGGTGGTGGGGGGATTCAGGGGATTGGGGAGGGCTGAGGAGATGTGAGGGGATTTTGGGGGTCCTGAGGGGGTTTGGAGGGTGCGGAGGGTGAAACCGAGGGCGTGAGGGGATTTGGGGGATTCTGAGAGGGACTGGGGGGGTCCTGAGGGGATGTGAGGCGTTCCGACGGGATTTGGGGGATCTTGAGTGGGTTTGTGGGGTCCTGAGGGAGAGCCGGGGGTCCTGAGGGGTTTTTGGGGGATCTGAGAGGGCCTGGGGTGTCATGAGAGAGAATTTGGACTCCTGAGGAGAAATTGGGGGTCCTGAGGATATCTGGGGGATCCTGAGGGGGTTTGGGAGGCCCTGAAGGGGTCTCGGGGGTTGTGAGCAGGTTTAGGGATCTTGAGGGGATGTGAGGAGTCATGAGGGAGGATTTGGGCAATCCTGAGGGGTTTTGGAGGGGTTTTGGAGCGTTCTGAGAAAGTTTGAGGGATCCTGAGGGGGTGCTGGGGATCGTGAGGGGATTGGGGGAGGAACTGAGGTGTTTGGGAATCCTGAGGTGATCGGGGGAGGGGGGTTGTGGGGGCTCATGAGGGGATTTAGGAATTGCTGAGGGGATGTGGAGGCTTCTGAGGGGGTTTGGCAGGGGTCGTGAAGGGTTTTGGTGAGTCCTGAGGGAGAACTGATGGTCCTGAGGGGATGTGAGGGGTCATGAGGGGATTTGGGGAATCCTGAGGGGATTTGGGGGGTTTTGGAGAGTTCTGAGGGGAAATCGGGGGTCCTGAGTGGGTACACGGGGGGGGGGCCGGTCCCAGTCCCGGTGCACAGGGGTGCTGGTGCCCGGGGGGTCCCGGTGCCCGGGCAGGTCCTGGCGTTCGAGAGGGGGTCCAGTCCCAGTCCCGGTGCTCGGTGAGTGGGGGGTCAATGTACGGGGGGTGTCCCGGTGCTCGTGCATGAGGGGGGGTCCCGGTGCTCTGTGATTCGGGAGGGTCTCGGATGGTCTGGTGCCCGAGGCTGGCAAGGTTTGCGGGGGGGTCTGCTGGTCTCGGTGATTCGGGGTGGGGGTCTCCGGTTGTCCCAGTGCACGCAGGGGTTGTCCCGGTGCTTGGTGATATTCGGGAGGGGGTCTCTGGTGGTCCCGGTGCACGATGAGGGGGTCAATGCTCGAGAGGGGGGTCCCGTTGCTTGGTGATTTGGGGGGTCTCCGGTGGTCCTGGTGCTCAAGGGGGATCAGTGCTCAAGGGCGGGTGGGAAGGGGGATGCGGTTTTTGGGGGTTTCCCAGTGCACTATGAGGGGAGGGTGCAGGTGCTCGAGGGGGTGTCAGGAGCACTGAAGGGGGTACAGGTGCGGTTTTTGGGGGATCGCAGTGCCCCCCCAGGGTGGGATCAGTGCTCAGAGGTGGGGACTGCCCAGGGACACTCCCAGACTCCCAAGTCCCAGCCGAGTCTGCTGCAAGGCACTGAGGGGGCTCACTCATTGAGACCTCTGCCCCAAGCTTGTCAAGAATGCCCTCAGAATGTCCCCAAGTCTCTGCAGTGGTGACACCGTAATGATGCCTTCATGGTGACAGGGGCATTCCTGCAGCAGCCTCGGGATTTCCTCCACGGCGCATTGGCACCGCTCACCCACCGTGCAGCCAGGGCCATCGTGGCCAGGAAGGGGACACAAGGAGAAGGGGTGCATGTCCCCAAGTGTCCACAGCAGGTGATGCGTGGCCAGGTGGCCGCTGGCATCCCACAGCCACTTGGCCTTGGCCACCACAGCCAGCAAGACTGCACAGAAATCAGGGGATGGCTCCTCTGTCCCCTTCATGGTGGCCTTGATGTGCTCAGCCTGATGCCGCAACTCCTGGAGGAACGCAGTGGCTTCTTCAAATGCGGGCGCCAAGGCCCTGGGGATATCGGGGGATGGCTCCTCTGTCCCCTCCAGGGCTAACTCGATGTCCCCGAGTTGGCGCTGCAGCTCCCGGGGGTACACTATGGCTCTGTCACACGTGGCCACCAAGTGCTCCAGCAGCCCCAGGGCCACCTCTGCCTGCTGTCCCCTCATGGTGACCTCCTCTGCCCAGGCATTGCGCAGCCTGCTGGCCTCCTCAGCCAGCCGGGACCAGATCTCCATGAAGGTGTCCACCGGCTCCTGCCAGGCCTTGGCTGCAGCTCTCACATCGGCCCAGGTGGTCCCGGGGTGGCCTCAAGGCTGGCCAGGGCCTGGCCCAGGGAGGGAACACGGCAGTGCCTCAGGGTGAGGACATCAAAGTCATCCAGGGAGAACGTGTAGGGGTCCGGAGAGGTGACCCTGCGGTGACACCAGAGGGTGACATCACTATGGGCCAGAAAGATGAAACTCTGGCCCACAGTGTCCTGGAGGTGATTGATGAAGGTCCTCAGGGACACGCGCAGGAAGGACCTTGGGGACACGGTCAGCAGCTGCCTGCCCCTGTATGGCCCAGTCACGGTGCCACCAGCTCGCCCAGGGTGGCCACTACGGCCACCAGAGCCTCCAGCAGCTGAGGAGGGGACAGGGGAGGCGTCAGGGACCTCGTAGCACTTGTGGCCTCCTGCAGTGGTGCCTGTGCCCTCCTGGGGTCCCCTATGTCCCCTCCCTGTAGGGCTGCGCTGTCCCCTCTGTCCCTTTTCCAGGCCCTCATCCCCTCTGCCACCCCCTGCCACCCTCCCACTGTCTCCTCTCTCTGCGAGTCTCAGTCCCGTCCACCCCTCTGTCACCTCACCACTTCCTGCCACACCCTCTTGTCCCCTCTGCCACCCCCATGTTCCCCCACGCCAGGATTGTCACACCCTGAGGGGCTCCGTGGCCACTGGGGAAATTCCGGGGACGCTCTGGGGACACTGAGGTAGTCCAGGTGACAAACACACCCAGGTGACAGTTTTGGACCCACAGGAATGGGGCACAGCCAGATGGAGGAAGCAGGAAGAGGTGACGTCACTGTCCCCTCTACCCCCCCCCCCCCACCTGTGGGGCCTGGGCAAGGCTCCCGAATGGGACCCCGATGTCCCTTGAGTGTCTCCACATGGCCCTGGTGTTGCCCCACTGTCCCCGACAAGGCTCAAGTGTCCCCCTGATGTCCAGCTGGGGACACCAGGGACTCACCGGGGCCCTGTTGGGGACTCTGGTGACACCCCCATGTACTTCCCTTCAGGATACCCCCATGCCCTTCCCTTGGGGACATCCCCATGTCCTTCCCTTGGGGACACCGGAGCCACCCTGACATCCCCTGTCCCGTTTTGGGTCACCACGATGTCCCCGATGTCCACACAGTGTTCCCAACAGGAGGGGGACACTGGGGCCCTGCCCTGGTTCCAGAGTGGGGGGAGGGAGGGCAGTGTCATCACCTCTTCCTGTTTCCTCCATCTGGCTGCGTCCCGTTCCTGCATGTCCCCAACCTTTACCCGGGCATGTTTGTCACCCGGAGAGTCCCAGGAGTGTCCCCAAGGCATCCCCGGAGTGTCTCTGGAGTGTCCCCAGCTGCCATGGAGACCCTCGAAGCCCGTCGAGGTGCGACAATCCCAGAGTGGGGGGGGGGGGAACAGAGGGGACACGCCGGTGACAGAGAGGACATGGGGAGGGTGGGGTGAAAGGAGGCAGTGGGGGACAGAGGGGACACAGGGGTGGCAGGGGTGACAGGAGGTCCCAAAAGGGACAGGAGGGCATAGGAGGAAGGGGGGAGGTGACACAGAGGTGAAGGGGGGAGACAAGAGTAGGTGGCAGGGGGGAGCAGAGGGGTCGGGGGAGTGAAAAAGGGACAGAGAGCACAGCAGAGCCCTCCAGGGAGGGAAGAAAGGGGACCCCAGGAGGTCACATGGGCCAGCTTGGGCGGCCGTAAGTGCCACCAGGTCACTGACACCTCCCCTGTCCCCTCCCCAGCTGTCCCCGGCCCTGCTGCAGCCACAGGACAGCGCTGTGGCCATCCTGGGTGAGCTGCTGGCCGCCCTGCCCAGAGAGAACGAGATGCTGCTTGGGTCTGCAGTGAGCCTGCACCGGGACCTGGAGGAATTCACCAGGGAACTCCGTGCCACCCTGTACCGCACTGATGACACCTGGCGGCTCTGGAATGCCACCAACGATGATAATAACCCTCTCACCTCCCTGAGCCAGGACCTGGCTGCCTATGAGAGCACCTCAGGGACCCCCCAGAGGCGTGTGATATGGCCGTACATAAGCTGGTTCATGGCCCTGGATATTCTCAAGGACAGGTGGGCCAAGCTGGCCAGGAAAGCCACCAAGCTCCACAACACCTGCAGGGAGGTGGCCACTGAGGCAGCCTCTGAGGAGGCCACAGCCACCGCCTGGGCCAGGGAGCTGCAAGACGAGGCTGCCTGTTATGGGGCAGCTCAGGAAAACATGGTGGAGCTGGATCAGGCCCGGGGCAGGTAGGAGGGGGCCGAGGTGGTGGCCGGGCATGAAGGCCAGGTGAGGAGAGAGGCCATGGTGGCTGCCAGCGAGGCAACAAGGGCCAACATGGTGAGACAGCGGGTGGAGGCGTCCCTGGGGCATCTGGAGCGCTTGGTGGCCGCATGTGACGAAGACACGTCGTTCCCCCGGGAGCTTCAATGGCGGCTCAGGGAGACAGAGGCTGCACTGGAGGGGACAAATGAGACATCTCCTGATGTCCCTGAGGCCTTGGTGGCCCAGGTTGCCGTTGCAGAGCAGCTGTGGGCGGCCAACGCCTGCCTGGCCAAGGATCACCTGCTGAAGGCACTTGATGACATCTTCAAGTTCTATATCAATGATGATCCCACCAGCCCCAGTGTCTTTGGGGTGGCTGAGCAGTGCCAAAGAGCCACCAAGGACATCCCAAGGCACCTTCGACCCCCGGAGCGTTGCCAGAGCATGCCCAAGGTGTCCCCAGTGAGTGTAGAGCTCCAAAAGGTGCGACAGGGGGGTGGGGAGGGGGCATTTGGGGATGGAGAGGACACAGGGGCTGGCGGGGGGGCAGCGGGGACAAGACGCTGACAAAGGGGCAAAAGGGACCCGTCAGGGACAGGGGCCACCCCAGGAGGCCACTAGTGCCACCAGGTCCCTGACATCTCCCCTGTCCCCTCCTCAGGTGTCCCCTCCTCAGCTGCAGGTGCTGGTGGCCATGGTGAACGCCCTGGACGAGATGGTGGCCACCTTGATGGGGCCACACTGGGCCAAGTTCCCAGGCTCCCTGTATGAGGACCTGAATAACTTCACCCGGAGCCTCCGTTCGACCCTGAACAAAGGTGATGTCCGCTCGCTGGGCCACCATGGTGTCCCCTCCCTGGGCCAGGCCCTGGCCACCCTCTGGGCCACCCCCAGGACCACCCAGGCCAATGTGAGAGCCGCAGCCAGTGTCTGGCGGGAGTTGGTGGCCAAGCTCGTGGACAACTGGGACTGGCTGGCCAGGGAGGCCAACAAGCTCTGTGAGCAGCTGGTCACAGCCCAGCAGCTGATGGTGTCCCTAGACAAGGAGGAGGTGACCTTGGAAGTGGCCACTCACGGTGCCCCGGTGGTGGCAGCCAGCATTGAGGCCATGGGAGAGGCTGTGGTGGCCACCAGGAGGGGACATTGGGCAGATTTGGCCCTGGAGCCGCAGAAGTTCTTGGTGGCTGTTTGTCACAGCGCCACCTTGTTCAACTGGAACATGGAGTGGCAGCTCAGGGACATCGAGGCCATCCTGAAGGGGAGAAACAGGCGTCCCCTGATGTCCTTAAGGCCTTGATGGCCAAAGTGGCCAAGTTTGAGTAGCTGTGGGAGGCCAGCACCCGCCTTGCCAAGGATCACCTCCTGGAGGCACTTGGGGTCATTGACAAAATCCTCTTTAGTCCCTGTGGTGACCATGGTGTCCCCAGTAGCGCCGGCAGCTGTGCAATGGCTGAGCGGTGCCAAAAAGCCATTGAGGATATCCCCAGGCTGCTGCAGGAAGTTTCACATAGGGGCAGTGACATCATTAGGGACATCGTTCCTGTCATCTCTGCCCTACCCGTGATGTATTTGAGACAGATTTGTGGAATTTTCTGGGAGTTTTCAATGATATTGTCCCAAATCCTGATGGGAATTCCTGCGGTGACATCACTGGGGATCTCAGCAGCACGCTGGGACAGTCTGGGGACACTCAGGGACACTCAGAGACACTCAGGGAGAGGGGACATGGCTGAATGAGTCCCCTCAAGAGCTTCCAGCTTTCCACTGTGCCTGCAGCTCAGCCGGGTCTTAAATGACAATTTAATAATTGTCTTTTGCACAATATTATTGATCACCCGCAATTTGATATGTTGTTTGATACTGATATTGATTATTGGGGATTCCTTGTAGCTGCTGGTTGGTGCAATATAATCTATCAGTTCATGTGTGCAGCATACCACTATAAATTAATTAATTAATTAATATCCTCTATATAAATCAGACTGGGCTGATCAAACTCTGTCTCAGACATATTTCTGAACCCACTGAGAGACGAGTGGTTAATAACTCCATCCCAACGTTCCTTGAGGGGAGCACAGCCAGGGAGCTGCTTGAAGGCACTATCACTGAGATATTTCCCTTTAAAAACCCTGGGTGGGATGGAAATACACCTGAGCAGATGGCAAAATTCAAATGATATCAAAGCCTCGTGGAATGTGGGTTAAAACATGGGGTCTCTAAAGCTGTAAATTGGTCAAAGCTTTACCAAGTGAGGCAAAATTATGATGAATCACCCTCTGATTTTTTAAACAGGTGAAGAGAAACTGCCATCAAATATACTGATCTAGATCCTGAGTCAGCTGAGGGTAAAGCACATCTGGTTTTGTTTTGTGTGGGTCAGGCTTCAAATGATATAAGAAAAGATAAAGGGAGTTCATGACATGGATAAACTGCTGGAGGTTGCCTGGAAGGTGTTTTGAGACAGGGGCCCAACTGAAAGAGTTAATCCCAACCTAACAAGAAGGCATCTCGGGAAAAGTCACCCAAGAAAACTTCCCCTATGGAGAAGGCTCAGAGTGCATCCTGTAAGAAATGGGAGCATTGGAAAAAGGACTGTCCAGTGCTTAAAGAAAAATCATCAGTCCCTCTCGTAGCAGCAGTTCCCAGCGGTGAATAATGAGCATTGACTCCATGATTGCAGCAGGCTGATCAATCCCTTTGTTGTACCATCCTTTACTACTAAGAAAAACCCATGGCCCTTGCCAGACAGTCCCAACACACACGTGGATCCAATTGGCCAATCAAGCCAAGCAACCATTGCCAGTGGCCTGTTGTTCTGGTTTGAAAGTAAAACCAGTGAGAGATTCCAAGTCAGAAATACCATTTATTAGGAAAAGGAAAAAACCTCAAAATACATGAAATACAAAAGAAAAAGATACATAAATGTGTAATGTACATAATAATGTATATAAAAGATATATGGATGTATAGATATATATAAAATAGAGAGTGAAACCTTACTATCAGATCCCACTTAAAATTAGGTCTCCTTGTGGTGCACAAGGGGTTTCCCCTTCCTTCTGCATTACCCACCAAGTGTAACCAGGTCCTTGAGCAAAAATCCTGTTGCCACACGTCGGGCGACAAAAAAATGCTTTAGTTTGAAAGCAAAACTGGAGACTTAGATTCAGGAATGCAATTTATTAGGAAAAGGGAAAAAAAAACCCCAAAAGACATGCAATAGTACAAAATAAAACCACTGACAGAGTCAGAATACAACCTGACACCCTGCTACTTAGTGTGGTGGTAGCAGTCCAGATGAAACGGTCTTGTTGAAGTGGTGATCCCATAGAAAAATCTGGTAGTGTTTGTCCCCTGGAAAGCAGTGGGTAAGGGCTGCCTGTTCTGTCCCAAAGCCCAGATGACATCCAGGTAGGGATGCTGAGCTCCTCCCCCCTGGGTGAATCATCTCCCAATGGGCTGATATGGTTCTGAGTCATGATTGGTCCTTGATTGCCCATCCAACAGAAATGGCTCCTGGAGGGAGTTATCTCTGAGTCATGGGGCAAGGCATTGATGGGCCCATTAACAGGAGATAAGGAAAAAACAATGCTCTGTGGCACTGGTTTTGTATATTTTCTTAAGCCTTTTGATGTTTACATTCTTGTAAGAAACATTTCTCACCCACTTTATGTAACTACCTTATTGTTTTTCATTCTTTTATGCAGGAGGAGTGCTGCCGCCTCTACCGGGGCTATGGGTGTGGTGTCCCAGGTCGAGCAGGGCTCTGTGGCAGCACCCCTGCCACACAGACCAAGACAAATGCTGACACCAATGTGGTGGACGGTGAAAAGGTGTTTATTAACTGCCAACAGGGGTAATTTATAACAGGGGGTAACAGCAGGGCAACGGTGAAGGGAGAGGGGTTAGGCGTAATGTCGCGAGATGTCCTAGATAAGATAATGTGATATCTTGACCCCAAATTTCCCCCCCCTCTTCATGACCTATTAAAAACGTAGAAAATGCTAAGGTTAAAACTGCCTAGTGGGACAGTAACAAACTTGTAACTGTAACAAAACAAGCAACTGTAGCAAACTTGTAACAAACTTATGGCTGTGGATATTTAACAAATGAAAAGTTAAACAGTGTAATGCATACAAAAAACTAACTATCTCTAACTGGTTTTCTATGAAAAAACAACACGAACTTATTTAAAATACAGGGCGATCAGCCGTGGGGCTGAGTGAACCATGACTTTCGGCATTCTTGCAGGACTTTCTCAGCTTATCTGTTGACATCACAGCACCAAATTGTCCTCCCAGAATCTGCAATCTGTTTGACTTTAAAACCAGGGTGTTTTCGAGAGTGCATGTCCAGACTCATTTTCTCCCCAAAACACCCTTTGGACCCCTTGGTGCAGGAAAAGTTCTGGGTTGACTGGTAGTCCATCCAAGTAGAGTCAGAACTTGGCCAGAGTTCCAACTCCACCTGACGGATACCACTTAGAGCAAGCGCTGAGCTGTTTCTGTCTTTCCCCCAGTTCTTCTTTGCGCCGGCCTCTCACTGGGTTTTTTTACAACCCCGATGTAGTCGGCCATCAGGCTGCCTGATGACTCGGGACTGCCTTCTGGGAGTGGGGTATGCGGGCCATGGGTGTGTCTGAGGGTCCAGTTCTGCAAAAGAAGCTTTTCAGATTTCATTAGTTCTTGCCCTGAAGGTCTGGTTTTATTGATTTGAGCGGGCACCATTTAATTTCACTATCTTTCTTTACAGTGCATACCCTTGCCCCGTGAATATCAGCCTCCAACCTGCTTCCCACTTTCCTAACTCATTTTTGATTATTACTTGTGGGCCTGCCTCTAACGCCCGGATGGCCCAGTGCCTCTGGGCAGGACTTTTGATTTCCTCTCCCCTTGGGAACTGAATTAAAGCTAGTAGGTTGGTTGCTAGAATACGTGCTTGATCTCTTGGTGGGATGGAATTGGTGGCACCTTCTGCCTTTGTGAGCACCTCCAGTTTATTTTTTAGGGTTTGGATGGCCCGTTCGACTATGGCCTATCCAGTGCTTTTATAGGGGATACCATGGTCTAACGTTATATCCCATTTTGATGTGAATGCTTGTATTGATTTTGAGGTGAAACTTGGACCATTACCTGTTTTAATTTGCTTCGGGATGCCTAGTCATGCCATGGCTGTTAACCAGTGATGGACTGTTGCTCTGGAATCAGCTCTTTTGTATTGCGTGGCCACGATTATCCCACTATAAGTGTCTACTGTTACCGTGAACCACGCTTGGGGTCTCAGCAGCTGGCATAACGTAAAATCTGTCTGCCATATATTAGCAGCCTTGGTGCCCCTAGGATTGACACCACTGGACCATATTATTGACCTCTGACAGTAGGGGCATGAGGCAATGACGTGCCTTGCATCAGTGACGGAGATCCCGCATTTTCTCGCAAGCGCTCTGGCTCCGACATGCAGGGATTCATGCAGCCAGCGGGCTTCTCTCAGGGTCCACAGCCCTCTCGCAGCGGCGTCTGCTTTGTCGTTACCAACTTGAAAGAATCCTTTGAACGGACTGTGGCTGTTGACATGGATGATGGACACGGTGCCCTTTCACGAGTAAAGCGCTTCTTCCAGCATTGCTGCCACTGTGGACAGTGCCACATGGGGTCCGGCCATGGCTAGACAGAGTCGGGTCACGAATAATGAGTCTGTTACAATATTGAGGTGTTTGTCCAGGAACAGTCCACATGCCAGTGCCACGGCAGCTGCCTCATATTGTTGTACTGACAGTGCAAGATCTGTTGTTTTAATGCAACGCCACCACTCTCACGTCTGCCACACTACTGCTGCAGTGGAAATTAGTGAAGATGTGTCGGTGAAAACTGTGGGTCCCTCGCGTGGCCATTCGATTACCTTGGGTGGTAGGTCGATGTCGATGACCGCCAGCATCTGCGTCCACGGGGGTTTTGCCGCATATCAAATCTCTCCCCCAAATCCAGCGAGGGCCATGGCCAAGTGTTCTGATATTATTGGCGACCGTGCAGGAGGCAGTTTGCGGAAGGGTAGGTACACTCTGGTGGTTTCAGCGGCCAGGTGTCTCAGAGCGAGCTTCCTGCCTTTCATGATGAGGTTGCCAAGGCATTCAACTCCTGGGGAGAAGGCGCGCAATGGTTTTCCCAGGACCACCGATTATATTGGTTGGGCTTTATCTGGGGGTCCCTGGGCTGGCACCACTACTCCCCCTCTCCTTGTGAGATGGACATACAGTTCAACCGGCACGTTCGAGTCCCCACCTGGCGAGCGTGGTTGCTGACATCTGACGCTTGATGAAGTCAAGTGAGCTCCCTGCCTCTGGTGTCAGTACTTTTCTCTCCCATGGGTTCTTCCCTTTTAAGAGGTCGTTCAAGGCATCCATGATCTCAGGAGGGATCAGAATGATGTTGCGAAGTCACTGTAATGATCCCACTAGCTGCTGCATGTCATGCAGTGTTTTGATGTTCCAGTGAATTTTTATTTGGGGAGGGGTTACGTAGAGGTTCGAAATTCTCACTCCTAAAAAAGTCACGCATGGTCCCCTTTTTATCTTTGAGCTGGCAATTTCAAACCCATTTACTTTTAGTACCTCTTAGACTGCAGATATTTGCCGGTTTTTCTGGCTTGTTGATGGCGCAGTGATCAAGACGTCATTCATTTATTGAATGATAGTTGCAGCGGGATCACTCTGCCAGACTGGCACGAGCGCTCGGTCCACGGTTATCTGGCAAATGGCTGGGGAGTTGACCATTCTCTGAGGCAATACCCACCACTGGAAGTGCAAGTTTGATTACTGGCTTTTTGGGAAGGTAACTGAGAACGCGAAACATTCTTTGTCCTCATCATATAAAGGGATGGAGAAGAAACAATCCTTGATATCCAGCACCATGCAAGGTTACCCTTTTGGCACCATCGAATTCATCGGTAGTGATGTCTGCACAGGTCCCATCGGCTGGATTTTCTTGTTTATCTCTCGCAGGTCGTGTAGGAGGCAAAAAACTTCTCAGGATTGTTTGGGTATGACAAAAATTGGAGTATTCCACAGGCTTGTGGAGGGCTCGATGTCGTTCTTCTGTAGCTCCCGGGTAATCAGTTCCAGGAGGGCAGTCATTCGAGGCTTCGACAGGGGCCACTGCTTGACCCACACTGGGTCTAGTGATTTCCATGTTAGTTTGATGGGCAGTTGTGGGTGTGTAGAGGTGGCCCTCAGAATAAATTTGTCATTTGGACATCTAACAGGGTTAGGGTATCCCTTCCTAGCAAAGGTGGGCATCCAGACGTCACATCTGGGGATAGGGTGATGGTTCTGCCCGGTTCCCTTTCAGTGCAGAGTGTTAGAGCCACAAGCTGTCTGCTTTTTTGGGCACGGGACAGCCCTCCAACCCCACCTACCATGGGGGCCTCTTCCAACATCCACTGTGAAGGCCAGTGTATGTCGGGGATCACAGTGACATCTGACCCTGTATTGACCCAGAAAGGGATACAAACAGCAGAGCTATCAGAGCTGTTAATGAGAAGGCAGCCAGCCCACACTATCAGTAGGTGCCTCCCCACCTTCGCAGCGAATGCCACCCATGGATCTCGCTCCCACGCCTTCATGGCCAGGGCCACCCAGGGGCCTCATCCCCAGGGAGTCATTCTCGGCATTCCTGGGATGTGGATGGGCTTGTCTGGGCCATTGGCTGGGTTGGGAAGTTGACCGTGGGAGTGGGCAGCGGGTGCGGGAGTTCTGTGCCCCATTGACAGCTGGCACAACCGGGCCGCTTCGTGTTCCTGATAGGAGGAGCCTGTGCGCGGCCTGGGCGCCCCCTCCCCCTCCCGTTTCCTTGATCCTTTCTTTTGCACTCCCTAGCGAAATTCCCCTTCCTACCACATGCCCAGCATGGCCATCTGGGTCCCGTCTGGCGTGGGGGAATGGCTGTCAGTGGGTATCCCGACTGAGGGCAGTTTGCTGCGATGTGCCCCTCCTGGCCACACCTAAAACAAGCCATCACATTGGTTATAGCAGCGTGGACAGCTGCTTGAATCGGGACTAGGTGTTCCGCTTTGACAACATGTCTTAACATATCTGCTGAAGTAGTGCCCGGTGGCAGCGACTGCAAAATGTCCTTTGTGGCGGTGTTACGCTGCTGGCGCAGGCACTCGGCCAGCACAGGGCCTTTTGCTTCTGACAGCGAAGTTGAAGATTCAATTGCTGCCTGTATGTGGTCCACAAACTGCGTGAAACCTCGCTTTGGTTCTGCTTTATAGTGGACCATGGCGGTGGCCTGACAGTGACTTTAGATGCAGAGCGAATATGCTGTCTGGCAGCTCGGGTTGTTGCTACTACCTCGGGGGCCTGAAGGCCCTCTGCCTACGCCTGGGGGGTGATCGTAGTCGGGTCCGTGCCCATTAAATGCTGCCGGCTAAGCCGTGCAGCGGATGGTCTGTTCCAGACACCAAGGCTAGCTGCCTTGCACAGTTGTCCCTCCACTCTTGTTTAAAAACAATCATCCCTGCTCCATCAAAAACTAATCTACATGTCTGCTTGATGTCAAAAGGGAGCATGTCATCCCACCCAAAAACACTGTCTATAAGAGTGGAGACCATCACCAAATTAATTCCTCTGTCTGCAATTGCCTTCACAATTCCCTAGACATCCTTGGGGTCCACAGGTGTATAAGTTCTTTGATTCCCGCCTGGCCCCCCTGCCTGGACAGGAAACGCTAGCTTGGCTGGAGGGGCCCACTCGGCACACGCTCTTATTATCTTCCTCCACTCCGTGAGAGGGGTTTGTTCCTTGAACCAAAGAGGAGGACTGCGGTGGCTACCCTTATGTGTCCTCACTCCCTCCTCCTCTGTCTCAGAAGAGCCAGAATAAGAATCGGGATCAGCAGTGGACTGCTTAGGAAACCACTCAGCCCAGTCCGAGTCCGAGTCCAAGTCAGTCCCGGAACTCGACTGACTGGTGACTTCCAGGTTCCCGGAACTTCCTTCTGCCTTAGTCCTGGGCCACTCTCTCCCTCTAAGCTCACCCCACCTCCTGCTGTAACGCAATCTCCGACACACACTCCGAGCAACGTCAGCTTTCCGTCCGTGCTCCTTCCCTCTGTAGTACCCACGCATGCCTGCGTTAACTTGCAGCCCTCCACTATCTCCACAGATCATGGCCGCGCTGTCCCTTTTAAGGGGCTTGCCACTCAGCGGCACGCAGGGCGGAGGCCCCTCCCAGTCTCCCCTGGAGCCCGAATCAATGATGGCCCCGCTCCCCGCTCCCAGCTTAATGGCCGGGCTCCACGCTCTTAGACTAATGGCCCCGCATGGCACTTCTGAATCAACGGCCGCCGCTTGAGCTTCCTCCAGCAGCCCGTCCCAAAAAGATCTTTTTTCTCTACTCGGGGGCATTCCCGCGGCTGCAAATCACCACCCTCTGTGGACTCACAATCACCCACATCCTGCCTGGGCCCCCTCCCGCAAGGAGTCCTGGGCGGCCCCCCACTCTCCCCACTCCTGCCCAAGAGCTCGCGTAACCCTGCCCCATAATTCAAAATTGACCTTGATAAGGGACTCCATTCTCTCCCTCACTGGTCCCTCGGTGTGAGCCCCCCTCTTTCGCTAGCCTGGTGTGAGCCTTTCTCCTTTGCCAATCACGACGCGACCCTTCCTCTTCTTTCGGCTGCGCTGTGAGCCCTCCTCCTTCGCCGATTTTCCGACGCAAGACTTCCTCTTCCACCACCCCGACATGAGCCTTCCTCCTTCGTCGCTCCTCTGGCACAAGATTTCCTCTTCCACCAGCCCTAGCGTGAGCCTTCCTCTTTCACTGATCTTCCAATGGGAGACTTTCCCACTTTCGTTGGTCTTCTGGGAGTGTCCTCCCTGTCGGAGACAGTCCTGCTGCTCCGGTTGCTGTTCCCTCGCCCAGGAGGTTCCCGCTTCTGGGTTCGATCCCGGGTTCTCGGCACCACTTGTTGCTGCCGCTACAGGGGCTATGGGTGTGGTGTCCAGGGTCGAGCATGGCTTTGTGGCAGCACCCCTGCTGCCTGTCCTGGTGTTTTGCATATGAAGCAAATGACATGTTGCAGTTGTTCTGGTGACACCTGTTGCTTCCTCCGTTCTGGAGATACAGCTGCCACTGTCTCTGGGCCTGTCGGCCTTGACCAAGCCTCCCGTGCAGCAAACAGCTCCGCCTTCTTAGCGCAGGCTTCCATCATCTCTGCCAGTGTAGGTGGGGGCTTGAGAGGCAGTCCCAGGAGCACCCTGCTGCACACTTCATTGGCATTCCTCTGTGCCCTCTCTTTCACTATCTCCATCTGTGTCCTGGGGTCCCATACTTGTCTCTCAACCTGTGCACAGAGCCAGGCAACAAATTGCAAGAAACTTTCTGAGGGAGAATGCTTAATGCCGAGGAAACTACCACTAGCTTCAGCAGTTGGTAGCTGGTGAAAAGCCTTATCTGCAGCATCTGAAATCTTATCTAGAATGAATTTTCACAACACCCAAGCTTGGTCCTCAGGCTTAGCCCACTCCCCCTCGCTGCACAAATGTTCATAAGTAATGTTATTATTTTCTAAATCTTTGGCACCTTGAGGGGTTTGTTTAAGTTCTTCCACAAGATCTCTGAGAGATCTCTTCCAGGAGCTTTCCCAGAGATTGAGCTCTGATGGGGTAAGCAGGCACCGGAATAGATCTATTCCAGAAGGAACCAGTTCAAGGGATGTTAATGTAGCCTTCATCATGTTTCTAAAAATTTCACTATTTCTCCCCAATTCCAATTGACTTACATAGCTCCCACTTTGAATGACATAAGAAGGGTTGGTATGTTACAAGGCTTGCAAGGGTCTTTCAGGGTGAAGAGAGAGACGAGAATCTTGACCTCATGTTCAGAAGGTTTGATTTATTATTTTATGATATATATTACATTAAGACTATACTAAAAGGAATAGAGAGAGAAGTTCTCAGAAATGCTAGCTAAGCTAAGAATAGAAAAGGAATGAATAACAAAGTTCTGTGTCCAGGCAGACGGCAAGAACAGCTCTGCCGTGAGTGGTCAGTAAATCCAAACATTCACCCAAGACCAATCACGGATGCACCTGTTGCATTTCACAGCAGCACGTAACTATTGTTTACATTTTGTTTCTGCGGCCACAGCTTCTCAGAAAGGGGAAAAATCCTAAGGAAAGGATTTTTATGAAAAGATGTTGGTGACACTGGTAAGTTCTAGGACCAGTCCTACCACCCGTGTACTGAGTAGGGGCTACCAAGGTGATGACTTCTTCCTCCCTGTTTTGGACCCAGGATTCCTCCCTTCAGGCCCACCCCCATGGGACCCGGTGGGGGGACCACCACCTGCCCCAGCCCCCGTGCCTTGGGAAGCAGGCGGGGAAACAGCCTTCACCCCACCCCCATGGAGAGTGGGAGGGGATACACCCCTTACCTCTGCCCCTCCCACCCCGGTGGCTTGGTGAGTGGGAGAAGAGACATCCCTTCCCCCTGCCCCACCCCTGTGAGAACCGGGCAGGGCCCCACTCCCCAGCCCTCAGCCCCACCCCCCAGCCTTCGGCCCCACTGTCTTGGGACCCAGGTAAGGCAGCGTGGGCTACAGGCAAGGGGGCGGGGCAACCATGGGAACCAGGGGTGAGGTTACAGGATGATGTAATGGGGATGGGGACTCAAAGGGAGGGGGAGGAGCGTCGCAAGGGAAGGAAGGGGTTGTGAGACCAGAAGGGGTTGGGGGAGGGGATAGGTGGGTGAAAGGGGTTGTGAGGAGAAGAAGGGCAGGTGGGGGGCTGAAACACGTGGCTGCCGCCTGTTTGGGCTCCAGCCATGTGGTCAGCCGTATCACAACTGCCAGGGCCGGGGTACTGGGAGAGAGGCAGAAGGCCAGGATAGCAACGGCAGTGCCCGGTACCCTGGAATTGCTGGGAAGCCTTGCTCAGTTCAGGGGCAGAGGGTTCTTGGGGAGGGGTATCGGAAACCGCAGGAGGGGTGATTTGCTCTGGCTGCCCTTTCAAATCCCTCTTGAGGAATTCTTCCTGAATTATCAGGAACACAGGGAAACATGTGGACACTGTCCCATCTCCCTGTTGAGCCTTTGCTGTTAACAAGGCCCCAATTTGGTCTTAGGCAGAGTCAGAGTTAACATTTATGTTGCCGCCGCTCGGGACGTGGTGTCCCGGGTTGAGGGCGACACAGTGGCAGCACCCTGCCACAGGATGAAGCACACGCTGACACCGATGTGCTGGGTGGTGAAATGGCCTTTATTAACAATTGAGCAGGGTAATTTATAGCAGGGGGTAACGGCAGGGCAACGGTGAAGGGAGAGGGGTTGGGCGTAATATCGCAAGATGCCCAAGATAACACTATATCTTGACCTCAAATTTGCCCCCCCTTTCATGACCTGTTAGAAACATAGAAAAACTTATGATTGTTGATATTTAACAAATGAAAGTTAAACAATGAAACGCAAACGAAAAGCTAACTATCTCTAACTGGTTTTCTAAAAAAGAAAACAACACGAATTTATTCACAATACAGGGCTTCTTGCTGACTAAAACGTGACAAAGTAGACAGAGGAAGGTGGAAGTCCAAAAGTTAATGTAATCCACAGATGGAAATACCAGCTACTTCGTGGCCGTCGCGGGAGATGAGACGTTGGGCGCCACCTGCGATATTCCATGGGTCTCTAGGCTTAATGCAATCCAGAGCCGGCTTGCTCAATACTCAAGTCCACACGAAATGGCATGAATGAGACAAAAGACGAGGAGCACTCTTCCCCACGTGGGAGCAAGTATCCTGTTTGTTGGCTCGTGTCAGGATACACCTGGAGATGGAGACCACCCAGGCAGGAAAGAGGCTGAACCTCACCTGTGGTAGGGTTTTATGCCCCAGGTGATGGGGGCGGAGAAAGGGGACCGCAGCCAATGGGATAACACTGGGGAGGGGCAAGGGGAGGGACCACCTGTGGGGCAGACCACCAGGGATACAGAGACCAGGAGGGTGAGGGAGGAACCACGTGAGGGGGAATACACCATCCATGTGACCCAATAACATTTTTTTCCAACACCCAGTGCAACCAAGTAAATAACTATCTAGTGCAATACAACAGAAGGGCTCTTGGTGACACAAGGAGCTGGTGGCAACTGAGTATCCACAAGTGTCCCCAGTGATACCTCATGACACATGACAGTAGTGACATCACTGTCCCCGCAGCAGCCTCGGGATATCCTTGATGGCTTTTCGGCACCGCTTGGCCACTGCGCGGCTGCAGGGGCCACCCGGGCCACCGGGGCCACCTGGGCCAGCGTAGGGACTCAACAGGAGGTTGTGGATATCCCACAGCGTCGGCAGCAGGTGATGCGAGGCCAGGCGAGCGCTGGCATCCCACAGCCGCTCAAACTCAGCCACGTCAGTCACCAAGGCCTCAAGGATATTGGGGGACATCTGCTTTGTCTTCAGGGTGTCCTCAATCTCTTCAAACTGGCATTGCATAACCCAGATGAACTCGATGGCTTTGTCACACGCATCCACCAAACGCTTCAGCGTCCCCACAGCCACCACTGCCCAGTGTCCCCTCCAGGTGGCCGCCCTCGCCCGGCTGGTGGCCACCACGGCCTCATCCATGGCCTCGCTGGTAGCTTCCTCTTCCTCAGTGACGGCTGCTGCCACCTGAGCATTGTGCATGGCCCCTGCCGAGGCCCCCTCGAGCCTGTCCAGGGTCACCGGCAGCCACCAGGGTGTGGCTACCAGGTTGTCCCCAGATCTCTCCCTGAAGGTGTTTAACCACAGGTCCTTGGCCCAGGAGGGGTTCGCATCCCAGCAGATGTTGCACATCTCATTGGCCTCCTTCTGCAGCCAGTCCCATCTCACCCTGAGCATGGCCAAAACCTCCTGCCAGGCCTTGGCCGCGGTGCTCACATCAGCCCAGGAGGTCCCAGGTGTGGCCCCAAGGGCGGCCAGGGCCCGGCCCAGGGATGGGACACCACGGTGGCCCAGGGAGGTGACATCCCCGTGGTCCAGGGTCTCACAGAGGCTCTGGGTGAATCTCCTCAGCACGGCATGCAGGAACTTTGGGGACACACGCTGCCGCACGTCCCTGTGTGACCCGGTCACGGCAGCCACCACCGTGCCCAGGGTGGCCACCACGGTGACTGGCCGATCCAGCAGCTGGAGAGAGGGCACCTGGGCAGGGGACAGGGGAGGTATCAGGGACCTGGTGGCATTTATGGCTTCCTCCGGTGGCCCCTGTGGCCTCCCGGGGTCCCCTTTGCTCCTCCCTGGAGGGCTCTGCTGTCCCCTCTGTCCTTCTGCCACCCCCCCCCTCCCCATCCCCTCTGCCATCCCCACCGTCCCCCCCTCCATCCCCCACTGCCCCCTTTCACCACCCCGTGTTGTACCCCCCTTTCACCCCTCTGTCACCTCCCCCCTTCCTGCCACTCTCGCCTGCCCCCTTTGCCCCACCCTGTCCCCTCCCGCCACGTCCAGTGTCCCCCCCATCCCCCCCTGTTCCTTCTTCCCCATTATCTCCGCTACTGGCCGGGTCCCCTCCCCATCCCGTCCCTGCTGTCCTCTCCGTGTCCCCTCTCCCCTTTCCTGTCGCACCTCTTGGAGCTCCATCGTCACTGGGGACCCGGCCGGGACACCTCGGGGACGCTCGGGTGGGGAACGAGTCCCGGGACAGGCACCGGTCCAGGCACAGAACCGAACCCGCTGACGACGCGAGACGAAATGGCGGAGCCGCCTCACGAGGCGCGCCTAAAGCGGCGGGGCGGGGCCGAGGCTCGGGGGGAGGGGGCGGTGCGGGAATTTGTGGGCGCTGAGAAAGCCCCGGGCCGCCCCCGGCAGCGCGGGATGGGCGACAGCGACCGCGGTCAGCACCGGGAGCGGGGGGGGAGGGACGGTGAGGAGGTGGTGGGGGGATTCAGGGGATTGGGGAGGGCTGAGGAGATGTGAGGGGATTTTGGGGGTCCTGAGGGGGTTTGGAGGGTGCGGAGGGTGAAACCGAGGGCGTGAGGGGATTTGGGGGATTCTGAGAGGGACTGGGGGGGTCCTGAGGGGATGTGAGGCGTTCCGACGGGATTTGGGGGATCTTGAGTGGGTTTGTGGGGTCCTGAGGGAGAGCCGGGGGTCCTGAGGGGTTTTTGGGGGATCTGAGAGGGCCTGGGGTGTCATGAGAGAGAATTTGGACTCCTGAGGAGAAATTGGGGGTCCTGAGGATATCTGGGGGATCCTGAGGGGGTTTGGGAGGCCCTGAAGGGGTCTCGGGGGTTGTGAGCAGGTTTAGGGATCTTGAGGGGATGTGAGGAGTCATGAGGGAGGATTTGGGCAATCCTGAGGGGTTTTGGAGGGGTTTTGGAGCGTTCTGAGAAAGTTTGAGGGATCCTGAGGGGGTGCTGGGGATCGTGAGGGGATTGGGGGAGGAACTGAGGTGTTTGGGAATCCTGAGGTGATCGGGGGAGGGGGGTTGTGGGGGCTCATGAGGGGATTTAGGAATTGCTGAGGGGATGTGGAGGCTTCTGAGGGGGTTTGGCAGGGGTCGTGAAGGGTTTTGGTGAGTCCTGAGGGAGAACTGATGGTCCTGAGGGGATGTGAGGGGTCATGAGGGGATTTGGGGAATCCTGAGGGGATTTGGGGGGTTTTGGAGAGTTCTGAGGGGAAATCGGGGGTCCTGAGTGGGTACACGGGGGGGGGGCCGGTCCCAGTCCCGGTGCACTGGGGTGCTGGTGCCCGGGGGGTCCCGGTGCCCGGGCAGGTCCTGGCGTTCGAGAGGGGGTCCAGTCCCAGTCCCGGTGCTCGGTGAGTGGGGGGTCAATGTACGGGGGGTGTCCCGGTGCTCGTGCGTGAGGGGGGGTCCCGGTGCTCTGTGATTCGGGAGGGTCTTGGATGGTCTGGTGCCCGAGGCTGGCAAGGTTTGCGGGGGGGTCTGCTGGTCTCGGTGATTCGGGGTGGGGGTCTCCGGTTGTCCCAGTGCACGCAGGGGTTGTCCCGGTGCTTGGTGATATTCGGGAGGGGGTCTCTGGTGGTCCCGGTGCACGATGAGGGGGTCAATGCTCGAGAGGGGGGTCCCGTTGCTTGGTGATTTGGGGGGTCTCCGGTGGTCCTGGTGCTCAAGGGGGATCAATGCTCAAGGGCGGGTGGGAAGGGGGATGCGGTTTTTGGGGGTTTCCCAGTGCACTATGAGGGGAGGGTGCAGGTGCTCAAGGGGGTGTCAGGAGCACTGAAGGGGGTACAGGTGCGGTTTTTGGGGGATCGCAGTGCCCCCCCAGGGTGGGATCAGTGCTCAGAGGTGGGGACTGCCCAGGGACACTCCCAGACTCCCAAGTCCCAGCCGAGTCTGCTGCAAGGCACTGAGGGGGCTCACTCATTGAGACCTCTGCCCCAAGCTTGTCAAGAATGCCCTCAGAATGTCCCCAAGTCTCTGCAGTGGTGACACCGTAATGATGCCTTCATGGTGACAGGGGCATTCCTGCAGCAGCCTCGGGATTTCCTCCACGGCGCATTGGCACCGCTCACCCACCGTGCAGCCAGGGCCATCGTGGCCAGGAAGGGGACACAAGGAGAAGGGGTGCATGTCCCCAAGTGTCCACAGCAGGTGATGCGTGGCCAGGTGGCCGCTGGCATCCCACAGCCACTTGGCCTTGGCCACCACAGCCAGCAAGACTGCACAGAAATCAGGGGATGGCTCCTCTGTCCCCTTCATGGTGGCCTTGATGTGCTCAGCCTGATGCCGCAACTCCTGGAGGAACGCAGTGGCTTCTTCAAATGTGGGCGCCAAGGCCCTGGGGATATCGGGGGATGGCTCCTCTGTCCCCTCCAGGGCTAACTCGATGTCCCCGAGTTGGCGCTGCAGCTCCCGGGGGTACACTATGGCTCTGTCACACGTGGCCACCAAGTGCTCCAGCAGCCCCAGGGCCACCTCTGCCTGCTGTCCCCTCATGGTGACCTCCTCTGCCCAGGCATTGCGCAGCCTGCTGGCCTCCTCAGCCAGCCGGGACCAGATCTCCATGAAGGTGTCCACCGGCTCCTGCCAGGCCTTGGCTGCAGCTCTCACATCGGCCCAGGTGGTCCCGGGGTGGCCTCAAGGCTGGCCAGGGCCTGGCCCAGGGAGGGAACACGGCAGTGCCTCAGGGTGAGGACATCAAAGTCATCCAGGGAGAACGTGTAGGGGTCCGGAGAGGTGACCCTGCGGTGACACCAGAGGGTGACATCACTATGGGCCAGAAAGATGAAACTCTGGCCCACAGTGTCCTGGAGGTGATTGATGAAGGTCCTCAGGGACACGCGCAGGAAGGACCTTGGGGACACGGTCAGCAGCTGCCTGCCCCTGTATGGCCCAGTCACGGTGCCACCAGCTCGCCCAGGGTGGCCACTACGGCCACCAGAGCCTCCAGCAGCTGAGGAGGGGACAGGGGAGGCGTCAGGGACCTCGTAGCACTTGTGGCCTCCTGCAGTGGTGCCTGTGCCCTCCTGGGGTCCCCTATGTCCCCTCCCTGTAGGGCTGCGCTGTCCCCTCTGTCCCTTTTCCAGGCCCTCATCCCCTCTGCCACCCCCTGCCACCCTCCCACTGTCTCCTCTCTCTGCGAGTCTCAGTCCCGTCCACCCCTCTGTCACCTCACCACTTCCTGCCACACCCTCTTGTCCCCTCTGCCACCCCCATGTTCCCCCACGCCAGGATTGTCACACCCTGAGGGGCTCCGTGGCCACTGGGGAAATTCCGGGGACGCTCTGGGGACACTGAGGTAGTCCAGGTGACAAACACACCCAGGTGACAGTTTTGGACCCACAGGAATGGGGCACAGCCAGATGGAGGAAGCAGGAAGAGGTGACGTCACTGTCCCCTCTACCCCCCCCCCCCACCTGTGGGGCCTGGGCAAGGCTCCCGAATGGGACCCCGATGTCCCTTGAGTGTCTCCACATGGCCCTGGTGTTGCCCCACTGTCCCCGACAAGGCTCAAGTGTCCCCCTGATGTCCAGCTGGGGACACCAGGGACTCACCGGGGCCCTGTTGGGGACTCTGGTGACACCCCCATGTACTTCCCTTCAGGATACCCCCATGCCCTTCCCTTGGGGACATCCCCATGTCCTTCCCTTGGGGACACCGGAGCCACCCTGACATCCCCTGTCCCGTTTTGGGTCACCACGATGTCCCCGATGTCCACACAGTGTTCCCAACAGGAGGGGGACACTGGGGCCCTGCCCTGGTTCCAGAGTGGGGGGAGGGAGGGCAGTGTCATCACCTCTTCCTGTTTCCTCCATCTGGCTGCGTCCCGTTCCTGCATGTCCCCAACCTTTACCCGGGCATGTTTGTCACCCGGAGAGTCCCAGGAGTGTCCCCAAGGCATCCCCGGAGTGTCTCTGGAGTGTCCCCAGCTGCCATGGAGACCCTCGAAGCCCGTCGAGGTGCGACAATCCCAGAGTGGGGGGGGGGGGAACAGAGGGGACACGCCAGTGACAGAGAGGACATGGGGAGGGTGGGGTGAAAGGAGGCAGTGGGGGACAGAGGGGACACAGGGGTGGCAGGGGTGACAGGAGGTCCCAAAAGGGACAGGAGGGCATAGGAGGAAGGGGGGAGGTGACACAGAGGTGAAGGGGGGAGACAAGAGTAGGTGGCAGGGGGGAGCAGAGGGGTCGGGGGAGTGAAAAAGGGACAGAGAGCACAGCAGAGCCCTCCAGGGAGGGAAGAAAGGGGACCCCAGGAGGTCACATGGGCCAGCTTGGGCGGCCGTAAGTGCCACCAGGTCACTGACACCTCCCCTGTCCCCTCCCCAGCTGTCCCCGGCCCTGCTGCAGCCACAGGACAGCGCTGTGGCCATCCTGGGTGAGCTGCTGGCCGCCCTGCCCAGAGAGAACGAGATGCTGCTTGGGTCTGCAGTGAGCCTGCACCGGGACCTGGAGGAATTCACCAGGGAACTCCGTGCCACCCTGTACCGCACTGATGACACCTGGCGGCTCTGGAATGCCACCAACGATGATAATAACCCTCTCACCTCCCTGAGCCAGGACCTGGCTGCCTATGAGAGCACCTCAGGGACCCCCCAGAGGCGTGTGATATGGCCGTACATAAGCTGGTTCATGGCCCTGGATATTCTCAAGGACAGGTGGGCCAAGCTGGCCAGGAAAGCCACCAAGCTCCACAACAGCTGCAGGGAGGTGGCCACTGAGGCAGCCTCTGAGGAGGCCACGGGCACCACCTGGGCCAGGGAGCTGCAAGACGAGGCTGCCTGTTATGGGGCAGCTCAGGAAAACATGGTGGAGCTGGATCAGGCCCGGGGCAGGTAGGAGGGGGCCGAGGTGGTGGCTGGGCATGAAGGCCAGGTGAGGAGAGAGGCCATGGTGGCTGCCAGCGAGGCAACAAGGGCCAACATGGTGAGACAGCGGGTGGAGGCGTCCCTGGGGCATCTGGAGCGCTTGGTGGCCGCATGTGACGAAGACACGTCGTTCCCCCGGGAGCTTCAATGGCGGCTCAGGGAGACAGAGGCTGCACTGGAGGGGACAAATGAGACATCTCCTGATGTCCCTGAGGCCTTGGTGGCCCAGGTTGCCATTGCAGAGCAGCTGTGGGCGGCCAACGCCTGCCTGGCCAAGGATCACCTGCTGAAGGCACTTGATGACATCTTCAAGTTCTATATCAATGATGATCCCACCAGCCCCAGTGTCTTTGGGGTGGCTGAGCAGTGCCAAAGAGCCACCAAGGACATCCCAAGGCACCTTCGACCCCCGGAGCGTTGCCAGAGCATGCCCAAGGTGTCCCCAGTGAGTGTAGAGCTCCAAAAGGTGCGACAGGGGGGTGGGGAGGGGGCATTTGGGGATGGAGAGGACACAGGGGCTGGCGGGGGGGCAGCGGGGACAAGACGCTGACAAAGGGGCAAAAGGGACCCGTCAGGGACAGGGGCCACCCCAGGAGGCCACTAGTGCCACCAGGTCCCTGACATCTCCCCTGTCCCCTCCTCAGGTGTCCCCTCCTCAGCTGCAGGTGCTGGTGGCCATGGTGAACGCCCTGGACGAGATGGTGGCCACCTTGATGGGGCCACACTGGGCCAAGTTCCCAGGCTCCCTGTATGAGGACCTGAATAACTTCACCCGGAGCCTCCGTTCGACCCTGAACAAAGGTGATGTCCGCTCGCTGGGCCACCATGGTGTCCCCTCCCTGGGCCAGGCCCTGGCCACCCTCTGGGCCACCCCCAGGACCACCCAGGCCAATGTGAGAGCCGCAGCCAGTGTCTGGCGGGAGTTGGTGGCCAAGCTCGTGGACAACTGGGACTGGCTGGCCAGGGAGGCCAACAAGCTCTGTGAGCAGCTGGTCACAGCCCAGCAGCTGATGGTGTCCCTAGACAAGGAGGAGGTGACCTTGGAAGTGGCCACTCACGGTGCCCCGGTGGTGGCAGCCACCACTGAGGCCATGGGAGAGGCTGTGGTGGCCACCAGGAGGGGACATTGGGCAGATTTGGCCCTGGAGCCGCAGAAGCTCTTGGTGGCTGTTTGTCACAGCGCCACCTTGTTCAACTGGAACATGGAGTGGCAGCTCAGGGACATCGAGGCCATCCTGAAGGGGAGAAACAGGCGTCCCCTGATGTCCTTAAGGCCTTGATGGCCAAAGTGGCCAAGTTTGAGTAGCTGTGGGAGGCCAGCACCCGCCTTGCCAAGGATCACCTCCTGGAGGCACTTGGGGTCATTGACAAAATCCTCTTTAGTCCCTGTGGTGACCATGGTGTCCCCAGTAGCGCCGGCAGCTGTGCAATGGCTGAGCGGTGCCAAAAAGCCATTGAGGATATCCCCAGGCTGCTGCAGGAAGTTTCACATAGGGGCAGTGACATCATTAGGGACATCGTTCCTGTCATCTCTGCCCTACCCGTGATGTATTTGAGACAGATTTGTGGAATTTTCTGGGAGTTTTCAATGATATTGTCCCAAATCCTGATGGGAATTCCTGCGGTGACATCACTGGGGATCTCAGCAGCACGCTGGGACAGTCTGGGGACACTCAGGGACATTCAGAGACACTCAGGGAGAGGGGACATGGCTGAATGAGTCCCCTCAAGAGCTTCCAGCTTTCCACTGTGCCTGCAGCTCAGCCGGGTCTTAAATGACAATTTAATAATTGTCTTTTGCACAATATTATTGATCACCCGCAATTTGATATGTTGTTTGATACTGATATTGATTATTGGGGATTCCTTGTAGCTGCTGGTTGGTGCAATATAATCTATCAGTTCATGTGTGCAGCATACCACTATAAATTAATTAATTAATTAATATCCTCTATATAAATCAGACTGGGCTGATCAAACTCTGTCTCAGACATATTTCTGACCCCACTGAGAGACGAGTGGTTAATAACTCCATCCCAACGTTCCTTGAGGGGAGCACAGCCAGGGAGCTGCTTGAAGGCACTATCACTGAGATATTTCCCTTTAAAAACCCTGGGTGGGATGGAAATACACCTGAGCAGATGGCAAAATTCAAATGATATCAAAGCCTCGTGGAATGTGGGTTAAAACATGGGGTCTCTAAAGCTGTAAATTGGTCAAAGCTTTACCAAGTGAGGCAAAATTATGATGAATCACCCTCTGATTTTTTAAACAGGTGAAGAGAAACTGCCATCAAATATACTGATCTAGATCCTGAGTCAGCTGAGGGTAAAGCACATCTGGTTTTGTTTTGTGTGGGTCAGGCTTCAAATGATATAAGAAAAGATAAAGGGAGTTCATGACATGGATAAACTGCTGGAGGTTGCCTGGAAGGTGTTTTGAGACAGGGGCCCAACTGAAAGAGTTAATCCCAACCTAACAAGAAGGCATCTCGGGAAAAGTCACCCAAGAAAACTTCCCCTATGGAGAAGGCTCAGAGTGCATCCTGTAAGAAATGGGAGCATTGGAAAAAGGACTGTCCAGTGCTTAAAGAAAAATCATCAGTCCCTCTCGTAGCAGCAGTTCCCAGCGGTGAATAATGAGCATTGACTCCATGATTGCAGCAGGCTGATCAATCCCTTTGTTGTACCATCCTTTACTACTAAGAAAAACCCATGGCCCTTGCCAGACAGTCCCAACACACACGTGGATCCAATTGGCCAATCAAGCCAAGCAACCATTGCCAGTGGCCTGTTGTTCTGGTTTGAAAGTAAAACCAGTGAGAGATTCCAAGTCAGAAATACCATTTATTAGGAAAAGGAAAAAACCTCAAAATACATGAAATACAAAAGAAAAAGATACATAAATGTGTAATGTACATAATAATGTATATAAAAGATATATGGATGTATAGATATATATAAAATAGAGAGTGAAACCTTACTATCAGATCCCACTTAAAATTAGGTCTCCTTGTGGTGCACAAGGGGTTTCCCCTTCCTTCTGCATTACCCACCAAGTGTAACCAGGTCCTTGAGCAAAAATCCTGTTGCCACACGTCGGGCGACAAAAAAATGCTTTAGTTTGAAAGCAAAACTGGAGACTTAGATTCAGGAATGCAATTTATTAGGAAAAGGGAAAAAAAAACCCCAAAAGACATGCAATAGTACAAAATAAAACCACTGACAGAGTCAGAATACAACCTGACACCCTGCTACTTAGTGTGGTGGTAGCAGTCCAGATGAAACGGTCTTGTTGAAGTGGTGATCCCATAGAAAAATCTGGTAGTGTTTGTCCCCTGGAAAGCAGTGGGTAAGGGCTGCCTGTTTTGTCCCAAAGCCCAGATGACATCCAGGTAGGGATGCTGAGCTCCTCCCCCCTGGGTGAATCATCTCCCAATGGGCTGATATGGTTCTGAGTCATGATTGGTCCTTGATTGCCCATCCAACAGAAATGGCTCCTGGAGGGAGTTATCTCTGAGTCATGGGGCAAGGCATTGATGGGCCCATTAACAGGAGATAAGGAAAAAACAATGCTCTGTGGCACTGGTTTTGTATATTTTCTTAAGCCTTTTGATGTTTACATTCTTGTAACAAACTTTCTCACCCACTTTATGTAACTACCTTATTGTTTTTCATTCTTTTATGCAGGAGGAGTGCTGCCGCCTCTACCGGGGCTATGGGTGTGGTGTCCCAGGTCGAGCAGGGCTCTGTGGCAGCACCCCTGCCACGCAGACCAAGACACATGCTGACACCAATGTGGTGGACGGTGAAAAGGTGTTTATTAACTGCCAACAGGGGTAATTTATAACAGGGGTTAACAGCAGGGCAATGGTGAAGGGAGAGGGGTTAGGCCTAATGTCGCGAGATGTCCTAGATAATGTGATATCTTGACCCCAAATTTCCCCCCCCCCTTCATGACCTATTAAAAACGTAGAAAATGCTAAGGTTAAAACTGCCTAGTGGGACAGTAACAAACTTGTAACTGTAACAAAACAAACAACTGTAGCAAACTTGTAACAAACTTTTGACTGTAGATATTTATCAAATGAAAAGTTAAACAATGTAATGCATACAAAAAACTAACTATCTCTAACTGGTTTTCTATGAAAAAACAACACGAACTTATTTAAAATACAGGGCGATCAGCCGTGGGGCTGAGTGAACCATGACTTCGGGCATTCTTGCAGGACTTTCTCAGCTTATCTGTTGACATCACAGCACCAAATTGTCCTCCCAGAATCTGCAATCTGTTTGACTTTAAAACCAGGGTGTTTTGGAGAGTGCATGTCCAGACTCATTTTCTCCCCAAAACACCCTTTGGACCCCTTGGTGCAGGAAAAGTTCTGGGTTGACTGGTAGTCCATCCAAGTAGAGTCAGAACTTGGCCAGAGTTTCAACTCCACCTGACGGATACCACTTAGAGCAAGCGCTGAGCTGTTTCTGTCTTTCCCCCAGTTCTTCTTTGCGCCGGCCTCTCACTGGGTTTTTTCACAACCCCGATGTAGTCGGCCATCAGGCTGCCTGATGACTCGGGACTGCCTTCTGGGAGTGGGGTATGCGGGCCATGGGTGTGTCTGAGGGTCCAGTTCTGCAAAAGAAGCTTTTCAGATTTCATTAGTTCTTGCCCTGAAGGTCTGGTTTTATTGATTTGAGCGGGCACCATTTAATTTCGCTATCTTTCTTTACAGTGCATACCCGTGCCCCGTGAATATCAGCCTCCAACCTGCTTCCCACTTTCCTAACTCATTTTTGATTATTACTTGTGGGCCTGCCTCTAACGCCCGGATGGCCCAGTGCCTCTGGGCAGGACTTTTGATTTCCTCTCCCCTTGGGAACTGAATTAAAGCTAGTAGGTTGGTTGCTAGAATACGTGCTTGATCTCTTGGTGGGATGGAATTGGTGACACCTTCTGCCTTTGCTAGCACCTCCAGTTTATTTTTTAGGGTTTGGATGGCCCGTTCGACTATGGCCTATCCAGTGCTTTTATAGGGGATACCATGGTCTAACGTTATATACCATGGTCTAACGTTATATCCCATTTTGATGTGAATGCTTGTATTGATTTTGAGGTGAAACTCGGACCATTATCTGTTTTAATTTGCTTAGGGATGCCTAGCCATGCCATGGCTGTTAACCAGTGATGGACTGTTGCTCTGGAATCAGCTCTTTCGTATTGCGTGGCCACGATTATCCCACTATAAGTGTCTACTGTTACCGCGAACCACGCTTCGGGTCTCAGCAGCTGGCATAACGTAAAATCTGTCTGCCATATATCAGCGGCCTTGGTGCCGCTAGGATTGACACCGCTGGACCATAGTTGTGACCTCCGACAGTAGGGGCATGAGGCGACGACGTGCCTTGCATCAGGCACGGAGATCCCACATTTTCTTGCAACCACTCTGGCTCGGACATGCAGGGATTCATGCAGCCAGCGGGCTTCTCTCAGGGTCCACAGCCCTCTCGCAGCGGCGTCTGCTTTGTCGTTACCAACTTGAAAGAATCCTTTGAACGGACTGTGGCTGTTGACATGGATGATGGACACGGTGCCCTTTCACGAGTAAAGCGCTTCTTCCAGCATTGCTGCCACGGCGGACAGTGCCACATGGGGTCCGGCCATGGCTAGACAGAGTCGGGCCACGAATAATGAGTCTGTTACAATATTGAGGTGTTTGTCCAGGAACAGTCCGCATGCCAGTGCCACGGCAGCTGCCTCATATTGTTGTACTGACAGTGCAAGATCTGTTGTTTTAATGCAACGCCACCACTCTCCTGTCTGCCACACTACCGCTGCAGTGGAAATTAGTGAAGATGTGTCGGTGAAAACTGTGGGTCCCTCGCGTGGCCAGTCAATTACCTTGGGTGGTAGGTCGATGTCGATGACCGCCAGCATCTGCGTCCACAGGGGTTTTGCCGCATATCAAATCTCTCCCCCAAATCCAGCGAGGGCCATGGCCAAGTGTTCTGATATCATTGGCGACCGTGCAGGAGGCAGTTTGCGGAAGGGTAGGTACACTCTGGTGGTTTCAGCGGCCAGGTGTCTCAGAGTGAGCTTCCTGCCTTTCATGATGAGTTTGCCAAGGCATTCAACTCCTGGGGAGAAGGCGCGCGATGGTTTTCCCAGGACCACCCATTGTATTGGTTGGGCTTTATCTGGGGGTCCCTGGGAAACGCTAGCTTGGCTGGAGGGGCCCACTCGGCACACGCTATTTTTATTTTCCTCCATTCCGTGAGAGGGGTTTGTTCCTTGACCCAAAGAGGAGGACTGTGGTGGCTAGCCTTATGTGTCCTCACTCCCTCCTCCTCTGTCTCAGAAGAGCCAGAATAAGAATCGGGATCAGCAGCGGACCGCTTAGGAAACCACTCATCCCAGTCCGAGTCCGAGTCCAAGTCAGTCCCGGAACTCGACTGACTGGTGACTTCCAGGTTCCCGGACCTTCCTTCTGCCTTCCTGGGCAGCTCTCTCCCTCTAAGCTCACCCCACCTCCTGCTGTAACGCAATCTCCGACACACACTCCGAGCAACGTCAGCTTTCCCTCCGTGCTCCTTCCCTCTGTAGTACCCACGCATGCCTGCGTTAACTTGCAACCCTCCACTATCTCCACCGATCACAGCCGCATTGTCCCCTTTGAGGGGCTTGCCGCTCCACGGCACGCTCCACTGGGAGGGTGGAGGCCCCTCCCAGTCTCCCCTGGAGCCCGAATCAATGATGACCCCGCTCCCCGCTCCCAGCTTAATGGCCGGGCTCCACGCTCTTAGACTAATGGCCCCGCACAGCAGTTCTGAATCAACGGCCGCCACTTGAGCTTCCTCCAGCAGCCCGTCCCAAAATGATCTTTTTTCTCTACTCGGGGGCATTCCCACGGCTGCAAATCACCACCCTCTGTGGACTCACAAACACCCACATCCAGCCTGGGCCCCCTCCCGCAAGCAGTCCCTGGCGGCCCCCCACTCTCTCCACTCCTGCCCAAGAGCTCGCATAACCCTGCCCCATAATTCAAAATTGACCTTGATAAGAGTCTCCATTCTCTCCCTCACTGGTCCCTCGGTGCGAGTCCTCCTCTTTCGCCAGCCTGGTGTGAGCCTTTCTCCTTTGCCAATCATGACGCGACCCTTCCTCTTCTTTCGGCTGCGCTGTGAGCCCTCCTCCTTCGCCGATTTTCCAATGCAAGACTTCCTCTTCCACCACCCTGACATGAGCCTTCCTCCTTCGTCGCTCCTCTGGCACAAGACTTCCTCTTCCACCAGCCCTAGCCTTCCTCTTTCACTGATCTTCCAATGGGAGACTTTCCCACTTTCGTTGGTCTTCTGGGAGTGTCCTCCCTGTCGGAGACAGTCCTGCTGCTCCGGTTGCTGTTCCCTCGCCCAGGAGATTCCCGCTTCCGGGTTCGATCCCGGGTTCTCGGCACCACTTGTTGCTGCCGCTACAGGGGCTATGGGTGTGGTGTCCAGGGTCGAGCATGGCTTGGTGGCAGCACCCCTGCTGCCTGTCCTGGTGTTTTGCATATGAAGCAAATGACATGTTGCAGTTGTTCTGGTGACACCTGTTGCTTCCTCCGTTCTGGAGATACAGCTGCCACCGTCTCTGGGTCTGTCAGCCTTGACCAAGCCTCCCGTGCAGCAAACAGTTCCGCCTTCCTAGCACAGGCTTCCATCATCTCTGCCAGTGTAGGTGGGGGCTTGAGAGGCAGTCCCAGGAGCACCCTGCTGCACACTTCATTGGCATTCCTCTGTGCCCTCACTTTCACTATCTCCTGTTGTATTCATATTGTTGTATAATTATATTTCCTGAGTCTCATACCTTCTGGGTGTTTTTCTCATGGCAGATCTTCACAGCAGTGGTGTTGTTGCTTCTCGGTCAGGGCTCCTCTCCCAGGCTCTCCCTGACCACCCCGCCCCCTTTTATCTCAGCTACCTCCATGGGCTACAGCTGCTGCCCAATCAAGGACATCACAGCTGCAGCCCATTTACAATAACCAGAATCAGGGCAGGGTCACTAATACAATAGAGAGATCTTTAACTGCCATACATATATTTACAATACATAAGTTAACTCAGGCCCCCACATTTCCCCCTTTACTTTTACCAATTTTACAATTACCATAGACATTTTTGTCCCAGCTCTCAGGCTGCCACAGCTCGCAGCTGTCTAGTCCCAGCTCTCAGGCTGCCACAGCTCATACATAGAATATATACATATCCTCCTTTTTTTTTTCTTTTTTTTTTCTTCTTTTTTTTTTTTTTTTTTTTTCTTTTTTCTTTTTTTCTCTTTTTTTCTTTTTTCTCTTTTACTTCTAGCAACCCTACAACTACAATACACATATCTGTCCCAACTCTCAGGCTGCCATACACATATCTGTCCCAGCTCTCAGGCTGCCACACACACATATCTGTCCCAGCTCTCAGGCTGCCACAGCTCGCAGCTGTCTTTACCTCTATAGTCCCAGCTCTCAGGCTGCCACAGCTCGCAGCTGTCCTTACTTCTATAGTCCCAGCTCTCAGGGTCCCAGCTCTCAGGCTGCCATACACATATCTGTCCCAGCTCTCAGGCTGCCACACACATATCTGTCCCAGCTCTCAGGCTGCCACAGCTCGCAGCTGTCCGGGGGATTCCACACCTTTTTTCCTTGGCTGCATGTTCTTAATCACGTCGGGGTCACCAGATGTTGTATTCACATTGCTGTACAATTATATTTCCTGAGTCCCATACCTTCTCTCGATGGTCTTCTCACGGCAGATCTTCACAGCAGTGGTGTTGTTGCTTCTCGGTCAGGGCTCCTCTCCCAGGCTCTCCCTGACCACCCCGCCCCCTTTTATCTCAGCTACCTCCATGGGCTACAGCTGCTGCCCAATCAAGGACATCACAGCTGCAGCCCATTTACAATAACCAGAATCAGGGCAGGGTCACTAATACAATAGAGAGATCTTTAACTGCCATACATATATTTACAATACATAAGTTAACTCAGGCCCCCACATTTCCCCCTTTACTTTTACCAATTTTACAATTACCATAGACATTTTGTCCCAGCTCCCAGGCTGCCACAGCTCGCAGCTGTTTTTACTTCTATAGTCCCAGCTCTCAGGCTGCCACAGCTCTCAGCTGTCTAGTCCCAGCTCTCTGGCTGCCACAGCTCTCGGCTGTCCTATCTTCTATAGTCCCAGCTCTCAGGCTGCCACACACATATCTGTCCCAGCTCTCAGGCTGCCACAGCTCTCAGCTGTCTTTACTTCTATAGTCCCAGCTCTCAGGCTGCCACAGCTCTCAGCTGTCTAGTCCCAGCTCTCAGGCTGCCACAGCTCTCAGCTGTCTTTTCTTCTAGAGTCCCAGCTCTCAGGCTGCCACAGCTCTCAGCTGTCCTATCTTCTGTCCCAGCTCTCTGGCTGCCACAGCTCTCGGCTGTCCTATCTTCTGTCCCAGCTCTCTGGCTGCCACAGCTCTCGGCTGTCCTATCTTCTATCCCCCTTTTCTTTTAGCAACTTTACAATTACAATATACATATCTGTCCCAGCTCTCAGGCTGCCACAGCTCGCAGCTGTCTTTACTTCTATAGTCCCAGCTCTCAGGCTGCCATACACATATCTGTCCCAGCTCTCAGGCTGCCACAGCTCGCAGCTGTCTTTACTTCTATAGTCCCAGCTCTCAGCTGTCCAGGGGATTCCATACCTTCTTTCGATGTTTGTCCGCAGATCTTTATCACGTCGGGGTCACCAGAGGTTGTATTCATATTGTTGCATAATTATATTTCCTGAGTCTCATACCTTCTGGGTGTTTTTCTCATGGCAGATCTTCACAGCAGTGGTGTTGTTGCTTCTCGGTCAGGGCTCCTCTCCCAGGCTCTCCCTGACCACCCCGCCCCCTTTTATCTCAGCTACCTCCATGGGCTACAGCTGCTGCCCAATCAAGGACATCACAGCTGCAGCCCATTTACAATAACCAGAATCAGGGCAGGGTCACTAATACAATAGAGAGATCTTTAACTGCCATACATATATTTACAATACATAAGTTAACTCAGGCCCCCACAATCTCCATCTGTGTCCTGGGGTCCCGTACTTGTCTCTCAACCTGTGCACAGAGCCAGGCAACAAATTGCTAGAAACTTTCTGAGGGAGACTGTTTAATGTTGAGGAAACTACCACTAGCTTCAGCAGTTGGTAGCTGGTGAAAAGCCTTATCTGCAGCATCTGAAATCTTATCTAGAATGAATTTTCACAACACCCAAGCTTGGTCCTCAGGCTTAGCCCACTCCCCCTCGCTGCACAAATGTTCATAAGTAATGTTATTATTTTCTAAATCTTTGGCACCTTGAGGGGTTTGTTTAAGTTCTTCCACAAGATCTCTGAGAGATCTCTTCCAGGAGCTTTCCCAGAGATCGAACTCTGACGGGGTAAGCAGGCACCGGAATAGATCTATGATGTCAGAAGGAACCAGTTCAAGGGATGTTAATGTAGCCTTCATCATGTTTCTAAAAATTTCACTATTTCTCCCCAATTCCAATTGACTTACATAGCTCCCACTTTGAATGACATAAGAAGGGTTGGTATGTTACAAGGCTTGCAAGGGTCTTTCATGGTGAAGAGAGAGACGAGAATCTTGACCTCATGTTCAGAAGGTTTGATTTATTATTTTATGATATATATTACATTAAGACTATACTAAAAGGAATAGAGAGAGAAGTTCTCAGAAATGCTAGCTAAGCTAAGAATAGAAAAGGAATGAATAACAAAGTTCTGTGTCCAGGCAGACGGCAAGAACAGCTCTGCCGTGAGTGGTCAGTAAATCCAAACATTCACCCAAGACCAATCACGGATGCACCTGTTGCATTTCACAGCAGCACGTAACTATTGTTTACATTTTGTTTCTGTGGCCACAGCTTCTCAGAAAGGGGAAAAATCCTAAGGAAAGGATTTTTATGAAAAGATGTTGGTGACACTGGTAAGTTCTAGGACCAGTCCTACCACCCGTGTACTGAGTAGGGGCTACCAAGGGGATGACTTCTTCCTCCCTGTTTTGGACCCAGGATTCCTCCCTTCAGGCCCACCCCCATGGCACCCGGTGGGGGGACCACCACCTGCCCCAGCCCCCGTGCCTTGGGAAGCATGCGGGGAAACAGCCTTCACCCCACCCCCATGGAGAGTGGGAGGGGATACACCTCTTACCTCTGCCCCTCCCACCCCGGTGGCTTGGTGAGTGGGAGGAGAGACATCCCTTCCCCCTGCCCCACCCCTGTGAGAACCGTGCAGGGCCCCACTCCCCAGCCCTCAGCCCCACCCCCCAGCCTTCGGCCCCACTGTCTTGGGACCCAGGTAAGGCAGCGTGGGCTACAGGCAAGGGGGCGGGGCAACCATGGGAACCAGGGGTGAGGTTACAGGATGATGTAATGGGGGTGGGGACTCAAAGGGAGGGGGAGGAGCGTCGCAAGGGAAGGAAGGGGTTGTGAGACCAGAAGGGGTTGGGGGAGGGGATAGGTGGGTGAAAGGGGTTGTGAGGAGAAGAAGGGCAGGTGGGGGGCTGAAACACGTGGCTGCCGCCTGTTTGGGCTCCAGCCATGTGGTCAGCCGTATCACAACTGCCAGGGCCGGGGTACTGGGAGAGAGGCAGAAGGCCAGGATAGCAACGGCAGTGCCCGGTACCCTGGAATTGCTGGGAAGCCTTGCTCAGTTCAGGGGCAGAGGGTTCTTGGGGAGGGGTATCGGAAACCGCAGGAGGGGTGATTTGCTCTGGCTGCCCTTTCAAATCCCTCTTGAGGAATTCTTCCCGAATTATCAGGAACACAGGGAAACATGTGGACACTGTCCCATCTCCCTGTTGAGCCTTTGCTGTTAACAAGGCCCCAATTTGGTCTTAGGCAGAGTCAGAGTTAACATTTATGTTGCCGCCGCTCGGGACGTGGTGTCCCGGGTTGAGGGCGACACAGTGGCAGCACCCTGCCACAGGACCAAAGCACACGCTGACACCGATGTGCTGGGCAGTGAAATGGCCTTTATTAACAATTGAGCAGGGAAATTTATAACAGGGGGTAACAGCAGGACAACGGTGAAGGGAGAGGGGTTGGGCATAATATTGCAAGATGCGCAAGATAACATTATATCTTGACACCAAATTTGCCCCCCCTTTCATCACCTGGTAAAAACATAGAAAATGGTAAGGTTAAAACTGCCTAGTGGGACAGTAGAAACTTGCAAGTGTAACAAAACAAACAACTGTAACAAGCTTGTAACAAACTTATGATTGTAGATATTTAACAAACGAAAGTTAAACAATGAAACGCAAACGAAAAGCTAACTATCTCTAACTGGTTTTCTAAAAAAGAAAACAACACGAATTTATTCACAATACAGGGCTTCTTGCTGACTAAAACGTGACAAAGTAGACAGAGGAAGGTGGAAGTCCAAAAGTTAATGTAATCCACAGATGGAAATACCAGCTACTTCGTGGCCGTCGCGGGAGATGAGACGTTGGGCGCCACCTGCGATATTCCATGGGTCTCTAGGCTTAATGCAATCCAGAGCCGGCTTGCTCAATACTCAAGTCCACACGAAATGGCATGAATGAGACAAAAGACGAGGAGCACTCTTCCCCACGTGGGAGCAAGTATCCTGTTTGTTGGCTCGTGTCAGGATACACCTGGAGATGGAGACCACCCAGGCAGGAAAGAGGCTGAACCTCACCTGTGGTAGGGTTTTATGCCCCAGGTGATGGGGGCGGAGAAAGGGGACCGCAGCCAATGGGATAACACTGGGGAGGGGCAAGGGGAGGGACCACCTGTGGGGCAGACCACCAGGGATACAGAGACCAGGAGGGTGAGGGAGGAACCACGTGAGGGGGAATACACCATCCATGTGACCCAATAACATTTTTTTCCAACACCCAGTGCAACCAAGTAAATAACTATCTATTGCAATACAACAGAAGGGCTCTTGGTGACACAAGGAGCTGGTGGCAACTGAGTATCCACAAGTGTCCCCAGTGATACCTCATGACACATGACAGTAGTGACATCACTGTCCCCGCAGCAGCCTCGGGATATCCTTGATGGCTTTTCGGCACCGCTTGGCCACTGCGCGGCTGCAGGGGCCACCCGGGCCACCGGGGCCACCTGGGCCAGCGTAGGGACTCAACAGGAGGTTGTGGATATCCCACAGCGTCGGCAGCAGGTGATGCGAGGCCAGGCGAGCGCTGGCATCCCACAGCCGCTCAAACTCAGCCACGTCAGTCACCAAGGCCTCAAGGATATTGGGGGACATCTGCTTTGTCTTCAGGGTGTCCTCAATCTCTTCAAACTGGCATTGCATAACCCAGATGAACTCGATGGCTTTGTCACATGCATCCACCAAACGCTTCAGCGTCCCCACAGCCACCACTGCCCAGTGTCCCCTCCAGGTGGCCGCCCTCGCCCGGCTGGTGGCCACCACGGCCTCATCCATGGCCTCGCTGGTAGCTTCCTCTTCCTCAGTGACGGCTGCTGCCACCTGAGCATTGTGCATGGCCCCTGCCGAGGCCCCCTCGAGCCTGTCCAGGGTCACCGGCAGCCACCAGGGTGTGGCTTCCAGGTTGTCCCCAGATCTCTCCCTGAAGGTGTTTAACCACAGGTCCTTGGCCCAGGAGGGGTTCGCATCCCAGCAGATGTTGCACATCTCATTGGCCTCCTTCTGCAGCCAGTCCCATCTCACCCTGAGCATGGCCAAAACCTCCTGCCAGGCCTTGGCCGCGGTGCTCACATCAGCCCAGGAGGTCCCAGGTGTGGCCCCAAGGGCGGCCAGGGCCCGGCCCAGGGATGGGACACCACGGTGGCCCAGGGAGGTGACATCCCCGTGGTCCAGGGTCTCACAGAGGCTCTGGGTGAATCTCCTCAGCACGGCATGCAGGAACTTTGGGGACACACGCTGCCGCACGTCCCTGTGTGACCCGGTCACGGCAGCCACCACCGTGCCCAGGGTGGCCACCACGGTGACTGGCCGATCCAGCAGCTGGAGAGAGGGCACCTGGGCAGGGGACAGGGGAGGTATCAGGGACCTGGTGGCATTTATGGCTTCCTCCGGTGGCCCCTGTGGCCTCCCGGGGTCCCCTTTGCTCCTCCCTGGAGGGCTCTGCTGTCCCCTCTGTCCTTCTGCCACCCCCCCCCTCCCCATCCCCTCTGCCATCCCCACCGTCCCCCCCCTCCATCCCCCACTGCCCCCTTTCACCACCCCGTGTTGTACCCCCCTTCCACCCCTCTGTCACCTCCCCCCTTCCTGCCACTCTCGCCTGCCCCCTTTGCCCCACCCTGTCCCCTCCCGCCACGTCCAGTGTCCCCCCCATCCCCCCCTGTTCCTTCTTCCCCATTATCTCCGCTACTGGCCGGGTCCCCTCCCCATCCCGTCCCTGCTGTCCTCTCCGTGTCCCCTCTCCCCTTTCCTGTCGCACCTCTTGGAGCTCCATCGTCACTGGGGACCCGGCCGGGACACCTCGGGGACGCTCGGGTGGGGAACGAGTCCCGGGACAGGCACCGGTCCAGGCACAGAACCGAACCCGCTGACGACGCGAGACGAAATGGCGGAGCCGCCTCACGAGGCGCGCCTAAAGCGGCGGGGCGGGGCCGAGGCTCGGGGGGAGGGGGCGGTGCGGGAATTTGCGGGCGCCGAGGGAGCCTCGGGCCACCCCCGGCAGCGCGGGATGGGCGACAGCGACCGCGGTCAGCACCGGGAGCGGGGGGGGGGGACGGTGAGGAGGTGGTGGGGGGATTAGAGAGGATTGGGGAGGGCTGAGGAGATGTGAGGGGATTTTGGGGGTCCTGAGGGGGTTTGGAGGGTGCGGAGGGTGAAACCGAGGGCGTGAGGGGATTTGGGGGATTCTGAGAGGGACTGGGGGGGTCCTGAGGGGATGTGAGGCGTTCCGACGGGATTTGGGGGATCTTGAGTGGGTTAGTGGGGTCCTGAGGGAGAGCCGGGGGTCCTGAGGGGTTTTTGGGGGATCTGAGAGGGCCTGGGGTGTCATGAGAGAGAATTTGGACTCCTGAGGAGAAATTGGGGGTCCTGAGGATATCTGGGGGATCCTGAGGGGGTTTGGGAGGCCCTGAAGGGGTCTCGGGGGTTGTGAGCAGGTTTAGGGATCTTGAGGGGATGTGAGGAGTCATGAGGGAGGATTTGGGCAATCCTGAGGGGTTTTGGAGGGGTTTTGGAGCGTTCTGAGAAAGTTTGAGGGATCCTGAGGGGGTGCTGGGGATCGTGAGGGGATTGGGGGAGGAACTGAGGTGTTTGGGAATCCTGAGGTGATCGGGGGAGGGGGGTTGTGGGGGCTCATGAGGGGATTTAGGAATTGCTGAGGGGATGTGGAGGCTTCTGAGGGGGTTTGGCAGGGGTCGTGAAGGGTTTTGGTGAGTCCTGAGGGAGAACTGATGGTTCTGAGGGGATGTGAGGGGTCATGAGGGGATTTGGGGAATCCTGAGGGGATTTGGGGGGTTTTGGAGAGTTCTGAGGGGAAATCGGGGGTCCTGAGTGGGTACACGGGGGGGGGGGCCGGTCCCAGTCCCGGTGCACAGGGGTGCTGGTGCCCGGGGGGTCCCGGTGCCCGGGCAGGTCCTGGCGTTCGAGAGGGGGTCCAGTCCCAGTCCCGGTGCTCGGTGAGTGGGGGGTCAATGTACGGGGGGTGTCCCGGTGCTCGTGCATGGGGGGGGGTCCCGGTGCTCTGTGATTCGGGAGGGTCTTGGATGGTCTGGTGCCCGAGGCTGGCAAGGTTTGCGGGGGGGTCTGCTGGTCTCGGTGATTCGGTGTGGGGGTCTCCGGTTGTCCCAGTGCACGCAGGGGTTGTCCCGGTGCTTGGTGATATTCGGGAGGGGGTCTCTGGTGGTCCCGGTGCACGATGAGGGGGTCAATGCTCGAGAGGGGGGTCCCGTTGCTTGGTGATTTGGGGGGTCTCCGGTGGTCCTGGTGCTCAAGGGGGATCAATGCTCAAGGGCGGGTGGGAAGGGGGATGCGGTTTTTGGGGGTTTCCCAGTGCACTATGAGGGGAGGGTGCAGGTGCTCAAGGGGGTGTCAGGAGCACTGAAGGGGGTACAGGTGCGGTTTTTGGGGGATCGCAGTGCCCCCCCAGGGTGGGATCAGTGCTCAGAGGTGGGGACTGCCCAGGGACACTCCCAGACTCCCAAGTCCCAGCCGAGTCTGCTGCAAGGCACTGAGGGGGCTCACTCATTGAGACCTCTGCCCCAAGCTTGTCAAGAATGCCCTCAGAATGTCCCCAAGTCTCTGCAGTGGTGACACCGTAATGATGCCTTCATGGTGACAGGGGCATTCCTGCAGCAGCCTCGGGATTTCCTCCACGGCGCATTGGCACCGCTCACCCACCGTGCAGCCAGGGCCATCGTGGCCAGGAAGGGGACACAAGGAGAAGGGGTGCATGTCCCCAAGTGTCCACAGCAGGTGATGCGTGGCCAGGTGGCCGCTGGCATCCCACAGCCACTTGGCCTTGGCCACCACAGCCAGCAAGACTGCACAGAAATCAGGGGATGGCTCCTCTGTCCCCTTCATGGTGGCCTTGATGTGCTCAGCCTGATGCCGCAACTCCTGGAGGAACGCAGTGGCTTCTTCAAATGCGGGCGCCAAGGCCCTGGGGATATCGGGGGATGGCTCCTCTGTCCCCTCCAGGGCTAACTCGATGTCCCCGAGTTGGCGCTGCAGCTCCCGGGGGTACACTATGGCTCTGTCACATGTGGCCACCAAGTGCTCCAGCAGCCCCAGGGCCACCTCTGCCTGCTGTCCCCTCATGGTGACCTCCTCTGCCCAGGCATTGCGCAGCCTGCTGGCCTCCTCAGCCAGCCGGGACCAGATCTCCATGAAGGTGTCCACCGGCTCCTGCCAGGCCTTGGCTGCAGCTCTCACATCGGCCCAGGTGGTCCCGGGGTGGCCTCAAGGCTGGCCAGGGCCTGGCCCAGGGAGGGAACACGGCAGTGCCTCAGGGTGAGGACATCAAAGTCATCCAGGGAGAACGTGTAGGGGTCCGGAGAGGTGACCCTGCGGTGACACCAGAGGGTGACATCACTATGGGCCAGAAAGATGAAACTCTGGCCCACAGTGTCCTGGAGGTGATTGATGAAGGTCCTCAGGGACACGCGCAGGAAGGACCTTGGGGACACGGTCAGCAGCTGCCTGCCCCTGTATGGCCCAGTCACGGTGCCACCAGCTCGCCCAGGGTGGCCACTACGGCCACCAGAGCCTCCAGCAGCTGAGGAGGGGACAGGGGAGGCGTCAGGGACCTCGTAGCACTTGTGGCCTCCTGCAGTGGTGCCTGTGCCCTCCTGGGGTCCCCTATGTCCCCTCCCTGTAGGGCTGCGCTGTCCCCTCTGTCCCTTTTCCAGGCCCTCATCCCCTCTGCCACCCCCTGCCACCCTCCCACTGTCTCCTCTCTCTGCGAGTCTCAGTCCCGTCCACCCCTCTGTCACCTCACCACTTCCTGCCACACCCTCTTGTCCCCTCTGCCACCCCCATGTTCCCCCACGCCAGGATTGTCACACCCTGAGGGGCTCCGTGGCCACTGGGGAAATTCCGGGGACGCTCTGGGGACACTGAGGTAGTCCAGGTGACAAACACACCCAGGTGACAGTTTTGGACCCACAGGAATGGGGCACAGCCAGATGGAGGAAGCAGGAAGAGGTGACGTCACTGTCCCCTCTACCCCCCCCCCCCACCTGTGGGGCCTGGGCAAGGCTCCCGAATGGGACCCCGATGTCCCTTGAGTGTCTCCACATGGCCCTGGTGTTGCCCCACTGTCCCCGACAAGGCTCAAGTGTCCCCCTGATGTCCAGCTGGGGACACCAGGGACTCACCGGGGCCCTGTTGGGGACTCTGGTGACACCCCCATGTACTTCCCTTCAGGATACCCCCATGCCCTTCCCTTGGGGACATCCCCATGTCCTTCCCTTGGGGACACCGGAGCCACCCTGACATCCCCTGTCCCGTTTTGGGTCACCACGATGTCCCCGATGTCCACACAGTGTTCCCAACAGGAGGGGGACACTGGGGCCCTGCCCTGGTTCCAGAGTGGGGGGAGGGAGGGCAGTGTCATCACCTCTTCCTGTTTCCTCCATCTGGCTGCGTCCCGTTCCTGCATGTCCCCAACCTTTACCCGGGCATGTTTGTCACCCGGAGAGTCCCAGGAGTGTCCCCAAGGCATCCCCGGAGTGTCTCTGGAGTGTCCCCAGCTGCCATGGAGACCCTCGAAGCCCGTCGAGGTGCGACAATCCCAGAGTGGGGGGGGGGGGGAACAGAGGGGACACGCCAGTGACAGAGAGGACATGGGGAGGGTGGGGTGAAAGGAGGCAGTGGGGGACAGAGGGGACACAGGGGTGGCAGGGGTGACAGGAGGTCCCAAAAGGGACAGGAGGGCATAGGAGGAAGGGGGGAGGTGACACAGAGGTGAAGGGGGGAGACAAGAGTAGGTGGCAGGGGGGAGCAGAGGGGTCGGGGGAGTGAAAAAGGGACAGAGAGCACAGCAGAGCCCTCCAGGGAGGGAAGAAAGGGGACCCCAGGAGGGCACATGGGCCAGCTTGGGCGGCCGTAAGTGCCACCAGGTCACTGACACCTCCCCTGTCCCCTCCCCAGCTGTCCCCGGCCCTGCTGCAGCCACAGGACAGCGCTGTGGCCATCCTGGGTGAGCTGCTGGCCGCCCTGCCCAGAGAGAACGAGATGCTGCTCGGGTCTGCAGTGAGCCTGCACCGGGACCTGGAGGAATTCACCAGGGAACTCCGTGCCACCCTGTACTGCACTGATGACACCTGGCGGCTCTGGAATGCCACCAACGATGATAATAACCCTCTCACCTCCCTGAGCCAGGACCTGGCTGCCTATGAGAGCACCTCAGGGACCCCTCAGAGGCGTGTGATATGGCCGTACATAAGCTGGTTCATGGCCCTGGATATTCTCAAGGACAGGTGGGCCAAGCTGGCCAGGAAAGCCACCAAGCTCCACAACAGCTGCAGGGAGGTGGCCACTGAGGCAGCCTCTGAGGAGGCCACAGCCACCACCTGGGCCAGGGAGCTGCAAGACGAGGCTGCCTGTTATGGGGCAGCTCAGGAAAACATGGTGGAGCTGGATCAGGCCCGGGGCAGGTAGGAGGGGGCCGAGGTGGTGGCTGGGCATGAAGGCCAGGTGAGGAGAGAGGCCATGGTGGCTGCCAGCGAGGCAACAAGGGCCAACATGGTGAGACAGCGGGTGGAGGCGTCCCTGGGGCATCTGGAGCGCTTGGTGGCCGCATGTGACGAAGACACGTCGTTCCCCCGGGAGCTTCAATGGCGGCTCAGGGAGACAGAGGCTGCACTGGAGGGGACAAATGAGACATCTCCTGATGTCCCTGAGGCCTTGGTGACCCAGGTTGCCATTGCAGAGCAGCTGTGGGCGGCCAACGCCTGCCTGGCCAAGGATCACCTGCTGAAGGCACTTGATGACATCTTCAAGTTCTATATCAATGATGATCCCACCAGCCCCAGTGTCTTTGGGGTGGCTGAGCAGTGCCAAAGAGCCACCAAGGACATCCCAAGGCACCTTCGACCCCCGGAGCGTTGCCAGAGCATGCCCAAGGTGTCCCCAGTGAGTGTAGAGCTCCAAAAGGTGCGACAGGGGGGTGGGGAGGGGGCATTTGGGGATGGAGAGGACACAGGGGCTGGCGGGGGGGCAGCGGGGACAAGACGCTGACAAAGGGGCAAAAGGGACCCGTCAGGGACAGGGGCCACCCCAGGAGGCCACTAGTGCCACCAGGTCCCTGACATCTCCCCTGTCCCCTCCTCAGGTGTCCCCTCCTCAGCTGCAGGTGCTGGTGGCCATGGTGAACGCCCTGGACGAGATGGTGGCCACCTTGATGGGGCCACACTGGGCCAAGTTCCCAGGCTCCCTGTATGAGGACCTGAATAACTTCACCCGGAGCCTCCGTTCGACCCTGAACAAAGGTGATGTCCGCTCGCTGGGCCACCATGGTGTCCCCTCCCTGGGCCAGGCCCTGGCCACCCTCTGGGCCACCCCCAGGACCACCCAGGCCAATGTGAGAGCCGCAGCCAGTGTCTGGCGGGAGTTGGTGGCCAAGCTCGTGGACAACTGGGACTGGCTGGCCAGGGAGGCCAACAAGCTCTGTGAGCAGCTGGTCACAGCCCAGCAGCTGATGGTGTCCCTAGACAAGGAGGAGGTGACCTTGGAAGTGGCCACTCATGGTGCCCAGGTGGTGGCAGCCACCACTGAGGCCATGGAAGGGGCTGTGGTGGCCACCAGGAGGGGACATTGGGCAGATTTGGCCCTGGAGCCGCAGAAGCTCTTGGTGGCTGTTTGTCACAGCGCCACCTTGTTCAACTGGAACATGGAGTGGCAGCTCAGGGACATCGAGGCCATCCTGAAGGGGAGAAACCGGCGTCCCCTGATGTCCTTAAGGCCTTGATGGCCAAAGTGGCCAAGTTTGAGCAGCTGTGGGAGGCCAGCACCCGCCTTGCCAAGGATCACCTCCTGGAGGCACTTGGGGTCATTGACAAAATCCTCTTGAGTCCCTGTGGTGACCATGGTGTCCCCAGTAGCGCCGGCAGCTGTGCAATGGCTGAGCGGTGCCAAAAAGCCATTGAGGATATCCCCAGGCTGCTGCAAGAAAGTTTCACATAGGGGCAGTGACATCATTAGGGACATCGTTCCTGTCATCTCTGCCCTACCCGTGATGTATTTGAGACAGATTTGTGGAATTTTCTGGGAGTTTTCAATGATATTGTCCCAAATCCTGATGGGAATTCCTGCGTTGACATCACTGGGGATCTCAGCAGCACGCTGGGACAGTCTGGGGACACTCAGGGACACTCAGAGACACTCAGGGAGAGGGGACATGGCTGAATGAGTCCCCTCAAGAGCTTCCAGCTTTCCACTGTGCCTGCAGCTCAGCCGGGTCTTAAATGACAATTTAATAATTGTCTTTTGCACAATATTATTGATCACCCGCAATTTGATATGTTGTTTGATACTGATATTGATTATTGGTTATTCCTTGTAGCTGCTGGTTGGTGCAATATAATCTATCAGTTCATGTGTGCAGCATACCACTATAAATTAATTAATTAATTAATATCCTCTATATAAATCAGACTGGGCTGATCAAACTCTGTCTCAGACATATTTCTGACCCCATTGAGAGACGAGTGGTTAATAACTCCATCCCAACGTTCCTTGAGGGGAGCACAGCCAGGGAGCTGCTTGAAGGCACTGTCACTGAGATATTTCCCTTTAAAAACCCTGGGTGGGATGGAAATACACCTGAGCAGATGGTAAAATTCAAATGATATCAAAGCCTCGTGGAATGTGGGTTAAAACATGGGTTCTCTAAAGCTGTAAATTGGTCAAAGCTTCACCAAGTGAGGCAAAATTATGATGAATCACCCTCTGACTTTTCAAACAGGTGAAGAGAAACTGCCATCAAATATACTGATCTAGATCCTGAGTCAGCTGAGGGTAAAGCACATCTGGTTTTGTTTTGTGTGGGTCAGGCTTCAAATGATATAAGAAAAGATAAAGGGAGTTCATGACATGGATAAACTGCTGGAGGTATCCTGGAAGGTGTTTTGAGACAGGGGCCCAACTGAAAGAGTTAATCCCAACCTAACAAGAAGGCATCTCGGGAAAAGTCACCCAAGAAAACTTCCCCTATGGAGAAGGCTCACAGTGCATCCTGTAAGAAATGGGAGCATTGGAAAAAGGACTGTCCAGTGCTTAAAGAAAAATCATCAGTCCCTCTCATAGCAGCAGTTCCCAGTGGTGAATAATGAGCATTGACTCCATGATTGCAGCAGGCTGATCAATCCCTTTGTTGTACCATCCTTTACTACTAAGGAAAACCCATGGCCCTTGCCAGACAGTCCCAACACACACGTGGATCCAATTGGCCAATCAAGCCAAGCAACCATTGCCAGTGGCCTGTTTTTCTGGTTTGAAAGTAAAACCAGTGAGAGATTCCAAGTCAGAAATACCATTTATTAGGAAAAGGAAAAAACCTCAAAATACATGAAATACAAAAGAAAAAGAAACATAAATGTGTAATGTATATAATAATGTATATAAAAGATATATGGATGTATAGATATATATAAAATACAGAGTGAAACCTTAATATCAGATCCCACTTAAAATTAGGTCTCCTTGTGGTGCACAAGGGGTTTCCCCTTCCTTCTGCATTACCCACCAAGTGTAACCAGGTCCTTGAGCAATAACCTTGTTGCCACACATCGGGCGCCAAAAAAATGCTTTAGTTTGAAAGCAAAACTGGAGACTTAGATTCAGGAATGCAATTTATTAGGAAAAGGGAAAAAAACCCCAAAAAGACATGCAATAGTACAAAATAAAACCACTGACAGAGTCAGAATACAACCTGACACGCTGCTACTTAGTGTGGTGGTAGCAGTCCAGATGAAATGGTCTTGTTGAAGTGGTGATCCCATAGAAAAGATCTGGTAGTGTTTGTCCCCTGGAAAGCAGTGGGTAAGGGCTGCCTGTTTTGTCCCAAAGCCCAGATGACATCCAGGTAGGGATGCTGAGCTCCTCCCCCCTGGGTGAATCATCTCCCAATGGGCTGATATGGTTCTGAGTCATGATTGGTCCTTGATTGCCCATCCAACAGAAATGGCTCCAGAGGGAGTTATCTCTGAGTCATGGGGCAAGGCATTGAAGGGCCCATTAACAGGAGATAAGGAAAAAACAATGCTCTGTGGCACTGGTTTTGTATATTTTCTTAAGCCTTTTGATGTTTACATTCTTGTAAGAAACATTTCTCACCCACTTTATGTAACTACCTTATTGTTTTTCATTCTTTTATGCAGGAGGAGTGCTGCCGCCTCTACCGGGGCTATGGGTGTGGTGTCCCAGGTCGAGCAGGGCTCTGTGGCAGCACCCCTGCCACACAGACCAAGACAAATGCTGACACCAATGTGGTGGACGGTGAAAAGGTGTTTATTAACTGCCAACAGGGGTAATTTATAACAGGGGGTAACAGCAGGGCAACGGTGAAGGGAGAGGGGTTAGGCGTAATGTCGCGAGATGTCCTAGATAAGATAATGTGATATCTTGACCCCAAATTTCCCCCCCCTCTTCATGACCTATTAAAAACGTAGAAAATGCTAAGGTTAAAACTGCCTAGTGGGACAGTAACAAACTTGTAACTGTAACAAAACAAGCAACTGTAGCAAACTTGTAACAAACTTATGGCTGTAGATATTTAACAAATGAAAAGTTAAACAGTGTAATGCATACAAAAAACTAACTATCTCTAACTGGTTTTCTATGAAAAAACAACACGAACTTATTTAAAATACAGGGCGATCAGCCGTGGGGCTGAGTGAACCATGACTTTCGGCATTCTTGCAGGACTTTCTCAGCTTATCTGTTGACATCACAGCACCAAATTGTCCTCCCAGAATCTGCAATCTGTTTGACTTTAAAACCAGGGTGTTTTGGAGAGTGCATGTCCGGACTCATTTTCTCCCCAAAACACCCTTTGGACCCCTTGGTGCAGGAAAAGTTCTGGGTTGACTGGTATTCCATCCAAGTAGAGTCAGAACTTGGCCAGAGTTCCAACTCCACCTGACGGATACCACTTAGAGCAAGCGCTGAGCTGTTTCTGTCTTTCCCCCAGTTCTTCTTTGCGCCGGCCTCTCACTGGGTTTTTTTACAACCCCGATGTAGTCGGCCATCAGGCTGCCTGATGACTCGGGACTGCCTTCTGGGAGTGGGGTATGCGGGCCATGGGTGTGTCTGAGGGTCCAGTTCTGCAAAAGAAGCTTTTCAGATTTCATTAGTTCTTGCCCTGAAGGTCTGGTTTTATTGATTTGAGTGGGCACCATTTAATTTCACTATCTTTCTTTACAGTGCATACCCGTGCCCCGTGAATATCAGCCTCCAACCTGCTTCCCACTTTCCTAACTCATTTTTGATTATTACTTGTGGGCCTGCCTCTAACGCCCGGATGGCCCAGTGCCTCTGGGCAGGACTTTTGATTTCCTCTCCCCTTGGGAACTGAATTAAAGCTAGTAGGTTGGTTGCTAGAATACGTGCTTGATCTCTTGGTGGGATGGAATTGGTGGCACCTTCTGCCTTTGTGAGCACCTCCAGTTTATTTTTTAGGGTTTGGATGGCCCGTTCGACTATGGCCTATCCAGTGCTTTTATAGGGGATACCATGGTCTAACGTTATATCCCATTTTGATGTGAATGCTTGTATTGATTTTGAGGTGAAACTTGGACCATTACCTGTTTTAATTTGCTTCGGGATGCCTAGCCATGCCATGGCTGTTAACCAGTGATGGACTGTTGCTCTGGAATCAGCTCTTTTGTATTGCGTGGCCACGATTATCCCACTATAAGTGTCTACTGATACCGTGAACCACGCTTGGGGTCTCAGCAGCTGGCATAACGTAAAATCTGTCTGCCATATATTAGCAGCCTTGGTGCCCCTAGGATTGACACCACTGGACCATATTATTGACCTCTGACAGTAGGGGCATGAGGCGACGACGTGCCTTGCATCAGTGACGGAGATCCCGCATTTTCTCGCAAGCGCTCTGGCTCCGACATGCAGGGATTCATGCAGCCAGCGGGCTTCTCTCAGGGTCCACAGCCCTCTCGCAGCGGCGTCTGCTTTGTCGTTACCAACTTGAAAGAATCCTTTGAACGGACTGTGGCTGTTGACATGGATGATGGACACGGTGCCCTTTCACGAGTAAAGCGCTTCTTCCAGCATTGCTGCCACTGCGGACAGTGCCACATGGGGTCCGGCCATGGCTAGACAGAGTCGGGTCACGAATAATGAGTCTGTTACAATATTGAGGTGTTTGTCCAGGAACAGTCCGCATGCCAGTGCCACGGCAGCTGCCTCATATTGTTGTACTGACAGTGCAAGATCTGTTGTTTTAATGCAACGCCACCACTCTCACGTCTGCCACACTACCGCTGCAGTGGAAATTAGTGAAGATGTGTCGGTGAAAACTGTGGGTCCCTCGCGTGGCCAGTCAATTACCTTGGGTGGTAGGTCGATGTCGATGACCGCCAGCATCTGCGTCCACGGGGGTTTTGCCGCATATCAAATCTCTCCCCCAAATCCAGCGAGGGCCATGGCCAAGTGTTCTGATATTATTGGCGACCGTGCAGGAGGCAGTTTGCGGAAGGGTAGGTACACTCTGGTGGTTTCAGCGGCCAGGTGTCTCAGAGCGAGCTTCCTGCCTTTCATGATGAGGTTGCCAAGGCATTCAACTCCTGGGGAGAAGGCGCGCAATGGTTTTCCCAGGACCACCGATTATATTGGTTGGGCTTTATCTGGGGGTCCCTGGGCTGGCACCACTACTCCCCCTCTCCTTGTGAGATGGACATACAGTTCAACCGGCACGTTCGAGTCCCCACCTGGCGAGCGTGGTTGCTGACATCTGACGCTTGATGAAGTCAAGTGAGCTCCCTGCCTCTGGTGTCAGTACTTTTCTCTCCCATGGGTTCTTCCCTTTTAAGAGGTCGTTCAAGGCATCCATGATCTCAGGAGGGATCAGAATGATGTTGCGAAGTCACTGTAATGATCCCACTAGCTGCTGCATGTCATGCAGTGTTTTGATGTTCCAGTGAATTTTTATTTGGGGAGGGGTTACGTAGAGGTTCGAAATTCTCACTCCTAAAAAAGTCACGCATGGTCCCCTTTTTATCTTTGAGCTGGCAATTTCAAACCCATTTACTTTTAGTACCTCTTAGACTGCAGATATTTGCCGGTCTACCTGGCTTGTTGATGGCGCAGTTATCAAGACGTCATTCATTTATTGAATGATAGTTGCGGCGGGATCACTCTGCCAGACTGGCACGAGCGCTCGGTCCACGGTTATCTGGCAAATGGCTGGGGAGTTGACCATTCTCTGAGGCAATACCCACCACTGGAAGTGCAAGTTTGATTACTGGCTTTTTGGGAAGGTAACTGAGAACGCGAAACATTCTTTGTCCTCATCATATAAAGGGATGGAGAAGAAACAATCCTTGATATCCAGCACCATGCAAGGTTACCCTTTTGGCACCATCGAATTAATCGGTAGTGATGTCTGCACAGGTCCCATCGGCTGGATTTTCTTGTTTATCTCTCGCAGGTCGTGCAGGAGGCAAAAAACTTCTCCGGATTGTTTGGGTATGACAAAAATTGGAGTATTCCACAGGCTTGTGGAGGGCTCGATGTCGTTCTTCTGTAGCTCCCGGGTAATCAGTTCCAGGAGGGCAGTCATTCGAGGCTTCGACAGGGGCCACTGCTTGACCCACACTGGGTCTAGTGATTTCCATGTTAGTTTGATGGGCAGTTGTGGGTGTGTAGAGGTGGCCCTCAGAATAAATTTGTCATTTGGACATCTAACAGGGTTAGGGTATCCCTTCCTAGCAAAGGTGGGCATCCAGACGTCACATCTGGGGATAGGGTGATGGTTCTGCCCGGTTCCCTTTCAGTGCAGAGTGTTAGAGCCACAAGCTGTCTGCTTTTTTGGGCACGGGACAGCCCTCCAACCCCACCTACCATGCGGGCCTCTTCCAACATCCACTGTGAAGGCCAGTGTATGTCGGGGATCACAGTGACATCTGACCCTGTATTGACCCAGAAAGTGATACAAACAGCAGAGCTATCAGAGCTGTTAATGAGAAGGCAGCCAGCCCACACTATCAGTAGGTGCCTCCCCACCTTCGCAGCGAATGCCACCCATGGATCTCGCTCCCACGCCTTCATGGCCAGGGCCACCCAGGGGCCTCCTCCCCAGGGAGTCATTCTCGGCATTCCTGGGATGTGGATGGGCTTGTCTGGGCCATTGGCTGGGTTGGGAAGTTGACCGTGGGAGTGGGCAGCAGGTGCGGGAGTTCTGTGCCCCATTGACAGCTGGCACAACCGGGCCGCTTCGTGTTCCTGATAGGAGGAGCCTGTGCGCGGCCTGGGCGCCCCCTCCCCCTCCCGTTTCCTTGATCCTTTCTTTTGCACTCCCTAGCGAAATTCCCCTTCCTACCACATGCCCAGCATGGCCATCTGGGTCCCGTCTGGCGTGGGGGAATGGCTGTCAGTGGGTATCCCGACTGAGGGCAGTTTGCTGCGATGTGCCCCTCCTGGCCAGACCTAAAACAAGCCATCACATTGGTTATAGCAGCGTGGACAGCTGCTTGAATCGGGACTAGGTGTTCCGCTTTGACAACATGTCTTATCATATCTGCAGAAGTAGCGCCAGGAGGCAGCGACCGCAAAATGTCTTTTGTGGCGGTGTTACGCTGCTGGCGCAGGCACTCGGCCAGCACAGGGCCTTTTGCTTCTGACAGCGAAGTTGAAGATTCAATTGCTGCCTGTATGTTGTCCACAAACTGCGTGAAACCTCGCTTTGGTTCTGCTTTATAGTGGACCATGGCGGTGGCCTGACAATGACTTTAGATGCAGAGCGAATATGCTGTCTGGCAGCTCGGGTTGTTGCTACTACCTCGGGGGCCTGAAGGCCCTCTGCCTACGCCTGGGGGGTGATCGTAGTCGGGTCCGTGCCCATTAAATGCTGCCGGCTAAGCCGTGCAGCGGATGGTCTGTTCCAGACACCAAGGCTAGCTGCCTTGCACAGTTGTCCCCCCACTCTTGTTTAAAAACAATCATCCCTGCTCCATCAAAAACTAATCTACATGTCTGCTTGATGTCAAAAGGGAGCATGTCATCCCACCCAAAAACACTGTCAATAAGAGTGGAGACCATCACCAAATTAATTCCTCTGTCTGCAATTGCCTTCACAATTCCCTAGACATCCTTGGGGTCCACAGGTGTATAAGTTCTTTGATTCCCGCCTGGCCCCCCTGCCTGGACAGGAAACGCTAGCTTGGCTGGAGGGGCCCACTCGGCACACGCTCTTATTATCTTCCTCCACTCCGTGAGAGGGGTTTGTTCCTTGAACCAAAGAGGAGGACTGCGGTGGCTACCCTTATGTGTCCTCACTCCCTCCTCCTCTGTCTCAGAAGAGCCAGAATAAGAATCGGGATCAGCAGTGGACTGCTTAGGAAACCACTCATCCCAGTCCGAGTCCGAGTCCAAGTCAGTCCCGGAACTCGACTGACTGGTGACTTCCAGGTTCCCGGAACTTCCTTCTGCCTTAGTCCTGGGCCACTCTCTCCCTCTAAGCTCACCCCACCTCCTGCTGTAACGCAATCTCCGACACACACTCCGAGCAACGTCAGCTTTTCGTCCGTGCTCCTTCCCTCTGTAGTACCCACGCATGCCTGCGTTAACTTGCAGCCCTCCACTATCTCCACAGATCATGGCCACGCTGTCCCTTTTAAGGGGCTTGCCACTCAGCGGCACGCAGGGCGGAGGCCCCTCCCAGTCTCCCCTGGAGCCCGAATCAATGATGGCCCCGCTCCCCGCTCCCAGCTTAATGGCCGGGCTCCACGCTCTTAGACTAATGGCCCCGCATGGCACTTCTGAATCAACGGCCGCCGCTTGAGCTTCCTCCAGCAGCCCGTCCCAAAAAGATCTTTTTTCTCTACTCGGGGGCATTCCCGCGGCTGCAAATCACCACCCTCTGTGGACTCACAATCACCCACATCCTGCCTGGGCCCCCTCCCGCAAGGAGTCCTGGGCGGCCCCCCACTCTCCCCACTCCTGCCCAAGAGCTCGCGTAACCCTGCCCCATAATTCAAAATTGACCTTGATAAGGGACTCCATTCTCTCCCTCACTGGTCCCTCGGTGTGAGCCCTCCTCTTTCGCTAGCCTGGTGTGAGCCTTTCTCCTTTGCCAATCACGACGCGACCCTTCCTCTTCTTTCGGCTGCGCTGTGAGCCCTCCTCCTTCGCCAATTTTCTAATGCAAGACTTCCTCTTCCACCACCCCGACATGAGCCTTCCTCCTCCATAGCTCCTCTGGCACAAGACTTCCTCTTCCACCAGCCCTAGCGTGAGCCTTCCTCTTTCACTGATCTTCCAATGGGAGACTTTCCCACTTTCGTTGGTCTTCTGGGAGTGTCCTCCCTGTCGGAGACAGTCCTGCTGCTCCGGTTGCTGTTCCCTCGCCCAGGAGGTTCCCGCTTCTGGGTTCGATCCCGGGTTCTCGGCACCACTTGTTGCTGCCGCTACAGGGGCTATGGGTGTGGTGTCCAGGGTCGAGCATGGCTTTGTGGCAGCACCCCTGCTGCCTGTCCTGGTGTTTTGCATATGAAGCAAATGACATGTTGCAGTTGTTCTGGTGACACCTGTTGCTTCCTCCGTTCTGGAGATACAGCTGCCACTGTCTCTGGGCCTGTCGGCCTTGACCAAGCCTCCCGTGCAGCAAACAGCTCCGCCTTCCTAGCACAGGCTTCCATCATCTCTGCCAGTGTAGGTGGGGGCTTGAGAGGCAGTCCCAGGAGCACCCTGCTGCACACTTCATTGGCATTCCTCTGTGCCCTCTCTTTCACTATCTCCATCTGTGTCCTGGGGTCCCATACTTGTCTCTCAACCTGTGCACAGAGCCAGGCAACAAATTGCAAGAAACTTTCTGAGGGAGAATGTTTAATGCCGAGGAAACTACCACTAGCTTCAGCAGTTGGTAGCTGGTGAAAAGCCTTATCTGCAGCATCTGAAATCTTATCTAGAATGAATTTTCACAACACCCAAGCTTGGTCCTCAGGCTTAGCCCACTCCCCCTCGCTGCACAAATGTTCATAAGTAATGGTATTATTTTCTAAATCTTTGGCACCTTGAGGGGTTTGTTTAAGTTCTTCCACAAGATCTCTGAGAGATCTCTTCCAGGAGCTTTCCCAGAGATTGAGCTCTGATGGGGTAAGCAGGCACCGGAATAGATCTATTCCAGAAGGAACCAGTTCAAGGGATGTTAATGTAGCCTTCATCATGTTTCTAAAAATTTCACTATTTCTCCCCAATTCCAATTGACTTACATAGCTCCCACTTTGAATGACATAAGAAGGGTTGGTATGTTACAAGGCTTGCAAGGGTCTTTCATGGTGAAGAGAGAGACGAGAATCTTGACCTCATGTTCAGAAGGTTTGATTTATTATTTTATGATATATATTACATTAAGACTATACTAAAAGGAATAGAGAGAGAAGTTCTCAGAAATGCTAGCTAAGCTAAGAATAGAAAAGGAATGAATAACAAAGTTCTGTGTCCAGGCAGACGGCAAGAACAGCTCTGCCGTGAGTGGTCAGTAAATCCAAACATTCACCCAAGACCAATCACGGATGCACCTGTTGCATTTCACAGCAGCACGTAACTATTGTTTACATTTTGTTTCTGCGGCCACAGCTTCTCAGAAAGGGGAAAAATCCTAAGGAAAGGATTTTTATGAAAAGATGTTGGTGACACTGGTAAGTTCTAGGACCAGTCCTACCACCCGTGTACTGAGTAGGGGCTACCAAGGGGATGACTTCTTCCTCCCTGTTTTGGACCCAGGATTCCTCCCTTCAGGCCCACCCCCATGGGACCCGGTGGGGGGACCACCACCTGCCCCAGCCCCCGTGCCTTGGGAAGCATGCGGGGAAACAGCCTTCACCCCACCCCCATGGAGAGTGGGAGGGGATACACCCCTTACCTCTGCCCCTCCCACCCCGGTGGCTTGGTGAGTGGGAGGACAGACATCCCTTCGCCCTGCCCCACCCCTGTGAGAACCAGGCAGGGCCCCACTCCCCAGCCTTCGGCCCCACTGTCTTGGGACCCAGGTAAGGCAGCGTGGGCTACAGGCAAGGGGGCGGGGCAACCATGGGAACAAGGGGTCGGGTTACAGGATGATGTAATGGGGGGTGGGGACTCAAAGGGAGGGGGAGGAGCGTCCAAGGGAAGGAAGGGGTTGTGAGACCTGAAGGGGTTGGGGGAGGGGACAGGTGGGTGAAAGGGGTTGTGAGGAGAAGAAGGGCAGGTGGGGGGCTGAAACACGTGGCTGCCGCCTTTTGGGCTCCGGCCATGCGGTCAGCAGTATCACAACTGCCAGGGCCGGGGTACTGGGAGAGAGGCAGAAGGCCAGGATAGCAACGACAGTGCCCAGTACCCTGGAATTGCTAGGAAGCCTCGCCCAGGTCAGGGGCAGAGGGTTCCTGGGGTGGGGTATCGGAAACCGCAGGAGGGGTGATTTGCTCTGGCTGTCCTTTCAAATCCCTCTTGAGGAATTCTTCCCGAATTATCAGGAACACAGGGAAACATGTGGACACTGTCCCATCTCCCTGTTGAGCCTTTGCTGTTAACAAGGCCCCAATTTGGTCCCAGGCAGAGTCAGAGTTAATATTTATGTTGCCCGGGACGTGGTGTTCCGGGTTGAGGGCGACACTGTGGCAGCACCCTGCCACAGGACCAAAGCACACGCTGACACCGATGTGCTGGGCAGTGAAATGGCCTTTATTAACAATTGAGCAGGGAAATTTATAACAGGGGGTAACAGCAGGACAACGGTGAAGGGAGAGGGGTTGGGCATAATATTGCAAGATGCGCAAGATAACACTATATCTTGACACCAAATTTGCCCCCCCTTTCATCACCTGTTAAAAACATAGAAAATGGTAAGGTTAAAACTGCCTAGTGGGACAGTAGAAACTTGCAAGTGTAACAAAACAAACAACTGTAACAACCTTGTAACAAACTTATGATTGTAGATATTTAACAAACGAAAGTTAAACAATGAAACGCAAACGAAAAGCTAACTATCTCTAACTGGTTTTCTAAAAAAGAAAACAACACGAATTTATTCACAATACAGGGCTTCTTGCTGACTAAAACGTGACAAAGTAGACAGAGGAAGGTGGAAGTCCAAAAGTTAATGTAATCCACACATGGAAATACCAGCTACTTCGTGGCCGTCGTGGGAGATGAGTCGTTGGGCGCCACCTGCGATATTCCATGGGTCTCTAGGCTTAATGCAATCCAGAGCCAGCTCGCTCAATACTCAAGTCCACACGGAATGGCATGGACGAGACAAAAGATGAGGAGCGCTCTTCCCCAAGTGGGAGCAAGTATCCTGTTTGTTGGCTCATGTCAGGATACACCTGGAGATGGAGACCACCCAGGCAGGAAAGAGGCCGAGCCTCACCTGTGGTAGGGTTTTATGCCCCAGGTGATGGGGGCGGAGAAAGGGGACTGCAGCCAATGGGATAACACTGGGGAGGGGCGAGGGGAGGGACCACCTGTGGGGCACACCACCAGGGATACAGAGACCAGGGGGGTGAGGGAGGAACCCTGTGATGGGGAATACACCTTCCACGTGACCCAATAACATTTTTTTCCAACACCCAGTGCAACCAACTAAATAACTATCTAGCGTAATACAACAGAAAGGCTCTTGGTGACACAAGGAGCTGGTGGCAACTGAGTATCCACAAGTGTCCCCAGTGATACCCCATGACATGACAGTGGTGACATCACTGTCCCCGCAGCAGCCTCGGGATGTCCTTGATGGCTTTTCGGCACCGCTTGGCCACTGCGCGGCTGCAGGGGCCACCCGGGCCACCGGGGCCACCTGGGCCAGCATAGGGACTCAACAGGAGGTTGTGGATATCCCACAGCGTCGGCAGCAGGTGATGAGAGGCCAGGCGAGCGCTGGCATCCCACAGCCGCTCAAACTCAGCCACGTCAGTCACCAAGGCCTCAAGGATATTGGGGGACATCTGCTCTGTCTTCAGGGTGTCCTCAATCTCTTCAAACTGGCATTGCATGTCCCAGATGAACTCTATGGCTTTGTCACACGCCTCCACCAAACGGTTCAGCGGCCCCACAGCCACCACTGCCCAGTGTCCCCTCCAGGTGGCCGCCCTCGCCCGGCTGGTGGCCACCACGGCCTCATCCATGGCCTCGCTGGTAGCTTCCTCTTCCTCAGTGATGGCTGCTGCCACCTGAGCATCGTGCATGGCCCCTGCCGAGGCCCCCTCGAGCCCGTCCAGGGTCACCAGCAGCCACCAGGGTGTGGCCACCAGGTTGTCCCCAGGTCTCTCCCTGAAGGTCTTTAACCACAGGTCCTTGGCCCAGGAGGGGGTTGCGTCCCAGCAGATGTTGCACATCTCATCTGCCTCCTCCTGCAGCCGGTCCCATCTCGCCCTGAGCATGGCCAACACCTCCTGCCAGGCCTTGGCCGCGGTGCTCACATCAGCCCAGGAGGTCCCAGGTGTGGCCCCGAGGGTGGCCAGGGCCCGGCCCAGGGACGGGACACCACGGTGGCCCAGGGAGGTGACATCCCCGTGGTCCAGGGTCTCACAGAGGCTCTGGGTGAATCTCCTCAGCGCGGCATGCAGGAACTTTGGGGACACGCGCTGCCGCACGTCCCTGTGTGACCCGGTCACGGCAGCCACCACCGTGCCCAGGGTGGCCACCACGGTGACTGGCCGATCCAGCAGCTGGAGAGAGGGCACCTGGGCAGGGGACAGGGGAGGTATCAGGGACCTGGTGGCATTTATGGCTTCCTCCGGTGGCCCCTGTGGCCTCCCGGGGTCCCCTTTGCTCCTCCCTGGAGGGCTCTGCTGTCCCCTCTGTCCTTCTGCCACCCCCCCCCTCCCCATCCCCTCTGCCATCCCCACCGTCCCCCCCCTCCATCCCCCACTGCCCCCTTTCACCACCCCGTGTTGTACCCCCCTTCCACCCCTCTGTCACCTCCCCCCTTCCTGCCACTCTCGCCTGCCCCCTTTGCCCCACCCTGTCCCCTCCCGCCACGTCCAGTGTCCCCCCCATCCCCCCCTGTTCCTTCTCCCCCATTGTCTCCGCTACCGGCCGGGTCCCCTCCCCATCCCGTCCCTGCTGTCCTCTCCGTGTCCCCTCTCCCCTTTCCTGTCGCACCTCTTGGAGCTCCATCGTCACTGGGGACCCGGCCGGGACACCTCGGGGACGCTCGGGTGGCGAACGAGTCCCGGGACAGGCACCGCTCCAGGCACAGAACCGACCCCGCTGACGACGCGAGACGAAATGGCGGAGCCGCCTCACGAGGCGCGCCTAAAGCGGCGGGGCGGGGCCGAGGCTCGGGGGGAGGGGGCGGTGCGGGAATTTGTGGGCGCCGAGGAAGCCTCGGGCCACCCCCGGCAGCGCGGGATGGGCGACAGCGACCGCGGTCAGCACCGGGAGCGGGGGGGGAGGGACGGTGAGGAGGTGGTGGGGGGATTCAGGGGATTGGGGAGGGCTGAGGAGATGTGAGGGAATTTTGGGGGTCCTGAGGGGGTTTGGAGGGTGCGGAGGGTGAAACCGAGGGCGTGAGGGGATTTGGGGGATTCTGAGAGGGACTGGGGGGGTCCTGAGGGGATGTGAGGCGTTCCGACGGGATTTGGGGGATCTTGAGTGGGTTTGTGGGGTCCTGAGGGAGAGCCGGGGGTCCTGAGGGGTTTTTGGGGGATCTGAGAGGGCCTGGGGTGTCATGAGAGAGAATTTGGACTCCTGAGGAGAAATTGGGGGTCCTGAGGATATCTGGGGGATCCTGAGGGGGTTTGGGAGGCCCTGAAGGGGTCTCGGGGGTTGTGAGCAGGTTTAGGGATCTTGAGGGGATGTGAGGAGTCATGAGGGAGGATTTGGGCAATCCTGAGGGGTTTTGGAGGGGTTTTGGAGCGTTCTGAGAAAGTTTGAGGGATCCTGAGGGGGTGCTGGGGATCGTGAGGGGATTGGGGGAGGAACTGAGGTGTTTGTGGGTCCTGAGGTGATCGGGGGGGGTTGTGGGGGCTCATGAGGGGATTTAGGAATTGCTGAGGGGATGTGGAGGGTTCTGAGGGGGTTTGGCAGGGGTCGTGAAGGGTTTTGGTGAGTCCTGAGGGAGAACTGATGGTCCTGAGGGGATGTGAGGGGTCATGAGGGGATTTGGGGAATCCTGAGGGGATTTGGGGGGTTTTGGAGAGTTCTGAGGGGAAATCGGGGGTCCTGAGTGGGTACACGGGGGGGGGGCCGGTCCCAGTCCCGGTGCACAGGGGTGCTGGTGCCTGGGGGGTCCCGGTGCCCGGGCGGGTCCTGGCGTTCGAGGGGGGGTCCAGTCCCAGTCCCGGTGCTCGGTGAGTGGGGGGTCAATGCACGGGGGGTGTCCCGGTGCTCGTGCACGAGGGGGGGTCCCGGTGCTCTGTGATTCGGGAGGGTCTTGGATGGTCTGGTGCCCGAGGCTGGCAAGGTTTGCGGGGGGGTCTGCTGGTCTCGGTGATTCGGGGTGGGGGTCTCCGGTTGTCCCAGTGCACGCAGGGGTTGTCCCGGTGCTTGGTGATATTTGGGAGGGGGTCTCTGGTGGTCCCGGTGCACGATGAGGGGGTCAATGCTCGAGAGGGGGGTCCCGTTGCTTGGTGATTTGGGGGGTCTCCGGTGGTCCTGGTGCTCAAGGGGGATCAATGCTCAAAGGCGGGTGGGAAGGGGGATGCGGTTTTTGGGGGTGTCCCAGTGCACTATGAGGGGAGGGTGCAGGTGCTCAAGGGGGTGTCAGGAGCACTGAAGGGGGTACAGGTGCGGTTTTTGGGGGATCGCAGTGCCCCCCCAGGGTGGGATCAGTGCTCAGAGGTGGGGACTGCCCAGGGACACTCCCAGACTCCCAAGTCCCAGCCGAGTCTGCTGCAAGGCACTGAGGGGGCTCACTCATTGAGACCTCTGCCCCAAGCTTGTCAAGAATGCCCTCAGAATGTCCCCAAGTCTCTGCAGTGGTGACACCGTAATGATGCCTTCACGGTGACAGGGGCATTCCTGCAGCAGCCTCGGGATTTCCTCCACGGCGCATTGGCACCGCTCACCCAGCGTGCAGCCAGGGCCATCGTGGCCAGGAAGGGGACACAAGGAGAAGGGGTGCATGTCCCCAAGTGTCCACAGCAGGTGATGGGTGGCCAGGTGGCCGCTGGCATCCCACAGCCACTTGGCCTTGGCCACCACAGCCAGCAAGACTGCACAGAAATCAGGGGATGGCTCCTCTGTCCCCTTCATGGCGGCCTTGATGTGCTCAGCCTGATGCCGCAACTCCTGGAGGAACGCTGTGGCTTCTTCAAATGCGGGCGCCAAGGCCCTGGGGATATCGGGGGATGGCTCCTCTGTCCCCTCCAGGGCTAACTCGATGTCCCCGAGTTGGCGCTGCAGCTCCCGGGGGTACACTATGGCTCTGTCACACGTGGCCACCAAGTGCTCCAGCAGCCCCAGGGCCACCTCTGCCTGCTGTCCCCTCATGGTGACCTCCTCTGCCCAGGCATTGCGCAGCCTGCTGGCCTCCTCAGCCAGCCGGGACCAGATCTCCATGAAGGTGTCCACCGGCTCCTGCCAGGCCTTGGCTGCAGCTCTCACATCGGCCCAGGTGGTCCCGGGGTGGCCTCAAGGCTGGCCAGGGCCTGGCCCAGGGAGGGAACACGGCAGTGCCTCAGGGTGAGGACATCAAAGTCATCCAGGGAGAACGTGTAGGGGTCCGGAGAGGTGACCCTGCGGTGACACCAGAGGGTGACATCACTATGGGCCAGAAAGATGAAACTCTGGCCCACAGTGTCCTGGAGGTGATTGATGAAGGTCCTCAGGGACACGCGCAGGAAGGACCTTGGGGACACGGTCAGCAGCTGCCTGCCCCTGTATGGCCCAGTCACGGTGCCACCAGCTCGCCCAGGGTGGCCACTACGGCCACCAGAGCCTCCAGCAGCTGAGGAGGGGACAGGGGAGGCGTCAGGGACCTCGTAGCACTTGTGGCCTCCTGCAGTGGTGCCTGTGCCCTCCTGGGGTCCCCTATGTCCCCTCCCTGTAGGGCTGCGCTGTCCCCTCTGTCCCTTTTCCAGGCCCTCATCCCCTCTGCCACCCCCTGCCACCCTCCCACTGTCTCCTCTCTCTGCGAGTCTCAGTCCCGTCCACCCCTCTGTCACCTCACCACTTCCTGCCACACCCTCTTGTCCCCTCTGCCACCCCCATGTTCCCCCACGCCAGGATTGTCACACCCTGAGGGGCTCCGTGGCCACTGGGGAAATTCCGGGGACGCTCTGGGGACACTGAGGTAGTCCAGGTGACAAACACAACCAGGTGACAGTTGGGGACCCACAGGAATGTGGCACAGCCAGATGGAGGAAGCAGGAAGAGGTGACGTCACTGTCCCCTCTACCCCCCCCCCCCACCTGTGGGGCCTGGGCAGGGCTCCCGAATGGGACCCCGATGTCCCTTGAGTGTCTCCACATGGCCCTGGTGTTGCCCCACTGTCCCCGACAAGGCTCAAGTGTCCCCCTGATGTCCAGCTGGGGACACCAGGGACTCACCGGGGCCCTGTTGGGGACTCTGGCGACACCCCCATGTACTTCCCTTCAGGATACCCCCATGCCCTTCCCTTGGGGACATCCCCATGTCCTTCCCTTGGGGACACCGGAGCCACCCTGACATCCCCTGTCCCGTTTTGGGTCACCAGCATGTCCCCGATGTCCACACAGTGTTCCCAACAGGAGGGGGACACTGGGGCCCTGCCCTGGTTCCAGAGTGGGGGGAGGGAGGGCAGTGTCATCACCTCTTCCTGTTTCCTCCATCTGGCTGCGTCCCGTTCCTGCATGTCCCCAACCTTTACCCGGGCATGTTTGTCACCCGGAGAGTCCCAGGAGTGTCCCCAAGGCATCCCCGGAGTGTCTCTGGAGTGTCCCCAGCTGCCATGGAGACCCTCGAAGCCCGTCGAGGTGCGACAATCCCAGAGTGGGGGGGGGGGGAACAGAGGGGACACGCCAGTGACAGAGAGGACATGGGGAGGGTGGGGTGAAAGGAGGCAGTGGGGGACAGAGGGGACACAGGGGTGGCAGGGGTGACAGGAGGTCCCAAAAGGGACAGGAGGGCATAGGAGGAAGGGGGGAGGTGACACAGAGGTGAAGGGGGGAGACAAGAGTAGGTGGCAGGGGGGAGCAGAGGGGTCGGGGGAGTGAAAAAGGGACAGAGAGCACAGCAGAGCCCTCTAGGGAGGGAACAAAGGGGACCCCAGGAGGTCACATGGGCCAGCTTGGGCGGCCGTAAGTGCCATCAGGTCACTGACACCTCCCCTGTCCCCTCCCCAGCTGTCCCCGGCCCTGCTGCAGCCACAGGACAGCGCTGTGGCCATCCTGGGTGAGCTGCTGGCCCCCCTGCCCAGGGAGAGTGAGATGCTGCTTGGGTCTGCAGTGAGCCTGCACCGGGACCTGGAGGAATTCACCAGGGAACTCCGTGCCACCCTGTACCGCACTGATGACACCTGGCGGCTCTGGAATGCCACCAACGATGATAATAACCCTCTCACCTCCCTGAGCCAGGACCTGGCTGCCTATGAGAGCACCTCAGGGACCCCCCAGAGGCGTGTGATATGGCCGTACATAAGCTGGTTCATGGCCCTGGATATTCTCAAGGACAGGTGGGCCAAGCTGGCCAGGAAAGCCACCAAGCTCCACAACACCTGCAGGGAGGTGGCCACTGAGGCAGCCTCTGAGGAGGCCACAGCCACCGCCCGGGCCAGGGAGCTGCAAGACGAGGCTGCCTGTTATGGGGCAGCTCAGGAAAACATGGTGGAGCTGGATCAGGCCCGGGGCAGGTAGGAGGGGGCCGAGGTGGTGGCTGGGCATGAAGGCCAGGTGAGGAGAGAGGCCATGGTGGCTGCCAGCGAGGCAACAAGGGCCAACATGGTGAGACAGCGGGTGGAGGCGTCCCTGGGGCATCTGGAGCGCTTGGTGGCCGCATGTGACGAAGCCACGGCGTTCCCCCGGGAGCTTCAATGGCGGCTCAGGGAGACAGAGGCTGCACTGGAGGGGACAAATGAGACATCTCCTGATGTCCCTGAGGCCTTGGTGGCCCAGGTTGCCGTTGCAGAGCAGCTGTGGGCGGCCAACGCCTGCCTGGCCAAGGATCACCTGCTGAAGGCACTTGATGACATCTTCAAGTTCTATATCAATGATGATCCCACCAGCCCCAGTGTCTTTGGGGTGGCTGAGCAGTGCCAAAGAGCCACCAAGGACATCCCAAGGCACCTTCGACCCCCGGAGCGTTGCCAGAGCATGCCCAAGGTGTCCCCAGTGAGTGTAGAGCTCCAAAAGGTGCGACAGGGGGGTGGGGAGGGGGCATTTGGGGATGGAGAGGACACAGGGGCTGGCGGGGGGGCAGCGGGGACAAGACGCTGACAAAGGGGCAAAAGGGACCCGTCAGGGACAGGGGCCACCCCAGGAGGCCACTAGTGCCACCAGGTCCCTGACATCTCCCCTGTCCCCTCCTCAGGTGTCCCCTCCTCAGCTGCAGGTGCTGGTGGCCATGGTGAACGCCCTGGATGAGATGGTGGCCACCTTGATGGGGCCACACTGGGCCAAGTTCCCAGGCTCCCTGTATGAGGACCTGAATAACTTCACCCGGAGCCTCCGTTCGACCCTGAACAAAGGTGATGTCCGCTCGCTGGGCCACCATGGTGTCCCCTCCCTGGGCCAGGCCCTGGCCACCCTCTGGGCCACCCCCAGGACCACCCAGGCCAATGTGAGAGCCGCAGCCAGTGCCTAGCAGGAGTTGGTGGCCAAGCTCGTGGACAACTGGGACTGGCTGGCCAGGGAGGCCAACAAGCTCTGATGGTGTCCCTAGACAAGGAGGAGGTGACCTTGGAAGTGGCCACTCATGGTGCCCAGGTGGTGGCAGCCACCACTGAGGCCATGGAAGGGGCTGTGGTGGCCACCAGGAGGGGACATTGGGCAGATTTGGCCCTGGAGCCGCAGAAGCTCTTGGTGGCTGTTTGTCACAGCGCCACCTTGTTCAACTGGAACATGGAGTGGCAGCTCAGGGACATCGAGGCCATCCTGAAGGGGAGAAACAGGCGTCCCCTGATGTCCTTAAGGCCTTGATGGCCAAAGTGGCCAAGTTTGAGTAGCTGTGGGAGGCCAGCACCCGCCTTGCCAAGGATCACCTCCTGGAGGCACTTGGGGTCATTGACAAAATCCTCTTGAGTCCCTGTGGTGACCATGGTGGCCCCAGTAGCACCGGCAGCTGTGCAATGGCTGAGCGGTGCCAAAAAGCCATTGAGGATATCCCCAGGCTGCTGCAAGAAAGTTTCACATAGGGGCAGTGACATCATTAGGGACATCGTTCCTGTCATCTCTGCCCTACCCGTGATGTATTTGAGACAGATTTGTGGAATTTTCTGGGAGTTTTCAATGATATTGTCCCAAATCCTGATGGGAATTCCTGCGGTGACATCACTGGGGATCTCAGCAGCACGCTGGGACAGTCTGGGGACACTCAGGGACACTCAGAGACACTCAGGGAGAGGGGACATGGCTGAATGAGTCCCCTCAAGAGCTTCCAGCTTTCCACTGTGCCTGCAGCTCAGCCGGGTCTTAAATGACAATTTAATAATTGTCTTTTGCACAATATTATTGATCACCCGCAATTTGATATGTTGTTTGATACTGATATTGATTATTGGTGATTCCTTGTAGCTGCTGGTTGGTGCAATATAATCTATCAGTTCATGTGTGCAGCATACCACTATAAATTAATTAATTAATTAATATCCTCTATATAAATCAGACTGGGCTGATCAAACTCTGTCTCAGACATATTTCTGACCCCATTGAGAGACGAGTGGTTAATAACTCCATCCCAACGTTCCTTGAGGGGAGCACAGCCAGGGAGCTGCTTGAAGGCACTGTCACTGAGATATTTCCCTTTAAAAACCCTGGGTGGGATGGAAATACACCTGAGCAGATGGCAAAATTCAAATGATATCAAAGCCTCGTGGAATGTGGGTTAAAACATGGGTTCTCTAAAGCTGTAAATTGGTCAAAGCTTCACCAAGTGAGGCAAAATTATGATGAATCACCCTCTGACTTTTCAAACAGGTGAAGAGAAACTGCCATCAAATATACTGATCTAGATCCTGAGTCAGCTGAGGGTAAAGCACATCTGGTTTTGTTTTGTGTGGGTCAGGCTTCAAATGATATAAGAAAAGATAAAGGGAGTTCATGACATGGATAAACTGCTGGAGGTTGCCTGGAAGGTGTTTTGAGACAGGGGCCCAACTGAAAGAGTTAATCCCAACCTAACAAGAAGGCATCTCGGGAAAAGTCACCCAAGAAAACTTCCCCTATGGAGAAGGCTCACAGTGCATCCTGTAAGAAATGGGAGCATTGGAAAAAGGACTGTCAAGTGCTGAAAGAAAAATCATCAGTCCCTCTCATAGCAGCAGTTCCCAGTGGTGAATAATGAGCATTGACTCCATGATTGCAGCAGGCTGATCAATCCCTTTGTTGTACCATCCTTTACTACTAAGGAAAACCCATGGCCCTTGTCAGACAGTCCCAACACACACGTGGATCCAATTGGCCAATCAAGCCAAGCAACCATTGCCAGTGGCCTGTTTTTCTGGTTTGAAAGTAAAACCAGTGAGAGATTCCAAGTCAGAAATACCATTTATTAGGAAAAGGAAAAAACCTCAAAATACATGAAATACAAAAGAAAAAGAAACATAAATGTGTAATGTATATAATAATGTATATAAAAGATATATGGATGTATAGATATATATAAAATACAGAGTGAAACCTTAATATCAGATCCCACTTAAAATTAGGTCTCCTTGTGGTGCACAAGGGGTTTCCCCTTCATTCTGCATTACCCACCAAGTGTAACCAGGTCCTTGAGCAAAAACCTTGTTGCCACACATCGGGCGCCAAAAAAATGCTTTAGTTTGAAAGCAAAACTGGAGACTTAGATTCAGGAATGCAATTTATTAGGAAAAGGGAAAAAAAACCCCAAAAAGACATGCAATAGTACAAAATAAAACCACTGACAGAGTCAGAATACAACCTGACACCCTGCTACTTAGTGTGGTGGTAGCAGTCCAGATGAAATGGTCTTGTTGAAGTGGTGATCCCATAGAAAAGATCTGGTAGTGTTTGTCCCCTGGAAAGCAGTGGGTAAGGGCTGCCTGTTCTGTCCCAAAGCCCAGATGACATCCAGGTAGGGATGCTGAGCTCCTCCCCCCTGGGTGAATCATCTCCCAATGGGCTGATATGGTTCTGAGTCATGATTGGTCCTTGATTGCCCATCCAACAGAAATGGCTCCAGAGGGAGTTATCTCTGAGTCATGGGGCAAGGCATTGATGGGCCCATTAACAGGAGATAAGGAAAAAACAATGCTCTGTGGCACTGGTTTTGTATATTTTCTTAAGCCTTTTGATGTTTACATTCTTGTAAGAAACATTTCTCACCCACTTTATGTAACTACCTTATTGTTTTTCATTCTTTTATGCAGGAGGAGTGCTGCCGCCTCTACCGGGGCTATGGGTGTGGTGTCCCAGGTCGAGCAGGGCTCTGTGGCAGCACCCCTGCCACACAGACCAAGACAAATGCTGACACCAATGTGGTGGACGGTGAAAAGGTGTTTATTAACTGCCAACAGGGGTAATTTATAACAGGGGGTAACAGCAGGGCAACGGTGAAGGGAGAGGGGTTAGGCGTAATGTCGCGAGATGTCCTAGATAAGATAATGTGATATCTTGACCCCAAATTTCCCCCCCCTCTTCATGACCTATTAAAAACGTAGAAAATGCTAAGGTTAAAACTGCCTAGTGGGACAGTAACAAACTTGTAACTGTAACAAAACAAGCAACTGTAGCAAACTTGTAACAAACTTATGGCTGTGGATATTTAACAAATGAAAAGTTAAACAGTGTAATGCATACAAAAAACTAACTATCTCTAACTGGTTTTCTATGAAAAAACAACACGAACTTATTTAAAATACAGGGCGATCAGCCGTGGGGCTGAGTGAACCATGACTTTCGGCATTCTTGCAGGACTTTCTCAGCTTATCTGTTGACATCACAGCACCAAATTGTCCTCCCAGAATCTGCAATCTGTTTGACTTTAAAACCAGGGTGTTTTGGAGAGTGCATGTCCAGACTCATTTTCTCCCCAAAACACCCTTTGGACCCCTTGGTGCAGGAAAAGTTCTGGGTTGACTGGTAGTCCATCCAAGTAGAGTCAGAACTTGGCCAGAGTTCCAACTCCACCTGACGGATACCACTTAGAGCAAGCGCTGAGCTGTTTCTGTCTTTCCCCCAGTTCTTCTTTGCGCCGGCCTCTCACTGGGTTTTTTTACAACCCCGATGTAGTCGGCCATCAGGCTGCCTGATGACTCGGCACTGCCTTCTGGGAGTGGGGTATGCGGGCCATGGGTGTGTCTGAGGGTCCAGTTCTGCAAAAGAAGCTTTTCAGATTTCATTAGTTCTTGCCCTGAAGGTCTGGTTTTATTGATTTGAGCGGGCACCATTTAATTTCACTATCTTTCTTTACAGTGCATACCCTTGCCCCGTGAATATCAGCCTCCAACCTGCTTCCCACTTTCCTAACTCATTTTTGATTATTACTTGTGGGCCTGCCTCTAACGCCCGGATGGCCCAGTGCCTCTGGGCAGGACTTTTGATTTCCTCTCCCCTTGGGAACTGAATTAAAGCTAGTAGGTTGGTTGCTAGAATACGTGCTTGATCTCTTGGTGGGATGGAATTGGTGGCACCTTCTGCCTTTGTGAGCACCTGCAGTTTATTTTTTAGGGTTTGGATGGCCCGTTCGACTATGGCCTATCCAGTGCTTTTATAGGGGATACCATGGTCTAACGTTATATCCCATTTTGATGTGAATGCTTGTATTGATTTTGAGGTGAAACTTGGACCATTACCTGTTTTAATTTGCTTCGGGATGCCTAGCCATGCCATGGCTGTTAACCAGTGATGGACTGTTGCTCTGGAATCAGCTCTTTTGTATTGCGTGGCCACGATTATCCCACTATAAGTGTCTACTGTTACCGTGAACCACGCTTGGGGTCTCAGCAGCTGGCATAACGTAAAATCTGTCTGCCATATATTAGCAGCCTTGGTGCCCCTAGGATTGACACCACTGGACCATATTATTGACCTCTGACAGTAGGGGCATGAGGCGATGACGTGCCTTGCATCAGTGACGGAGATCCCGCATTTTCTCGCAAGCGCTCTGGCTCCGACATGCAGGGATTCATGCAGCCAGCGGGCTTCTCTCAGGGTCCACAGCCCTCTCGCAGCGGCGTCTGCTTTGTCGTTACCAACTTGAAAGAATCCTTTGAACGGACTGTGGCTGTTGACATGGATGATGGACACGGTGCCCTTTCACGAGTAAAGCGCTTCTTCCAGCATTGCTGCCGCTGCGGACAGTGCCACATGGGGTCCGGCCATGGCTAGACAGAGTCGGGTCACGAATAATGAGTCTGTTACAATATTGAGGTGTTTGTCCAGGAACAGTCCGCATGCCAGTGCCACGGCAGCTGCCTCATATTGTTGTACTGACAGTGCAAGATCTGTTGTTTTAATGCAACGCCACCACTCTCACGTCTGCCACACTACTGCTGCAGTGGAAATTAGTGAAGATGTGTTGGTGAAAACTGTGGGTCCCTCGCGTGGCCATTCGATTACCTTGGGTGGTAGGTCGATGTCGATGACCGCCAGCATCTGCGTCCACGGGGGTTTTGCCGCATATCAAATCTCTCCCCCAAATCCAGCGAGGGCCATGGCCAAGTGTTCTGATATTATTGGCGACCGTGCAGGAGGCAGTTTGCGGAAGGGTAGGTACACTCTGGTGGTTTCAGCGGCCAGGTGTCTCAGAGCGAGCTTCCTGCCTTTCATGATGAGGTTGCCAAGGCATTCAACTCCTGGGGAGAAGGCGCGCAATGGTTTTCCCAGGACCACCGATTATATTGGTTGGGCTTTATCTGGGGGTCCCTGGGCTGGCACCACTACTCCCCCTCTCCTTGTGAGATGGACATACAGTTCAACCGGCACGTTCGAGTCCCCACCTGGCGAGCGTGGTTGCTGACATCTGACGCTTGATGAAGTCAAGTGAGCTCCCTGCCTCTGGTGTCAGTACTTTTCTCTCCCATGGGTTCTTCCCTTTTAAGAGGTCGTTCAAGGCATCCATGATCTCAGGAGGGATCAGAATGATGTTGCGAAGTCACTGTAATGATCCCACTAGCTGCTGCATGTCATGCAGTGTTTTGATGTTCCAGTGAATTTTTATTTGGGGAGGGGTTACGTAGAGGTTCGAAATTCTCACTCCTAAAAAAGTCACGCATGGTCCCCTTTTTATCTTTGAGCTGGCAATTTCAAACCCATTTACTTTTAGTACCTCTTAGACTGCAGATATTTGCCGGTTTTTCTGGCTTGTTGATGGCGCAGTGATCAAGACGTCATTCATTTATTGAATGATAGTTGCAGCGGGATCACTCTGCCAGACTGGCACGAGCGCTCGGTCCACGGTTATCTGGCAAATGGCTGGGGAGTTGACCATTCTCTGAGGCAATACCCACCACTGGAAGTGCAAGTTTGATTACTGGCTTTTTGGGAAGGTAACTGAGAACGCGAAACATTCTTTGTCCTCATCATATAAAGGGATGGAGAAGAAACAATCCTTGATATCCAGCACCATGCAAGGTTACCCTTTTGGCACCATCGAATTCATCGGTAGTGATGTCTGCACAGGTCCCATCGGCTGGATTTTCTTGTTTATCTCTCGCAGGTCGTGCAGGAGGCAAAAAACTTCTCCGGATTGTTTGGGTATGACAAAAATTGGAGTATTCCACAGGCTTGTGGAGGGCTCGATGTCGTTCTTCTGTAGCTCCCGGGTAATCAGTTCCAGGAGGGCAGTCATTCGAGGCTTCGACAGGGGCCACTGCTTGACCCACACTGGGTCTAGTGATTTCCATGTTAGTTTGATGGGCAGTTGTGGGTGTGTAGAGGTGGCCCTCAGAATAAATTTGTCATTTGGACATCTAACAGGGTTAGGGTATCCCTTCCTAGCAAAGGTGGGCATCCAGACGTCACATCTGGGGATAGGGTGATGGTTCTGCCCGGTTCCCTTTCAGTGCAGAGTGTTAGAGCCACAAGCTGTCTGCTTTTTTGGGCACGGGACAGCCCTCCAACCCCACTTACCATGGGGGCCTCTTCCAACATCCACTGTGAAGGCCAGTGTATGTCGGGGATCACAGTGACATCTGACCCTGTATTGACCCAGAAAGGGATACAAACAGCAGAGCTATCAGAGCTGTTATGGAGAAGGCAGCCAGCCCACACTATCAGTAGGTGCCTCCCCACCTTCGCAGCGAATGCCACCCATGGATCTCGCTCCCACGCCTTCATGGCCAGGGCCACCCAGGGGCCTCCTCCCCAGGGAGTCATTCTCGGCATTCCTGGGATGTGGATGGGCTTGTCTGGGCCATTGGCTGGGTTGGGAAGTTGACCGTGGGAGTGGGCAGCGGGTGCGGGAGTTCTGTGCCCCATTGACAGCTGGCACAACCGGGCCGCTTCGTGTTCCTGATAGGAGGAGCCTGTGCGCGGCCTGGGCACCCCCTCCCCCTCCCGTTTCCTTGATCCTTTCTTTTGCACTCCCTAGCGAAATTCCCCTTCCTACCACATGCCCAGCATGGCCATCTGGGTCCCGTCTGGCGTGGGGGAATGGCTGTCAGTGGGTATCCCGACTGAGGGCAGTTTGCTGCGATGTGCCCCTCCTGGCCAGACCTAAAACAAGCCATCACATTGGTTATAGCAGCGTGGACAGCTGCTTGAATCGGGACTAGGTGTTCCGCTTTGACAACATGTCTTATCATATCTGCAGAAGTAGTGCCCGGTGGCAGCGACTGCAAAATGTCCTTTGTGGCGGTGTTACGCTGCTGGCGCAGGCACTCGGCCAGCACAGGGCCTTTTGCTTCTGACAGCGAAGTTGAAGATTCAATTGCTGCCTGTATGTGGTCCACAAACTGCATGAAACCTCGCTTTGGTTCTGCTTTATAGTGGACCATGGCGATGGCCTGACAATGACTTTAGATGCAGAGCGAATATGCTGTCTGGCAGCTCGGGTTGTTGCTACTACCTCGGGGGCCTGAAGGCCCTCTGCCTACGCCTGGGGGGTGATCGTAGTCGGGTCCGTGCCCATTAAATGCTGCCGGCTAAGCCGTGCAGCGGATGGTCTGTTCCAGACACCAAGGCTAGCTGCCTTGCACAGTTGTCCCCCCACTCTTGTTTAAAAACAATCATCCCTGCTCCATCAAAAACTAATCTACATGTCTGCTTGATGTCAAAAGGGAGCATGTCATCCCACCCAAAAACACTGTCAATAAGAGTGGAGACCATCACCAAATTAATTCCTCTGTCTGCAATTGCCTTCACAATTCCCTAGACATCCTTGGGGTCCACAGGTGTATAAGTTCTTTGATTCCCGCCTGGCCCCCCTGCCTGGACAGGAGACGCTAGCTTGGCTGGAGGTGCCCACTCGGCACACGCTCTTATTATCTTCCTCCACTCCGTGAGAGGGGTTTGTTCCTTGAACCAAAGAGGAGGACTGCGGTGGCTACCCTTATGTGTCCTCACTCCCTCCTCCTCTGTATCAGAAGAGCCAGAATAAGAATCGGGATCAGCAGCGGACTGCTTAGGAAACCACTCAGCCCAGTCCGAGTCCGAGTCCAAGTCAGTCCCGGAACTCGACTGACTGGTGACTTCCAGGTTCCCGGACCTTCCTTCTGCCTGAGTCCTGGGCCAATCTCTCCCTCTAAGCTCACCCCACCTCCTGCTGTAACGCAATCTCCGACACACACTCCGAGCAACGTCAGCTTTCCGTCCGTGCTCCTTCCCTCTGTAGTACCCACGCATGCCTGCGTTAACTTGCAGCCCTCCACTATCTCCACAGATCATGGCCGCTCTGTCCCTTTTAAGGGGCTTGCCACTCAGCGGCACGCAGGGCGGAGGCCCCTCCCAGTCTCCCCTGGAGCCCGAATCAATGATGGCCCCGCTCCCCGCTCCCAGCTTAATGGCCGGGCTCCACGCTCTTAGACTAATGGCCCCGCATGGCACTTCTGAATCAACGGCCGCCGCTTGAGCTTCCTCCAGCAGCCCGTCCCAAAAAGATCTTTTTTCTCTACTCGGGGGCATTCCCGCGGCTGCAAATCACCACCCTCTGTGGACTCACAATCACCCACATCCTGCCTGGGCCCCCTCCCATAAGGAGTCCTGGGCGGCCCCCCACTCTCCCCACTCCTGCCCAAGAGCTCGCGTAACCCTGCCCCATAATTCAAAAATGACCTTGATAAGGGACTCCATTCTCTCCCTCACTGGTCCCTCGGTGTGAGCCCTCCTCTTTCGCTAGCCTGGTGTGAGCCTTTCTCCTTTGCCAATCACGACGCGACCCTTTCTCTTCTTTCGGTTGCGCTGTGAGCCCTCCTCCTTCGCCAATTTTCTAATGCAAGACTTCCTCTTCCACCACCCCGACATGAGCCTTCCTCCTTCGTCGCTCCTCTGGCACAAGACTTCCTCTTCCACCAGCCCTAGCGTGAGCCTTCCTCTTTCACTGATCTTCCAATGGGAGACTTTCCCACTTTCGTTGGTCTTCTGGGAGTGTCCTCCCTGTCGGAGACAGTCCTGCTGCTCCGGTTGCTGTTCCCTCGCCCAGGAGGTTCCCGCTTCTGGGTTCGATCCCGGGTTCTCGGCACCACTTGTTGCTGCCGCTACAGGGGCTATGGGTGTGGTGTCCAGGGTCGAGCATGGCTTTGTGGCAGCACCCCTGCTGCCTGTCCTGGTGTTTTGCATATGAAGCAAATGACATGTTGCAGTTGTTCTGGTGACACCTGTTGCTTCCTCCGTTCTGGAGATACAGCTGCCACTGTCTCTGGGCCTGTCGGCCTTGACCAAGCCTCCCGTGCAGCAAACAGCTCCGCCTTCTTAGCACAGGCTTCCATCATCTCTGCCAGTGTAGGTGGGGGCTTGAGAGGCAGTCCCAGGAGCACCCTGCTGCACACTTCATTGGCATTCCTCTGTGCCCTCTCTTTCACTATCTCCATCTGTGTCCTGGGGTCCCATACTTGTCTCTCAACCTGTGCACAGAGCCAGGCAACAAATTGCAAGAAACTTTCTGAGGGAGAATGTTTAATGCCGAGGAAACTACCACTAGCTTCAGCAGTTGGTACCTCGTGAAAAGCCTTATCTGCAGCATCTGAAATCTTATCTAGAATGAATTTTCACAACACCCAAGCTTGGTCCTCAGGCTTAGCCCACTCCCCCTCGCTGCACAAATGTTCATAAGTAATGGTATTATTTTCTAAATCTTTGGCACCTTGAGGGGTTTGTTTAAGTTCTTCCACAAGATCTCTGAGAGATCTCTTCCAGGAGCTTTCCCAGAGATTGAGCTCTGATGGGGTAAGCAGGCACCGGAATAGATCTATTCCAGAAGGAACCAGTTCAAGGGATGTTAATGTAGCCTTCATCATGTTTCTAAAAATTTCACTATTTCTCCCCAATTCCAATTGACTTACATAGCTCCCACTTTGAAAGACATAAGAAGGGTTGGTATGTTACAAGGCTTGCAAGGGTCTTTCAGGGTGAAGAGAGAGACGAGAATCTTGACCTCACGTTCAGAAGGTTTGATTTATTATTTTATGATATATATTACATTAAGACTATACTAAAAGGAATAGAGAGAGAAGTTCTCAGAAATGCTAGCTAAGCTAAGAATAGAAAAGGAATGAATAACAAAGTTCTGTGTCCAGGCAGACGGCAAGAACAGCTCTGCCGTGAGTGGTCAGTAAATCCAAACATTCACCCAAGACCAATCACGGATGCACCTGTTGCATTTCACAGCAGCACGTAACTATTGTTTACATTTTGTTTCTGCGGCCACAGCTTCTCAGAAAGGGGAAAAATCCTAAGGAAAGGATTTTTATGAAAAGATGTTGGTGACACTGGTAAGTTCTAGGACCAGTCCTACCACCCGTGTACTGAGTAGGGGCTACCAAGGGGATGACTTCTTCCTCCCTGTTTTGGACCCAGGATTCCTCCCTTCAGGCCCACCCCCATGGGACCCGGTGGGGGGACCACCACCTGCCCCAGCCCCCGTGCCTTGGGAAGCAGGCGGGGAAACAGCCTTCACCCCACCCCCATGGAGAGTGGGAGGGGATACACCCCTTACCTCTGCCCCTCCCACCCCGGTGGCTTGGTGAGTGGGAGGAGAGACATCCCTTCCCCCTGCCCCACCCCTGTGAGAACCGGGCAGGGCCCCACTCCCCAGCCCTCAGCCCCACCCCCCAGCCTTCGGCCCCACTGTCTTGGGACCCAGGTAAGGCAGTGTGGGCTACAGGCAAGGGGGCGGGGCAACCATGGGAACCAGGGGTGAGGTTACAGGATGATGTAATGGGGGTGGGGACTCAAAGGGAGGGGGAGGAGCGTCCAAGGGAAGGAAGGGGTTGTGAGACCAGAAGGGGCTGGGGGAGGGGACAGGTGGGTGAAAGGGGTTGTGAGGAGAAGAAGGGCAGGTGGGGGGCTGAAACACGTGGCTGCCACCATTTTGGGCTCCGGCGATGCAGTCAGCAGTATCACAACTGCCAGGGCCGGGGTACTGGGAGAGAGGCAGAAGGCCAGGATAGCAACGGCAGTGCCCGGTACCCTGGACTTGCCGGGAAACCTCGCTCAGGTCAGGGGCAGAGGGTTCCTGGGGAGGGGTATCGGAAACCGCAGGAGGGGTGATTTGCTCTGGCTGTCCTTTCAAATCTCTTTTGAGGAATTCTTCCCAAATTATCAGGAACACAGGGAAACATGTGGACACTGTCCCATCTCCCTGTTGAGCCTTTGCTGTTAACAAGGCCCCAATTTGGTCTTAGGCAGAGTCAGAGTTAACATTTATGTTGCCGCCGCTCGGGACGTGGTGTTCCGGGTTGAGGGCGACACAGTGGCAGCACCCTGCCACAGGACCAAAGCACACGCTGACACCGATGTGCTGGGCGGTGAAATGGCCTTTATTAACAATTGAGCAGGGAAATTTATAACAGGGGGTAACAGCAGGACAACGGTGAAGGGAGAGGGGTTGGGCATAATATCGCAAGATGCGCAAGATAACACTATATCTTGACACCAAATTTGCCCCCCCTTTCATGACCTGTTAAAAACATAGAAAATGGTAAGGTTAAAACTGCCTAGTGGGACAGTAGAAACTTGCAAGTGTAACAAAACAAACAACTGTAGCAAGCTTGTAACAAACTTATGATTGTAGATATTTAACAAACGAAAGTTAAACAATGAAACGCAAACGAAAAGCTAACTATCTCTAACTGGTTTTCTAAAAAAGAAAACAACACGAATTTATTCACAATACAGGGCTTCTTGCTGACTAAAACGTGACAAAGAAGAGAGAGGAAGGTGGAAGTCCAAAAGTTAATGTAATCCACACATGGAAATACCAGCTACTTCGTGGCCGTCGTGGGAGATGAGACGTTGGGCGCCACCTGCGATATTCCATGGGTCTCTAGGTTTAATGCAATCCAGAGCCAGCTCGCTCAATACTCAAGTCCACACGGAATGGCATGAACGAGACAAAAGACGAGGAGTGCTCTTCCCCACGTGGGAGCAAGTATCCTGTTTGTTGGCTCATGTCAGGATACACCTGGAGATGGAGACCACCCAGGCAGGAAAGAGGCCGAGTCTCACCTGTGGTAGGGTTTTATGCCCCAGGTGATGGGGGCGGAGAAAGGGGACTGCAGCCAATGGGATAACACTGGGGAGGGGCGAGGGTAGGGACCACCTGTCGGGCAGACCACCAGGGATACAGAGACCAGGGGAGTGAGGGAGGAACCCTGTGATGGGGAATACACCTTCCACGTGACCCAATAACATTTTTTTCCAACACCCAGTGCAACCAACTAAATAACTATCTAGCGCAATACAACAGAAGGGCTCTTGGTGACACAAGGAGCTGGTGGCAACTGAGTATCCACAAGTGTCCCCAGTGATACCCCATGACATGACAGTGGTGACATCACTGTCCCCGCAGCAGCCTCGGGATGTCCTTGATGGCTTTTCGGCACCGCTTGGCCACTGCGCGGCTGCCGGGGCCACCCGGGCCACCGGGGCCACCTGGGCCAGCATAGGGACTCAACAGGAGGTTGTGGATATCCCACAGCGTCGGCAGCAGGTGATGAGAGGCCAGGCGAGCGCTGGCATCCCACAGCCGCTCAAACTCAGCCACGTCAGTCACCAAGGCCTCAAGGATATTGGGGGACATCTGCTCTGTCTTCAGGGTGTCCTCAATCTCTTCAAACTGGCATTGCATGTCCCAGATGAACTCGATGGCTTTGTCACACGCCTCCACCAAACGGTTCAGCGGCCCCACAGCCACCACTGCCCAGTGTCCCCTCCAGGTGGCCGCCCTCGCCCGGCTGGTGGCCACCACGGCCTCATCCATGGCCTCGCTGGTAGCTTCCTCTTCCTCAGTGATGGCTGCTGCCACCTGAGCATCGTGCATGGCCCCTGCCGAGGCCCCCTCGAGCCCGTCCAGGGTCACCAGCAGCCACCAGGGTGTGGCCACCAGGTTGTCCCCAGGTCTCTCCCTGAAGGTGTTTAACCACAGGTCCTTGGCCCAGGAGGGGGTTGCGTCCCAGCAGATGTTGCACATCTCATCTGCCTCCTCCTGCAGCCGGTCCCATCTCGCCCTGAGCATGGCCAACACCTCCTGCCAGGCCTTGGCCACGGTGCTCACATCAGCCCAGGAGGTCCCAGGTGTGGCCCCGAGGGCGGCCAGGGCCCGGCCCAGGGACGGGACACCACGGTGGCCCAGGGAGGTGACATCCCCGTGGTCCAGGGTCTCACAGAGGCTCTGGGTGAATCTCCTCAGCGCGGCATGCAGGAACTTCGGGGACACGCGCTGCCGCACGTCCCTGTGTGACCCGGTCACGGCAGCCACCACCGTGCCCAGGGTGGCCACCACGGTGACCGGCCGATCCAGCAGCTGGAGAGGGGGCACCTGGGCAGGGGACAGGGGAGGTATCAGGGACCTGGTGTTATTTGTGTCTTTCTGCGGTGGCCCCTGTGCCCTCCCGGGGTCCCCTTTGCTCCTCCCTGGAGGGCTCTGCTGTCCCCTCTGTCCTTTTGCCACTCCCCCCCTCGTCTCCTCTGCCATCCCCACCGTCCCCCCCCTCCATCCCCCACTGCCGCCTTTCACCACCCCCTGTTGTACCCCCCTTCCACCCCTCTGTCACCTCCCCCCTTCCTGCCACTCTCGCCTGTCCCCTTTGCGACACCCTGTCCCCTCCCGCCACCTCCCGTGTCCCCCCCATCCCCCCCTGTTCCTTCTCCCCCATTGTCTCCGCTACCGGCCGGGTCCCCTCCCCATCCCGTCCCTGCTGTCCTCTCCGTGTCCCCTCTCCCCTTTCCTGTCGCACCTCTTGGAGCTCCATCGTCACTGGGGACCCGGCCGGGACACCTCGGGGACGCTCGGGTGGGGAACGAGTCCCGGGACAGGCACCGGTCCAGGCACAGAACCGACCCCGCTGACGACGCGAGACGAAATGGCGGAGCCGCCTCACGAGGCGCGCCTAAAGCGGCGGGGCGGGGCCGAGGCTCGGGGGGAGGGGGCGGTGCGGGAATTTGTGGGCGCCGAGGAAGCCCCGGGCCGCCCCCGGCAGCGCGGGATGGGCGACAGCGACCGCGGTCAGCACCGGGAGCGGGGGGGGGCGACGGTGAGGAGGTGGTGGGCGGATTCAGGGGATTGGGGAGGGCTGAGGAGATGTGAGGGGAGTTTGGGGGTCCTGAGGGGGTTTGGAGGGTGCGGAGGGTGAAACCGAGGGCGTGAGGGGATTTGGGGGATTCTGAGAGGGACTGGGGGGGGTCCTGAGGGGATGTGAGGAGTTTTGACGGGATTTGGGGGATCTTGAGTGGGTTTGTGGGGTCCTGAGGGGTTTTTGGGGGATCTGAGAGGGCCTGGGGTGTCATGAGAGAGAATTTGGACTCCTGAGGAGAAATTGGGGGTCCTGAGGATATCTGGGGGATCCTGAGGGGGTTTGGGAGGCCCTGAAGGGGTCTCGGGGGTTTTGAGCAGGTTTAGGGATCTTGAGGGGATGTGAGGAGTCATGAGGGAGGATTTGGGCAATCCTGAGGGATTTTGGAGGGGTTTTGGAGCATTCTGAGAAAGTTTGAGGGATCCTGAGGCTGTGCTGGGGATCGTGAGGGGATTGGGGGGGGAACTGAGGTGTTTGGGAATCCTGAGGTGATCGGGGGAGGGGGGTTGTGGGGGCTCATGAGGGGATTTAGGAATTGCTGAGGGGATGTGGAGGCTTCTGAGGGGGTTTGGCGGGGGTCGTGAAGGATTTTGGGGGGTCCTGAGGGAGAACTGAGGGGATGTGAGGGGTCATGAGGGGATTTGGGGAATCCTGAGGGGATTTGGGGGGTTTTGGAGAGTTCTGAGGGGAAATCGGGGGTCCTGAGTGGGTACACGGGGTGGGGGGCCGGTCCCAGTCCCGGTGCACAGGGGTGCTGGTGCCCGGGGGGTCCCGGTGCCCGGGCGGGTCCCGGGGTTTGAGGGGGGGTCCAGTCCCAGTCCCGGTGCTCGGTGAGTGGGGGGTCAATGTACGGGGGGTGTCCCAGTTCTCGTGCATGAGTGGGGGTCCCGGTGCTCTGTGATTCGGGAGGGTCTCGGATGGTCTGGTGCCCGAGGCTGGCAAGGTTTGAGGGGGGGTCTGCTGGTCTCAGTGATGCGGGGGGGGTGTCTCCGGTTGTCCCAGTGCACGCAGGGGTTGTCCCGGTGCTTGGTGATATTCGGGAGGGGGTCTCTGGTGGTCCCGGTGCACGATGAGGGGGTCAATGCTCGAGAGGGGGGTCCCGTTGCTTGGTGATTTGGGGGGTCTCCAGTGGTCCTGGTGCTCAAGGGGGATCAATGCTCAAGGGCAGGTGGGAAGGGGGATGCTGTTTTTGGGGGTGTCCCAGTGCACTATGAGGGGAGGGTGCAGGTGCTCGAGGGGGTGTCAGGAGCACTGAAGGGGGTTTCTGCAGGTGCGGTTTTTGGGGGATCGCAGTGCCCCCCCAGGGTGGGATCAGTGCTCAGAGGTGGGGACTGCCCAGGGACACTCCCAGACTCCCAAGTCCCAGCCGAGTCTGCTGCAAGGCACTGAGGGGGCTCACTCATTGAGACCTCTGCCCCAAGCTTGTCAAGAATGCCCTCAGAATGTCCCCAAGTCTCTGCAGTGGTGACACCGTAATGATGCCTTCACGGTGACAGGGGCATTCCTGCAGCAGCCTCAGGATTTCCTCCACAGCACTTTGGCACTGCTCACCCACCGTGCAGCCAGGGCCATCGTGGCCAGGAAGGGGACACAAGGAGAAGGGGTGCATGTCCCCAAGTGTCCACAGCAGGTGATGCGTGGCCAGGTGGCCGCTGGCATCCCACAGCCACTTGGCCTTGGCCACCACAGCCAGCAAGACCGCACAGAAATCAGGGCATGGCTCCTCTGTCCCCTTCATGGTGGCCTTGATTTGCTCAGCCTGCTGCCGCAACTCCTGGAGGAACGCAGTGGCTTCTTCAAATGCGGGCGCCAAGGCCCTGGGGATATCGGGGGATGGCTCCTCTGTCCCCTCCAGGGCCAACTCGATGTCCCCAAGTTGGCGCTGCAGCTCCCAGGGGTACACTATGGCTCTGTCACACGTGGCCACCAAGTGCTCCAGCAGCCCCAGGGCCACGTCTGCCTGCTGTCCCCTCATGGTGACCTCCTCTGCCCAGGCAGAATGCCACCAACGATGATAATAACCCTCTCACCTCCCTGAGCCAGGACCTGGCTGCCTATGAGAGCTCCTCAGGGACCCCCCAGAGGCATGTGATATGGCCGTACATAAGCTGGTTCATGGCCCTGGATATTCTCAAGGACAGCTGGGCCGAGCTGGCCAGGAAAGCCACCAAGCTCCACAACACCTGCAGGGAGGTGGCCACTGAGGCAGCCTCTGAGGAGGCCACGGACACTGCCTGGGCCAGGGAGCTGCAAGACGAGGCTGCCCGTTATGGGGCAGCTCAGGAAAACATGGTGGAGCTGGATCAGGCCCGGGGCAGGTAGGAGGGGGCCGAGGTGGTGGCTGGGCATGAAGGCCAGGTGAGGAGAGAGGCCATGGTGGCTGCCAGCGAGGCAACAAGGGCCAACATGGTGAAACAGCGGGTGGAGGCGGCCCTGGGGCATCTGGAGCGCTTGGTGGCTGCATGTGACGAAGACACGGCGTTCCCCGGGGAGCTTCATTGGCGGCTCAGGGACACAGAGGCTGCGCTGGAGGGGACAAATGAGACATCTCCTGATGTCCCTGAGGCCTTGGTGGCCCAGGTTGCCGTTGCAGAGCAGCTGTGGGCGGCCAACGCCTGCCTGGCCAAGGATCACCTGCTGAAGGCACTTGATGAAATCTTCAAGTTCTATATCAATGATGATCCCACCAGCCCCAGTGTCTTTGGGGCGGCTGAGAAGTGCCAAAGAGCCACCAAGGACATCCCAAGGCACCTTCGACCCCCGGAGCGTTGCCAGAGCATGCCCAAGGTGTCCCCAGTGAGTGTAGAGCTCCAAAAGGTGCGACAGGGGGGTGGGGAGGGGGCATTGGGGGATGGAGAGGACACAGGGGCTGGCGGGGGGGCAGCGGGGACAAGACGCTGACAAAGGGGCAAAAGGGACCCGTCAGGGACAGGGGCCACCCCAGGAGGCCACTAGTGCCACCAGGTCCCTGACATCTCCCCTGTCCCCTCCTCAGGTGTCCCCTCCTCAGCTGCAGGTGCTGGTGGCCATGGTGAACACCCTGGACGAGATGGTGGCCACCTTGATGGGGCCACACTGGGCCAAGTTCCCAGACTCCCTGTATGAGGACCTGAATAACTTCACCCGGAGCCTCCATTCGACCCTGAACAAAGGTGATGTCCGCTCGCTGGGCCACCATGGTGTCCCCTCCCTGGGCCAGGCCCTGGCCACCCTCTGGGCCACCCCCAGGACCACCCAGGCCAATGTGAGAGCCGCAGCCAGTGCCTAGCAGGAGTTGGTGGCCAAGCTCGTGGACAACTGGGACTGGCTGGCCAGGGAGGCCAACAAGCTCTGTGAGCAGCTGGTCACAGCCCAGCAGCTGATGGTGTCCCTAGACAAGGAGGAGGTGACCTTGGAAGTGGCCACTCACGGTGCCCCGGTGGTGGCAGCCAGCATTGAGGCCATGGGAGAGGCTGTGGTGGCCACCAGGAGGGGGACATTGGGCAGAGGTGGCCCTGGAGCCGCTGCAGCGCTTGGTGGCCGTGTGTCACAGGGCCACCTTGTTCTAGTGGAATATGGAGTGGAAGCTCAGGGACATCGAGGCTATCCTGAACGGGACAAACAAGGTGTCCCCTGATGTCCTTAAGGCCTTGATGGCCAAAGTGGCCAAGTTTGAGCAGCTGTGGGAGGCCAGCACCCGCCTTGCCAAGGATCACCTGCTGGAGGCACTTGGGGTCATTGACAAAATCCTCTTGAGTCCCTGTGGTGACCATGGTGGCTCCAGTAGCGCCGGCAGCTGTGCGGTGCCTGAGTGGTGCCAAAAAGCCATTGAGGATATCCCAAGGCTGCTGCAAGAAAGTTTCACATAGGGGCAGTGACATCATCAGGGACATCGCTGCTGTCACCTCTGCCCTACTCGTGATGAATTTGAGACAGACTTGGGGAATTTTCTGGGAATTTTCAATGATACTGTCCCAAATCCTGATGAGAATTCCTGGGGTGATGTTACTGGGGATCTCAGAGGCACGCTGGGACAGTCTGGGGACACTCAGAGACACTCAGGGAGAGGGGACATGGCTGAATGAGTCCCCTCAAGAGCTTCCAGCTTTCCCCTGTGCCTGCAGCTCAGTCGAGTCTTTAATGACAATTTAATAATTGCCTTTTGCACAATATTATTGATAACCAGTAATTTGATATGGTGTTTGATAATGATATTGATTATTGGGGATTCCTTGTAGCTGCTGGTTGGTGCAATATAATCTATCAGTTCATGTGTGCAGCATAAATTAATTAATTAATTAATATCCTCTATATAAATCAGACTAGGCTGATCAAAGTCTGTGTCAGACACATCACTGACCCCATTGAGAGATGAGTGGTCAATAAATCCATCCCAACGTTCCTTGAGGGGAGAACAGCCAGGGAGCTGCTTCAAGGTGCTGTCGCTGAGATATTTTCCCTTGGAAACCCTGGGTGGGATGCAAATACACCCAAGCAGACGGCAAAATTAAAATGATATCAAAGCCTCGTGAAATGTGGGTTAAAACATGGGGTCTGGTCTCTAAAGCCATAAATTGGTCCAAGCTTTACCAAGTGAGGCAAAATGATGATGAATCACCCTCTGATTTTTTAAACAGGTGAAGAGAAACTGCCATCAAATATACAGATCCAGATCCTGAATCAGCACATGGTAAAGCATATCTGGTTTTGTTTTGTGTGGGCCAGGCTTCAAATGATGTAAGAAGAAACTATAAAGGGAGTTCAAGACTTGGATAAACTGCTGGAGGTATCCTGGAAGGTGTTTTGAGACAGGGGCCCAACTGAAAGAGTTAGCAAGAAGGCAACTCAGGAAAAGTGACCCAAGAAAGCTTCCCCTCCGGAGAAGGCTCAGAGTGCATCCTGTAAGAAATGGGAGCATTGGAAAAAGGACTGTCCAGTGCTGAAAGAAAAATCATCAGTCCCTCTTGTAGCAGCGGTGCCCAGCAGGGAATAATGAGCATTGACTCCATGATTGCAGCAGGATGATGAATCCGTTTGTTGTACCATCCTTTACTACTAAGAAAAACCCATGGCCCTTGCCAGATAGTCCCAACACACACGTGGATCCAATTGGCCAATCAAGCCAAGCAACCATCGCCAGTGGCCTGTTGTTCTGGTTTGAAAGTAAAACCAGTGAGAGATTCCAAGTCAGAAATACCGTTTATTAGGAAAAGGAAAAAACCTCAAAATACATGAAATACAAAAGAAAAAGATACATAAATGTATACTGCACATAATAATGTATATAAAAGATATATAGATGTATAGATATATATAAAATACAGAGTGAAACCTTACTATCAGATCCCACTTAAAATTAGGTCTCCTTGTGGTGCACAAGGGGTTTCCCTGTCCTTCTGCATTACCCACCAAGTGTAACCAGGTCCTTGAGCAAAAACCCTGTTGCCACACGTCGGGCGCCAAAAAAATGCTTTAGTTTGAAAGCAAAACTGGAGACTTAGATTCAGGAATGCAATTTATTAGGAAAAGGGGAAAAAACCCCCAAAAGACATGCAATAGTACAAAATAAAACCACTGTCAGAGTCAGAATACAACCTGAAACCCTGCTACTTAGCGTGGTGGTAGCAGTCCAGATGAAACGGTCTTGTTGAAGTGGTGATCCCGTAGAAAAGATCTGGTAGTGTTTGTCCTCTGGAAAGCAGTGGGTAAGGGCTACCTGTTCTGTCCCAAAGCCCAGATGACATCCAGGTAGGGATGCTGAGCTCCTCCCCCCTGGGTGAAGCGTCTCCTAATGGGCTGATATGGTTCTGAGTCATGATTGGTCCTTGGTTGCCCATCCAACAGAAATGGCTCCCGAGGGAGGTATCTCTGAGTCATGGGGCAAGGCATTGATGGGCCCATTAACAGGAGATAAGGAAAAAACAATGCTCTGTGGCACTGGTTTCATATGTTTTCTTAAGCCTTTTGATGTTTACATTCTTGTAACAAACTTTCTCACCCACTTTGTGTAAATACCTTATTGTTTTGCATTCTTCTATGGAGGAGGAGTGTTGCTGCCTGTACAGGGGGTATGGGTGTGGTTTCCCGGGTCAAGCATGGCTCTGTGGCAGCACCCCTGCCACAGGGACCAAGACACATGCTGACACCAATGTGGTGGACGGTGAAAAGGGGTTTATTAACTGCCAAGTGGGGCAATTTATTATAAGGGGTAACGGCAGGGCAACGGTGAAGGGAGACGGGTTAGGCATAATATCGTGAGATGTCCTAGATGACGTCATATCTTAAGCCCACATTTCCCCCCCCTCTTCATGACCTTATAAAAACGTAGAAAATGCTAAGGTTAAAACTGCCTAGTGGGACAGTAACAAACTTGTAACTGTAACAAAACAAACAACTGTAGTAAACTTGTAACAAACTTATGACTGTAGCTATTTAACAAATGAAAAGTTAAACAATGTAACGCACACCAAAAACTAACTATCTCTAACTGGTTTTCGATGAAAAAACAACACGGACTTATTAAAAATACAGGGCGATCAGCTGTGGGGCTGACTGAACCATGACTTCGGGCATTCTTGCAGGACTTTCTCAGCTTATCTGTTGACATCACAGCACCAAATTGTCCTCCCAGAATCTGCAATCTGTTTGACTTTAAAACCAGGGTGTTTTGGGGAGTCCATGTCCGGACCCATTTTCTCCCCAAAACACCCTTTTAGACCCCTTGGTGCAGGAAAAGTTCTGGGTTAACTGGTATTCCATCCAAGTAGAGTCAGAACTTGGCCAGAGTTCCAACTCCACCTGACGGATACCACTTAGAGCAAGTGCTGAGCTCTTTTTGTCTTTCCCCCAGTTCTTCTTTGCGCTGGCCTCTCACTGGGTTTTTTCACAACCCCGATGTAGTCGGCCATCAGGCTGCCTGATGACTCGGCACTGCCTTCTGGGAGTGGGGTATGCGGGCCATGGGGGTGTCTGAGGGTCCAGTCCTGCAAAAGAAGCCTTTCAGATTTCATTAGTTCTTGCCCTGAAGGTCTGGTTTTATTGATTTGAGCGGGCACCATTTAATTTTGCTATCTTTCTTTACAGCTGCATACCCTTGCCCCGTGAATATCAGCCTCCAACCTGCTTCCCACTTTCCTAACTCATTTTTGATTATTACTTGTGGGCCTGCCTCTAACGCCCGGATGGCCCAGTGCCTCTGGGCAGAACTTTTGATATCCTCTCCCCTTGGGAACTGAGTTAAAGCTAGTAGGGTGGTTGCTAGAATACGTGCTTGATCTCTTGGTGGGATGGAATTGGTGGCACCTTCTGCCTTTGTGAGCACCTCCAGTTTATTTTTTAGGGTTTGGATGGCCCGTTCGACTATGGCCTGTCCAGTGCTTTTATAGGGGATACCACGGTCTAACGTTATATCCCATTTTGACGCAAATGCTTGTATTGATTTTGAGGTGAAACTCGGACCATTATCTGTTTTAATTTGCCTCGGGATGCCTAGCCATGCCATGGCTGTTAACCAGTGATGGACCGTTGCTCTGGAATCAGCTCTTTGGTGTTGCGTGGCCATGATTATCCCACAATAAGTGTCTACTGTTACCACGAACCCCGCTTGGGGTCTCAGCAGCTGGCATAATGTAAAATCTGTCTGCCATATATCAGCGGCCTTGGTGCCGCTAGGATTGACACCGCTGGACCATAGTTGTGACCTCTGACAGTAGGGGCATGAGGCGACGACGTGCCTTGCATCAGGCACGGAGATCCCGCATTTTCTCGCGAGCGCTCTGGCTCCGACATGCAGGGATTCATGCAGCCAGCGGGCTTCTCTCAGGGTCCACAGCCCTCTCGCAGCGGCATCTGCTTTTTTGTTACCAACTTGAAAGAATCCTTTGACTGGACTGTGGTTGTTGACATGGATGATGGACACGGTGCCCTTTCACGAGTAAAGCACTTATTGCAGCATTGCTGCCACTGCGGACAGTGCCACACCAGCTCGGGTCATGGTTAGACGGAGTCAGGCCACGAATAATGAGTCTCTTACAATATTGAGGTGTTTGTCCGGGAACAGTCCACATGCCAGTGCCACGGCGGCTGGCTCGAGTTGTTGTACTGACAGCGCAAGATCTGTTGTTTTAATGCAATGCCACCACTCTCCTGTCTGCCACACTACCGCTGCAGTGGAAGTTAATGAAGATGTGTCGGTGAAAACTGTGGGTCCCTCGCGTGGCCAGTCAATTACCTTGGGTGGTAGGTCGATGTCGATGACCGCCAGCATCTGCGTCCACAGGGGTTTTGCCGCGTACCGAATCTCTCCCCCAAATCCAACGAGGGCCATGGCCAAGTGTTCTGATATCATTGGCGACCGTGCAGGAGGCAGTTTGCGGAAGGGTAGGTACACTCTGGTGGTTTCAGCGGCCCGGTGTCTCAGAGCGAGCTTCCTGCCTTTCATGATGAGGTTGCCAAGGCATTCAACTCCTGGGGAGAAGGCGCGCGATGGTTTACCCAGGACCACCCATTGTATTGGTTGGGCTTTATATGGGAGTCCCTGGGCTAGCACCACTACTCCCCCTCTCCTTGTGAGATGGACATATATTCAACCAGCACATTCGAGTCCCCACCTGTCGAGCATGGTTGCTGACATCTGATGCTTGATGAAGTCAAGTGAGCTCACTGCCTCTGGTGTCAGCACTTTGGTCTCCCATGGGTTCTTCCCTTTTAAGAGGTCGTTCAAGGCATCCACGATCTCAGGAGGAATCAGAATGATGTTGCGAAGTCACTGTAATGATCCCACTAGCTGCTGCATGTCATGCAGTGTTTTGATGTTCCAGTGAATTTTTATTTGGGGAGGGGTTATGTAAAGGTTCGAAATTCCCACTCCTAAAAAGTCACCCATGGTCCACTTTTTATCTTTGAGCTGGCAATTTCAAACCCATTTACTTTTAATACCTCTTAGACTGCAGATATTTGCCGGTCTACCTGGCTTGTCGATGTCGCAGTGATCACGATGTCATCCATTTATTGAATGATAGTTGCGGCGGAATCACTCTGCCCAAGTGGCGCTAGCACTCGGTCCACGGTTATCTGGCAAATGTCTGGGGAGTTGACCATTCCCTGAGGCAATACCCACCACTGGAAGTGCAAGTTTGATCACTGGCTGTTTGGGAAGGTAACCGAGAACGCAAACCGGTCTTTGTCCTCATCATATAAAGGGATGGAGAAGAAACAATCCTTGATATCCAGCACCACGCAAGTTTGCCCTTTTAGCACCATCGAATTAATCGGTAGTGATGTCTGCACAGGTCCCATCGGCTGGATTTTATTGTTTATCTCTCGCAGGTCATGCAGGTGGCGAAAAACTTCTCTGGATTGTTTGTGTATGACAAAAATTGGAGTATTCCACGGGCTTGTGGAGGGCTCAGTGTGGTTCTTCTGTAGCTCCCGGGTAATCAGTTCCAGGAGGGCAGTCATTCGAGGCTTCGACAGGGGCCACTGCTCAACCCACACTGGGTCTAGTGATTTCCATGTTAGTTTGATGGGCAGTTGTGGGTGTGTAGAGGTGGCCCTCAGAATAAATTTGTCATTTGGACATCTAACAGGGTTAGGGTATCCCTTCCTAGCAAAGGTGGGCATCCAGACGTCACATATGGGGATAGGGTGATGATTCTGCCTGGTCCCCTTTCAGTGCAGAGTGTTAGAGCCATGAGCTGTCTGCTTTTTTGGGCACGGGACAGCCCTCCAACCCCACCTACCATGGGGGCCTCTTCCAACATCCACTATGAAGGCCAGTGTATGTCGGGGATCACAGTGACATCTGACCCTGTATCAACCCAGAAAGGGATACAAACAGCAGAGCTATCAGAGCTGTTATGGAGAAGGCAGCCAGCCCACGCTATCAGTAGGTGCCTCCCCACCTTCGCAACGAACGCCACCTATGGGTCTTGCTCCCACACCTTCATGGCCAGGGCCACCCAGGGGCCTCATCCCCAGGGAGTCATTCTCGGCATTCCTGGGATGTGGATGGGCTTGTCTGGGCCATTGGCTGGGTTGGGAAGTTGACCGTGGGAGTGGGCAGCGGGTGCGGGAGTTCTGTGCCCCATTGACAGCTGGCACAACCAGGCCGCTTCGTGTTCCTGATAGGAGGAGCCTGTGCGCGGCCTGGGCGCCCCCTCTCCCTCCCGTTTCCTTGATCCTTTCTTTTGCACTCCCTAGCGAAATTCCCCTTCCTACCACATACCCAGCATGGCCATCTGGGTCCCGTCTGGCGTGGGGGAATGGCTGTCAGTGGGTATCCCGACTGAGGGCAGTTTGCTGCGATGTGCCCCTCCTGGCCACACCTAAAACAAGCCATCACATTGGTTATAGCAGCGTGGACAGCTGCTTGAATCAGGACTAGGTGTTCCGCTTTGACAACATGTCTTATCATATCTGCAGAAGTAGCGCCAGGAGGCAGCGACTGCAAAATGTCCTTTGTGGCGGTGTTACGCTGCTGGCGCAGGCACTCGGCCAGCACAGGGCCTTTTGCTTCTGACAGCGAAGTAGAAGATTGAATTGCTGCCTGTATGTGGTCCACAAACTGCGTGAAACCTCGCTTTGGTTCTGCTTTATAGTGGACCATGGCGATGGCCTGACAATGACTTTAGATGCAGAGCGAATAGCCTCTCTGGCAGCTCGGGTTGTTGCTACTACCTCGGGGGCCTGAAGGCCTTCTGCCTACGCCTGGGGGGTGATCGTAGTCAGGTCTGTGCCCATTAAATGCTGCAGGCTAGAGCCATGCAGCGGATGGTCTGTTCCAGACACCAAGGCTAGCTGCCTTGCACAGTTGTCCCCCCACTCTTGTTTAAAAACAATCATCCCTGCTCCACAAAAAATTAACCTGCATGTCTGCTTGATGTCAAAAGGGAGCATGTCGTCCCACCCAAAAACACTGTCAATAAGAGTGGAGACCATCACCAAATTAATTCCTCTGTCTGCAATTGCCTTCACAATTCCCTAGACATCCTTGGGGTCCACAGGTGTATAAGTTCTTTGATTCCCACCTGGCCCCCCACCCGGATGGGAAATGCTAGCTTGTCTGGAGGGGCCCACTCGGCACACGCTCTTATTATCTTCCTCCACTCCGTGAGAGGGGTTTGTTCCTTGACCCAAAGAGGAGGACTGTGGTGGATAGCCTTATGTGTCCTCACTCCCTCCTCCTCTGTCTCAGAAGAGCCAGAATAAGAATCGGGATCAGCAGTGGACCGCTTAGGAAACCACTCATCCCAGTCCGAGTCCGAGTCAGTCCCGGAACTCGACTGACTGGTGACTTCCAGGTTCCCGGACCTCCCTTCTGCCTTAGTCCTGGGCCGCTCTCTCCCTCTAAGCTCACCCCACCTCCTGCTGTAACGCAATCTCCGACACACACTCCGAGCAACGTCAGCCTTCCCTCCGTGCTCCTTCCCTCTGTAGTACCCACGCATGCCTGCGTTAACTTGCAGCCCTCCACTATCTCCGCCGATCACGGTCGCGTTGTCCCCTTTCAGGGGCGTGCCGCTCAGCGGCACGCAGGGCGGAGGCCCCTCCCAGTCTCCCCTGGAGCCCGAATCAATGATGGCCCCGCTCCCCGCTCCCAGCTTAATGGCCGGGCTCCACGCTCTTAGACTAACGGCCCCGCACGGCACTTCTGAATAAACAGCCGCCGCTTGAGCTTCCTCCAGCAGCCCGTCCCAAAAAGATCTTTTTTCTCTACTCGGGGGCATCCCCGCGGCTGCAAATCACCACCCTCTGTGGACTCACAATCACCCACATCCTGCCTGGGCCCCCTCCCGCAAGCAGTTCTGGGCGGCCCCCCACTCTCCCCACTCCTGCCCAAGAGCTCGCGTAACCCTGCCCCATAATTCAAAAATGACCTTGATAAGGGAGTCCATTCTCTCCCTCACTGGTACCGGTGCGAGCCCTCCGCTTTCGCTAGCCTGGTGTGAGCCTTTCTCCTTTGCCAATCATGACGCGACCCTTCCTCTTCTTTCGGCTGCGCTGTGAGCCCTCCTCCTTCGCCGATTTTCCAATGCAAGACTTCCTCTTCCACCACCCCGACATGAGCCTTCCTCCTTCGTCGCTCCTCTGGCACAAGACTTCCTCTTCCACCAGCCCTAGCGTGAGCCTTCCTCTTTCACTGATCTTCCAATGGGAGACTTTCCCACTTTCGTTGGTCTTCTGGGAGTGTCCTCCCTGTCGGAGACAGTCCTGCTGCTCCGGTTGCTGTTCCCTCGCCCAGGAGGTTCCCGCTTCCGGGTTTGATCCCGGGTTCTCGGCACCACTTGTTGCTGCCGCTACAGGGGCTATGGGTGTGGTGTCCAGGGTCGAGCATGGCTTGGTGGCAGCACCCCTGCTGCCTGTCCTGGTGTTTTGCATATGAAGCAAATGACATGTTGCAGTTGTTCTGGTGACACCTGTTGCTTCCTCCGTTCTGGAGATACAGCTGCCACCGTCTCTGGGTCTGTCAGCCTTGACCAAGCCTCCCGTGCAGCAAACAGTTCCGCCTTCCTAGCACAGGCTTCCATCATCTCTGCCAGTGTAGGTGGGGGCTTGAGAGGCAGTCCCAGGAGCACCCTGCTGCACACTTCATTGGCATTCCTCTGTGCCCTCACTTTCACTATCTCCTGTTGTATTCATATTGTTGTATAATTATATTTCCTGAGTCTCATACCTTCTGGGTGTTTTTCTCATGGCAGATCTTCACAGCAGTGGTGTTGTTGCTTCTTGGTCAGGGCTCCTCTCCCAGGCTCTCCCTGACCACCCCGCCCCCTTTTATCTCAGCTACCTCCATGGGCTACAGCTGCTGCCCAATCAAGGACATCACAGCTGCAGCCCATTTACAATAACCAGAATCAGGGCAGGGTCACTAATACAATAGAGAGATCTTTAACTGCCATACATATATTTACAATACATAAGTTAACTCAGGCCCCCACATTTCCCCCTTTACTTTTACCAATTTTACAATTACCATAGACATTTTTGTCCCAGCTCTCAGGCTGCCACAGCTCTCAGCTGTCTAGTCCCAGCTCTCAGGCTGCCACAGCTCATACATAGAATATATACATATCCTCCTTTTTTTTTTCTTTTTTTTTTTCTTTTTTCTTTTTTTCTCTTTTTTTCTTTTTTCTCTTTTACTTCTAGCAACCCTACAACTACAATACACATATCTGTCCCAACTCTCAGGCTGCCATACACATATCTGTCCCAGCTCTCAGGCTGCCACACACACATATCTGTCCCAGCTCTCAGGCTGCCACAGCTCGCAGCTGTCTTTACCTCTATAGTCCCAGCTCTCAGGCTGCCACAGCTCGCAGCTGTCCTTACTTCTATAGTCCCAGCTCTCAGGGTCCCAGCTCTCAGGCTGCCATACACATATCTGTCCCAGCTCTCAGGCTGCCACACACATATCTGTCCCAGCTCTCAGGCTGCCACAGCTCGCAGCTGTCCGGGGATTCCACACCTTTTTTCCTTGGCTGCATGTTCTTAATCACGTCGGGGTCACCAGATGTTGTATTCACATTGCTGTACAATTATATTTCCTGAGTCCCATACCTTCTCTCGATGGTCTTCTCACGGCAGATCTTCACAGCAGTGGTGTTGTTGCTTCTCGGTCAGGGCTCCTCTCCCAGGCTCTCCCTGACCACCCCGCCCCCTTTTATCTCAGCTACCTCCATGGGCTACAGCTGCTGCCCAATCAAGGACATCACAGCTGCAGCCCATTTACAATAACCAGAATCAGGGCAGGGTCACTAATACAATAGAGAGATCTTTAACTGCCATACATATATTTACAATACATAAGTTAACTCAGGCCCCCACATTTCCCCCTTTACTTTTACCAATTTTACAATTACCATAGACATTTTGTCCCAGCTCCCAGGCTGCCACAGCTCGCAGCTGTCTTTACTTCTATAGTCCCAGCTCTCAGGCTGCCACAGCTCTCAGCTGTCTAGTCCCAGCTCTCTGGCTGCCACAGCTCTCGGCTGTCCTATCTTCTATAGTCCCAGCTCTCAGGCTGCCACACACATATCTGTCCCAGCTCTCAGGCTGCCACAGCTCTCAGCTGTCTTTACTTCTATAGTCCCAGCTCTCAGGCTGCCACAGCTCTCAGCTGTCTAGTCCCAGCTCTCAGGCTGCCACAGCTCTCAGCTGTCTTTTCTTCTAGAGTCCCAGCTCTCAGGCTGCCACAGCTCTCAGCTGTCCTATCTTCTGTCCCAGCTCTCTGGCTGCCACAGCTCTCGGCTGTCCTATCTTCTGTCCCAGCTCTCTGGCTGCCACAGCTCTCGGCTGTCCTACCTTCTATCCCCCTTTTCTTTTAGCAACTTTACAATTACAATATACATATCTGTCCCAGCTCTCAGGCTGCCACAGCTCGCAGCTGTCTTTACTTCTATAGTCCCAGCTCTCAGGCTGCCATACACATATCTGTCCCAGCTCTCAGGCTGCCACAGCTCGCAGCTGTCTTTACTTCTATAGTCCCAGCTCTCAGCTGTCCAGGGGATTCCATACCTTCTTTCGATGTTTGTCCGCAGATCTTTACCACGTCGGGGTCACCAGATGTTGTATTCATATTGTTGCATAATTATATTTCCTGAGTCTCATACCTTCTGGGTGTTTTTCTCATGGCAGATCTTCACAGCAGTGGTGTTGTTGCTTCTCGGTCAGGGCTCCTCTCCCAGGCTCTCCCTGACCACCCCGCCCCCTTTTATCTCAGCTACCTCCATGGGCTACAGCTGCTGCCCAATCAAGGACATCACAGCTGCAGCCCATTTACAATAACCAGAATCAGGGCAGGGTCACTAATACAATAGAGAGATCTTTAACTGCCATACATATATTTACAATACATAAGTTAACTCAGGCCCCCACAATCTCCATCTGTGTCCTGGGGTCCCGTACTTGTCTCTCAACCTGTGCACAGAGCCAGGCAACAAATTGCTAGAAACTTTCTGAGGGAGACTGTTTAATGTTGAGGAAACTACCACTAGCTTCAGCAGTTGGTAGCTGGTGAAAAGCCTTATCTGCAGCATCTGAAATCTTATCTAGAATGAATTTTCACAACACCCAAGCTTGGTCCTCAGGCTTAGCCCACTCCCCCTCGCTGCACAAATGTTCATAAGTAATGTTATTATTTTCTAAATCTTTGGCACCTTGAGGGGTTTGTTTAAGTTCTTCCACAAGATCTCTGAGAGATCTCTTCCAGGAGCTTTCCCAGAGATCGAACTCTGACGGGGTAAGCAGGCACCGGAATAGATCTATGATGTCAGAAGGAACCAGTTCAAGGGATGTTAATGTAGCCTTCATCATGTTTCTAAAAATTTCACTATTTCTCCCCAATTCCAATTGACTTACATAGCTCCCACTTTGAATGACATAAGAAGGGTTGGTATGTTACAAGGCTTGCAAGGGTCTTTCAGGGTGAAGAGAGAGACGAGAATCTTGACCTCATGTTCAGAAGGTTTGATTTATTATTTTATGATATATATTACATTAAGACTGTACTAAAAGGAATAGAGAGAGAAGTTCTCAGAAATGCTAGCTAAGCTAAGAATAGAAAAGGAATGAATAACAAAGTTCTGTGTCCAGGCAGACGGCAAGAACAGCTCTGACGTGAGTGGTCAGTAAATCCAAACATTCACCCAAGACCAATCACGGATGCACCTGTTGCATTTCACAGCAGCACGTAACTATTGTTTACATTTTGTTTCTGTGGCCACAGCTTCTCAGAAAGGGGAAAAATCCTAAGGAAAGGATTTTTATGAAAAGATGTTGGTGACACTGGTAAGTTCTAGGACCAGTCCTACCACCCGTGTACTGAGTAGGGGCTACCAAGGGGATGACTTCTTCCTCCCTGTTTTGGACCCAGGATTCCTCCCTTCAGGCCCACCCCCATGGGACCCGGTGGGGGGACCACCACCTGCCCCAGCCCCCGTGCCTTGGGAAGCATGCGGGGAAACAGCCTTCACCCCACCCCCATGGAGAGTGGGAGGGGATACACCTCTTACCTCTGCCCCTCCCACCCTGGTGGCTTGGTGAGTGGGAGGAGAGACATCCCTTCCCCCTGCCCCACCCCTGTGAGAACCGTGCAGGGCCCCACTCCCCAGCCCTCAGCCCCACCCCCCAGCCTTCGGCCCCACTGTCTTGGGACCCAGGTAAGGCAGCGTGGGCTACAGGCAAGGGGGCGGGGCAACCATGGGAACCAGGGGTGAGGTTACAGGATGATGTAATGGGGGTGGGGACTCAAAGGGAGGGGGAGGAGCGTCCAAGGGAAGGAAGGGGTTGTGAGACCAGAAGGGGTTGGGGGAGGGGATAGGTGGGTGAAAGGGGTTGTGAGGAGAAGAAGGGCAGGTGGGGGGCTGAAACACGTGGCTGCCGCCTGTTTGGGCTCCAGCCATGTGGTCAGCCGTATCACAACTGCCAGGGCCGGGGTACTGGGAGAGAGGCAGAAGGCCAGGATAGCAACGGCAGTGCCCGGTACCCTGGAATTGCTGGGAAGCCTTGCTCAGTTCAGGGGCAGAGGGTTCTTGGGGAGGAGTATCGGAAACCGCAGGAGGGGTGATTTGCTCTGGCTGCCCTTTCAAATCCCTCTTGAGGAATTCTTCCCGAATTATCAGGAACACAGGGAAACATGTGGACACTGTCCCATCTCCCTGTTGAGCCTTTGCTGTTAACAAGGCCCCAATTTGGTCTTAGGCAGAGTCAGAGTTAACATTTATGTTGCCGCCGCTCAGGACGTGGTGTCCTGGGTTGAGGGCGACACAGTGGCAGCACCCTGCCACAGGATGAAGCACACGCTGACACCGATGTGCTGGGTGGTGAAATGGCCTTTATTAACAATTGAGCAGGGTAATTTATAGCAGGGGGTAACGGCAGGGCAACGGTGAAGGGAGAGGGGTTGGGCGTAATATCGCAAGATGCCCAAGATAACACTATATCTTGACCTCAAATTTGCCCCCCCTTTCATGACCTGTTAGAAACATAGAAAAACTTATGATTGTTGATATTTAACAAATGAAAGTTAAACAATGAAACGCAAACGAAAAGCTAACTATCTCTAACTGGTTTTCTAAAAAAGAAAACAACACGAATTTATTCACAATACAGGGCTTCTTGCTGACTAAAACGTGACAAAGTAGACAGAGGAAGGTGGAAGTCCAAAAGTTAATGTAATCCACAGATGGAAATACCAGCTACTTCGTGGCCGTCGCGGGAGATGAGACGTTGGGCGCCACCTGCGATATTCCATGGGTCTCTAGGCTTAATGCAATCCAGAGCTGGCTTGCTCAATACTCAAGTCCACACGAAATGGCATGAATGAGACAAAAGACGAGGAGCACTCTTCCCCACGTGGGAGCAAGTATCCTGTTTGTTGGCTCGTGTCAGGATACACCTGGAGATGGAGACCACCCAGGCAGGAAAGAGGCTGAACCTCACCTGTGGTAGGGTTTTATGCCCCAGGTGATGGCGGCGGAGAAAGGGGACCGCAGCCAATGGGATAACACTGGGGAGGGGCAAGGGGAGGGACCACCTGTGGGGCAGACCACCAGGGATACAGAGACCAGGAGGGTGAGGGAGGAACCACGTGAGGGGGAATACACCATCCATGTGACCCAATAACATTTTTTTCCAACACCCAGTGCAACCAAGTAAATAACTATCTAGTGCAATACAACAGAAGGGCTCTTGGTGACACAAGGAGCTGGTGGCAACTGAGTATCCACAAGTGTCCCCAGTGATACCTCATGACACATGACAGTAGTGACATCACTGTCCCCGCAGCAGCCTCGGGATATCCTTGATGGCTTTTCGGCACCGCTTGGCCACTGCGCGGCTGCAGGGGCCACCCGGGCCACCGGGGCCACCTGGGCCAGCGTAGGGACTCAACAGGAGGTTGTGGATATCCCACAGCGTCGGCAGCAGGTGATGCGAGGCCAGGCGAGCGCTGGCATCCCACAGCCGCTCAAACTCAGCCACGTCAGTCACCAAGGCCTCAAGGATATTGGGGGACATCTGCTTTGTCTTCAGGGTGTCCTCAATCTCTTCAAACTGGCATTGCATAACCCAGATGAACTCGATGGCTTTGTCACACGCATCCACCAAACGCTTCAGCGTCCCCACAGCCACCACTGCCCAGTGTCCCCTCCAGGTGGCCGCCCTCGCCCGGCTGGTGGCCACCACGGCCTCATCCATGGCCTCGCTGGTAGCTTCCTCTTCCTCAGTGACGGCTGCTGCCACCTGAGCATTGTGCATGGCCCCTGCCGAGGCCCCCTCGAGCCTGTCCAGGGTCACCGGCAGCCACCAGGGTGTGGCTACCAGGTTGTCCCCAGATCTCTCCCTGAAGGTGTTTAACCACAGGTCCTTGGCCCAGGAGGGGTTCGCATCCCAGCAGATGTTGCACATCTCATTGGCCTCCTTCTGCAGCCAGTCCCATCTCACCCTGAGCATGGCCAAAACCTCCTGCCAGGCCTTGGCCGCGGTGCTCACATCAGCCCAGGAGGTCCCAGGTGTGGCCCCAAGGGCGGCCAGGGCCCGGCCCAGGGATGGGACACCACGGTGGCCCAGGGAGGTGACATCCCCGTGGTCCAGGGTCTCACAGAGGCTCTGGGTGAATCTCCTCAGCACGGCATGCAGGAACTTTGGGGACACACGCTGCCGCACGTCCCTGTGTGACCCGGTCACGGCAGCCACCACCGTGCCCAGGGTGGCCACCACGGTGACTGGCCGATCCAGCAGCTGGAGAGAGGGCACCTGGGCAGGGGACAGGGGAGGTATCAGGGACCTGGTGGCATTTATGGCTTCCTCCGGTGGCCCCTGTGGCCTCCCGGGGTCCCCTTTGCTCCTCCCTGGAGGGCTCTGCTGTCCCCTCTGTCCTTCTGCCACCCCCCCCCTCCCCATCCCCTCTGCCATCCCCACCGTCCCCCCCCTCCATCCCCCACTGCCCCCTTTCACCACCCCGTGTTGTACCCCCCTTCCACCCCTCTGTCACCTCCCCCCTTCCTGCCACTCTCGCCTGCCCCCTTTGCCCCACCCTGTCCCCTCCCGCCACGTCCAGTGTCCCCCCCATCCCCCCCTGTTCCTTCTTCCCCATTATCTCCGCTACCGGCCGGGTCCCCTCCCCATCCCGTCCCTGCTGTCCTCTCCGTGTCCCCTCTCCCCTTTCCTGTCGCACCTCTTGGAGCTCCATCGTCACTGGGGACCCGGCCGGGACACCTCGGGGACGCTCGGGTGGGGAACGAGTCCCGGGACAGGCACCGGTCCAGGCACAGAACCGAACCCGCTGACGACGCGAGACGAAATGGCGGAGCCGCCTCACGAGGCGCGCCTAAAGCGGCGGGGCGGGGCCGAGGCTCGGGGGGAGGGGGCGGTGCGGGAATTTGCGGGCGCCGAGGGAGCCTCGGGCCACCCCCGGCAGCGCGGGATGGGCGACAGCGACCGCGGTCAGCACCGGGAGCGGGGGGGGAGGGACGGTGAGGAGGTGGTGGGGGGATTCAGGGGATTGGGGAGGGCTGAGGAGATGTGAGGGGATTTTGGGGGTCCTGAGGGGGTTTGGAGGGTGCGGAGGGTGAAACCGAGGGCGTGAGGGGATTTGGGGGATTCTGAGAGGGACTGGGGGGGTCCTGAGGGGATGTGAGGCGTTCCGACGGGATTTGGGGGATCTTGAGTGGGTTTGTGGGGTCCTGAGGGAGAGCCGGGGGTCCTGAGGGGTTTTTGGGGGATCTGAGAGGGCCTGGGGTGTCATGAGAGAGAATTTGGACTCCTGAGGAGAAATTGGGGGTCCTGAGGATATCTGGGGGATCCTGAGGGGGTTTGGGAGGCCCTGAAGGGGTCTCGGGGGTTGTGAGCAGGTTTAGGGATCTTGAGGGGATGTGAGGAGTCATGAGGGAGGATTTGGGCAATCCTGAGGGGTTTTGGAGGGGTTTTGGAGCGTTCTGAGAAAGTTTGAGGGATCCTGAGGGGGTGCTGGGGATCGTGAGGGGATTGGGGGAGGAACTGAGGTGTTTGGGAATCCTGAGGTGATCGGGGGAGGGGGGTTGTGGGGGCTCATGAGGGGATTTAGGAATTGCTGAGGGGATGTGGAGGCTTCTGAGGGGGTTTGGCAGGGGTCGTGAAGGGTTTTGGTGAGTCCTGAGGGAGAACTGATGGTCCTGAGGGGATGTGAGGGGTCATGAGGGGATTTGGGGAATCCTGAGGGGATTTGGGCGGTTTTGGAGAGTTCTGAGGGGAAATCGGGGGTCCTGAGTGGGTACACGGGGGGGGGGGCCGGTCCCAGTCCCGGTGCACAGGGGTGCTGGTGCCCGGGGGGTCCCGGTGCCCGGGCAGGTCCTGGCGTTCGAGAGGGGGTCCAGTCCCAGTCCCGGTGCTCGGTGAGTGGGGGGTCAATGTACGGGGGGTGTCCCGGTGCTCGTGCGTGAGGGGGGGTCCCGGTGCTCTGTGATTCGGGAGGGTCTCGGATGGTCTGGTGCCCGAGGCTGGCAAGGTTTGCGGGGGGGTCTGCTGGTCTCGGTGATTCGGGGTGGGGGTCTCCGGTTGTCCCAGTGCACGCAGGGGTTGTCCCGGTGCTTGGTGATATTCGGGAGGGGGTCTCTGGTGGTCCCGGTGCACGATGAGGGGGTCAATGCTCGAGAGGGGGGTCCCGTTGCTTGGTGATTTGGGGGGTCTCCGGTGGTCCTGGTGCTCAAGGGGGATCAATGCTCAAGGGCGGGTGGGAAGGGGGATGCGGTTTTTGGGGGTTTCCCAGTGCACTATGAGGGGAGGGTGCAGGTGCTCAAGGGGGTGTCAGGAGCACTGAAGGGGGTACAGGTGCGGTTTTTGGGGGATCGCAGTGCCCCCCCAGGGTGGGATCAGTGCTCAGAGGTGGGGACTGCCCAGGGACACTCCCAGACTCCCAAGTCCCAGCCGAGTCTGCTGCAAGGCACTGAGGGGGCTCACTCATTGAGACCTCTGCCCCAAGCTTGTCAAGAATGCCCTCAGAATGTCCCCAAGTCTCTGCGGTGGTGACACCGTAATGATGCCTTCATGGTGACAGGGGCATTCCTGCAGCAGCCTCGGGATTTCCTCCACGGCGCATTGGCACCGCTCACCCACCGTGCAGCCAGGGCCATCGTGGCCAGGAAGGGGACACAAGGAGAAGGGGTGCATGTCCCCAAGTGTCCACAGCAGGTGATGCGTGGCCAGGTGGCCGCTGGCATCCCACAGCCACTTGGCCTTGGCCACCACAGCCAGCAAGACTGCACAGAAATCAGGGGATGGCTCCTCTGTCCCCTTCATGGTGGCCTTGATGTGCTCAGCCTGATGCCGCAACTCCTGGAGGAACGCAGTGGCTTCTTCAAATGCGGGCGCCAAGGCCCTGGGGATATCGGGGGATGGCTCCTCTGTCCCCTCCAGGGCTAACTCGATGTCCCCGAGTTGGCGCTGCAGCTCCCGGGGGTACACTATGGCTCTGTCACACGTGGCCACCAAGTGCTCCAGCAGCCCCAGGGCCACCTCTGCCTGCTGTCCCCTCATGGTGACCTCCTCTGCCCAGGCATTGCGCAGCCTGCTGGCCTCCTCAGCCAGCCGGGACCAGATCTCCATGAAGGTGTCCACCGGCTCCTGCCAGGCCTTGGCTGCAGCTCTCACATCGGCCCAGGTGGTCCCGGGGTGGCCTCAAGGCTGGCCAGGGCCTGGCCCAGGGAGGGAACACGGCAGTGCCTCAGGGTGAGGACATCAAAGTCATCCAGGGAGAACGTGTAGGGGTCCGGAGAGGTGACCCTGCGGTGACACCAGAGGGTGACATCACTATGGGCCAGAAAGATGAAACTCTGGCCCACAGTGTCCTGGAGGTGATTGATGAAGGTCCTCAGGGACACGCGCAGGAAGGACCTTGGGGACACGGTCAGCAGCTGCCTGCCCCTGTATGGCCCAGTCACGGTGCCACCAGCTCGCCCAGGGTGGCCACTACGGCCACCAGAGCCTCCAGCAGCTGAGGAGGGGACAGGGGAGGCGTCAGGGACCTCGTAGCACTTGTGGCCTCCTGCAGTGGTGCCTGTGCCCTCCTGGGGTCCCCTATGTCCCCTCCCTGTAGGGCTGCGCTGTCCCCTCTGTCCCTTTTCCAGGCCCTCATCCCCTCTGCCACCCCCTGCCACCCTCCCACTGTCTCCTCTCTCTGCGAGTCTCAGTCCCGTCCACCCCTCTGTCACCTCACCACTTCCTGCCACACCCTCTTGTCCCCTCTGCCACCCCCATGTTCCCCCACGCCAGGATTGTCACACCCTGAGGGGCTCCGTGGCCACTGGGGAAATTCCGGGGACGCTCTGGGGACACTGAGGTAGTCCAGGTGACAAACACACCCAGGTGACAGTTTTGGACCCACAGGAATGGGGCACAGCCAGATGGAGGAAGCAGGAAGAGGTGACGTCACTGTCCCCTCTACCCCCCCCCCCCCACCTGTGGGGCCTGGGCAAGGCTCCCGAATGGGACCCCGATGTCCCTTGAGTGTCTCCACATGGCCCTGGTGTTGCCCCACTGTCCCCGACAAGGCTCAAGTGTCCCCCTGATGTCCAGCTGGGGACACCAGGGACTCACCGGGGCCCTGTTGGGGACTCTGGTGACACCCCCATGTACTTCCCTTCAGGATACCCCCATGCCCTTCCCTTGGGGACATCCCCATGTCCTTCCCTTGGGGACACCGGAGCCACCCTGACATCCCCTGTCCCGTTTTGGGTCACCACGATGTCCCCGATGTCCACACAGTGTTCCCAACAGGAGGGGGACACTGGGGCCCTGCCCTGGTTCCAGAGTGGGGGGAGGGAGGGCAGTGTCATCACCTCTTCCTGTTTCCTCCATCTGGCTGCGTCCCGTTCCTGCATGTCCCCAACCTTTACCCGGGCATGTTTGTCACCCGGAGAGTCCCAGGAGTGTCCCCAAGGCATCCCCGGAGTGTCTCTGGAGTGTCCCCAGCTGCCATGGAGACCCTCGAAGCCCGTCGAGGTGCGACAATCCCAGAGTGGGGGGGGGGGGAACAGAGGGGACACGCCAGTGACAGAGAGGACATGGGGAGGGTGGGGTGAAAGGAGGCAGTGGGGGACAGAGGGGACACAGGGGTGGCAGGGGTGACAGGAGGTCCCAAAAGGGACAGGAGGGCATAGGAGGAAGGGGGGAGGTGACACAGAGGTGAAGGGGGGAGACAAGAGTAGGTGGCAGGGGGGGAGCAGAGGGGTCGGGGGAGTGAAAAAGGGACAGAGAGCACAGCAGAGCCCTCCAGGGAGGGAAGAAAGGGGACCCCAGGAGGTCACATGGGCCAGCTTGGGCGGCCGTAAGTGCCACCAGGTCACTGACACCTCCCCTGTCCCCTCCCCAGCTGTCCCCGGCCCTGCTGCAGCCACAGGACAGCGCTGTGGCCATCCTGGGTGAGCTGCTGGCCGCCCTGCCCAGAGAGAACGAGATGCTGCTTGGGTCTGCAGTGAGCCTGCACCGGGACCTGGAGGAATTCACCAGGGAACTCCGTGCCACCCTGTACCGCACTGATGACACCTGGCGGCTCTGGAATGCCACCAACGATGATAATAACCCTCTCACCTCCCTGAGCCAGGACCTGGCTGCCTATGAGAGCACCTCAGGGACCCCCCAGAGGCGTGTGATATGGCCGTACATAAGCTGGTTCATGGCCCTGGATATTCTCAAGGACAGGTGGGCCAAGCTGGCCAGGAAAGCCACCAAGCTCCACAACAGCTGCAGGGAGGTGGCCACTGAGGCAGCCTCTGAGGAGGCCACGGGCACCACCTGGGCCAGGGAGCTGCAAGACGAGGCTGCCTGTTATGGGGCAGCTCAGGAAAACATGGTGGAGCTGGATCAGGCCCGGGGCAGGTAGGAGGGGGCCGAGGTGGTGGCTGGGCATGAAGGCCAGGTGAGGAGAGAGGCCATGGTGGCTGCCAGCGAGGCAACAAGGGCCAACATGGTGAGACAGCGGGTGGAGGCGTCCCTGGGGCATCTGGAGCGCTTGGTGGCCGCATGTGACGAAGACACGTCGTTCCCCCGGGAGCTTCAATGGCGGCTCAGGGAGACAGAGGCTGCACTGGAGGGGACAAATGAGACATCTCCTGATGTCCCTGAGGCCTTGGTGGCCCAGGTTGCCGTTGCAGAGCAGCTGTGGGCGGCCAACGCCTGCCTGGCCAAGGATCACCTGCTGAAGGCACTTGATGACATCTTCAAGTTCTATATCAATGATGATCCCACCAGCCCCAGTGTCTTTGGGGTGGCTGAGCAGTGCCAAAGAGCCACCAAGGACATCCCAAGGCACCTTCGACCCCCGGAGCGTTGCCAGAGCATGCCCAAGGTGTCCCCAGTGAGTGTAGAGCTCCAAAAGGTGCGACAGGGGGGTGGGGAGGGGGCATTGGGGGATGGAGAGGACACAGGGGCTGGCGGGGGGGCAGCGGGGACAAGACGCTGACAAAGGGGCAAAAGGGACCCGTCAGGGACAGGGGCCACCCCAGGAGGCCACTAGTGCCACCAGGTCCCTGACATCTCCCCTGTCCCCTCCTCAGGTGTCCCCTCCTCAGCTGCAGGTGCTGGTGGCCATGGTGAACGCCCTGGATGAGATGGTGGCCACCTTGATGGGGCCACACTGGGCCAAGTTCCCAGGCTCCCTGTATGAGGACCTGAATAACTTCACCCGGAGCCTCCGTTCGACCCTGAACAAAGGTGATGTCCGCTCGCTGGGCCACCATGGTGTCCCCTCCCTGGGCCAGGCCCTGGCCACCCTCTGGGCCACCCCCAGGACCACCCAGGCCAATGTGAGAGCCGCAGCCAGTGTCTGGCGGGAGTTGGTGGCCAAGCTCGTGGACAACTGGGACTGGCTGGCCAGGGAGGCCAACAAGCTCTGTGAGCAGCTGGTCACAGCCCAGCAGCTGATGGTGTCCCTAGACAAGGAGGAGGTGACCTTGGAAGTGGCCACTCACGGTGCCCCGGTGGTGGCAGCCAGCATTGAGGCCATGGGAGAGGCTGTGGTGGCCACCAGGAGGGGACATTGGGCAGATTTGGCCCTGGAGCCGCAGAAGCTCTTGGTGGCTGTTTGTCACAGCGCCACCTTGTTCAACTGGAACATGGAGTGGCAGCTCAGGGACATCGAGGCCATCCTGAAGGGGAGAAACAGGCGTCCCCTGATGTCCTTAAGGCCTTGATGGCCAAAGTGGCCAAGTTTGAGTAGCTGTGGGAGGCCAGCACCCGCCTTGCCAAGGATCACCTCCTGGAGGCACTTGGGGTCATTGACAAAATCCTCTTGAGTCCCTGTGGTGACCATGGTGTCCCCAGTAGCGCCGGCAGCTGTGCAATGGCTGAGCGGTGCCAAAAAGCCATTGAGGATATCCCCAGGCTGCTGCAGGAAGTTTCACATAGGGGCAGTGACATCATTAGGGACATCGTTCCTGTCATCTCTGCCCTACCCGTGATGTATTTGAGACAGATTTGTGGAATTTTCAGGGAGTTTTCAATGATATTGTCCCAAATCCTGATGGGAATTCCTGCGGTGACATCACTGGGGATCTCAGCAGCACGCTGGGACAGTCTGGGGACACTCAGGGACATTCAGAGACACTCAGGGAGAGGGGACATGGCTGAATGAGTCCCCTCAAGAGCTTCCAGCTTTCCACTGTGCCTGCAGCTCAGCCGGGTCTTAAATGACAATTTAATAATTGTCTTTTGCACAATATTATTGATCACCCGCAATTTGATATGTTGTTTGATACTGATATTGATTATTGGTGATTCCTTGTAGCTGCTGGTTGGTGCAATATAATCTATCAGTTCATGTGTGCAGCATACCACTATAAATTAATTAATTAATTAATATCCTCTATATAAATCAGACTGGGCTGATCAAACTCTGTCTCAGACATATTTCTGACCCCACTGAGAGACGAGTGGTTAATAACTCCATCCCAACGTTCCTTGAGGGGAGCACAGCCAGGGAGCTGCTTGAAGGCACTATCACTGAGATATTTCCCTTTAAAAACCCTGGGTGGGATGGAAATACACCTGAGCAGATGGCAAAATTCAAATGATATCAAAGCCTCGTGGAATGTGGGTTAAAACATGGGGTCTCTAAAGCTGTAAATTGGTCAAAGCTTTACCAAGTGAGGCAAAATTATGATGAATCACCCTCTGATTTTTTAAACAGGTGAAGAGAAACTGCCATCAAATATACTGATCTAGATCCTGAGTCAGCTGAGGGTAAAGCACATCTGGTTTTGTTTTGTGTGGGTCAGGCTTCAAATGATATAAGAAAAGATAAAGGGAGTTCATGACATGGATAAACTGCTGGAGGTTGCCTGGAAGGTGTTTTGAGACAGGGGCCCAACTGAAAGAGTTAATCCCAACCTAACAAGAAGGCATCTCGGGAAAAGTCACCCAAGAAAACTTCCCCTATGGAGAAGGCTCAGAGTGCATCCTGTAAGAAATGGGAGCATTGGAAAAAGGACTGTCCAGTGCTTAAAGAAAAATCATCAGTCCCTCTTGTAGCAGCGGTGCCCAGCAGGGAATAATGAGCATTGACTCCATGATTGCAGCAGGCTGATCAATCCCTTTGTTGTACCATCCTTTACTACTAAGAAAAACCCATGGCCCTTGCCAGACAGTCCCAACACACACGTGGATCCAATTGGCCAATCAAGCCAAGCAACCATTGCCAGTGGCCTGTTGTTCTGGTTTGAAAGTAAAACCAGTGAGAGATTCCAAGTCAGAAATACCATTTATTAGGAAAAGGAAAAAACCTCAAAATACATGAAATACAAAAGAAAAAGATACATAAATGTGTAATGTACAAAATAATGTATATAAAAGATATATGGATGTATAGATATATATAAAATAGAGAGTGAAACCTTACTATCAGATCCCACTTAAAATTAGGTCTCCTTGTGGTGCACAAGGGGTTTCCCCTTCCTTCTGCATTACCCACCAAGTGTAACCAGGTCCTTGAGCAAAAATCCTGTTGCCACACGTCGGGCGACAAAAAAATGCTTTAGTTTGAAAGCAAAACTGGAGACTTAGATTCAGGAATGCAATTTATTAGGAAAAGGGAAAAAAAAACCCCAAAAGACATGCAATAGTACAAAATAAAACCACTGACAGAGTCAGAATACAACCTGACACCCTGCTACTTAGTGTGGTGGTAGCAGTCCAGATGAAACGGTCTTGTTGAAGTGGTGATCCCATAGAAAAATCTGGTAGTGTTTGTCCCCTGGAAAGCAGTGGGTAAGGGCTGCCTGTTTTGTCCCAAAGCCCAGATGACATCCAGGTAGGGATGCTGAGCTCCTCCCCCCTGGGTGAATCATCTCCCAATGGGCTGATATGGTTCTGAGTCATGATTGGTCCTTGATTGCCCATCCAACAGAAATGGCTCCTGGAGGGAGTTATCTCTGAGTCATGGGGCAAGGCATTGATGGGCCCATTAACAGGAGATAAGGAAAAAACAATGCTCTGTGGCACTGGTTTTGTATATTTTCTTAAGCCTTTTGATGTTTACATTCTTGTAACAAACTTTCTCACCCACTTTATGTAACTACCTTATTGTTTTTCATTCTTTTATGCAGGAGGAGTGCTGCCGCCTCTACCGGGGCTATGGGTGTGGTGTCCCAGGTCGAGCAGGGCTCGGTGGCAGCAGCCCTGCCACGCAGACCAAGACACATGCTGACACCAATGTGGTGGACGGTGAAAAGGTGTTTATTAACTGCCAACAGGGGTAATTTATAACAGGGGGTAACAGCAGGGCAATGGTGAAGGGAGAGGGGTTAGGCCTAATGTCGCGAGATGTCCTAGATAATGTGATATCTTGACCCCAAATTTCCCCCCCCTCTTCATGACCTATTAAAAACGTAGAAAACGCTAAGGTTAAAACTGCCTAGTGGGACAGTAACAAACTTGTAACTGTAACAAAACAAACAACTGTAGCAAACTTGTAACAAACTTTTGACTGTAGATATTTAACAAATGAAAAGTTAAACAATGTAATGCATACAAAAAACTAACTATCTCTAACTGGTTTTCTATGAAAAAACAACACGAACTTATTTAAAATACAGGGCGATCAGCCGTGGGGCTGAGTGAACCATGACTTCGGGCATTCTTGCAGGACTTTCTCAGCTTATCTGTTGACATCACAGCACCAAATTGTCCTCCCAGAATCTGCAATCTGTTTGACTTTAAAACCAGGGTGTTTTGGAGAGTGCATGTCCGGACTCATTTTCTCCCCAAAACACCCTTTGGACCCCTTGGTGCAGGAAAAGTTCTGGGTTGACTGGTATTCCATCCAAGTAGAGTCAGAACTTGGCCAGAGTTTCAACTCCACCTGACGGATACCACTTAGAGCAAGCGCTGAGCTGTTTCTGTCTTTCCCCCAGTTCTTCTTTGCGCCGGCCTCTCACTGGGTTTTTTCACAACCCCGATGTAGTCGGCCATCAGGCTGCCTGATGACTCGGGACTGCCTTCTGGGAGTGGGGTATGCGGGCCATGGGTGTGTCTGAGGGTCCAGTTCTGCAAAAGAAGCTTTTCAGATTTCATTAGTTCTTGCCCTGAAGGTCTGGTTTTATTGATTTGAGCGGGCACCATTTAATTTCGCTATCTTTCTTTACAGTGCATACCCTTGCCCCGTGAATATCAGCCTCCAACCTGCTTCCCACTTTCCTAACTCATTTTTGATTATTACTTGTGGGCCTGCCTCTAACGCCCGGATGGCCCAGTGCCTCTGGGCAGGACTTTTGATTTCCTCTCCCCTTGGGAACTGAATTAAAGCTAGTAGGTTGGTTGCTAGAATACGTGCTTGATCTCTTGGTGGGATGGAATTGGTGACACCTTCTGCCTTTGCTAGCACCTCCAGTTTATTTTTTAGGGTTTGGATGGCCCGTTCGACTATGGCCTATCCAGTGCTTTTATAGGGGATACCATGGTCTAACGCTATATACCATGGTCTAACGTTATATCTCATTTTGATGTGAATGCTTGTATTGATTTTGAGGTGAAACTCGGACCATTATCTGTTTTAATTTGCTTAGGGATGCCTAGCCATGCCATGGCTGTTAACCAGTGATGGACTGTTGCTCTGGAATCAGCTCTTTCGTATTGCGTGGCCACGATTATCCCACTATAAGTGTCTACTGTTACCGCGAACCACGCTTCGGGTCTCAGCAGCTGGCATAACGTAAAATCTGTCTGCCATATATCAGCGGCCTTGGTGCCGCTAGGATTGACACCGCTGGACCATAGTTGTGACCTCCGACAGTAGGGGCATGAGGCGACGACGTGCCTTGCATCAGGCACGGAGATCCCGCATTTTCTTGCAACCACTCTGGCTCCGACATGCAGGGATTCATGCAGCCAGCGGGCTTCTCTCAGGGTCCACAGCCCTCTCGCAGCGGCGTCTGCTTTGTCGTTACCAACTTGAAAGAATCCTTTGAATGGACTGTGGCTGTTGACATGGATGATGGACACGGTGCCCTTTCACGAGTAAAGCGCTTCTTCCAGCATTGCTGCCACGGCGGACAGTGCCACATGGGGTCCGGCCATGGCTAGACAGAGTCGGGCCACGAATAATGAGTCTGTTACAATATTGAGGTGTTTGTCCAGGAACAGTCCGCATGCCAGTGCCACGGCAGCTGCCTCATATTGTTGTACTGACAGTGCAAGATCTGTTGTTTTAATGCAACGCCACCACTCTCCTGTCTGCCACACTACCGCTGCAGTGGAAATTAGTGAAGATGTGTCGGTGAAAACTGTGGGTCCCTCGCGTGGCCAGTCAATTACCTTGGGTGGTAGGTCGATGTCGATGACCGCCAGCATCTGTGTCCACAGGGGTTTTGCCACATATCAAATCTCTCCCCCAAATCCAGCGAGGGCCATGGCCAAGTGTTCTGATATCATTGGCGACCGTGCAGGAGGCAGTTTGCGGAAGGGTAGGTACACTCTGGTGGTTTCAGCGGCCAGGTGTCTCAGAGTGAGCTTCCTGCCTTTCATGATGAGTTTGCCAAGGCATTCAACTCCTGGGGAGAAGGCGCGCGATGGTTTTCCCAGGACCACCCATTGTATTGGTTGGGCTTTATCTGGGGGTCCCTGGGAAACGCTAGCTTGGCTGGAGGGGCCCACTCGGCACACGCTATTTTCATTTTCCTCCATTCCGTGAGAGGGGTTTGTTCCTTGAACCAAAGAGGAGGACTGTGGTGGCTAGCCTTATGTGTCCTCACTCCCTCCTCCTCTGTCTCAGAAGAGCCAGAATAAGAATCGGGATCAGCAGCGGACCGCTTAGGAAACCACTCATCCCAGTCCGAGCCCGAGTCCAAGTCAGTCCCGGAACTCGACTGACTGGTGACTTCCAGGTTCCCGGACCTTCCTTCTGACTTCCTGTGCAGCTCTCTCCCTCTAAGCTCACCCCACCTCCTGCTGTAACGCAATCTCCGACACACACTCCGAGCAACGTCAGCTTTCCCTCCGTGCTCCTTCCCTCTGTAGTACCCACGCATGCCTGCGTTAACTTGCAACCCTCCACTATCTCCACCGATCACAGCCGCATTGTCCCCTTTGAGGGGCTTGCCGCTCCACGGCACGCTCCACTGGGAGGGTGGAGGCCCCTCCCAGTCTCCCCTGGAGCCCGAATCAATGATGACCCCGCTCCCCGCTCCCAGCTTAAAGGCCGGGCTCCACGCTCTTAGACTAATGGCCCCGCACAGCAGTTCTGAATCAACGGCCGCCACTTGAGCTTCCTCCAGCAGCCCGTCCCAAAATGATCTTTTTTCTCTACTCGGGGGCATTCCCACGGCTGCAAATCACCACCCTCTGTGGACTCACAAACACCCACATCCAGCCTGGGCCCCCTCCCGCAAGCAGTCCCTGGCGGCCCCCCACTCTCTCCACTCCTGCCCAAGAGCTCGCATAACCCTGCCCCATAATTCAAAATTGACCTTGATAAGAGTCTCCATTCTCTCCCTCACTGGTCCCTCGGTGCGAGTCCTCCTCTTTCGCCAGCCTGGTGTGAGCCTTTCTCCTTTGCCAATCATGACGCGACCCTTCCTCTTCTTTCGGCTGCGCTGTGAGCCCTCCTCCTTCGCCGATTTTCCAATGCAAGACTTCCTCTTCCACCACCCTGACATGAGCCTTCCTCCTTCGTCGCTCCTCTGGCACAAGACTTCCTCTTCCACCAGCCCTAGCGTGAGCCTTCCTCTTTCACTGATCTTCCAATGGGAGACTTTCCCACTTTCGTTGGTCTTCTGGGAGTGTCCTCCCTGTCGGAGACAGTCCTGCTGCTCCGGTTGCTGTTCCCTCGCCCAGGAGATTCCCGCTTCCGGGTTCGATCCCGGGTTCTCGGCACCACTTGTTGCTGCCGCTACAGGGGCTATGGGTGTGGTGTCCAGGGTCGAGCATGGCTTGGTGGCAGCACCCCTGCTGCCTGTCCTGGTGTTTTGCATATGAAGCAAATGACATGTTGGAGTTGTTCTGGTGACACCTGTTGCTTCCTCCGTTCTGGAGATACAGCTGCCACCGTCTCTGGGTCTGTCAGCCTTGACCAAGCCTCCCGTGCAGCAAACAGTTCCGCCTTCCTAGCACAGGCTTCCATCATCTCTGCCAGTGTAGGTGGGGGCTTGAGAGGCAGTCCCAGGAGCACCCTGCTGCACACTTCATTGGCATTCCTCTGTGCCCTCACTTTCACTATCTCCTGTTGTATTCATATTGTTGTATAATTATATTTCCTGAGTCTCATACCTTCTGGGTGTTTTTCTCATGGCAGATCTTCACAGCAGTGGTGTTGTTGCTTCTCGGTCAGGGCTCCTCTCCCAGGCTCTCCCTGACCACCCCGCCCCCTTTTATCTCAGCTACCTCCATGGGCTACAGCTGCTGCCCAATCAAGGACATCACAGCTGCAGCCCATTTACAATAACCAGAATCAGGGCAGGGTCACTAATACAATAGAGAGATCTTTAACTGCCATACATATATTTACAATACATAAGTTAACTCAGGCCCCCACATTTCCCCCTTTACTTTTACCAATTTTACAATTACCATAGACATTTTTGTCCCAGCTCTCAGGCTGCCACAGCTCTCAGCTGTCTAGTCCCAGCTCTCAGGCTGCCACAGCTCATACATAGAATATATACATATCCTCCTTTTTTTTTTCTTTTTTTTTTTCTTCTTTTTTTTTTTTTTTTTTCTTTTTTCTTTTTTTCTCTTTTTTTCTTTTTTCTCTTTTACTTCTAGCAACCCTACAACTACAATACACATATCTGTCCCAACTCTCAGGCTGCCATACACATATCTGTCCCAGCTCTCAGGCTGCCACACACACATATCTGTCCCAGCTCTCAGGCTGCCACAGCTCGCAGCTGTCTTTACCTCTATAGTCCCAGCTCTCAGGCTGCCACAGCTCGCAGCTGTCCTTACTTCTATAGTCCCAGCTCTCAGGGTCCCAGCTCTCAGGCTGCCATACACATATCTGTCCCAGCTCTCAGGCTGCCACACACATATCTGTCCCAGCTCTCAGGCTGCCACAGCTCGCAGCTGTCCGGGGGATTCCACACCTTTTTTCCTTGGCTGCATGTTCTTAATCACGTCGGGGTCACCAGATGTTGTATTCACATTGCTGTACAATTATATTTCCTGAGTCCCATACCTTCTCTCGATGGTCTTCTCACGGCAGATCTTCACAGCAGTGGTGTTGTTGCTTCTCGGTCAGGGCTCCTCTCCCAGGCTCTCCCTGACCACCCCGCCCCCTTTTATCTCAGCTACCTCCATGGGCTACAGCTGCTGCCCAATCAAGGACATCACAGCTGCAGCCCATTTACAATAACCAGAATCAGGGCAGGGTCACTAATACAATAGAGAGATCTTTAACTGCCATACATATATTTACAATACATAAGTTAACTCAGGCCCCCACATTTCCCCCTTTACTTTTACCAATTTTACAATTACCATAGACATTTTGTCCCAGCTCCCAGGCTGCCACAGCTCGCAGCTGTCTTTACTTCTATAGTCCCAGCTCTCAGGCTGCCACAGCTCTCAGCTGTCTAGTCCCAGCTCTCTGGCTGCCACAGCTCTCGGCTGTCCTATCTTCTATAGTCCCAGCTCTCAGGCTGCCACACACATATCTGTCCCAGCTCTCAGGCTGCCACAGCTCTCAGCTGTCTTTACTTCTATAGTCCCAGCTCTCAGGCTGCCACAGCTCTCAGCTGTCTAGTCCCAGCTCTCAGGCTGCCACAGCTCTCAGCTGTCTTTTCTTCTAGAGTCCCAGCTCTCAGGCTGCCACAGCTCTCAGCTGTCCTATCTTCTGTCCCAGCTCTCTGGCTGCCACAGCTCTCGGCTGTCCTATCTTCTGTCCCAGCTCTCTGGCTGCCACAGCTCTCGGCTGTCCTATCTTCTATCCCCCTTTTCTTTTAGCAACTTTACAATTACAATATACATATCTGTCCCAGCTCTCAGGCTGCCACAGCTCGCAGCTGTCTTTACTTCTATAGTCCCAGCTCTCAGGCTGCCATACACATATCTGTCCCAGCTCTCAGGCTGCCACAGCTCGCAGCTGTCTTTACTTCTATAGTCCCAGCTCTCAGCTGTCCAGGGGATTCCATACCTTCTTTCGATGTTTGTCCGCAGATCTTTATCACGTCGGGGTCACCAGATGTTGTATTCATATTGTTGCATAATTATATTTCCTGAGTCTCATACCTTCTGGGTGTTTTTCTCATGGCAGATCTTCACAGCAGTGGTGTTGTTGCTTCTCGGTCAGGGCTCCTCTCCCAGGCTCTCCCTGACCACCCCGCCCCCTTTTATCTCAGCTACCTCCATGGGCTACAGCTGCTGCCCAATCAAGGACATCACAGCTGCAGCCCATTTACAATAACCAGAATCAGGGCAGGGTCACTAATACAATAGAGAGATCTTTAACTGCCATACATATATTTACAATACATAAGTTAACTCAGGCCCCCACAATCTCCATCTGTGTCCTGGGGTCCCGTACTTGTCTCTCAACCTGTGCACAGAGCCAGGCAACAAATTGCTAGAAACTTTCTGAGGGAGACTGTTTAATGTTGAGGAAACTACCACTAGCTTCAGCAGTTGGTAGCTGGTGAAAAGCCTTATCTGCAGCATCTGAAATCTTATCTAGAATGAATTTTCACAACACCCAAGCTTGGTCCTCAGGCTTAGCCCACTCCCCCTCGCTGCACAAATGTTCATAAGTAATGTTATTATTTTCTAAATCTTTGGCACCTTGAGGGGTTTGTTTAAGTTCTTCCACAAGATCTCTGAGAGATCTCTTCCAGGAGCTTTCCCAGAGATCGAACTCTGACGGGGTAAGCAGGCACCGGAATAGATCTATGATGTCAGAAGGAACCAGTTCAAGGGATGTTAATGTAGCCTTCATCATGTTTCTAAAAATTTCACTATTTCTCCCCAATTCCAATTGACTTACATAGCTCCCACTTTGAATGACATAAGAAGGGTTGGTATGTTACAAGGCTTGCAAGGGTCTTTCAGGGTGAAGAGAGAGACGAGAATCTTGACCTCATGTTCAGAAGGTTTGATTTATTATTTTATGATATATATTACATTAAGACTATACTAAAAGGAATAGAGAGAGAAGTTCTCAGAAATGCTAGCTAAGCTAAGAATAGAAAAGGAATGAATAACAAAGTTCTGTGTCCAGGCAGACGGCAAGAACAGCTCTGACGTGAGTGGTCAGTAAATCCAAACATTCACCCAAGACCAATCACGGATGCACCTGTTGCATTTCACAGCAGCACGTAACTATTGTTTACATTTTGTTTCTGTGGCCACAGCTTCTCAGAAAGGGGAAAAATCCTAAGGAAAGGATTTTTATGAAAAGATGTTGGTGACACTGGTAAGTTCTAGGACCAGTCCTACCACCCGTGTACTGAGTACGGGCTACCAAGGGGATGACTTCTTCCTCCCTGTTTTGGACCCAGGATTCCTCCCTTCAGGCCCACCCCCATGGGACCCGGTGGGGGGACCACCACCTGCCCCAGCCCCCGTGCCTTGGGAAGCATGCGGGGAAACAGCCTTCACCCCACCCCCATGGAGAGTGGGAGGGGATACACCTCTTACCTCTGCCCCTCCCACCCCGGTGGCTTGGTGAGTGGGAGGAGAGACATCCCTTCCCCCTGCCCCACCCCTGTGAGAACCGTGCAGGGCCCCACTCCCCAGCCCTCAGCCCCACCCCCCAGCCTTCGGCCCCACTGTCTTGGGACCCAGGTAAGGCAGCGTGGGCTACAGGCAAGGGGGCGGGGCAACCATGGGAACCAGGGGTGAGGTTACAGGATGATGTAATGGGGGTGGGGACTCAAAGGGAGGGGGAGGAGCGTCGCAAGGGAAGGAAGGGGTTGTGAGACCAGAAGGGGTTGGGGGAGGGGATAGGTGGGTGAAAGGGGTTGTGAGGAGAAGAAGGGCAGGTGGGGGGCTGAAACACGTGGCTGCCGCCTGTTTGGGCTCCAGCCATGTGGTCAGCCGTATCACAACTGCCAGGGCCGGGGTACTGGGAGAGAGGCAGAAGGCCAGGATAGCAACGGCAGTGCCCGGTACCCTGGAATTGCTGGGAAGCCTTGCTCAGTTCAGGGGCAGAGGGTTCTTGGGGAGGGGTATCGGAAACCGCAGGAGGGGTGATTTGCTCTGGCTGCCCTTTCAAATCCCTCTTGAGGAATTCTTCCCGAATTATCAGGAACACAGGGAAACATGTGGACACTGTCCCATCTCCCTGTTGAGCCTTTGCTGTTAACAAGGCCCCAATTTGGTCTTAGGCAGAGTCAGAGTTAACATTTATGTTGCCGCCGCTCGGGACGTGGTGTCCCGGGTTGAGGGCGACACAGTGGCAGCACCCTGCCACAGGATGAAGCACACGCTGACACCGATGTGCTGGGTGGTGAAATGGCCTTTATTAACAATTGAGCAGGGTAATTTATAGCAGGGGGTAACGGCAGGGCAACGGTGAAGGGAGAGGGGTTGGGCGTAATATCGCAAGATGCCCAAGATAACACTATATCTTGACCTCAAATTTGTCCCCCCTTTCATGACCTGTTAGAAACATAGAAAAACTTATGATTGTTGATATTTAACAAATGAAAGTTAAACAATGAAACGCAAACGAAAAGCTAACTATCTCTAACTGGTTTTCTAAAAAAGAAAACAACACGAATTTATTCACAATACAGGGCTTCTTGCTGACTAAAACGTGACAAAGTAGACAGAGGAAGGTGGAAGTCCAAAAGTTAATGTAATCCACAGATGGAAATACCAGCTACTTCGTGGCCGTCGCGGGAGATGAGACGTTGGGCGCCACCTGCGATATTCCATGGGTCTCTAGGCTTAATGCAATCCAGAGCCGGCTTGCTCAATACTCAAGTCCACACGAAATGGCATGAATGAGACAAAAGACGAGGAGCACTCTTCCCCACGTGGGAGCAAGTATCCTGTTTGTTGGCTCGTGTCAGGATACACCTGGAGATGGAGACCACCCAGGCAGGAAAGAGGCTGAACCTCACCTGTGGTAGGGTTTTATGCCCCAGGTGATGGCGGCGGAGAAAGGGGACCGCAGCCAATGGGATAACACTGGGGAGGGGCAAGGGGAGGGACCACCTGTGGGGCAGACCACCAGGGATACAGAGACCAGGAGGGTGAGGGAGGAACCACGTGAGGGGGAATACACCATCCATGTGACCCAATAACATTTTTTTCCAACACCCAGTGCAACCAAGTAAATAACTATCTAGTGCAATACAACAGAAGGGCTCTTGGTGACACAAGGAGCTGGTGGCAACTGAGTATCCACAAGTGTCCCCAGTGATACCTCATGACACATGACAGTAGTGACATCACTGTCCCCGCAGCAGCCTCGGGATATCCTTGATGGCTTTTCGGCACCGCTTGGCCACTGCGCGGCTGCAGGGGCCACCCGGGCCACCGGGGCCACCTGGGCCAGCGTAGGGACTCAACAGGAGGTTGTGGATATCCCACAGCGTCGGCAGCAGGTGATGCGAGGCCAGGCGAGCGCTGGCATCCCACAGCCGCTCAAACTCAGCCACGTCAGTCACCAAGGCCTCAAGGATATTGGGGGACATCTGCTTTGTCTTCAGGGTGTCCTCAATCTCTTCAAACTGGCATTGCATAACCCAGATGAACTCGATGGCTTTGTCACACGCATCCACCAAACGCTTCAGCGTCCCCACAGCCACCACTGCCCAGTGTCCCCTCCAGGTGGCCGCCCTCGCCCGGCTGGTGGCCACCACGGCCTCATCCATGGCCTCGCTGGTAGCTTCCTCTTCCTCAGTGACGGCTGCTGCCACCTGAGCATTGTGCATGGCCCCTGCCGAGGCCCCCTCGAGCCTGTCCAGGGTCACCGGCAGCCACCAGGGTGTGGCTACCAGGTTGTCCCCAGATCTCTCCCTGAAGGTGTTTAACCACAGGTCCTTGGCCCAGGAGGGGTTCGCATCCCAGCAGATGTTGCACATCTCATTGGCCTCCTTCTGCAGCCAGTCCCATCTCACCCTGAGCATGGCCAAAACCTCCTGCCAGGCCTTGGCCGCGGTGCTCACATCAGCCCAGGAGGTCCCAGGTGTGGCCCCAAGGGCGGCCAGGGCCCGGCCCAGGGATGGGACACCACGGTGGACCAGGGAGGTGACATCCCCGTGGTCCAGGGTCTCACAGAGGCTCTGGGTGAATCTCCTCAGCACGGCATGCAGGAACTTTGGGGACACACGCTGCCGCACGTCCCTGTGTGACCCGGTCACGGCAGCCACCACCGTGCCCAGGGTGGCCACCACGGTGACTGGCCGATCCAGCAGCTGGAGAGAGGGCACCTGGGCAGGGGACAGGGGAGGTATCAGGGACCTGGTGGCATTTATGGCTTCCTCCGGTGGCCCCTGTGGCCTCCCGGGGTCCCCTTTGCTCCTCCCTGGAGGGCTCTGCTGTCCCCTCTGTCCTTCTGCCACCCCCCCCCCCCCATCCCCTCTGCCATCCCCACCGTCCCCCCCCTCCATCCCCCACTGCCCCCTTTCACCACCCCGTGTTGTACCCCCCTTCCACCCCTCTGTCACCTCCCCCCTTCCTGCCACTCTCGCCTGCCCCCTTTGCCCCACCCTGTCCCCTCCCGCCACGTCCAGTGTCCCCCCCATCCCCCCCTGTTCCTTCTTCCCCATTATCTCCGCTACCGGCCGGGTCCCCTCCCCATCCCGTCCCTGCTGTCCTCTCCGTGTCCCCTCTCCCCTTTCCTGTCGCACCTCTTGGAGCTCCATCGTCACTGGGGACCCGGCCGGGACACCTCGGGGACGCTCGGGTGGGGAACGAGTCCCGGGACAGGCACCGGTCCAGGCACAGAACCGAACCCGCTGACGACGCGAGACGAAATGGCGGAGCCGCCTCACGAGGCGCGCCTAAAGCGGCGGGGCGGGGCCGAGGCTCGGGGGGAGGGGGCGGTGCGGGAATTTGCGGGCGCCGAGGGAGCCTCGGGCCACCCCCGGCAGCGCGGGATGGGCGACAGCGACCGCGGTCAGCACCGGGAGCGGGGGGGGAGGGACGGTGAGGAGGTGGTGGGCGGATTCAGGGGATTGGGGAGGGCTGAGGAGATGTGAGGGGATTTTGGGGGTCCTGAGGGGGTTTGGAGGGTGCGGAGGGTGAAACCGAGGGCGTGAGGGGATTTGGGGGATTCTGAGAGGGACTGGGGGGGTCCTGAGGGGATGTGAGGCGTTCCGACGGGATTTGGGGGATCTTGAGTGGGTTTGTGGGGTCCTGAGGGAGAGCCGGGGGTCCTGAGGGGTTTTTGGGGGATCTGAGAGGGCCTGGGGTGTCATGAGAGAGAATTTGGACTCCTGAGGAGAAATTGGGGGTCCTGAGGATATCTGGGGGATCCTGAGGGGGTTTGGGAGGCCCTGAAGGGGTCTCGGGGGTTGTGAGCAGGTTTAGGGATCTTGAGGGGATGTGAGGAGTCATGAGGGAGGATTTGGGCAATCCTGAGGGGTTTTGGAGGGGTTTTGGAGCGTTCTGAGAAAGTTTGAGGGATCCTGAGGGGGTGCTGGGGATCGTGAGGGGATTGGGGGAGGAACTGAGGTGTTTGGGAATCCTGAGGTGATCGGGGGAGGGGGGTTGTGGGGGCTCATGAGGGGATTTAGGAATTGCTAAGGGGATGTGGAGGCTTCTGAGGGGGTTTGGCAGGGGTCGTGAAGGGTTTTGGTGAGTCCTGAGGGAGAACTGATGGTCCTGAGGGGATGTGAGGGGTCATGAGGGGATTTGGGGAATCCTGAGGGGATTTGGGGGGTTTTGGAGAGTTCTGAGGGGAAATCGGGGGTCCTGAGTGGGTACACGGGGGGGGGGCCGGTCCCAGTCCCGGTGCACAGGGGTGCTGGTGCCCGGGGGGTCCCGGTGCCCGGGCAGGTCCTGGCGTTCGAGAGGGGGTCCAGTCCCAGTCCCGGTGCTCGGTGAGTGGGGGGTCAATGTACGGGGGGTGTCCCGGTGCTCGTGCATGAGGGGGGGTCCCGGTGCTCTGTGATTCGGGAGGGTCTCGGATGGTCTGGTGCCCGAGGCTGGCAAGGTTTGCGGGGGGGTCTGCTGGTCTCGGTGATTCGGGGTGGGGGTCTCCGGTTGTCCCAGTGCACGCAGGGGTTGTCCCGGTGCTTGGTGATATTCGGGAGGGGGTCTCTGGTGGTCCCGGTGCACGATGAGGGGGTCAATGCTCGAGAGGGGGGTCCCGTTGCTTGGTGATTTGGGGGGTCTCCGGTGGTCCTGGTGCTCAAGGGGGATCAATGCTCAAGGGCGGGTGGGAAGGGGGATGCGGTTTTTGGGGGTTTCCCAGTGCACTATGAGGGGAGGGTGCAGGTGCTCAAGGGGGTGTCAGGAGCACTGAAGGGGGTACAGGTGCGGTTTTTGGGGGATCGCAGTGCCCCCCCAGGGTGGGATCAGTGCTCAGAGGTGGGGACTGCCCAGGGACACTCCCAGACTCCCAAGTCCCAGCCGAGTCTGCTGCAAGGCACTGAGGGGGCTCACTCATTGAGACCTCTGCCCCAAGCTTGTCAAGAATGCCCTCAGAATGTCCCCAAGTCTCTGCGGTGGTGACACCGTAATGATGCCTTCATGGTGACAGGGGCATTCCTGCAGCAGCCTCGGGATTTCCTCCACGGCGCATTGGCACCGCTCACCCACCGTGCAGCCAGGGCCATCGTGGCCAGGAAGGGGACACAAGGAGAAGGGGTGCATGTCCCCAAGTGTCCACAGCAGGTGATGCGTGGCCAGGTGGCCGCTGGCATCCCACAGCCACTTGGCCTTGGCCACCACAGCTAGCAAGACTGCACAGAAATCAGGGGATGGCTCCTCTGTCCCCTTCATGGTGGCCTTGATGTGCTCAGCCTGATGCCGCAACTCCTGGAGGAACGCAGTGGCTTCTTCAAATGCGGGCGCCAAGGCCCTGGGGATATCGGGGGATGGCTCCTCTGTCCCCTCCAGGGCTAACTCGATGTCCCCGAGTTGGCGCTGCAGCTCCCGGGGGTACACTATGGCTCTGTCACACGTGGCCACCAAGTGCTCCAGCAGCCCCAGGGCCACCTGTGCCTGCTGTCCCCTCATGGTGACCTCCTCTGCCCAGGCATTGCGCAGCCTGCTGGCCTCCTCAGCCAGCCGGGACCAGATCTCCATGAAGGTGTCCACCGGCTCCTGCCAGGCCTTGGCTGCAGCTCTCACATCGGCCCAGGTGGTCCCGGGGTGGCCTCAAGGCTGGCCAGGGCCTGGCCCAGGGAGGGAACACGGCAGTGCCTCAGGGTGAGGACATCAAAGTCATCCAGGGAGAACGTGTAGGGGTCCGGAGAGGTGACCCTGCGGTGACACCAGAGGGTGACATCACTATGGGCCAGAAAGATGAAACTCTGGCCCACAGTGTCCTGGAGGTGATTGATGAAGGTCCTCAGGGACACGCGCAGGAAGGACCTTGGGGACACGGTCAGCAGCTGCCTGCCCCTGTATGGCCCAGTCACGGTGCCACCAGCTCGCCCAGGGTGGCCACTACGGCCACCAGAGCCTCCAGCAGCTGAGGAGGGGACAGGGGAGGCGTCAGGGACCTCGTAGCACTTGTGGCCTCCTGCAGTGGTGCCTGTGCCCTCCTGGGGTCCCCTATGTCCCCTCCCTGTAGGGCTGCGCTGTCCCCTCTGTCCCTTTTCCAGGCCCTCATCCCCTCTGCCACCCCCTGCCACCCTCCCACTGTCTCCTCTCTCTGCGAGTCTCAGTCCCGTCCACCCCTCTGTCACCTCACCACTTCCTGCCACACCCTCTTGTCCCCTCTGCCACCCCCATGTTCCCCCACGCCAGGATTGTCACACCCTGAGGGGCTCCGTGGCCACTGGGGAAATTCCGGGGACGCTCTGGGGACACTGAGGTAGTCCAGGTGACAAACACACCCAGGTGACAGTTTTGGACCCACAGGAATGGGGCACAGCCAGATGGAGGAAGCAGGAAGAGGTGACGTCACTGTCCCCTCTACCCCCCCCCCCCCCCACCTGTGGGGCCTGGGCAAGGCTCCCGAATGGGACCCCGATGTCCCTTGAGTGTCTCCACATGGCCCTGGTGTTGCCCCACTGTCCCCGACAAGGCTCAAGTGTCCCCCTGATGTCCAGCTGGGGACACCAGGGACTCACCGGGGCCCTGTTGGGGACTCTGGTGACACCCCCATGTACTTCCCTTCAGGATACCCCCATGCCCTTCCCTTGGGGACATCCCCATGTCCTTCCCTTGGGGACACCGGAGCCACCCTGACATCCCCTGTCCCGTTTTAGGTCACCACGATGTCCCCGATGTCCACACAGTGTTCCCAACAGGAGGGGGACACTGGGGCCCTGCCCTGGTTCCAGAGTGGGGGGAGGGAGGGCAGTGTCATCACCTCTTCCTGTTTCCTCCATCTGGCTGCGTCCCGTTCCTGCATGTCCCCAACCTTTACCCGGGCATGTTTGTCACCCGGAGAGTCCCAGGAGTGTCCCCAAGGCATCCCCGGAGTGTCTCTGGAGTGTCCCCAGCTGCCATGGAGACCCTCGAAGCCCGTCGAGGTGCGACAATCCCAGAGTGGGGGGGGGGGGAACAGAGGGGACACGCCAGTGACAGAGAGGACATGGGGAGGGTGGGGTGAAAGGAGGCAGTGGGGGACAGAGGGGACACAGGGGTGGCAGGGGTGACAGGAGGTCCCAAAAGGGACAGGAGGGCATAGGAGGAAGGGGGGAGGTGACACAGAGGTGAAGGGGGGAGACAAGAGTAGGTGGCAGGGGGGAGCAGAGGGGTCGGGGGAGTGAAAAAGGGACAGAGAGCACAGCAGAGCCCTCCAGGGAGGGAAGAAAGGGGACCCCAGGAGGGCACATGGGCCAGCTTGGGCGGCCGTAAGTGCCACCAGGTCACTGACACCTCCCCTGTCCCCTCCCCAGCTGTCCCCGGCCCTGCTGCAGCCACAGGACAGCGCTGTGGCCATCCTGGGTGAGCTGCTGGCCGCCCTGCCCAGAGAGAACGAGATGCTGCTTGGGTCTGCAGTGAGCCTGCACCGGGACCTGGAGGAATTCACCAGGGAACTCCGTGCCACCCTGTACCGCACTGATGACACCTGGCGGCTCTGGAATGCCACCAACGATGATAATAACCCTCTCACCTCCCTGAGCCAGGACCTGGCTGCCTATGAGAGCACCTCAGGGACCCCCCAGAGGCGTGTGATATGGCCGTACATAAGCTGGTTCATGGCCCTGGATATTCTCAAGGACAGGTGGGCCAAGCTGGCCAGGAAAGCCACCAAGCTCCACAACAGCTGCAGGGAGGTGGCCACTGAGGCAGCCTCTGAGGAGGCCACGGGCACCACCTGGGCCAGGGAGCTGCAAGACGAGGCTGCCTGTTATGGGGCAGCTCAGGAAAACATGGTGGAGCTGGATCAGGCCCGGGGCAGGTAGGAGGGGGCCGAGGTGGTGGCTGGGCATGAAGGCCAGGTGAGGAGAGAGGCCATGGTGGCTGCCAGCGAGGCAACAAGGGCCAACATGGTGAGACAGCGGGTGGAGGCGTCCCTGGGGCATCTGGAGCGCTTGGTGGCCGCATGTGACGAAGACACGTCGTTCCCCCGGGAGCTTCAATGGCGGCTCAGGGAGACAGAGGCTGCACTGGAGGGGACAAATGAGACATCTCCTGATGTCCCTGAGGCCTTGGTGGCCCAGGTTGCCGTTGCAGAGCAGCTGTGGGCGGCCAACGCCTGCCTGGCCAAGGATCACCTGCTGAAGGCACTTGATGACATCTTCAAGTTCTATATCAATGATGATCCCACCAGCCCCAGTGTCTTTGGGGTGGCTGAGCAGTGCCAAAGAGCCACCAAGGACATCCCAAGGCACCTTCGACCCCCGGAGCGTTGCCAGAGCATGCCCAAGGTGTCCCCAGTGAGTGTAGAGCTCCAAAAGGTGCGACAGGGGGGTGGGGAGGGGGCATTGGGGGATGGAGAGGACACAGGGGCTGGCGGGGGGGCAGCGGGGACAAGACGCTGACAAAGGGGCAAAAGGGACCCGTCAGGGACAGGGGCCACCCCAGGAGGCCACTAGTGCCACCAGGTCCCTGACATCTCCCCTGTCCCCTCCTCAGGTGTCCCCTCCTCAGCTGCAGGTGCTGGTGGCCATGGTGAACGCCCTGGACGAGATGGTGGCCACCTTGATGGGGCCACACTGGGCCAAGTTCCCAGGCTCCCTGTATGAGGACCTGAATAACTTCACCCGGAGCCTCCGTTCGACCCTGAACAAAGGTGATGTCCGCTCGCTGGGCCACCATGGTGTCCCCTCCCTGGGCCAGGCCCTGGCCACCCTCTGGGCCACCCCCAGGACCACCCAGGCCAATGTGAGAGCCGCAGCCAGTGTCTGGCGGGAGTTGGTGGCCAAGCTCGTGGACAACTGGGACTGGCTGGCCAGGGAGGCCAACAAGCTCTGTGAGCAGCTGGTCACAGCCCAGCAGCTGATGGTGTCCCTAGACAAGGAGGAGGTGACCTTGGAAGTGGCCACTCATGGTGCCCAGGTGGTGGCAGCCACCACTGAGGCCATGGAAGGGGCTGTGGTGGCCACCAGGAGGGGACATTGGGCAGATTTGGCCCTGGAGCCGCAGAAGCTCTTGGTGGCTGTTTGTCACAGCGCCACCTTGTTCAACTGGAACATGGAGTGGCAGCTCAGGGACATCGAGGCCATCCTGAAGGGGAGAAACTGGCGTCCCCTGATGTCCTTAAGGCCTTGATGGCCAAAGTGGCCAAGTTTGAGCAGCTGTGGGAGGCCAGCACCCGCCTTGCCAAGGATCACCTGCTGGAGGCACTTGGGGTCATTGACAAAATCCTCTTTAGTCCCTGTGGTGACCATGGTGGCCCCAGTAGTGCCGGCAGCTGTACGGTGGCTGAGCAGTGCCAAAAAGCCATTGAGGATATCCCCAGGCTGCTGCAAGAAAGTTTCACATAGGGGCAGTGACATCATTAGGGACATCGTTCCTGTCATCTCTGCCCTACCCGTGATGTATTTGAGACAGATTTGTGGAATTTTCTGGGAGTTTTCAATGATATTGTCCCAAATCCTGATGGGAATTCCTGCGTTGACATCACTGGGGATCTCAGCAGCACGCTGGGACAGTCTGGGGACACTCAGGGACACTCAGAGACACTCAGGGAGAGGGGACATGGCTGAATGAGTCCCCTCAAGAGCTTCCAGCTTTCCACTGTGCCTGCAGCTCAGCCGGGTCTTAAATGACAATTTAATAATTGTCTTTTGCACAATATTATTGATCACCCGCAATTTGATATGTTGTTTGATACTGATATTGATTATTGGTTATTCCTTGTAGCTGCTGGTTGGTGCAATATAATCTATCAGTTCATGTGTGCAGCATACCACTATAAATTAATTAATTAATTAATATCCTCTATATAAATCAGACTGGGCTGATCAAACTCTGTCTCAGACATATTTCTGACCCCATTGAGAGACGAGTGGTTAATAACTCCATCCCAACGTTCCTTGAGGGGAGCACAGCCAGGGAGCTGCTTGAAGGCACTGTCACTGAGATATTTCCCTTTAAAAACCCTGGGTGGGATGGAAATACACCTGAGCAGATGGTAAAATTCAAATGATATCAAAGCCTCGTGGAATGTGGGTTAAAACATGGGTTCTCTAAAGCTGTAAATTGGTCAAAGCTTCACCAAGTGAGGCAAAATTATGATGAATCACCCTCTGACTTTTCAAACAGGTGAAGAGAAACTGCCATCAAATATACTGATCTAGATCCTGAGTCAGCTGAGGGTAAAGCACATCAGGTTTTGTTTTGTGTGGGTCAGGCTTCAAATGATATAAGAAAAGATAAAGGGAGTTCATGACATGGATAAACTGCTGGAGGTTGCCTGGAAGGTGTTTTGAGACAGGGGCCCAACTGAAAGAGTTAATCCCAACCTAACAAGAAGGCATCTCGGGAAAAGTCACCCAAGAAAACTTCCCCTATGGAGAAGGTTCAGAGTGCATCCTGTAAGAAATGGGAGCATTGGAAAAAGGACTGTCCAGTGCTTAAAGAAAAATCATCAGTCCCTCTCATAGCAGCAGTTCCCAGTGGTGAATAATGAGCATTGACTCCATGATTGCAGCAGGCTGATCAATCCCTTTGTTGTACCATCCTTTACTACTAAGGAAAACCCATGGCCCTTGCCAGACAGTCCCAACACACACGTGGATCCAATTGGCCAATCAAGCCAAGCAACCATTGCCAGTGGCCTGTTTTTCTGGTTTGAAAGTAAAACCAGTGAGAGATTCCAAGTCAGAAATACCATTTATTAGGAAAAGGAAAAAACCTCAAAATACATGAAATACAAAAGAAAAAGAAACATAAATGTGTAATGTATATAATAATGTATATAAAAGATATATGGATGTATAGATATATATAAAATACAGAGTGAAACCTTAATATCAGATCCCACTTAAAATTAGGTCTCCTTGTGGTGCACAAGGGGTTTCCCCTTCATTCTGCATTACCCACCAAGTGTAACCAGGTCCTTGAGCAAAAACCTTGTTGCCACACATCGGGCGCCAAAAAAATGCTTTAGTTTGAAAGCAAAACTGGAGACTTAGATTCAGGAATGCAATTTATTAGGAAAAGGGAAAAAAAACCCCAAAAAGACATGCAATAGTACAAAATAAAACCACTGACAGAGTCAGAATACAACCTGACACGCTGCTACTTAGTGTGGTGGTAGCAGTCCAGATGAAATGGTCTTGTTGAAGTGGTGATCCCATAGAAAAGATCTGGTAGTGTTTGTCCCCTGGAAAGCAGTGGGTAAGGGCTACCTGTTCTGTCCCAAAGCCCAGATGACATCCAGGTAGGGATGCTGAGCTCCTCCCCCCTGGGTGAATCATCTCCCAATGGGCTGATATGGTTCTGAGTCATGATTGGTCCTTGATTGCCCATCCAACAGAAATGGCTCCAGAGGGAGTTATCTCTGAGTCATGGGGCAAGGCATTGAAGGGCCCATTAACAGGAGATAAGGAAAAAACAATGCTCTGTGGCACTGGTTTTGTATATTTTCTTAAGCCTTTTGATGTTTACATTCTTGTAAGAAACATTTCTCACCCACTTTATGTAACTACCTTATTGTTTTTCATTCTTTTATGCAGGAGGAGTGCTGCCGCCTCTACCGGGGCTATGGGTGTGGTGTCCCAGGTCGAGCAGGGCTCTGTGGCAGCACCCCTGCCACACAGACCAAGACAAATGCTGACACCAATGTGGTGGACGGTGAAAAGGTGTTTATTAACTGCCAACAGGGGTAATTTATAACAGGGGGTAACAGCAGGGCAACGGTGAAGGGAGAGGGGTTAGGCGTAATGTCGCGAGATGTCCTAGATAAGATAATGTGATATCTTGACCCCAAATTTCCCCCCCCTCTTCATGACCTATTAAAAACGTAGAAAATGCTAAGGTTAAAACTGCCTAGTGGGACAGTAACAAACTTGTAACTGTAACAAAACAAGCAACTGTAGAAAACTTGTAACAAACTTATGGCTGTAGATATTTAACAAATGAAAAGTTAAACAGTGTAATGCATACAAAAAACTAACTATCTCTAACTGGTTTTCTATGAAAAAACAACACGAACTTATTTAAAATACAGGGCGATCAGCCGTGGGGCTGAGTGAACCATGACTTTCGGCATTCTTGCAGGACTTTCTCAGCTTATCTGTTGACATCACAGCACCAAATTGTCCTCCCAGAATCTGCAATCTGTTTGACTTTAAAACCAGGGTGTTTTGGAGAGTGCATGTCCAGACTCATTTTCTCCCCAAAACACCCTTTGGACCCCTTGGTGCAGGAAAAGTTCTGGGTTGACTGGTAGTCCATCCAAGTAGAGTCAGAACTTGGCCAGAGTTCCAACTCCACCTGACGGATACCACTTAGAGCAAGCGCTGAGCTGTTTCTGTCTTTCCCCCAGTTCTTCTTTGCACCGGCCTCTCACTGGGTTTTTTTACAACCCCGATGTAGTCGGCCATCAGGCTGCCTGATGACTCGGGACTGCCTTCTGGGAGTGGGGTATGCGGGCCATGGGTGTGTCTGAGGGTCCAGTTCTGCAAAAGAAGCTTTTCAGATTTCATTAGTTCTTGCCCTGAAGGTCTGGTTTTATTGATTTGAGTGGGCACCATTTAATTTCACTATCTTTCTTTACAGTGCATACCCATGCCCCGTGAATATCAGCCTCCAACCTGCTTCCCACTTTCCTAACTCATTTTTGATTATTACTTGTGGGCCTGCCTCTAACGCCCGGATGGCCCAGTGCCTCTGGGCAGGACTTTTGATTTCCTCTCCCCTTGGGAACTGAATTAAAGCTAGTAGGTTGGTTGCTAGAATACGTGCTTGATCTCTTGGTGGGATGGAATTGGTGGCACCTTCTGCCTTTGTGAGCACCTCCAGTTTATTTTTTAGGGTTTGGATGGCCCGTTCGACTATGGCCTATCCAGTGCTTTTATAGGGGATACCATGGTCTAACGTTATATCCCATTTTGATGTGAATGCTTGTATTGATTTTGAGGTGAAACTTGGACCATTACCTGTTTTAATTTGCTTCAGGATGCCTAGCCATGCCATGGCTGTTAACCAGTGATGGACTGTTGCTCTGGAATCAGCTCTTTTGTATTGCGTGGCCACGATTATCCCACTATAAGTGTCTACTGATACCGTGAACCACGCTTGGGGTCTCAGCAGCTGGCATAACGTAAAATGCTTCTGCCATATATTAGCAGCCTTGGTGCCCCTAGGATTGACACCACTGGACCATATTATTGACCTCTGACAGTAGGGGCATGAGGCGACGACGTGCCTTGCATCAGTGACGGAGATCCCGCATTTTCTCGCAAGCGCTCTGGCTCCGACATGCAGGGATTCATGCAGCCAGCGGGCTTCTCTCAGGGTCCACAGCCCTCTCGCAGCGGCGTCTGCTTTGTCGTTACCAACTTGAAAGAATCCTTTGAACGGACTGTGGCTGTTGACATGGATGATGGACACGGTGCCCTTTCACGAGTAAAGCGCTTCTTCCAGCATTGCTGCCACTGCGGACAGTGCCACATGGGGTCCGGCCATGGCTAGACAGAGTCGGGTCACGAATAATGAGTCTGTTACAATATTGAGGTGTTTGTCCAGGAACAGTCCGCATGCCAGTGCCACGGCAGCTGCCTCATATTGTTGTACTGACAGTGCAAGATCTGTTGTTTTAATGCAACGCCACCACTCTCACGTCTGCCACACTACCGCTGCAGTGGAAATTAGTGAAGATGTGTCGGTGAAAACTGTGGGTCCCTCGCGTGGCCATTCGATTACCTTGGGTGGTAGGTCGATGTCGATGACCGCCAGCATCTGCGTCCACGGGGGTTTTGCCGCATATCAAATCTCTCCCCCAAATCCAGCGAGGGCCATGGCCAAGTGTTCTGATATTATTGGCGACCGTGCAGGAGGCAGTTTGCGGAAGGGTAGGTACACTCTGGTGGTTTCAGCGGCCAGGTGTCTCAGAGCGAGCTTCCTGCCTTTCATGATGAGGTTGCCAAGGCATTCAACTCCTGGGGAGAAGGCGCGCAATGGTTTTCCCAGGACCACCGATTATATTGGTTGGGCTTTATCTGGGGGTCCCTGGGCTGGCACCACTACTCCCCCTCTCCTTGTGAGATGGACATACAGTTCAACCGGCACGTTCGAGTCCCCACCTGGCGAGCGTGGTTGCTGACATCTGACGCTTGATGAAGTCAAGTGAGCTCCCTGCCTCTGGTGTCAGTACTTTTCTCTCCCATGGGTTCTTCCCTTTTAAGAGGTCGTTCAAGGCATCCATGATCTCAGGAGGGATCAGAATGATGTTGCGAAGTCACTGTAATGATCCCACTAGCTGCTGCATGTCATGCAGTGTTTTGATGTTCCAGTGAATTTTTATTTGGGGAGGGGTTACGTAGAGGTTCGAAATTCTCACTCCTAAAAAAGTCACGCATGGTCCCCTTTTTATCTTTGAGCTGGCAATTTCAAACCCATTTACTTTTAGTACCTCTTAGACTGCAGATATTTGCCGGTCTACCTGGCTTGTTGATGGCGCAGTGATCAAGACATCATTCATTTATTGAATGATAGTTGCGGCGGGATCACTCTGCCAGACTGGCACGAGCGCTCGGTCCACGGTTATCTGGCAAATGGCTGGGGAGTTGACCATTCTCTGAGGCAATACCCACCACTGGAAGTGCAAGTTTGATTACTGGCTTTTTGGGAAGGTAACTGAGAACGCGAAACATTCTTTGTCCTCATCATATAAAGGGATGGAGAAGAAACAATCCTTGATATCCAGCACCATGCAAGGTTACCCTTTTGGCACCATCGAATTCATCGGTAGTGATGTCTGCACAGGTCCCATCGGCTGGATTTTCTTGTTTATCTCTCGCAGGTCGTGCAGGAGGCAAAAAACTTCTCCGGATTGTTTGGGTATGACAAAAATTGGAGTATTCCACAGGCTTGTGGAGGGCTCGATGTCGTTCTTCTGTAGCTCCCGGGTAATCAGTTCCAGGAGGGCAGTCATTCGAGGCTTCGACAGGGGCCACTGCTTGACCCACACTGGGTCTAGTGATTTCCATGTTAGTTTGATGGGCAGTTGTGGGTGTGTAGAGGTGGCCCTCAGAATAAATTTGTCATTTGGACATCTAACAGGGTTAGGGTATCCCTTCCTAGCAAAGGTGGGCATCCAGACGTCACATCTGGGGATAGGGTGATGGTTCTGCCCGGTTCCCTTTCAGTGCAGAGTGTTAGAGCCACAAGCTGTCTGCTTTTTTGGGCACGGGACAGCCCTCCAACCCCACCTACCATGCGGGCCTCTTCCAACATCCACTGTGAAGGCCAGTGTATGTCGGGGATCACAGTGACATCTGACCCTGTATTGACCCAGAAAGGGATACAAACAGCAGAGCTATCAGAGCTGTTATGGAGAAGGCAGCCAGCCCACACTATCAGTAGGTGCCTCCCCACCTTCGCAGCGAATGCCACCCATGGATCTCGCTCCCACGCCTTCATGGCCAGGGCCACCCAGGGGCCTCCTCCCCAGGGAGTCATTCTCGGCATTCCTGGGATGTGGATGGGCTTGTCTGGGCCATTGGCTGGGTTGGGAAGTTGACCGTGGGAGTGGGCAGCGGGTGCGGGAGTTCTGTGCCCCATTGACAGCTGGCACAACCGGGCCGCTTCGTGTTCCTGATAGGAGGAGCCTGTGCGCGGCCTGGGCGCCCCCTCCCCCTCCCGTTTCCTTGATCCTTTCTTTTGCACTCCCTAGCGAAATTCCCCTTCCTACCACATGCCCAGCATGGCCATCTGGGTCCCGTCTGGCGTGGGGGAATGGCTGTCAGTGGGTATCCCGACTGAGGGCAGTTTGCTGCGATGTGCCCCTCCTGGCCACACCTAAAACAAGCCATCACATTGGTTATAGCAGCGTGGACAGCTGCTTGAATCGGGACTAGGTGTTCCACTTTGACAACATGTCTTATCATATCTGCAGAAGTAGCGCCAGGAGGCAGCGACCGCAAAATGTCTTTTGTGGCGGTGTTACGCTGCTGGCGCAGGCACTCGGCCAGCACAGGGCCTTTTGCTTCTGACAGCGAAGTTGAAGATTCAATTGCTGCCTGTATGTGGTCCACAAACTGTGTGAAACCTCGCTTTGGTTCTGCTTTATAGTGGACCATGGCGATGGCCTGACAATGACTTTAGATGCAGAGCGAATAGCCTCTCTGGCAGCTCGGGTTGTTGCTACTACCTCGGGGGCCTGAAGGCCCTCTGCCTACGCCTGGGGGGTGATCGTAGTCGGGTCCGTGCCCATTAAATGCTGCCGGCTAAGCCGTGCAGCGGATGGTCTGTTCCAGACACCAAGGCTAGCTGCCTTGCACAGTTGTCCCCCCACTCTTGTTTAAAAACAATCATCCCTGCTCCATCAAAAACTAATCTACATGTCTGCTTGATGTCAAAAGGGAGCATGTCATCCCACCCAAAAACACTGTCAATAAGAGTGGAGACCATCACCAAATTAATTCCTCTGTCTGCAATTGCCTTCACAATTCCCTAGACATCCTTGGGGTCCACAGGTGTATAAGTTCTTTGATTCCCGCCTGGCCCCCCTGCCTGGACAGGAAACGCTAGCTTGGCTGGAGGGGCCCACTCGGCACACGCTCTTATTATCTTCCTCCACTCCGTGAGAGGGGTTTGTTCCTTGAACCAAAGAGGAGGACTGCGGTGGCTACCCTTATGTGTCCTCACTCCCTCCTCCTCTGTCTCAGAAGAGCCAGAATAAGAATCGGGATCAGCAGTGGACTGCTTAGGAAACCACTCAGCCCAGTCCGAGTCCGAGTCCAAGTCAGTCCCGGAACTCGACTGACTGGTGACTTCCAGGTTCCCGGAACTTCCTTCTGCCTTAGTCCTGGGCCACTCTCTCCCTCTAAGCTCACCCCACCTCCTGCTGTAACGCAATCTCCGACACACACTCCGAGCAACGTCAGCTTTCCGTCCGTGCTCCTTCCCTCTGTAGTACCCACGCATGCCTGCGTTAACTTGCAGCCCTCCACTATCTCCACAGATCATGGCCACGCTGTCCCTTTTAAGGGGCTTGCCACTCAGCGGCACGCAGGGCGGAGGCCCCTCCCAGTCTCCCCTGGAGCCCGAATCAATGATGGCCCCGCTCCCCGCTCCCAGCTTAATGGCCGGGCTCCACGCTCTTAGACTAATGGCCCCGCATGGCACTTCTGAATCAACGGCCGCCGCTTGAGCTTCCTCCAGCAGCCCGTCCCAAAAAGATCTTTTTTCTCTACTCGGGGGCATTCCCGCGGCTGCAAATCACCACCCTCTGTGGACTCACAATCACCCACATCCTGCCTGGGCCCCCTCCCGCAAGGAGTCCTGGGCGGCCCCCCACTCTCCCCACTCCTGCCCAAGAGCTCGCGTAACCCTGCCCCATAATTCAAAATTGACCTTGATAAGGGACTCCATTCTCTCCCTCACTGGTCCCTCGGTGTGAGCCCTCCTCTTTCGCTAGCCTGGTGTGAGCCTTTCTCCTTTGCCAATCACGACGCGACCCTTCCTCTTCTTTCGGCTGCGCTGTGAGCCCTCCTCCTTCGCCAATTTTCTAATGCAAGACTTCCTCTTCCACCACCCCGACATGAGCCTTCCTCCTCCATAGCTCCTCTGGCATAAGACTTCCTCTTCCACCAGCCCTAGCGTGAGCCTTCCTCTTTCACTGATCTTCCAATGGGAGACTTTCCCACTTTCGTTGGTCTTCTGGGAGTGTCCTCCCTGTCGGAGACAGTCCTGCTGCTCCGGTTGCTGTTCCCTCGCCCAGGAGGTTCCCGCTTCTGGGTTCGATCCCGGGTTCTCGGCACCACTTGTTGCTGCCGCTACAGGGGCTATGGGTGTGGTGTCCAGGGTCGAGCATGGCTTTGTGGCAGCACCCCTGCTGCCTGTCCTGGTGTTTTGCATATGAAGCAAATGACATGTTGCAGTTGTTCTGGTGACACCTGTTGCTTCCTCCGTTCTGGAGATACAGCTGCCACTGTCTCTGGGCCTGTCGGCCTTGACCAAGCCTCCCGTGCAGCAAACAGCTCCGCCTTCTTAGCACAGGCTTCCATCATCTCTGCCAGTGTAGGTGGGGGCTTGAGAGGCAGTCCCAGGAGCACCCTGCTGCACACTTCATTGGCATTCCTCTGTGCCCTCTCTTTCACTATCTCCATCTGTGTTCTGGGGTCCCATACTTGTCTCTCAACCTGTGCACAGAGCCAGGCGACAAACTGCAAGAAACTTTCTGAGGGAGACTGTTTAATGCCGAGGAAACTACCACTAGCTTCAGCAGTTGGTAGCTGGTGAAAAGCCTTATCTGCAGCATCTGAAATCTTATCTAGAATGAATTTTCACAACACCCGAGCTTGGTCCTCAGGCTTAGCCCACTCCCCCTCGCTGCACAAATGTTCATAAGTAATGTTATTATTTTCTAAATCTTTGGAACCTTGATGGGTTTGTTTAAATTCTTCCACAAGATCTCTGAGAGATCTCTTCCAGGAGCTTTCCCAGAGATCAAACTCTGATGGGGTAAGCAAGCACCGGAATAGATCTATGATGTCAGAAGGAACCAGTTCAAGGGATGTTAATGTAGCCTTCATGATGTTTCTAAAAATTTCACTATTTCTCCCCAATTCCAATTGACTTACATAACTCCCACTTTGAATGACATAAGAAGGGCTGGTATGTTACAAGGCTTGCAAGGGTCTTTCAGGGTGAAGAGAGAGACGAGAATCTTGACCTCATGTTCAGAAGGTTTGATTTATTATTTTATGATATATATTACATTAAGACTATACTAAAAGGAATAGAGAGAGAAGTTCTCAGAAATGCTAGCTAAGCTAAGAATAGAAAAGGAATGAATAACAAAGTTCTGTGTCCAAGCAGAAAGCAAGAACAGCTCTGCTGTGAGTGGTCAGTAAATCCAAACATTTACCCAAGACCAATCACGGATGCACCTGTTGCATTCCATGGCAGCGCATAACTATTGTTTACATTTTGTTTCAGCAGCCACAGCTTCTCAGAAAGGGGAAAAATCTTAAGGAAAGGATTTTTATGGAAAGATGTCGGTGACATTTCACCCTTGAAATTCTAAAAAATGAAAAATAAAAATGCTGGTGTGGAATGAACAGGGAATTTCTTCACCTGTAAAACATAAAATTCTATGAAATCACTAAGACAATTTTACAGTATAAGAAAATGCAAAAAACAACGCAAAGAAAATTCGAGTCTCAGCAGCTGAGTTTCAGGAAAAAGGTCCATGGACTTAAAAGGTCCATGGACCTCTTGACATATCTGAAAGTCCTTTTTGGTTCTGAAACAGGCTTGCTGCAGAAAAGTCCATCAATAGTTATCACAAACCATTGACAGTCACAAACAATTTCAAAGAATTTGAAACAACTTCTGGAATGTCCTTTTCTGGCCCTTCAATGCTTCAGAGCTGCTGCCTGCTATTTCAATTATTTTTTATTCAATTTTAATTGTTTTTTTCATGGTTGAAAAGAGCAGCAGCAGCAGAGCAGAGCCAGAGAAAGGCCCTGGGGGGCCCTGGCCCATGGACGGACCAGGAAACCCAGATCTGGCCCACAAAAGGCGGGCCAGGACCGGTAGGGGAAAGCAAAACCCCCAAATCCATCAGGAGGCCGGCCGGTGGCCCTGGGCCAGGGACCTCCTGAGCCCAACAGCCCAAACCCACGAGGCAGGCTCTGCCTTGCCACAGGCTTGCACTCTGCTGCCAGTACAATGGCAGAACGGGTGGTGAGACGCTTCTTTTCCCCAAAATCACTGAGGAATTCCAGTACTGAGGGAATAGAATCAGCCCCAAAAATCCTCATCTCGGATTTCGGAATGTTTGTTTCCCACAGCAACCAAGCCATGGTCTCCTCCAGCTGTGCCCTCTGCAATGCAAATGCAACAGGTGTGTCTCCCATCTGCCTGAGGGCACCACCCCCTCTGGACTGGGGACCAAAGGTAGAACTTTCAGAACCCACTTACCTCTCGCCACTGTGGGCGCAAAAGGGGTTGCAGAGATGACAACCTCCATGGGGCAGCAACTGAGCAAACACGGCCCAATCCGCTGAGAACGCTGATCTTGAACGCAGGCAGGCGAGCTGTACCCACAGCCAGCTGGCGAGCACCGCACCCCCACGGAAGGAGAGGCCCGCCGCCGCCGCTGCTGCAAAGGCAACCGGCCTGGGACAGTCCGAGCTCGAACAAGCCGCCAGTTCCAGGGCAGCCTCTGATGCAGACATGGAGGACAAAGTCCCCAACGGAGGAAGAACTGCTGTGGCGGCCGGTGGAAGCGGCGGCGGGGCTGAGGGGGCTGGTGGAGGGGCGAGGCCGGAGACAATGCCTCCCCTGCTTTGCCGGAAGCAGCAGCCGTGTCCTCTTCACCCTAGCAACAGTGGCTCAGCTGCGGGAAATGGCGTTTCTCAGCTCACAGGTGGGGAAGCTGCCAGAGGGACGGCCACGGGAGAGGCCATGCGGGAATGCGCCCGCACCCACGGGGCGGGTTGAGGCGGCGCTCTCGGTGCTCACGGGGCTGGCCGAGGAGGCAGGACAGCCAGGGGGGACGGCACCGAATTGCTGTTGTCGCCAAGAGCGTCTCCTATCAACACGGGCGGCGCAGGCGCAGAGAGCAGTGTTTCTGAGCTCTCAGGTTCAGGCGTGGAAGCCGGTGAAGGCGCGGACAGGACTACAAGTGTTAGCTGCTGCGCCGGCTCGGCAGGCGGGGCCTCGGGGGCCAGTGCCACCCCCCTCTCTGAGTGGGGCAGGGTCCGAGAGGCCGGCTGTGGCGGGGACTGCCAGGCTTCCAGGGGCGGCACACGCAGCACTGGCTGGGGCGGTGCCCCCCACTCCCATCCCCCCGGAGAGAGAGAAGGGGGGGAAGGAGGACCGCTCCATCTGAGCATGCTCTGGAGACGCAGTAAAAAAAACTTTTTCAGCTCGCGGCAAAATTTCACCCCCCCAGTGCATTCAGGGGGGCTGGAAAGCAGCAGATCATCCCCCAAAGGGTCTTCTCCCGCTGAATTCGGGGGGAATGGAGCTTGCCCTGTAGAGTTTGCAATCCAGGGAAAAACAGCTGCTCTCCGCTTCAAAACTGGAAAGAGCTTTCTAAATGCTGGATAGATACCGGGGTAACTATACCCACAGTCCAAAACAAATTGGAAAATGGAGTCCATGCACTCCCATACAAAAACATCCAGAGCATATAGCACATTCGTAAAGAACCCAAAAAGCTTTGCCCATGGAAAAAACTCATGGAGATCTGTCTCGGACAGGAAAAGTCCATCCTCTTCAGCCCATTTTTGCCAGAGGGCAATAACTTCTCCTCTGAAGGGGAGAAATGAACCTCATCCTCTATGGGGGGCGTCCCCCATATCAGCAGCCACAAACTATGAAAGGCTGCATCTTCAGGAAGGGAAAAGCCAACAGTACCTTTTGAAAGAGTCCAGCATGCACTGGCCAGCTCCAGTGTGCTGCTGCGCTTTCCAAACATCTTCATGGAGGCTTTTCAGAAGGTTCTCTTTGTGGTCAGCCTTGCTGTGAACTCTGTCCAAATCAGGATCTTCAGTTCTTCAGCTCCTGGCTAGAATGCACTTCTGTGGTCACTTGTGAAGCAACCATCAATGCCACACATTTGGGGTTTACCCAGTGCAGCTCTTGCTCCTCTTGGGTCTCATCAAATGATGGTTTTTGTCCTGATCAGTCGGGGTTCACCAGATGTTACAGGGCTTCAAGGGTCTTTCAGGGTGAAGAGAGAGACGAGAATCTTGACCTCATGTTCAGAAGGTTTGATTTATTTTTTTATGTTATATATTACCTTAAGACTATACTAAAAGGAATAGAGTGAGAAGTTCTCAGAAATGCTAGCTAAGCTAAGAATAGAAAAGGAATGAATAACAAAGTTCTGTGCCCAGGCAGACGGCAAGAACAGCTCTGCTGTGAGTGGTCAGTAAATCCAAACATTCACCCAAGACCAATCACGGATGCACCTGTTGCATTTCACAGCAGCACGTAACTATTGTTTACATTTTGTTTTTGCGGCCACAGCTTCTCAGAAAGGGGAAAAATCCTAAGGAAAGTATTTTAATGAAAAGATGTTGGTGACACTGGTAAGTTCTAGGACCAGTCCTACCACCCGTGTACTGAGCAGGGGCTACCAGGAGGATGACTTCTTCCTCCCTGTTTTGGACCCCAGGATTCCTCCCTTCAGCCCCACCCCCATGGGACCCGGTGGGGGGACCACCCCCTGCCCCAGCCCCCGTGCCTTAGGAGGCAGGCGAGGAAACAGCCTTCACCCCACCCCCATGGAGAGTGGGAGGGGATACACCTCTTACCTCTGCCCCTCCCACCCCGGTGGCTTGGTGAGTGGGAGGACAGACATCCCTTCGCCCTGCCCCACCCCTGTGAGAACCAGGCAGGGCCCCACTCCCCAGCCTTCGGCCCCACTGTCTTGGGACCCAGGTAAGGCAGCGTGGGCTACAGGCAAGGGGGCGGGGCAACCATGGGAACAAGGGGTCGGGTTACAGGATGATGTAATGGGGGGTGGGGACTCAAAGGGAGGGGGAGGAGCGTCCAAGGGAAGGAAGGGGTTGTGAGACCAGAAGGGGTTGGGGGAGGGGACAGGTGGGTGAAAGGGGTTGTGAGGAGAAGAAGGGCAGGTGGGGGGCTGAAACACGTGGCTGCCGCCTTTTGGGCTCCGGCCATGCGGTCAGCAGTATCACAACTGCCAGGGCCGGGGTACTGGGAGAGAGGCAGAAGGCCAGGATAGCAACGACAGTGCCCAGTACCCTGGAATTGCTAGGAAGCCTCGCCCAGGTCAGGGGCAGAGGGTTCCTGGGGAGGGGTATCGGAAACCGCAGGAGGGGTGATTTGCTCTGGCTGTCCTTTCAAATCCCTCTTGAGGAATTCTTCCCGAATTATCAGGAACACAGGGAAACATGTGGACACTGTCCCATCTCCCTGTTCAGCCTTTGCTGTTAACAAGGCCCCAATTTGGTCCCAGGCAGAGTCAGAGTTAACATTTATGTTGCCCGGGACATGGTGTTCCGGGTTGAGGGCGACACAGTGGCAGCACCCTGCCACAGGACCAAAGCACACGCTGACACCGATGTGCTGGGCGGTGAAATGGCCTTTATTAACAATTGAGCAGGGAAATTTATAACAGGGGGTAACAGCAGGACAACGGTGAAGGGAGAGGGGTTGGGCATAATATCGCGAGATGCGCAAGATAAGGCTATATCTTGACCCCAAATTTGCCCCCCCTTTCATGACCTGTTAAAAACAGAAAATAGTAGGGTTCAAACTGCCTAGTGGGACAGTAGAAACTTGCAAGTGTAACAAAACAAACAACTGTAGCAAACTTGTAACAAACTTATGATGGTAGATATTTAACAAACTAAAGTTAAACAATGAAACGCAAACGAAAAGCTAACTATCTCTAACTGATTTTCTAAAAAAGAAAACAACACGAATTTATTCACAATACAGGGCTTCTTGCTGACTAAAACGTGACAAAGAAGAGAGAGGAAGGTGGAAGTCCAAAAGTTAATGTAATCCACACATGGAAATACCAGCTACTTCGTGGCCGTCGTGGGAGATGAGACGTTGGGCGCCACCTGCGATATTCCATGGGTCTCTAGGCTTAATGCAATCCAGAGCCAGCTCACTCAATACTCAAGTCCACACGGAATGGCATGGACGAGACAAAAGATGAGGAGCGCTCTTCCCCACGTGGGAGCAAGTATCCTGTTTGTTGGCTCATGTCAGGATACACCTGGAGATGGAGACCACCCAGGCAGGAAAGAGGCCGAGCCTCACCTGTGGTAGGGTTTTATGCCCCAGGTGATGGGGGCAGAAAAGGGGACCGCAGCCAATGGGATAACACTGGGGAGGGGCGAGGGGAGGGACCACCTGTTGGGCACACCACCAGGGATACAGAGACCAGGGGAGTGAGGGAGGAACCCTGTGATGGGGAATACACCTTCCACGTGACCCAATAACATTTTTTTCCAACACCCAGTGGAACCAACTAAATAACTATCTAGCGCAATACAACAGAAGGGCTCTTGGTGACACAAGGAGCTGGTGGCAACTGAGTATCCACAAGTGTCCCCAGTGATACCCCATGACATGACAGTGGTGACATCACTGTCCCCGCAGCAGCCTCGGGATGTCCTTGATGGCTTTTCGGCACCGCTTGGCCACTGCGCGGCTGCCGGGGCCACCCGGGCCACCGGGGCCACCTGGGCCAGCATAGGGACTCAACAGGAGGTTGTGGATATCCCACAGCGTGGGCAGCAGGTGATGAGAGGCCAGGCGAGCGCTGGCATCCCACAGCCGCTCAAACTCAGCCACGTCAGTCACCAAGGCCTCAAGGATATTGGGGGACATCTGCTCTGTCTTCAGGGTGTCCTCAATCTCTTCAAACTGGCATTGCATGTCCCAGATGAACTCTATGGCTTTGTCACACGCCTCCACCAAACGGTTCAGCGGCCCCACAGACACCACTGCCCAGTGTCCCCTCCAGGTGGCCGCCCTCGCCCGGCTGGTGGCCACCAGGGCCTCATCCATGGCCTCGCTGGTAGCTTCCTCTTCCTCAGTGATGGCTGCTGCCACCTGAGCATCGTGCATGGCCCCTGCCGAGGCCCCCTCGAGCCTGTCCAGGGTCACCAGCAGCCACCAGGGTGTGGCCACCAGGTTGTCCCCAGGTCTCTCCCTGAAGGTCTTTAACCACAGGTCCTTGGCCCAGGAGGGGGTTGCGTCCCAGCAGATGTTGCACATCTCATCTGCCTCCTCCTGCAGCCGGTCCCATCTTACCCTGATCATGGCCAACACCTCCTGCCAGGCCTTGGCCGCGGTGCTCACATCAGCCCAGGAGGTCCCAGGTGTGGCCCCGAGGGCAGCCAGGGCCCGGCCCAGGGAGGGGACACCACGGTGGCCCAGGGAGGTGACATCCCCGTGGTCCAGGGTCTCACACAGGCTCTGGGTGAATCTCCTCAGAGCGGCATGCAGGAACTTTGGGGACACACGCTGCCGCACGTCCCTGTGTGACCCAGACACGGCAGCCACCACCGTGCCCAGGGTGGCCACCACAGTGACCGGCCGATCCAGCAGCTGGAGAGGGGGCACCTGGGCAGGGGACAGGGGAGGTATCAGGGACCTGGTGTTATTTGTGTCTTTCTGCGGTGGCCCCTGTGCCCTCCCGGGGTCCCCTTTGCTCCTCCCTGGAGGGCTCTGCTGTCCCCTCTGTCCTTTTGCCACTCCCCCCCTCGTCTCCTCTGCCATCCCCACCGTCCCCCCCCTCCATCCCCCACTGCCGCCTTTCACCACCCCGTGTTGTACCCCCCTTCCACCCCTCTGTCACCTCCCCCCTTCCTGCCACTCTCGCCTGTCCCCTTTGCGACACCCTGTCCCCTCCCGCCACCTCCAGTGTCCCCCCCATCCCCCCCTGTTCCTTCTCCCCCATTGTCTCCGCTACCGGCCGGGTCCCCTCCCCATCCCGTCCCCGCTGTCCCCTCCCTGTCCCCTCTCCCCTTTCCTGTCGCACCTCTTGGAGCTCCATCGTCACTGGGGACCCGGCCGGGACACCTCGGGGACGCTCGGGTGGCGAACGAGTCCCGGGACAGGCACCGGTCCAGGCACAGAACCGGCCACGCTGACGACGCGAGACGAAATGGCGAAGCCGCCTCACGAGGCGTGCTTAAAGTGGCGGGGCGGGGCCGAGGCTCGGGGGGAGGGGGCGGTGCGGGAATTTGTGGGCGCTGAGAAAGCCCCGGGCCGCCCCCGGCAGCGCGGGATGGGCGACAGCGACCGCGGTCAGCACCGGAGCGGGGGGGGGGGCGACGGTGAGGAGGTGGTGGGGGGATTAGAGAGGATTGGGGAGGGCTGAGGAGATGTGAGGGGATTTGGGGGTTCCTGAGGGAGTTTGGAGGGTGCGGAGGGTGAAACCGGGGTCGTGAGGGGATTTGGGGGATTCTGAGAGGGACTGGAGGGGTCCTGTGGGGATGTGAGGTGTTCTGAGGGGATTCTGAGTGGGACTGGGCGGTCCTGAGGGGATGTGAGGGATTCTGAGGGGATTTGGGGGATCTTGAGAGAGAACCGGGGGTAGTGAGGGGATTTAGGGGATTCTGAGAGGGACTGGGGAGGTCCTGCGGGGATGTGAGGGGTCATGAGTGGATTTGGGCGATCTTGAGTGGGTTTGTGGGGTCCTGAGGGAGAACTGGGAGTCCAGAGGGGATTTTGGGGGATCTGAGAGGGACTGGGGTGTCATGAGAGAGAATTTGGACTCCTGAGGAGAAATTGGGGGTCCTGAGGATATCTGGGGGATCCTGAGGAGGTATGGGAGGCCCTGAGGGGGCTTGTGAGGAGGTTTAGGGATCCTGAGGGGATGTGAGGAGTCATGAGGGAGGATTTGGGCAATCCTGAGGGGATTTGGAGGGGTTTTGGAGCGTTCTGAGAAAGTTTGAGGGATCCTGAGGGGGTGCTGGGGATCGTGTGGGGATTGGGGGGGAACTGAGGTGTTTGGGAATCCTGAGGTGATCGGGGGGGGGGTTGTGGGGGCTCATGAGGGGATTTAGGAATTGCTGAGGGGATGTGGATGGTTATGAGGGGGTTTGGCAGGGGTCGTGAAAGGTTTTGGTGGGTCCTGAGGGAGAACTGATGGTCCTGAGGGGATGTGAGGGGTCATGAGGGGATTTGGGGAATCCTGAAGGGATTTGGGGAGTTTTGGAGAGTTCTGAGGGGAAATCGGGGGTCCTGAGTGGGTACACGGGGGGGGTCCGGTCCCAGTCCCGGTGCACAGGGGTGCTGGTGCCTGCGGGGTCCGGGTGCCCGGGCGGGTCGCGGGGTTCAAGGGAGGGTCCAGTCCCAGTCCCGGTGCTCGGTGAGGGGGGTCAATGTACGGGGGGTGTCCCGGTGCTCGTGGACGAGGGGGGGTCCCAGTGCTCTGTGATTCGGGAGGGTCTCGGATGGTCTGGTGCCCGAGGCTGGCGAGGTTTGCGGGGGGGTCTGCTGGTCTCGGTGATTCGGGGTGGGGGTCTCCGGTTGTCCCAGTGCACGCAGGGGTTGTCCCGGTGTTCGGTGATATTCGGTAGGGGGTCTCCAGTGGTCCCGGTGGACGATGAGGGGGTCAATGCTCGAGAGGGGGGTCCCGTTGCTTGGTGATTTGGGGGGTCTCTGGTGGTCCTCGTGCTCAAGGGGGATCAATGCTCAAGGGCGGGTGGGAAGGGGGATGCGGTTTTTGGGGGTGTCCCAGTGCACGATGAGGGAAGGGTGCAGGTGCTCGAGGGGGTGTCAGGAGCACTGAAGGGGGTTTTTGCAGGTGCGGTTTTTGGGGAATCCCAGTGCCCCCCCAGGATGCCACCAGCTTGCCCAGGGTGGCCACCACAGCCACCAGAGCCTCCAGCAGCTGAGGAGGGGACAGGGGAGGTGTCAGGGACCTCGTAGCACTTGTGATCTCTTGCTGCGGTGCCTGTGCCCTCCTGGGGTCCCCTGTGTCCCCTCCCTGGAGGGCTGTGCTGTCCTCTCTGTCCCTTTTCCAACCCCTCATCCCCTCTGCCACCCCCTGCCACCCTCCCACTGTCCCCTCTCTCTGCCAGTCTCAGTCCCCTCCACCCCTCTGTCACCTCACCACTTCCTGCCACACCCTCTTGTCCCCTCTGCCACCCCCATGTTCCCCCACGCCAGGATTGTCACACCCTGAGGGGCTCCATGGCCACTGGGGACATTCCGGGGACACTCTGGGGACACTCTGATGTAGTCCAGGTGACAAACACACCCAGGTGACAGTTGGGGCCCACAGGAATGTGGCACGGCTGGATGGAGGAAGCAGGAAGATGTGACGTCCCTGTCCCCTCTACCCCCCCCCCCACCTGTGGGGCCTGGGCAGGGGTCCCCAATGGGACCCCGATGTCCCCTGAGTGTCCCCACATGGCCCTGGTGTTGCCCCAATGTCCCCGACAAGGCTCAAGTGTCCCCCTGATGTCCAGCTGGGGACACCAGGGACTCACCGGGGTCCTGTTGGGGACTCTGGGGACACCGCCATGTATTTCCCTTCAGGATACCCCCATGCCCTTCCCTTGGGGACATCCCCATGTCCTTCCCTTGAGGACACCGGAGCCACCCTGACATCCCCTGTCCCATTTTGGGGCACCACGATGTCCCCGATGTCCACACAGTGTCCCCAACAGGAGGGGGACACTGGGGCGCGGCCCTGGTTCCAGAGTGGAGGGAGAGAGGGAGGGCAGTGTCGTCAGCTCTTCCTGTTTCCTCCATCTGGCTGTGTCCCATTCCTGCGTGTCCCCAAGCTTTACCCGGGCATGTTTGTCACTCGGAGAGTCCCAGGACTGTCCCCAAGGCATCCCCGGAGTGTCGCTGGAGTGTCCCCAGCTGCCATGGAGCCCCTCGAAACCTGTCGAGGTGCGACAATCCCAGAGTGGTGGTGGGGGGGGAACAGAGGGGACACGCTGGTGACAGAGGGGACATGGGGAGGGTGGGGTGAAAGGAGGCAGTGGGGGACAGAGGGGACACAGCGGGGGCAGGAGAGTCAGGAGGTCCCAAAGGGGACAGGAGAGCATAGGAGGAAGGGGGGAGGTGACACAGAGGTGAAGGGGGGGGACAACAGGAGGTGGCAGGGGGGAGCAGAGGGGTCGGGGGAGTGAAAAAGGGACAGAGAGCACAGCAGAGCCCTCTAGGGAGGGAACAAAGGGGACCCCAGGAGGGCACATGGGCCAGCTTAGGAGGCCATAAGTGCCACCAGGTCACTGACACCTCCCCTGTCCCATCCCCCGCTGTCCCCGGCCCTGCTGCAGCCACAGGACAGCGCTGTGGCCATCCTGGGTGAGCTGCTGGCCACCCTGCCCAGGGAGAACGAGATGCTGCTTGGGTCTGCAGTGAGGCTGCACCGGGACCTGGTGGAATTCACCAGGGAACTCCGTGCCACCCTGTACCGCACTGATGACACCTGGCGGCTCTGGAATGCCACCAATGATGATAATAACCCTCTCACCTCCCTGAGCCAGGACCTGGCTGCCTATGAGAGCACCTCAGGGACCCCCCAGAGGCGTGTGATATGGCCGCACATAAGCTGGTTCATGGCCCTGGATATTCTCAAGGACAGGTGGGCCAAGCTGGCCAGGAAAGCCACCAAGCTCCACAACAGCTGCAGGGAGGTGGCCACTGAGGCAGCCTCTGAGGAGGCCACGGGCACCACCTGGGCCAGGGAACTGCAGGACGAGGCTGCCCGTTATGGGACAGCTCAGGAAAACATGGTGGAGCTGGATCAGGCCCGGGGCAGGTAGGAGGGGGCCGAGGTGTTGGCCGGGCATGAAGGCCAGGTGAGGAGAGAGGTCATGGTGGCTGCCAGCGAGGCAACAAGGGCCACCATGGTGAGACAGCGGGTGGAGGCGTCCCTGGGGCATCTGGAGCGCTTGGTGGCCGCATGTGACGAAGCCACGGCGTTCCCCTGGGAGCTTCAGTGGCGGCTCAGGGACACAGAGGCTGCCCTGGAGGGGACAAATGAGACATGCCCTGATGTCCCTGAGGCCTTGGTGACCCAGGTTGCCATTGCAGAGCAGCTGTGGGCGGCCAATGCCTGCCTGGCCAAGGATCACCTGCTGAAGGCACTTGATGACATCTTCAAGTTCTATATCAGTGGTGATCCCACAAGCTTCAGTGTCTGTGGGGCGGCTGAGCAGTGCCAAAGAGCCACCAAGGACATCCCTAGGCACCTTCAACCCGTGGAGCGTTGCCAGAGCATCCCCAAGGTGTCCCCAGTGAGTGTAGAGCTCCAAAAGGTGCAACAGGGGGGAGGGGGCTTTGGGGGATGGAGAGGACACAGGGGCTGACGGGGAGTGCAGCGGGGACAAGACGCTGACAAAAAGGATCCGTTGGGGACAGGGGCCACCCCAGGAGGCCACTAGTACCACCAGGTCCCTGACACCTCCCCTGTCACCTCCCCAGGTGTCCCCTCCACAGATGCAGGTGCTGGTGGCCATGGTGACCGCCCTGGACAAGATGGTAGCCACCGTGACGGGGTCACACTGGGTCAAGTTCCCAGACTCCCTGTATGAGGACCTGAAGAACTTTACCCAGAGCCTCTGTGCGATACTGAACAAAGGTGATGTCACCTCCCTGGGCCTCCATGGTGTCCCCTGGCTGAATGAGTCCCCTCAAGAGCTTCCAGCTTTCCCTTGTGCCTGCAGCTCAGTCGAGTCTTTAATGACAATTTAATAATTGCCTTTTGCACAATATTATTGATAACCAGTAATTTGATATGGTGTTTGATAGTGATATTGATTATTGAGGATTCCTTGTAGCTGCTGGTTGTTGCAATATAATCCATCAGTTCATGTGTGCAGCATAAATTAATTAATTAATTAATATCCTCTATATAAATCAGACTAAGCTGATCAAAGTCTGTGTCAGACACATCACTGACCCAATTGAGAGATGAGAGGTCAATAAATCCATCCCAACGTTCCTTGAGGGGCGCACAGCCAGGGAGCTGCTTCAAGGTGCTGTCACTGAGATATTTTCCCTTGGAAACCCTGGGTGGGATGCAAATACACCCAAGCAGACGGCAAAATTAAAATGATATCAAAGCCTCGTGAAATGTGGGTTAAAACATGGGGTCTGGTCTCTAAAGCTATAAATTGGTCCAAGCTTTACCAAGTGAGGCAAAATGATGATGAATCACCCTCTGATTTTTTAAACAGGTGAAGAGAAACTGCCATCAAATATACAGATCCAGATCCTGAATCAGCTCATGGTAAAGCATATCTGGTTTTGTTTTGTGTGATCCAGGCTTCAAATGATGTAAGAAGAAAATATAAAGGGAGTTCAAGACGTGGATAAACTGCTGGAGGTATCCTGGAAGGTGTTTTGAGACAGGGGCCCAACTGAAAGAGTTAGCAAGAAGGCAACTCAGGAAAAGTGACCCAAGAAAGCTTCCCCTCCGGAGAAGGCTCAGAGTGCATCCTGTAAGAAATGGGAGCATTGGAAAAAGGACTGTCCAGTGCTGAAAGAAAAATCATCAGTCCCTCTCGTAGCAGCGGTGCCCAGCAGGGAATAATGAGCATTGACTCCATGATTGCAGCAGGCTGATCAATCCCTTTGTTGTACCATCCTTTACTACTAAGAAAAACCCATGGCCCTTGCCAGACAGTCCCAACACACACGTGGATCCAATTGGCCAATCAAGCCAAGCAACCATTGCCAGTGGCCTATTGTTCTGGTTTGAAAGTAAAACCAGTGAGAGATTCCAAGTCAGAAATACCATTTATTAGGAAAAGGAAACAACCTCAAAATACATGAAATACAAAAGAAAAAGATACATAAATGTATACTGTACATAATAATGTATATAAAAGATATATAGATGTATAGATATATATAAAATACAGAGTGAAACCTTACTATCAGATCCCACTTAAAATTAGGTCTCCTTGTGGTGCACAAGGGGTTTCCCCTTCCTTCTGCATTACCCACCAAGTGTAACCAGGTCCTTGAGCAAAAATCCTGTTGCCACACGTCGGGCGCCAAAAAAATGCTTTAGTTTGAAAGCAAAACTGGAGACTTAGATTCAGGAATGCAATTTATTAGGAAAAGGGAAAAAAAACCCCCAAAAGACATGCAATAGTACAAAATAAAACCACTGTCAGAGTCAGAATACAACCTGACACCCTGCTACTTAGCGTGGTGGTAGCAGTCCAGATGAAACGGTCTTGTTGAAGTGGTGATCCCGTAGAAAAGATCTGGTAGTGTTTGTCCTCTGGAAAGCAGTGGGTAAGGGCTGCCTGTTCTGTCCCAAAGCCCAGATGACATCCAGGTAGGGATGCTGAGCTCCGCCCCCCTGGGTGAAGCATCTCCCAATGGGCTGATATCGTTCTGAGTCATGATTGGTCCTTGATTGCCCATCCAACAGAAATGGCTCCTGAGGGAGTTATCTCTGAGTCATGGGGCAAGGCATTGATGGGCCCATTAACAGGAGATAAGGAAAAAACAATGCTCTGTGGCCCTGGTTTTGTATGTTTTCTTAAGCCTTTTGATGTTTACATTCTTGTAACAAACTTTCTCACCCACTTTGTGTAAATACCTTATTGTTTTGCATTCTTCTATGGAGGAGGAGTGTTGCTGCCTGTACAGGGGGTATGGGTGTGGTTTCCCGGGTCAAGCATGGCTCTGTGGCAGCACCCCTGCCACAGGGACCAAGACATATGCTGACACCAATGTGGTGGACGGTGAAAAGGGGTTTATTAACTGCCAACTGGGGCAATTTATTATAGGGTGTAAGGGCAGGGCAACGGTGAAGGGAGACGGGTTAGGCGTAATATCGTGAGATGTCCTAGATGACGTCATATCTTAAGCCCACATTTCCCCCCCCTCTTCATGACCTTATAAAAACGTAGAAAATGCTAAGGTTAAAACTGCCTAGTGGGACAGTAACAAACTTGTAACTGTAACAAAACAAACAACTGTAGTAAACTTGTAACAAACTTATGACTGTAGCTATTTAACAAATGAAAAGTTAAACAATGTAACGCACACCAAAAACTAACTATCTCTAACTGGTTTTCTATGAAAAAACAACACGGACTTATTAAAAATATAGGGCGATCAGCTGTGGGGCTGACTGAACCATGACTTCGGGCATTCTTGCAGGACTTTCTCAGCTTATCTGTTGACATCACAGCACCAAATTGTCCTCCCAGATTCTGCAATCTATTTGACTTTAAAACCAGGGTGTCGGTGAGTCCATGTCCGGACTCATGTTCTCCCCAAAACACCCTTGTCATGGTTTAGGCCTGGCAGAGCCAGAGCCCCCATGAAAATACACCTTCTCTGGTGTCTGCACTGAGATTTTGACCAGGAATAAACAAAGCAGGCTCTCTCTTGAAAAAAAGAAAATTTATTAAATAAACTTCAAAAAGAATTAGTAAACTACACATAAAAGAAAAAAAAAGAAAACACAAGGAAAATGAAAACCTCACAAAAACACTCTCCTCCTCCTCCCCACTAAATTCCCAATACAATACATCCTCCAAAATCACCAGTTCTGGGTCCAGCACCACCCTTTAGAATGCTCAACTTTCAGTTCCTCAAGAGGAGAGGGAGTCCTTCCATGTGTCGTGGTGGCCTTTTCCGTCCTTGTTCCAGCGCTCTCACCACCGAACAAGAACCAGAGCTGCTTCCAGGGTTGTCTTTTTAAGGATGCTTTGTCCAGTTCCAGAAAAGCACAGTCTTCCACCTTTGGGACATCTGTCCCCCCCCCCCCATATTTTGTATACCCCCTGGGGCCGATGGGTACCCACACTGAATCTTCTTTGGCTCTGGGACATTTCTCCCCCTGGACTCAGTCTCTTTATCACATGGAAACATGGCTCTGCCCATGGCTACACAATAGTGTCCAGCATAAAATGCCACACCCTCTTCTCCATTCTTCCAACATTTCTCACTCTCTTTCCCTCTGGTCCAGACCTTCATCACTCGTCTAGGAAGGGTTAATGTTCTGTAAGGTTTTCATTGTCCAAGAAGGGTTAAAACTCCTCCAAGCGGCTGGACTCCTGGCTGCACCCCCCCCATCTCCTCAGCCGGGCTGCCTGCTGCCAGCACATGTTTACTAAATTTCCAGATAACGGCCACAAACACAGGCTGCACTCTCTCTCTCTCTCTCTGTCTCCAAGGAGGGGGGAACAGTCTGCACATTGCTTCCCGGCATTTCTTTACTTCTTCCTTCCACCCTTGGGGGGCGCCAGGCCTACCTCTCTTGGGCCGGGCTGCATGGCTTTTCCCCTCCCCCCGCCCAGCCAGCAACTGGGCCGGGGGAGAGACCCAACTCCTTCCCGCCGGAAATCCAAAGAGGGACTGCCAGGGGGAGACCCCTGCTTTTACCCTGTGTTCTCAGAGGTGGATCCAATGCCCAGTGCTTGGGCCAAATGGCAATATTCAAATCTGAGCACTCATTGGCCCTATCTACAGCATCCCAGAAATCCTGTTTCCGGGTCAAACCATGACAACCCTTTGGACCCCCTGTCGCAGGAAAAGTTCTGGGTTGACTGGTATTCTATCCAAGTAGAGTCAGAACTTGGCCAGAGTTCCAACTCCCCTTGACGGATACCACCCAGGACAAGTGCTGAGCTCTTTTTCTCTTTCCCCCAGTTCTTGTTTACACCAGCCTCTCACTGGGTTTTTTCACGACCCCAATATAGTCTGCCATCGGGCTGCCTGATGACTCGGCACTGCCTTCTGGGAGAGGGGTATGCGGGCCATGGGGGTATCTGAGGGTCCAGTCCTGCAAAAGAAGCTTTTCAGATTTCGTTAGTTCTTGCCTTGAAGGTCTGGTTTTATTGATTTGAGCGGGCACCATGTAATTTCGCTATCCTATTTACGGCTGCGTACCCTCACCCCGTGAGTATCAGCCTCCAACCCGCTTCCCACTTTCCTAACTCATTTTTGATTATTACTTGCGGGCCTTCCTCTAAAGCCCAGATGGCCCAGTGCCTCTGGGCAGGACTTTTGGTTTTGTCTCCCCTTGGGAACTGAGTTAAAGCTAGTAGGGTGGTTGCTAGAATATGTGCTTGATCTCTTGGTGGGATGGAATTGATGGCACCTTCTGCCTTTGCTAGCACCTCCAGTTTATTTTTTAGGGTTTGGATGGCCTGTTTGACTATGGCCTGTCCAGTGCTGTTATAGGGGATACCGAGGACTAACGTTATATCCCATTTTGATGCGAATTCTTGTACTGATTTTGAGGTGAAGCTCAGACCATTATCTGTTTTAATTTGCCTCAGGATGCCTAACGAAGCCATGGCTGTCAACTAGTGATGGAGCGTTGCCCTGGAAACAGCTCTTTGGTGTTGTGTGGCCACGATTATTCCACTATAAGTGTCTACTGGTACCAATAACCACGCTCAAGGTCTCAGCAGGTGGCATAATGTAAAATCTGTCTGCCATATATCAGCGGCCTTGGTGCCACTAGGATTGACACCGCTGGACCATAGTTGTGACCTCTGACAGTAGGGGCATGAGGCGACGACGTGCCTTGCATCAGGCACGGAGATCCCGCATTTTCTCATGAGCGCTCTGGCTCCGACATGCAGGGATTCATGCAGCCAGCGGGCTTCTCTCAGGGTCCACAGCCCTCTCGCAGCGGCATCTGCTTTTTTGTTACCAACTTGAAAGAATCCTTTGACCGGACTGTGGCTGTTGACATGGATGATGGACACGGTGTCCTTTCATGAGTAAAGCGCTTCTTCCAGCATTGCTGCCACTGCGGACAGTGCCACACCAGCTCGGGTCATGGTTAGACAGAGTCAGGCCACGAATAATGAGTCTCTTACAATATTGAGGTGTTTGTCCGGGAACAGTCCACATGCCAGTGCCACGGCGGCTGGCTCGAGTTGTTGTACTGACAGCGCAAGATCTGTTGTTTTAATGCAACGCCACCACTCTCCTGTCTGCCACACTACCGCTGCAGTGGAAGGTAATGAAGATGTGTCGGTGAAAACTGTGGGTCCCTCGCGTGGCCAGTCAATTACCTTGGGTGGTAGGTCGATGTCGATGACCGCCAGCATCTGTGTCCACAGGGGTTTTGCCGCGTACCGAATCTCTCCCCCAAATCCAGCGAGGGCCATGGCCAAGTGTTCTGATATCATTGGCGACCGTGCAGGAGGCAGTTTGCGGAAGGGTAGGTACACTCTGGTGGTTTCAGTGGCCCGGTGTCTCAGAGCGAGCTTCCTGCCTTTCATGATGTGGTTGCCAAGGCATTCAACTCCTGGGGAGAAGGCGTGCGATGGTTTTCCCAGGATTGTATTGGTTGGGCTTTATCAGGGGGTCCCTGGGCTAGTGCCACTACTCCCCCTCTCCTTGTGAGATGGACATACAGATCAACCGGCACGTTCGAGTCCCACCTGGCGAGCATGGTTGCTGACATCTGACGCTTGATGAAGTCAAGTGAGTTCACTGCGTCTGGCGTCAGTGCTTTACTCTCCCATGGGTTTTTCCCTTTTAAGAGGTCGTTCAAGGCATCCATGATCTCAGGAGGGATCAGAATGATGTTGCGAAGCCACTGTAATGATCCCACTAGCTGTTGCATGTCGTGAAGTGTTTTGATGTTCCAATGAATTTTTATTTGGGGAGGGGTTATGTAAAGGTTCGAAATTCCCACTCCTAAAAAAGTCACGCATGGAACCCTTTTTATCTTTGAGCTGGCGATTTCAAACCCATTCACTTTTAGGACCTCTGAGACCGCAGATACTAGCCTGTCTACCTGGCTTGTTGATGGCGCAGTGATCAAGATGTCATATCCATTTATTGAATGATAGTTGCGGCAGAATCACTCTGCCAGACTGGCGCTAGCACTCAGTCCATGGTGATCTGGCAAATGGGTGGGGAGTTGACCATTCTCTGAGGCAATACCCACCACTGGAAGGACAAGTTTGGTCCTGGCTGTTTGGGAGGGTAACCGAGAACACGAACTGCTCTTTGTCCTCATCATGTAAAGGGATGGAGAAGAAACAATCCTTGATAGCCAGCACTGTGCAAGGCTGCCCTTTTGGCACCACTGAATTCATTGGTAGTGACGTCTGCACAGGTCCCATCGTCTGGATTTTCTTGTTTATCTCTCGCAGGTCGTGCAGGAGGCAAAAAACTTCTCCAGATTGTTTTGGTATGACAAAAATTGCAGTATTCCATGGGCTTGTGGAGGGCTCAATGTGGTTCTTCTGTAGCTCCCAGGTAATCAGTTCCAGGAGGGCAGTCATTTGAGGCTTCGACAGGGGCCACTGCTCAACCCACACTGGGTCTAGTGATTTCCATGTTAGTTTGATGGGCAGTTGTGGGGTGTATAGCAGTGGCCCTCAGAATAAATTTGTCATTTGAACATCTAACAGGATTAGGGTATCCCTTCCTAGCAAAGGTGGGCATCCGGACATCACATACAGGGGGGATAGGGTGATGGTTCTTCCCGGCCCCCTTTCAGTGCAGTGTTAGAGCCATGAGCTGGGTGCTTTTTCAGGCAAGGGACAGCCCTCCAACTCCGCCTACCATGGGGTCCTCTTCCAACATCCACTGTGAAGACCAGTGTATGTCAGGGATCACAGTGACATCTGACCCTGTATTGACCCAGAAAGGGATACAAATAGCAGAGCCATCATACCTGTTATGGAGAAGGCAGCCAGTGCACACTATCAGTGGGTGCCTCCTCACCTTCGCAGCGAATGCCACCCATGGATCTTGCTCCCACGCCTTCATGGCCAGGGCTACTCAGGGGCCTCGTCCCCAGGGAGCCATTCTTGGCATTCCTGGTGTGTGGATGGGCTTGTCTGGGCCGTTGGCTGGGTTGTGAAGTTAACTGTAGGAGGGGGCAGCGGGTGCGAGAGTTCCGCGCCCCACTGACAATTGGCAAAACCGGGCCGCTTCACATTCCAGGTGGTTGGGGGCTGTGTGCGGCCCTGGTGCCCCCTCCCCCTTCCGTTTCCCTGATTCTTCGTTTTGCACTGCCTAGTGAAATGCCCCCTCCTACCACATGCCCAGCATGGCCCTCTGGGTCCCGTCTGCCACAGGGGAACGGCTGTCAAGGGTATCCCGACCGAGAGCAGTTTGCTACGATGCAGCCCTCCTGGCCACACTTAAAAAAGCCATTACATTGGTTATAGCAGCATGGACAGCTGCTTGAATTGGGGCTAGGTGTTCCTCTTTGACAGCATGTCTTATCATATCTGCTAAAGTAATCCCGGGCGGTAGCAACTGCAAGATGTCCTTTGTGGCGGTGTTACCCTGCTGGCACAGACACTCCGCCAGCACAGGGCCCTTTGCTTCTGACGGCAAAGTAGAAGAATCAATTGCGGCCTGCAGGTGGTCCACAAACTGCGAGAAACCCTCGCTTTCATTCTGTTTCATGGTGGACCATGGCGATGGCCTGATAATGACTTCAGACACAGAGCGAATAGCCTCTCTGGAAGCTCAGGTTGTTGCTACTACCTCGGGGGCCCGAAGGCGCTCAGCCTGCGCTAGGGGGTGATCATAGTCAGGTCCGTGCCCATTAAATGCTGCAGGCTGGAGCCATGCAGCGGATGGTCTGCTCCAGACACCAAGGCTAGCTGCCTTGCACAGTTATCCTCCCACTCTTGTTTAAAAACAATCATTCCTGCGCCATCAAAAATTTTCCTGCACGTCTGTTTGATGTCAAAAGGGAGCATGTCGTCCCCCCCAAAACCACTGTCAATAAGAGTGGAGACCATCACCAAATTAATTCCTCTGTCTGCAATTGCCTTCTCAATTGCCTGGACATCGTTGTGGTTTACAGGTGTATAAGGTCTCTGATACACGCCTGGCCCCCCTGCCTGGACAGGAAACACTAGCTTGGCTGGAGGGGCCCACTCGGCACAGGGTCTTTTTATTTTCCTCCACTCCGTGAGAGGGGTTTGGTCCTTGACCCAAAGAGGAGGACTGCGGTGGCTACCCTTATGCGTCCTCACTCCCGCTTCCTCTGTATCAGAAGAGCCAGAATAAGAATCGGGATCAGCAGCGGACCGCTTAGGAAACCACTCATGCGAGTCTGCGTCCGAGTCAGTCCCAGAACTCGACTGACTGGTGACTTCCAGGTTCCCTGGCCTTCCTTCTGCCTTAGCCCTGGGCCACTCTCTCCCTCTAAGCTCACCCCACCTCCTGCTGTAACGCGATCTCCGACACAAACTCCGAGCAACATCAGCTTTCCCTCCGTGCTTTTTCCCTCTGTAACACCTGCGTATGCCTGTGTTAACTTGCAGCCCTCCACTGTCTCCACCTATCGTGGCCACATTCTCCGCTTTCAGAAGCTCACCATTTTGCAGGACGCAGGGCGGAGGCCCCACCCAGGCTCCCTTGGAGCCCGAATCAATGGTGGCCCCGCTCCGCGGTCCTGCGTTAACGGCCATGCTCCCCGCTCCTAGCTTAATGGCCGGGCTCCACGCCCTTAGGCTAATGGCCCTGCATGGCACTTCTGAATCAACGGCTGCCACTCGGGCTTCCTCCAGCAGCCCGTCCCAAAATAATCATTTTTTCTCTATTCGGGGGCGTTCCTGTGGCTGCAAATAATCACCCTCTGTGGAATCAAAATCACCCACATCCTGCCTGGGTCTCCTCCCACAAGCAGTCCTGGGCGGCCTGTGGAGAGTCAGGGATCTGCGTGCCGAAAAATCAGGCTGTACAGTCAGTCAGGATATCCCCCCCTTCAGTCAGACCTTTGCTCCGTACCTGGCTGCACCCAGCTGGACGTGAGCAGAAGGAAATGACACTGACTGCCCAAGCTATAAAAACCCTTGACCTCTCAATAAATGCCATTTGCTGTCCACCACGTTGCTGTCTGGAGCATATGGACCGAGTGACCCTGGGGTTAGGGCCACCGTACCGGACTAAGAACCAGGTAGCAACGTATTGAAGGCAACATCTGGTGCCGAAAACCCGGGACACGATCACCGCCATGGGTTCGGGGATTGCCTGGACGAGGAACCGGTGGCTGCACAGCTGGCCTAGTGTAGCGGGGGGAACGCCCCCGGACCAGCGAGGAGCATGGACGCTATTGAGAAGGTCATAAGTCAGATCCACGCTCAGTAGGGTATCGAGTGTAAGCATAAAGATTTATGTCTTGCAATACCGAGACTGATTAAGCTTGGGGCAATAGAAAGCCCGGTAGAAAGTCTCCATCCGGAGATATGGGATAACTACACAAAGGCTCTGGCCCAGGAAACCATGTCCTCAGGCTCAGGGAAAGCCCTCCAATCGTGGGGCAGCGTTATCCAGGCTCTGCAAAAAGCTCAGCAGAAGCAAGAAACCGGGAAAGTCACCTGAACTTGTTTATTAGCCACGCCACTGCTGAGGATAGGGGCAGCGACGCAAACCACGGAGGATTTTGACCCGGTCGGGCGCGTGGAGGTACGAACGCCGTAACCCTTTAAGAGACCGGACTCACCATCGGAGGGGGAGGAGCGTGCGTGCATGTTTTGGCAGGGGCTAGCAGAGGAGGTGCGGGAAGCTGCCATAATTTTGGACCCCGAAGCGGTTGATAAAACCGCACCCTGGCCATATGCGTTTGAAAATGGCACCGGAGCGTGTGACCAGGGCTGGAAGGATGACATGGGGGATGGAAATGCAGAAGGCTTGCGGAACAGCGCAAGCGTGGGCGAGCGGGGAGGAGGGGCGGCTCCTGAGAAGACCAATCAGAGCGCTCAATTCAAATTAGGTCTTTATAGGGCAAGGACCTCCCCCAGAAGGAAGTGGGGAGAGCCCAAGGGGAGGGAACGGCCTGACCCCAGCAAGAAGGGGCGGGGTCGGAGCCCAAGAAAACGGCAGAGCAGCCCTGGAACGTCCGGCCAGTTGACTTCCGGCTTGGACTCTGACTCGAGCTGGGATGGGCTCGAAAGGTGCTCGGAGGATTCTGACACTGACTAGGTCTTTAACAAAAAGGGAGCAGCGGCATACAAGGTCACTAGCTGCCGTGCTCCTGTGTGGGTTAAGGGGATATCAGAGAAAGATCGAACCCCACATACAGACTGGCGGAAAATAAAAATGGCTTGTGCGGAGTGGGTTCCATCTGACACACTGGTTTTCCCGGTGTGTGTGTGGGGGGGCAGGCGGAAATCAAAGAACCTACTCCCTGGTAAACCCGAAAGACGTACAAGCAATTATTAAAGCGATTGCAGACAGGGCAATTAATTCTGCCATGGTTTCCACACTCGTTGACAGTGTTTTTGGAAGCGATGATATGCTTCCGTTTGATATCAAACAGACTTGGAGGATGATTTTCGATGGGGCGGGGATGATCGTTTTTGAACAGGAATGGGAGGACAATTGTGTAAAGTAGCTAGCCTTAATAACAGGGGCAGACCATCCCCTGCACGGCTCCAGCATACAGAGGCTAATGGGCACAGACCCCACTATGATCAGCCCTCAGGCACAGGTTGAGGGCTTGCGGGCCCATGAGGTTATGACAACAACCCGTGCTGCCCGAGAAGCCACTCGTGTTGCTTCCAAAGTAATAGCCAGACCATCGCCATGGTCCACTATAAAGCAGAATGAGAGTGAGAGCTTCACTCAGTTTGTGGACCGCCTTCAGGCAGCATTAGATTCCTCTGCATTACCCTCAGAGGCGAAGGGTCCTGTGCTAGCAGACTGCCTACGCCAGCAATGCAACACAGCCACCAAAGACATTTTAAGATCACTGCCCCCTGGGTCCAATATTGCTGCCATGATCAGACATGTTGCAAAGGAAGAACACCTAGCTCCCATCCAAGCAGCATTTCACACTGCAATAACCAGTGTGATGGCATGCTTTAAGTGTGGCCAGGCAGGCCACGTGGCAGTAAACTGCCCCCAGTCAGGACGCCCACCAGAAAGGGATCGTAGCTAATGGTAGTTCTAGCCACAAAACACAGATGCTAAAACTTACCTCCCCAACCGATCTCTTAGCCAAACCAACCCTCTCTAATCCATTCTTAAGCATGTTAAATGCTACCTTCTTATTGTTAAACCAATCCAACCCGAACCTCACAGAGTCATGCTGGTTATGCTATGATGCACAACCGCCTTTTTACGAAGGTGTTGCCCTCGATCTCCCATTCATCTTCTCAAAGTCAGACAATCCACGCCAATGCAAATGGGACACCCCCCGGAGAGGCATTACCCTAAGTCAGGTTACAGGCCAAGGCAAATGCTTTGGCAATGCAACCTTGGCAAAGCAGATGGGCAACGTCTGCCGGGAATTTGTCAGACTTAAGGGAGGGAAGTTCCCGTGGGTGATCCCAGCTGCATCGGAAATGTGGGTCTGTCAACGATCCAGAGTAAGCCCATGATTGCTCCTTGACAAATTTGATCATTCTACTGGATTTTGTGTCCAAGTTCTAATTGTCCCCAGAGTCCTGTATCGTCCGGAAGAAGAGGTGTACCGCTTGTTCGAGGAACCCGACCGGCTCCACAAACGAGAAGTGATAACAGGCATCACCATCGCAATGCTCCTCGGTTTAGGAGCTACCGGAGTTGCCACAGGCATCTCGGCCCTTGCAACACAACATCAAGGACTGGCACAACTGCAGATGACAGTCGACGAGGACTTGCAGAGGATCGAGAAATCCATTTCTTCCCTAGAAAAATCCCTTTCCTCGCTCTCAGAGGTTGTCCTCCAAACCAGGCGAGGACTGGACCTTTTGTTCATGCAGCAAGGAGGCCTGTGTGCCGCCTTGAAAGAGGAATACTGCTTTTATGCGGACCACACCAGAGTCGTCAGAGACTCCATGGCCGAACTGAGAAACCGACTAAACCTAAGAAAAATGGACAGAGAAGCTCAACAGGGCTGGTTCGAGTCGTGGTTCAACCGGCCCCCATGGCTCACCACCCTGATTTCTACCCTAATAGGCCCAGTCACTATAATCTTACTAACCCTAATCTTCGGGCCTTGCATATTAAACAAACTGGTGCTATTCGTTAAAAAGCGTTTAGAAATGGTTAACATTATGTTTCTCGAGCACTGACAATTACTTTCGGGTGTGCCAGTTACTAACACACTTAAAATTTTATACTAATTTTTCTAACCCATGAAATTTTGTAACCTCTACATTTTATAATTTTATACGATTTTTACTAATCATGAGAGAGCGGGGGAATGCGGAGAGTCAGGGATCTGTGTGCAGAAGAAATCGGGCTGTATGGTCAGTCAGGACATCCCCTCCCCTGCAGCCAGACCTTTGCTCCGTACCTGGCCACACCCAGCCGGGCGTGAGTAGAAGGAAATAACACTGACTGCCCAAGCTATAAAAACCCTTGTGACCTCTCAATAAATGCCATTTGCTGTCCACCACGTTGGTGTCTGGAGCATATGGACCAAGTGACCCTGGGCTTTGGGCCACCGTGCCGGACTAAGAACCAGGTTGCCACGCCTTGAAGGCAACAGTGGCCCCCCACTCTTCCCTCTCCTTCCAAGGAGCCCACAAAACCCTGCCCTATAATTCAAAAATGACCTTGAAAAGGGACTCCATTCTCTCCCTCACTGGTCCCTCGGCACAACCCCTCCTCTTTCGCTAGCCTGGCGCGAGCCCTTCTCCTGCGCCAATCATGATGCAAGCCTTCCTCTTCTGTTGGCTTCGGTGTGAGTCCTTGTCCTTCGCTGATTCTCCAGCACAAGACTTCCTCCTCCACCGCCCTGGTGTGAGCCTTCCTCCTTCGTCAGTCCTTTGGGGTGAGAGTTCCTCCTCCGCCAGCTCCTATTGCGAGACATCCTCTTTTGCCGATCTTCCAACGGGAGATTTCCCCCTTTCGTTCATCCTCCAGGAGCATCCTCCCTGTCGGAGACAGTCCTGCTGCTCCGGTTGCTGTTCCCTCGCCCAGGAGATTCCCACTTCTGGATTCGATCCCGGGTTCTCGGCACCACTTGTTGCCGCTGCTACAGGTGCTAGGGGTGTGGTGTCCCAGGTCAAGCACGGCTCGGTGGCAGCACATCTGCCACACGGACCAAGACACACGCTGACCCCAATGTGGGGGACGGTGAAATGGCCTTTATTAACCGCCAACAGGGGTAATTTATAACAGGGGGGTAAGGGCAAGGGGAGAGGGGTTAGGCGTAATATCGCAAGATGTCCTAGATAACACGATATCTTGAGCCCACATTAGACCACCAGATTTTATCCTGAAAATGGTTATTTTGTGTTCCCGCACCCCGATTCCCTTCCTCCCCGTTTTCTCTTTTGAGGGAGGTTTCCACCTTCAGGGAAGCCCGCTGCATTTATGTCGTGGCGCCGGGTGGGTGGGCGCTGGCAGTAGGGTTTTTTGGTGTGAAGGGTGTCTTTAGTTGCTGGCTTTGGGGGCAGTCCTGGGCAAAGTCTCCTGGCTTTTTGCATATGAAGCAAATGTCATGTTGGAGTTGTTCTGGTGACATCTGTTGCCTCCTCACTCCTGGAGATGGTGGCACAGCTGCCACCGTCTCTGGGTCTGTCGGCCTTGACCACACCCTCCCGTGCAGCAAACAGTTCCGCCTTCCTAGCACAGGCTTCCATCATCTCTGCCAGTGTAGGTGGGGGCTTGAGAGGCAGTCCCAGGAGCACCCTGCTGCACACTTCATTGGCATTCCTCTGTGCCCTCTCTTTCACTATCTCCATCTGTGTCCTGGGGTCCCGTACTTGTCTCTCAACCTGTGCATGGAGTCAGGTGACAAACTGCAAGAATCTTTCTGAAGGAGACTGTTTAATGTCGACAAAACTACCACTAGCTTCAGCAGTTGGTAGCTGGTGCAAAGTCTTATCTGCAGCATTTGAAATCTTATCTAGAATGAATTTTGACAAAATCCGAGCTTGGTCCTCAGGCTTAGCGCACTGTCCCTTGCAACAAAAATGTTCATAAGTAATGGTATTATTTTCTAAATCTTTGGAACCTTGAGGAGTTTGTTTAAATTCTTCCACAAGATCTCTGAGAGATCTCTTCCAGGAGCTTTCCCAGAGGTTGAACTCCAACTGGGTAAGCAAGCACCGGAGAAGATCTATGATGTCAGCAGGAACAAATTCAAGGGATGTTAACATAGCCTTCATCATACTTCAAAAATTTTCACTATTTCTCCCAAATTCCAATTGACTTTTAGACAACTCCCGCTTTGCCTGATATGAGAAGCCTGGTAAGTTCTAGGCCCAGCACTACCACCCCTGTACTGAGCAGGTGCTACCAAGTGGATGACAGATTCCTCCCTGTTTTATCCCTTCAGCCCCACCCCCGTGGGACCTGGCGGAGGGACCACCCCCTGCCACAGCTCCAGTGCCTTGGGAAGCAGGGGGGGGGGAAACAGTCATCACCCCACCCCCATGGAGAGTGGGAGGGGATACACCCCTTGCCTCTACCCCTCCCACCCTGGTGGTTTGGTAAGTGGGAGGAGTGACATCCCTGCCCCCTGCCCCACCCCTGTGGGAACCAGGCAGGGCCCCACCCCTCAGCCCTCAGCCCCAGCCCCTAAGCCCCCGGTCCCACTCTCTTGGGACCCAGGAAAGCGGGCGTGGGATACAGGCAAGGGGGCGGGGCAACTGTGGGAACAAGGGGTGGGGTGACAGGATGATGTAATGGGGGGTGGGGACTCAAAGGGAGGGGGAGGAGCGTCCAAGGGAAGGAAGGGGTTGTGAGACCAGAAGGGGTTGGAGGAGGGGACAGGTGGGTGAAAGGGGTTGTGATGAGAAGAAGGGCAGGTGGGGGGCTGAAACACGTGGCTGCCGCCTGTTTGGGCTCCGGCCATGCGGTCAGCAGTATCACAACTGCCAGGGCCGGGGTACTGGGAGAGAGGCGGAAGGCCAGGATAGCAATGACAGTGCCCGGTACCCTGGAATTGCTGGGAAGCCTCTCTCAGTTCAGGGGCAGAGGGTTCTTGGGGAGGGGTATCGGAAACCGCAGGAGGGGTGATTTGCTCTGGCTGCCCTTTCAAATCCCTCTTGAGGAATTCTTCCCAAATTATCAGGAACACAGGGAAAAATTGGGGCACTGTCCCATCTCCCTGTTCAGCCTTTGCTGTTAACAAGGCTCCAATTTGGTCCCAGGCAGAGTCAGAGTTAACATTTATGTTGCCTGGGACGTGGTGTCCTGGGTTGAGGGCGACACTGGCAGCACCCTGCCACAGGACCAAAGCACACGCTGACACCGATGTGCTGGGCAGTGAAATGGCCTTTATTAACAATTGAGCAGGGTAATTTATAACAGGGGGTAACAGCAGGACAACGATGAAGGGAGAGGGGTTGGGCGTAATATCGCAAGATGCCCAAGATAACGCGATATCTTAACACCAAATTTCCCCCCCCTTTCATGACCTGTTAAAAACATAGAAAATGGTAAGGTTAAACCTGCCTAGTGAGACAGGAGAAACTTGTAACTGTAACAAAACAAACAACTGTAGCAAACTTGTAACGAACTAATGACTGTAGACATTTAACAAATGAAAAGTTAAACAAGAAATCGCAAACGAAAAGCTAACTATCTCTAACTGGTTTTCTAAAAGAGAAAACAACATGAACTTATTCAAAATACAGGGTTTCTTGCTGACTAAAACGCGACAAAGAAGTCAGAGGAAGGTGGAAGCCCTAAAGCTAATGTAATCCACGCCTGGAAACACCAGCTACTTCATGGCCATTGTGGGAGATTGCACGTTGGGCACCCCCTGCGATATTCTGTGGCTCTCTAGGCTTAATGCAATCCAGAGCCGGCTCGCTCAATACTAAAGTCCACATGGAATGGCATGAATGAGACAAAAGACGATGAGCGCTCTTCCCCACGTGGGAGCAAGTATCCTGTTTGCTGGCTTGTGTCAGGATACACCTGGAGATGGAGACCACCCAGGCAGGAAAGAGGCCGAGCCTCACCTGTGGTAGGGTTTTATGCCCCAGGTGATGGGGGCGGGGAAAGAGGACCGCGGCCAATGGGATAACACTGGGGAGGGGCGAGGGGAGGGACCACCCGTGGGGCAGACCACCAGGGATACAGAGACCAGGGGGGTGAGGGAGGAACCCTGTGATGGGGAATATACCATGCACATGACCCAAAACCATTTCTCTCCAACACCCAGTGCAACCAACTAAATAACTATCTAGCGCAATACAACAGAGGGGCTCTTGGTGACACAAGGAGCTGGTGGCAACTGAGTACCCACCAGTGCCCCCAGTGATACCCCATGACACATGACAGCGGTGACATCACTGTCCCCGCAGCAGCCTCGGAATGTCCTTGATGGCTTTTCGGCACCGCTTGGCCACTGCGCGGCTGCCGGGGCCACCCGGGCCACCGGGGCCACCTGGGCCAGCATAGGGACTCAACAGGAGGTTGTGGATATCCCACAGTGTCGGCAGCAGGTGATGCGAGGCCAGGCGAGCGCTGGCATCCCACAGCCGCTCAAACTTAGCCACGTCGCGCAGCAAGGACTGGATACTGGAGGACATCTGCTCTGTCTTCAGGATGTCCTCAATCTCCTTGAACTGGCATTGCATGTCATAGATGAACTCGACAGCTTTGTCACATGCGTCCACCAAACGCTTCAGCGGCCCCACAGCCACCACTGCCCAATGTCCCCTCCAGGTGGCTGCCCTCGCCCGGCTGGTGGCCACCACGGCCTCATCCATGGCCTCGCTGGTAGCTTCCTCTTCCTCACCGGTGGCCGCTGCCACCTGAGCATCGTGCGTGGCCCCTGCTGAGGCTCCCTCGAGCCTGTCCAGGGTCACCGGCAGCCACCCGTATGGGGCCACCAGGCTGTTCCCAGGTCTCTCCCTGAAGGTCTTTAACCACAGGTCCTTGGCCCAGGAGGGGTTCGCTACCCAGCAGATGTTGCACAGCTCACGGGCCTCCTCCTGCAGCCGGTCCCATCTATCCTCCAGCACGGCCACCAACTCCTGCCAGGCCTTGGCTGCAGTGCTCACATGAGCCCAGGAGGTACCACGGGTGGCCACGAGGGCAGCCAGGGCCCGGCCCAGGGAGGGGACACCACGGTTGCCCAGGGAGGTGACATCCCCGTGGTCCAGGGTCTCACGGAGGCTCTGGGTGAATCTCCTCAGGGCGGCATGCAGGAACTTTGGTGACACGCGCTGCCGCACGTCCCTGTGTGACCCGGTCACAGCAGCCACCACCGTGCCCAGGGTGGCCACCACGGTGACCTGCCGACGCAGCAGCTGGAGAGGGGGCACCTGGGCAGGGGACAGGGGAGGTGTCAGGGACCTGGTGGTATTTGTGGCTTCCTGCCGTGGCCCTGTGGCCTCCCGGGGTCCCCTTTGCTCCTCCCTGGAGGGCTCTGCTGTCCCCTCTGTCCCTTTGTCACGCCCCCGTCCGCTCTGCAAACCCCACCATTCCCCCTGTTTCCCCCCTCCCTCCCCCACTGCCCCCTTTCATCACCCCCTGTTGTACCCCCCTTCCACCCCTCTGTCACCTCCCCCCTTCCTGCCACTCTCGCCTATCCCCTTTGCGACACCCCGTCCCCTCCCGCCACCTCCCGTGTCCCCCCCCATCCCCCACTGTTCCTTCTCCCCCATTGTCTCCGCTACCGGCCGGGTCCCCTCCCCATCCCGTCCCCGCTGTCCCCTCCCTGTCCCCTCTCCCCTTTCCTGTCGCACCTCTTGGAGCTCCATCGTCACTGGGGACCCGGCCGGGACACCTCGGGGACGCTCGGGTGGCGAACGAGTCCCGGGACAGGCACCGGCCCAGGCACAGAACCGGCCCCGCTGACGACGCGAGACGAAATGGCGGAGCCGCCTCACGAGGCGCGCCTAAAGCGGCGGGGCGGGGCCGAGGCTCGGGGGGAGGGGGCGGTGCGGGAATTTGTGGGCGCCGAGGAAGCCCCGGGCCGCCCCCGGCAGCGCGGGATGGGCGACAGCGACCGCGGTCAGCACCGGGAGCGGGGGGGAGGCGACGGTGAGGAGGTGGTGGGGGGATTAGAGAGGATTGGGGAGGGCTGAGGAGATGTGAGGGGATTTGGGGGTTCCTGAGGGAGTTTGGAGGGTGCGGAGGGTGAAACCGAGGGCGTGAGGGGATTTGGGGGATTCTGAGAGGGACTGGGGGGGTCCTGAGGGGATGTGAGGCGTTCTTAGGGGATTTGAGGGATCTTGAGGGGGTGTGTGCGTCCTGAGGGAGAGCCGGGGGTCCTGAGGGGATTTGGGGGGATCTGAGTTGGACTGAGGCGTCCTGAAGTGACGTGAGGTGTTCTGAGGGGATTTGGGGGGATTCTGAGGTGGACTGGGCGGTCCTGAGGGGATGTGAGGGATTCTGAGGGGATTTGGGGGATCTTGAGAGAGAACCGGGGGTTGTGAGTGGATTTAGGGGATTCTGAGAGGGACTGGGGGGGTCCTGAGGGGATGTGAGGGGTCATGAGGGGATTTGGGGGATCTTGAGTTGGTTTGTGGGGTCCTGAGAGAGAGCCGGGGGTCCAGAGGGGATTTGGGGGGATCTGAGAGGGACTGGGGTGTCATGAGGTAGAACTTGGACTCCTGAGGAGAAATTGGGGGTCTTGAGGGTATCTGGGGGGTCCTGAGGAGGTTTGGGAGGTCCTGAGGGGGTTTGGGGGTTTGGGGAGTTGTGAGGAGGTTTAGGGTCACGAGGGAGGATTTGGGCAATTCTGAGGGAATTTGGAGTGGTTTTGGTGCGTTCTCAGAAAGTTTGAGGGATCCTGAGGGGGTGCTGGGGATCATGAGGGGATTCCGGGGAAAACTGAGGTGTTTGTGGGTCCTGAGTGGCGCGGGGGGGGGGGGTTGTGGGGGCTCATGAGGGGATTTGGGAATTGCTGAGGGGATGTGGAGGGTTCTGAGGGGGTTTGGGGTGTCGTGAGGGGTTTTGGGGGGTCCTGAGGGAGAACTGAGGGTCCTGAGGGGATGTGAGGGGTCATGAGGCAATTTGGGGAATCCTGCAGGGATTTGGGGGGATTTGGAGGGTTTTGAGGGGAAATGGGGGTCCTGAGTGGGTGTGAGGGGTCATGCGGAGATATAGGGGTACCTGAGCAGGTTTTAGGCGTTCCTGAGGGAGAACTGGGGCTCCTGAGGGAGTGTAGGGGGGTTGTGTGGGGGTTTGGGGGTGCTGAGGGGATATGAGGAGATTTGGGGGGTCGTAAGGGAGAACTGAGGTTCCCGCGGGGGTTTGGGGTGGATTTTGGGGGATTCTTAGGGAGACTTGAGGGCCCTGGAGGGGTTTGTGGAGATTTTGGGGTGTCGCTGTGGAGAAGTGGGGTTGAGAGAGGATTTGAGGGGGGTTTTGGGGGGTCCTGCAGGAATCTAGGGGAATTTTAAGGGATCCTGAGGAGATTTTGGGTAGTCCCGAGCGGGTTTTGGGCATCCCGAGTAAATCTGGGGGGTCCTACAGGGATTTGAGCCTCCCTGACTGGATTTGTGGCAATTTTGTGGGGATTTGGGGTCATTATATTGTCCCTGACCAGAGTTTCGATTTCTCTTTTGGTGGCAATTTTGGAGTATTTTTGGAGTATTTCGTAGTCCTTGACCGGAGTATGAGGGGATTTGGGGTTTTTGGGGGTCACTTCCGGGTAATTTCACCCCCATTCCTTGCCGGCCCATTCCGGCCCAATCCCAGGCCACGCCCCCTCTGCTCTCCATTGGCCGCCGCTCCGGTGGCCCCGCCCCTTTTCCCACGCTGCCATTCATAATGCTTTCTAACTCTCCCGCTTTGCCGCTCCCCATTGGCCGCGCCGTGTGGTCCCGCCCTTGTTGGGCGTGGCTACAAGACCGATCGGCGTTTATTGAAAGGCTCCGCTCAGCGGCGGCCCCGGGGGGTGGAGCCAGCCCGGCCCCACCGGGGGGCTCGGGGTGTTGGAAAAGAAATGAAATTTAGCAAAATATTTAATTATAGTGAGTTGTGTGTGAACTGGTTTGTTAAAAAGCAGTTTTGTAGCCGTTGAAAAGTGTGTTGAGTTTTGTGTGTAACCTAGCAGGTAGTCTTAGGGATTTAATAAATAATTAAACTAGTGCAAGAAAGTAAGAATGTTAACCTGTCTAGAGGCAGCATACAATGCTCTTAGAATAAGATAAGCAGAGGATTAATGATCTTGTTTGTGAACCAAGGAATGTATCACAAGGGGTCTGTGACCAGGCAAGGGGAACGGGGAACTGTTCCTTGGAGGCTAGGCAAGGGGAACGGGGAAACTGTTCCTTGGAGACTTTGTTGTGAATCGCATGTATAAGAGGGAAGCACCCATACGTGAATTTGGGGGCTCGGACTTTAGGGACGTGAGTCCCCCAGTTCCCCGGGCCCTTAATAAAGCACCCACAAAACTTATCCGAGTTTTGTGTCATTTATCAATCGGGCAACAGTTTTCTGGCGACCGCGGCAGGACTCCGAGGGCTGCTGGGGCGGTTCGCGTCCCGATCCACTCCAAGCCGGCACCGAGCACTTCTCGGGGAGTCATCGGTCGTGCCCGACCCCCCCGCGCCTGTCGGACAAACTGCATTAAGGTAAGCCCGAAGGTGCTTTATATTGGAAAAAGGTGATAATTGGATTTGGATTTGGTGGTTGGTAAAAAGCCTAGGCTCCGGCCATAAGACGTCTAAGGACGCAGGACCGGAACTCGCCTCCTGTTTGTTTTAGGGAAGGACGGCGAGAAGGTATATTGGTTTAAGGTATATTGGTTTATTGGGATTAATAGTGGAATTAAAGGTTGTAATATGATGTCTTTTAAAACTTTTAAAACCTTAGTGCAAGCCAATGGTAAAATACCTGGAAATACACCATTAGGTTGTATATTGAAACGGTGGAAAAGTGAGGGGTATTATCAAGAATTGGATAAAAGCAAAATGATAGATTATTGTAATCATTGGTGGCCTGAATATGAGATTGGGGAAGCGGGATGGCCGGTGAATGGTACACTGGAATTGGGGATAATGAAATCTTTGATGCAATTTTTAAGGAGAAATGAGAAATGGGATGAAATACCATATTTGGATTTGTTTTTCGTTTTATATCGGAAAGAGGAATGGCAAAAGGAATGCGGTATTTTTGTTTTAGAAGTGAATGATGAAAGGGAGTGTGTGGGATGTAAAGAAAGAAAGGAGCGTAATTTGTATCCTTCAGTCGAGGAAGATTTGTCTTATTGTATAGCACCTCCGAGGGTTCCGGTTGCTCCTAATGTGCCCCCTGCTCCCCCTGCAGATATAGCTATAAAAACGGGATCTAGTGAGAGTGATAGTGATGGTGGTGATGGTGAAAAGAAGGTATACAACAACAGGGAAAAAGAAACTGCAAAAAGACAACAAGCTAGTATTCTGGCTGTAATGCAACAGGCAGGGGCAGGAGGAAGACCCATTAGGGGTCGAGGAGGAGCTAATCACGGACAGAGGGGGTTGCCAAGAGGTCGGGGAGGATTTGGGTTTGCACCTAACATGGGGAGGTTGGATCCAAACCAGTGTGCGTTTTGCCAACAATTGGGACACTGGAAAAATGAATGCCCGGTTAGAGGAGGTATGGGCATGGGAAACATGGGATTAAGGACAGCCCCAGTGGGAAATGCCCCTGTGGGAGGATTCACGGGAGGACCAGCAGAAGTCGCTCAAGCACTAGTTTTGGGAAACTATCAGAATCAAAGCTGACTAGAAAAGGATTTAAGGGTAGTTTTAGAAATAGATGGAAAGGATCAAGAATTTATGGTAGACACTGGAGCTACTTATTCTGTACTCAATAGACGATTGGGACCTTTGAGTGACACAACGGTACAGGTGGTGGGGGCAACAGGGAAACTAGAGGAACAACCATTTTTACAACCTTTAAATCTTAGGTTTGGGGGGAAGGAATTAGATCACCAATTTTTTGTATATGCCAAACTGCCCCACACCCCTTCTTGGCAGAGATCTGTTGTCCCGACTTAATGTGAAAATAATATTTGAAGGGGGAAGGGTGAAATTGGAAATACCTGAGGAACAAATAGCAGGCATTTTTGTGATCAAGGAAGTGGATGCCTCTCCTATTCCAGAAGAAATTGAGCAGGCTGTAGTACCCTGGGTATGGGAGTCAGGGGTCCCCGGAAAATCTAAAGCTGCGCAGCCAGTAAAGGTGGAACTAAAGGAAGGGGCCCGACCAGTGAGGATAAGGCAATACCCCTTGAAGCTTGAGGCAAGGAGGGGAGTAGCCCCGTTAATTAAACAATTTTTGGCTCAAGGAATATTACAGGAATGTGAATCTGAGTATAATACTCCAATTTTTCCAGTAAAGAAACCTAATGGTAAGTACCGTTTGGTACAGGACTTAAGGGCTATTAATGAAATAGTGAAAGACATACATCCAGTTGTTGCTAATCCTTATACTTTGTTAACATCTGTATCAGAGGAGTTTAAATGGTTCTCAGTGATTGACCTTAAAGATGCCTTCTTCTGCATCCCACTGGCAGTAGAGAGTAGGAAATATTTTGCCTTTGAGTGGGAGAGTCCTGATTTTGGGAGAAAGAAGCAGCTCATGTGGACGAGACTCCCACAGGGATTTAAATGCTCCCCTACTATTTTTGGAAACCAACTGGCCAAGGAGCTGGAGGAATGGAAGATAACCCAGGTAACAATATCCCCATCCTTGTATGTAGTCCTGCAGTACGTGGACGACATTTTTCTGGCTACTAAGGAAAGGGAAATGTGCGTGGAATTAACAATTAAATTACTCAACATGCTTGGCCAAGCAGGGTATCGGGTTTCTAAGGAAAAAGCTCAATTGGTCAAAAATAGCGTTATTTACCTCGGTTGTGAGATCACACAAGGGCAGAGACGTTTGGGAGTAAACCGAATAGAGGCAATATGTGCTATTCCTTTGCCTCGTAACCATCAGGAATTGAGATCTTTTCTAGGAATGGTGGGATGGTGTCGACTGTGGATCATGAATTTCGGTCTCCTAGCCAAGCCACTTTATGAGGCCTTGAAGCAGCATCGGTTGGAGTGGACAACACAGCAAAAGAAGGCCTTCCAGGAATTGAAGCAGGCACTAAAAGAGGCCCCAGCCCTAGGACTCCCTGACGTGACCAGGGAATTCCAGTTGTACGTGAATGAGAGGCAAAAACTGGCATTGGGGGTCCTCACCCAGAAGGTGGGATCCTGGAAGAGGCCAGTGGGATACTTCTCTAAACAACTGGATTCGGTAAGTTCCGGGTGGCCCTCGTGTTTACGAGCCGTGGCGGCAACAATAATTCTTATTCAAGAGGCCCGGAAATTGACTTTGGGGGCAAAAATGAAAGTGTTTGTTCCCCATATGGTCATGGCCGTTTTGGAGCAAAAGGGGGGTCACTGGCTATCATCCAGTCGAATGTTGCAATACCAGGCCATCCTGAGAGAACAGGATGATATTGAAATAAGGACTACTAATCATGTTAATCCAGCAGAGTTTTTACGCAGTGACCAGGAAGCTGGGGGACTGGTGCATGATTGTGTAGAGGTAATTGAACAAGTATATGCCAGCAGACCCGACCTAAAGGATGAACCATTGGAAGAACCTGAATGGGAACTATACACTGATGGATCCAGTTTTGTCGAGAATGGGACTCGCTATGCCGGGTATGCAGTGGTAACATTGGATCGGGTAATAGAGGCAAAGGCTTTGTTACCTGGAACTTCGGCCCAGAAGGCAGAGGTGATTGGACTCACCAGAGCCCTGTATTTGAGCAAAGACAAAAGGGTTAATATCTAGACAGATTCTAAATATGCCTTTGGTGTGGTTCATGTACATGGGGCGTTGTGGAAGGAAAGGGGGCTTTTGAATTCACAGGGAACCAACATCAAGCACCGGGAAGAAGTGCTACAGCTACTGGATGCGGTACACAGTCCCAAAGCAGTTGCAGTAATGCATGTTAGAGGACATCAGACTGCGGAAGGAGACGTTTACAGAGGAAATCGATTTGCTGATGTTACAGCTCGGCAAGTGGCACGGGAAGTATGGACTCAAATGGCATTGGTACCGGTAAGAACAAATCCGGCTACCCCATACCTGAATCAGGAGCCCAAATATTCAATAGAAGATGGAAAACTAATAAACTTGCTAGGGGCACAGAAGAATCAACTTGGGTGGTACGTTACACCAATGGGACAAATAGTGGTACCTACCGGCATAATGAAATTTATTTTGGAATCAGAACATAATAAATGTCATTGGGGGGCAGAAGTATTGGTAAAATTTTTGAAGAATGAGATAATCTCTAATCAGATGTTAACAATGGCAAAAAGAGTTAATGCAATGTGCCCAGTATGTTTGAAAAATAATCCAGTAGTTAGGAGACAAATACAAATGGGAAAGTTGCAAGTCGGGCCACAACCAGGAGATTACTGGCAAGTTGATTTTTCTGAATTGCCTAGGGCACAGGGATACAGATACTTGTTAGTGTACGTATGTACGTTCTCAGGGTGGCCGGAAGCTTTTCCATGTAGAACTAATCAGGCTAAGGAGGTGGTAAAAACCTTGTTAAAAGAAATAATACCAAGATTTGGAGTACCTTTAGGATTGTCATCAGATAGGGGTCCACATTTTATAGCCGGGGTAGTGCAGGAATTAGCACGAATGTTAGATATAACCTGGAATTTGCATACCCCCTGGAGACCTCAGTCTAGTGGGCAGGTGGAAAGGATGAATCAAACCCTGAAAGGACAAATCAAAAAGATTTGCCAGGAAGCTAAACTGCACTGGCCTCAAGCTTTGCCTTTGGCCCTACTCAGGATTCGAATTAAACCAAGGGAAAAGGTAGGCGTAAGTCCATATGAGATATTATATGGCAAACCATATCATGCAACTGTATTAAAAGGGGAGGTACATGTGAGTGGGGACCAGGCGATTGCAGAGTATGTTATGTCACTTAATAAGATCTTGAATTCTTTAAGAAATACGTTACAGTGGAATAGACCGCTCACGCTGGAGAATTCTGTCCACGACATCCAGCCTGGGGACCAGGTGTACGTCAAGAAGTGGATCACGGATCCGCTACGGGAATCATGGAGCGGACCCCACCAGGTGATGATGACGACCTACACGGCGGTGAAGGTCCAGGGGATGGATGCTTGGATCCATTACACCAGGGTAAAGAAGGCACCGTTCCAGTGGGAAACCCAGATAGTGTCTCCAACCCGGATGATCTTCCGCGCAAAGCCGCCTTCTTAATTATATTACTGCTAGTGATCATGAGACTAGTACCTGTTCAAGGGTCTACTCTTGTACAGGTTGAAGAAACAAAGGTTACAGTCATGGAAGGGATGGATGTTCAATTAACTTGTGTTATGTTTGACAGCCAGAAAGTTGAGGCCGGTGAAGTTATTGCAATATGGCAACGGGGGGCTGAAAGAAGCCGAGGCAAGATAGGAGTCGGTTGGGATAAGGATAAACAACAAGGAAACACGGTACTGAATCTTACCAAGGTAACCACAAACGATACGGGAGAATATACATGTTTGGTCAAAATACGGGATAGTTTTGATTACAAAGAGTGAGTATGAGGGTTTTGCCATGGACAGGGGATCGTGCTGAAAACATAAAGGTTAATCCAGTATCAATGGCAGTGGACATGTGGGATGGGCCACCTCTCAGAATAAATTGTTCCTTCCTAGTAAGATCAAGATATCAAAGGAACCTTTGGGTCAAATGGTGGAAGCAAAATAGGGAACTGACCTGGGACAGAATAGAGGACTGGACCAATTGGTGGGGAAAGGAAGGCAAAGGTTGTGGGTGGTCGAGTGTCACTAATCCTAGAATAGGAAATGCATGGTGGAGGCATGACAGAATGATGTTATCCTTACAGAGGCACGGTAGGAGTAGGCGGGAGGTTAATGATACAATAGAACGAAATACTGAGCAGGAAAATTTAGTGGTAGGATTAATCAGAGATTTTGGGATCATGCAGAATGTGACTAAAATAACAGCTTGCCTGCCATTGCCACAGGCTGCAGGTGAACCAATTCCCTGGGGAATAATACCAGTAACCAAAATGCCTGAAACATTCAAGAATGTTTCATGGTCCTGCCAGTCAGTTCCCAAACCAGTAGATGTATGGAGGGATTTGTGTATGACCACTCGGGCTATGACTAGAGAGGAATGTGAAAAGAAATCCAATCATTATGGTTGGATTCAAAATACCAGGAGGTGTTTAATTGCAACCCCAATAGATGAGCCATGCAATACAGTATGAATAAGAACGAAATCCCAACAAAATGAGATGAGTTGTCAGAATGTCACACAGAATTTTGACACCTGGAATAGTTGGAAGACATTATGGGGACCTAGTGTTTTGGAACACTATAATTACCTTGGGGAAGTACAATGGTGCATCCAATGGTCAGGAGTAAAGAATCAGTCACATTATAGGGCCCTTATCACGTCTACATCTTCCCGAGAGTTCAGACCGCAGAAAGAGGATTGGAATTGTACTGAGGTTTTTACATGTGATACACCGGAAGACCGAATCGGATTGGTACCGGTGAAAATGGCATTAAAGTGGGGATGCGAGTGTAGGGGATATGATCACACGGTTAGCAGAGAGTCCATGGATGGGCCTATAGATTGCAGATATACTACTGTGCATAGCCCTGGAAATCTAGTCTGGGTGTTGGGACACGGACAGTGGACCACACATTTACCTCTAGATGGATCAGTAACACAAATCACCCTAGGAGTTCCCACATTGTGTCCATACTGGAAACAGAACAGGTTGATCCAAAGGAAAGGACTCAGAAAGAGGGAAGAATCCCTAGAGGAGCAGTGGCATGAACCTAGCTCAGGAGTGCAATTTGGATGGATATTGGAGTCATTATTCCCTCCGGTAGCGACATATCGAAACAGGGAAATGCTCAACAATTTGTTAGGACAGACAGAAAGGTTGGCAGCAGCTACTAAGAAGGGATTTAAGGATCTAAATTTGCAATTGCAAGCTACATCAAGAATGACCCTACAAAACAGAATGGCATTGGATTTGCTACTGTTAAAGGAACATGGAGTTTGTGGTTACCTGAGTAGAAGAATAGATCATTGCTGTGTACACATTCCAAATGTTACACTTGAAGTTGAGAAAGATATTTCTCAACTGGCAGAAGTGGAAACAAAAACCAAGGAAATTGAAAGGGAAGCACAGCATAATTGGATAGGAGCAGTATTTGATTCTTTGGGGCTTCACCTGTCTGGCTGGATTACGTCTGCTATACAGTATGTACTAATGTTTTTAGTATTTCTAGTGACTATATGGATTGTATATAGATGCCTCTTAGGTGTGATCGAAAAGGAAAAGAGGCGATCTCTCCGGTTGCTGAAGGCGATGACCTGTGGGCGGCAGAATGAAGAACATTCCCCACCTCGTTATGAAGATGTTACTGTCAATACTGTTGATTGAGCATCCTTGCAGCAGGACTGAAGGATGCTCAAAAGGGGGGAAATGTTGGAAAAGAAATGAAATTTAGCAAAATATTTAATTATAGTGAGTTGTGTGTGAACTGGTTTGTTAAAAAGCAGTTTTGTAGCCGTTGAAAGTGTGTGTTGAGTTTTGTGTGTAACCTAGCAGGTAGTCTTAGGGATTTAATAAATAATTAAACTAGTGCAAGAAAGTAAGAATGCTAACCTGTCTAGAGGCAGCATACAATGCTCTTAGAATAAGATAAGCAGAGGATTAATGATCTTGTTTGTGAACCAAGGAATGTATCACAAGGGGTCTGTGACCAGGCAAGGGGAATGGGGAACTGTTCCTTGGAGGCTAGGCAAGGGGAACGGGGAAACTGTTCCTTGGAGACTTTGTTGTGAATCGCATGTATAAGAGGGAAGCACCCATACGTGAATTTGGGGGCTCGGACTTTAGGGACGTGAGTCCCCCAGTTCCCCGGGCCCTTAATAAAGCACCCACAAAACTTATCCGAGTTTTGTGTCATTTATCATTCGGGCAACAGGGGGTCCTGGGGGGCCCGGGGGAGCTGAGGGGGGCCCCGGGGGGTGGAGCCAGCTCGGCCTCGGCGGGGCCCAACGCGGGCCGGGGGCTCGAGGGGGCCGAGGGGGGAGGGCCTGGGGGCGTTTCAGGGGGGTTCATTCAGTGGGGGGGGCCCAGGGGGTCCCGAGGTAGGGGTGCGATCTGGTGAGTGTGGGGGGGTCCCATGGATTGGGCAGTCCTGGTGAGTGTGGGAGGGTCCCATGCATTGTGGGGTCCTGGTGAGTGGGGGGCGGTGAGGGGGGAGGTCCCATGGATGGGGGAGGGGCGGTGAGTGGGGAGTCCTGGCGCACCTGGGGAGGGGGTTCATGGACTGGGGGGCTCCCTGCGCTTTGCGGGTGTTGGTGAAGGGGGGGAGGCAGTGAATGGGGAGGGTCCCGGTAAATTGGGGAGGGGTCCCTGGTGATAACGGAAGGGGTCACAGGATTGAGCCCCAAGGGACCCGCCCGGTGCTGGGGAGCGGGACCCCCCTGTGCCCCCCCAGCGCTCGGAGACCGCCCGGTCCCGCTCTGGGCCCCCCCCAGTCCCGGTGCTGTTCCCGGGGGTGTCAAAGGGTAGGAGGCGGAAATCCCATGATGGGTGGGGGGGCAAATGAGGGGTCCGGGCCTGGGGCTCAGGGAGGGGTTGGTACACGAGGGTGGGTCCGGTCCCAGTCCCGGTGCTCGGTGAGGGGGGGTCAATGCACGGGGGGGGGTCTCGGTGCTCGAGGAGCGTCCAGTCCCGGTGCTGGTGCACGAGGGGGGGCGGTGCACGAGGGGGGGTCCCGGTGCTCTGTGATTCGGGGGGGTCTCGGCTGGTCTGGTGCCCGAGGTGGTGACGTTTAAGGGGGATCTGCTGGTCTCGGTGATTCGGGGGGGGGGTCTCCGGTTATCCCAGTGCACGCAGGGGTGGTCCCGGTGCTCGGTGATATTCGGGAGGGCGTCTCCAGTGGTCCCGGTGCACAATGAGGGGGTCAATGCTTGAGGGGGGGGGTCCCGTTGCTTGGTGATTTGGGGTGGTCTCCAGTGGTCCCAGTGCCCAAGGGGGATCAATGCTCAAGGGCGGGTGGGAAAGGGGATGCGGTTTTTGGGGGATCCCAGTGCCCCCCCAGGGGCTCGAGGGGGTTTTGGGAGCACTGAAGGGGGTGCAGGTGCGGTTTTTGGGGGGTCCCAGTTCCCCGGCAGGGCGGAATCAGTGCTCAGCAGCGGGGGCTGCCCAGGGACACTCCCAGATCCCCAAGTCCCAGCCGAGTATGCTGCAAGGCACCGAGGGGGCTCATTCATTGAGGCCTCTGCCCCAAGCTTGTCAAGAATGCCCTCAGAATGTCCCCAAGTCTCTGCAGTGGTGGCACCATGACTCCATCATGGTGACAGGGGCGTTCCTGCAGCAGCCTCGGGATTTCCTCCACGGCATTTTGGCACCGCTCACCCACTGTGCAGCCAGGGCCACCGTGGCCAGAACAGGGACACAAGGAGAAGGGGTGCATATCCTCAAGTGTCTCCAGCAGGTGATGCGTGGCCTGGTGGCCGCTGGCATCCCACAGCCACTTGGCCTCGGCCACCACGGCCTCCAAGGCTGCACAGAAATCAGGGGATGGCTCCTCTTTCCTCTTCATGGTGGCCTTGATGTCCCCAGCCTGCTGCTGCAACTCCTGGAGGAATGCAGTGGCTTCTTCAAATGTGGGCGCCAAGGCCCTGGGGATATCGGGGGATGGCTCCTCTGTCCCCTCCAGGGCCAACTCGATGTCCCCGAGTTGGCGCTGCAGCTCCCGGGGGTACACTATGGCTCTGTCACACGTGGCCACCAAGTGCTCCAGCAGCCCCAGGGCCACCTCTGCCTGCTGTCCCCTCATGGTGACCTCCTCTGCCCAGGCATTGCGCAGCCTGCTGGCCTCCTCAGCCAGCCGGGACCAGATCTCCATGAAGGTGTCCACCGGCTCCTGCCAGGCCTTGGCTGCAGCTCTCACATCGGCCCAGGTGGTCCTGGGGTGGCCTCAAGGGTGGCCAGGGCCTGGCCCAGGGAGGGGACACGGCAGTGCCTCAGGGTGAGGACATCAAAGTCATCCAGGGAGAACGTGTAGGGGTCCGGGGAGGTGACACCACTATGGGCCAGAAAGATGAAACTCTTGCCTCACAGTGTCCTGGAGGTGATTGATGAAGGTCCTCAGGGACACGTGCAGGAATGACCTTGGGGACACGGTTAGCTGCTGCCTGCCCCTATCTGTTTGATCACGGTGCCACCAGCTCACCCAGGGTGGCCACCATGGCCACCAGAGCCTCCAGCAGCTGAGGAGGGGACAGGGGAGGCGTCAGGGACCTCGTAGCA